>NC_077245.1:3082739-3746239 GCF_947179165.1 Solanum dulcamara
TCATCTCATTTCCTCACCCTCATCTCCACCATTCTTTTTCAAAACTTCATGGTGCAGCTTAGCAATACTTTTTACGTAATAGACATTAATTGCTAATTCGGTAATAAAGGTAAAATAAACTATAATTACAAATTTAAATCTAATGCTAGTGCTATATATATATATATAACATAGTACCAATAATTATAATTTTAGAAGGAATGTAAATTAATATTTAATACTATCAAGGAAACATAAAACAATTTCTATTTAAATATTCTCATAATATTCTGCGGATTCCTCCAATTTAGGACCTATATAAATTCTATCGTTCACTTCCAACTCAGCCATCATAAGTTTTCCTTTTTTTCCCCACTCTTTACTGCACAAAATCATCAATGGCGATTCGTCGGATTTTAGCGAAACGCCTATCTAGTGCCCTGAAAATAGATCCGCTTCCACCGGTTACGGTTCTAGAACGTTTTCACATTCCGGCGACGCCGCCGGATTCCGTCAACGCTGATTTCTTCCGTCGGTTTCTCCAGAGGAGAGAAATCAATCATGTAGCGAGACTGCCGGAGTTTTTTTCTATTCCAGTGGGAGAAAAATTGAGAGAGAAGTTGAGGTCTATGAATGTTACTGGAGAAAGGATTAGATTCGAAGGCCTAGCTCCACCGACCCCGTCTACGGCAACGGCGTTGCTGCCGGCGGATACGATTGGGAAGATAACTGTGAATGATGCTAAGAAGATATTGAAAATCTCGCAGATGGAAAAAGTGAAATCGAGACTTAGGGAGATTCCGATGAACTCTATTTCGTACTCCGAATTCGTTGGGATCTGTGATGAATTTTGCTCTAACAGAGAACAGAGTTTGGATTTCGCTAAAATGTTGGATGAATCCGGTAGCGTCATCGTTCTGGGTGACGTCGTTTTCCTCCGTCCACATCAGGTATAAATATATTCTTTTTTTTTACCCTTATTATTTTTTGTATTAGAGAACTCATGCACGATAAATAATTAAAAAAATTAATCATAATCTTAATTATTTAAGCATATTAAATTGTTATTACTCTGTAAGAGCTAATATGGTTGGATAACAGGTTATTTCGATGTTAGTTATTCTAATTTCCAATATTGTTAACTATCTCTTGTTCTTTGCACTAAATGAGCCTTAAGAAAACATTCTTTATAATAACAATCGAGAGTTCTTCGAACCTTATATGATAAATATTCGAACAAATGGTGTTATTCTAGAGTATATTCATTTTATTTTACTAATTAAAAAAATGCTTATTCAAATTTAGGTATAATAAATATGCTAATCTCTTGATGTGGATTACAGGTGGCAAAATCAATGGACAAAATAATTTCAGAATCCATAGTATCCCCAAATGACCCAAGAAGAAGAGAACTTGAACATATGGAAAAGGAAAAGGCCTTTATTGATCAAAAAGCCCAATCACTTGTAAGAGGAGAACTTTACTTTGGTCTGGGCTTTTTAGTTCTCCAAACATTGGGCTTTATGAGGCTAACATTTTGGGAATTGACTTGGGATGTGATGGAGCCCATTTGCTTCTTTGTGACATCACTTCACTTTGCCCTTGCATATGGATTCTTCTTAAGAACATCAAAAGAGCCCACTTTTGAAGGGTATTTCCAAAGACGTTTCAAAGTGAAACAAAAGAAGCTCATGAAGACACACAATTTCGATCTCGAAAAGTATAATAAACTAAGAGAAGCATTTTATCCAACTTATTATAACCAACCATATTATGGATTTTCGTAGAATTATTCGATCATGCAACAAGTCTTGTTTTTGGTGTACCTTGCATGGTTAATGTGTGTATATAGACTATTTTTAGTCGAAAATGGAGAGTAGGTAGAAAATGATAATGATGAAATTTCGCAATGTTGGATCATGGTCCATGGATGTAAAATTTTATGCTTCAGGGCGTATGAGAGGGGTCACCGGATTCACGTGAATCCATGTTTTCCTCTCGAGATCATATATTGTACTGTTATATTTTTAAAAAAATATTTAAATATAGATATGTGAATCCATACTTAGTATCATATAATGTAAGATTGGGTGTAGAGGTTAAAAATTTTGAATCTTATACCAATCTTGTTTTATTTTTCTTTCTAAAATTAGTTAACACATCTCTAAGTGTTATTGGTAGCACTTTTTGTGCTTTAACTAATAATTTTTTTTTATTTTGCTTTAATCTTTCAAAATTTTCAGGTTTATCACATTGAAAATTACTAATTTTTTTAGCACGGTATAATTTGTATATAATTAAATCAAATGTGTATATTAAAACTAGTAGTATTATATGATATAACATACAATCAATGGGTATATATATATATAAATTACTATTTAAAATAGATAAGAATTAGTTTTGGACCTATAACTTTAAAATTTAACCGATTTTTAGTGATAAGAACCTAAATGTCAAACCGATCAAAATTATATTCTAGATCCATCTTTCGTAATAGTGCATCCATCCTCTCGAAATCCTGAATACGTCTCTGCCATGAAGTATGGAATGAGAAATCTTTAGAATTTAGATATCAAACTTGATACCAGTATGAGCATTTGCACGTCGTGTTTGAAACTTGTTTCGGGATGAATAGCGATCCATTATTTTTGGTTGTCTTTATTTTCTGATAAAATTTCATGCAAATACAAATGTCTTTCTAAAATATAAGTTCAAATGATTTAAAACTAATTAGAGAAAATAAAAAAATCATAGATCAAAATAAATGCTTAATGGTCGAAAACATAAGCGTAATGAACTATTGAAAATCCCAAACCCCAAACTTCTAAGCCAATTTTTCCAAACTATTTATCTTACACATTTTAAATAAAAATTAAGGTTAGTATTGTTACAACAAAATTTCAATTCGTGGTAAAAAAAAATTATTACCTACAAAATTTTATCCCAATAATAAATTTGTGTATAAGTTATTTCTTCATAACAAATAATTATAGCTATTATTAAGTCAACTATTGCCACGATTTTTTTAGTATTCGAAGCAAAAACATTTATTTATCTATAATATTTCGTTTTAAATAAAATATTTCATAGCTAAAAGGTCACTATTGCTACAGAAAGTCTCAACACGTGTCATAAATTAATAATTAGGTACAAAATTTTATGATAGCATATAATCTATAGCTATGTCATTTAACTATTGTAACCTTTTTTTTTGGTAACTCGGATTTATTTAGCCAATCATGTCTTCTTTCAAACTATTTATTGCGGCTAAAAAGTTACAATTGCCATAATTAAGTTTCAACTCGTGGCAAAATTAATAATTAGCTACGAAATTTTATCATAGCAAAAAGGACATAGCATTGCCATAACTTGAAGCAAAATAATATTATTTAGCTACAATATTTTTGATTCAAATAGTTTATCGTGACTAAAAGTTACTACTGCTACAATAACTTTTATTGCGTGGCAAAAACTTATGGTTAGCTATAGAATTTTACTGTAGCAATAAAGTATAGCTATTTAGACAATTATTGCTACGATTGTTGGTAATTGTTGCAAAATTAAGACATTAGATTTGTTAATTTGATTTTCGTGGCTAAGAAATTTTACGAAATCAGGTTCTACTCGATTGTCAATCATGTGCTAAGGAAATCAGGAGGCATAATAGCAGTTTGGGCCTATGAATTGATGAGTGTGAGCCCTGAATTTAATCCAAAATTGAAGAATTTTTTCTTCATCCAAAATCCTGTTAAGGCTAGTAATATTTACTCTTAAATATGTTATTTATGTTTTTTTCTCACTATGAAATTTGTGTTTGATGGGTACAAAACGTTTTGAAAGTGTGGGATTAGGTTCAAAAAATGAACCATTTCAAGTTGACCTACAAAATGATATTTCATTTGAAGGGTTTTTGGGAATGCTCAAATCTGTATCAGCAATTAACACTGTTAAAGAAAAAGGATTTGATTTGTTACCAAAAAAATTGGTTGAAGAAATTGAGGTAGCATGGGGAGGGCCTAATTTGTTAGATGAGTTGTCTTCAAGGCGTTTATGTTTGTTGGTAGGGTGTAAATGTGAAATTTTAGGTGAACTTGACTAAATTTTTGATATTTTGTTTAATCGAAAATTTTAAGTCAGTGGGTGCATAATAATATTGCATTGTGTAGTACTTTCTTATGGCATTATTATATCCAACATAGTATGAATATGTATGTTTTTAACAAGTTTTCGAAAGATTAAATACATGTCAAGTAGCATATCCTATTTATTGCCTATAAAGTAAGTGACTAAGAGCCCGTTTGGATAAGCTTAAAAAAAATAACTTTTATGAATGAAGTGCTTTTAGAACTTTGAAGTGCTGAAAGTTATTTTTATAAATAAGCAGTTGAGTGTTTGGATAAAAGTGCTTATAATGTGAATTTTAGGGTTAAAAGAATATAAAAAGATAGTTTGAGAATTTAGTTAAAATATAAGGGATATAAAATAATTTTCATGGTCAAAGAAAATGACTTTAAGCACTTTGAAAAAAAAAGTTAGGATTCCTAACTTTTCATTTTTGACTGACTTTAAGAACTTTATGGCTTAAAGTCAGCATTAGACAAACACGTCAAAAAACTAAAAAGGGGTCAATCCAAACGGGCTCTAAATGTGTAACACATATAAGAGTCTCAAATTCGTATAAACCATAACTTGATTATTCACATCTGGGCTTGTTGATGAATGAGGGAACAATTTTTCTAGTCAAATCCATTATTGTCCTCCTCGTGGGCTTTAAATCCATTCGAAATGGGCTTATTGTTCTTTCAAGACATCCCCATGTACCTTTTTCTGAAGTGGAAATTTCAAAAATAGCTTAAACTAGAAACATAATAAGATTTCTTAGTTATAATCTGTTTAATTAAGATTCATAGCTACGTGTCATAAGGAAAAAAGAGGTGAGCGAGATTGAGAGAGAGAGGAGAGCCAGATTGAGAGAGGTGAGCGAGATTGGGAGAAGGGGCAGAGAGACAAGTGAGAGAAGTCAGAGAGAAGGGAGAGATGAATTATATAAGTATATCTTGTAGATTATTGCATATATGAAACTAGTATGTATATGTATCTATAAATACAATTGTATTGACGAATACAATTTATGTATTTGCATATCTGTTGGATAATTGTATACATGTAACTAGTATGTATCAATGAATACAACTGTATTAACGAATAAAATTTGTACCAATGAATAAATTATACCAGCGAATACAATTGTATTAATATTGAATCAAGCTCAAGCATATTAACAAAAAACAACTTGTATCTACGAATTCAATCGTATTAATGTTGCATTTCATAATAATTGCATTTGTATTCATTTGGATTTGTATCACTGAAATAAAACATTCATTTGTTGCTATGTGTATTTTGTATTTGCTGCCTTTTGTATATGTATTTGTATATATTGTCTTGTATGTGTTTGTATTCATTTGTTGCCATGTATATTTTTTATTTTGTATCATAAAAGAGGCTCTATATATTTGATTTGTATCATTGGCCATTATCATTTATATTTATATAAATTATAATTGATTGTTACTATTTGTATTTGTATTAAGACAGAAAGGAGGAGAAAAGAGAGAGGAGAGAGGGGGGGGGGGGGGGGGAAGGGGGCAGAGAGGCGAGAGAAAACAACTATAAAATCTTAACTATAGCTAAGAATTGTAATTCTTTCAAACTATAATATTGTGTAATAAATACATATTACTAGCTACATAATTTTCACTTTTCCGAATTTGGGTATTTATGCTTTATTAAAGCCACTTATCAAAAAAGTAATCTCTAAATATATGTACTTCTTCTTCTTCTTATGATGATGATGATCCTAATAATAATAATAATAATAGTAATAATAATAATAATAATAGTAGTAGTAGTAATAATAATAATAGTAGTAGTCATAATAATAATAATAATAATAATAATAATAATAATAATAGTAGTAGTAATAATAATAATAATAATAGTAATAATAATAATAATTAAAAAAATAATATTTACTATGTATACATAAAAAGAAATTTACTTATTGATAAATAACAATTATTTTTTTTCGGAGAAAGTTATATACAAACCCCCTTCACTCTATCTGACTCCTCCGTGAAACTGCACCATTGACGTACACAGTAAAATTACAGTTGTTTAGGTTATACACATACATCACATCATTCTTTCATAAAATTGTTCATGTTTTTTTGTGGCTCTTTAATATTCATTTTCTTAGATAAATACTTATTCGCATCAAATATTTATTTTAAATCATGTAATTTTGTTATGCTAATATATATTAATAATAATGACGTACTAAAAATTTATAGATAAATATATATTATATATCTATTGACTTGATAAAAACAATAAGTATAGACTTTTTTCTTTATCTTCCATAGAAAACACAGTAATATCATATAAGCCTTTCACCTATTCAAACATATATATATTAGTAATAATAGAAAGTATTATTACTACATATAACTGACACATGATAAAAGATGTGATGATAAATTGATAGATATTTCAAATGTTTATATGACAATAATTAATAACATACACACATTTGTCCATGAAAAAGGGACCCAAAATAAAAAGTTGGCAAGACACTTTAGGTACTAACTGCATCTGCATTTGCCACCAGCTTCATGTATATTCAACAAACTGATGACCCACTTATCTATATATTCATTTCTAATATTTGGACACTCCATGTTTGTAATTTCTTTTTTGAGAAGGGCCACCACATCATCCTTCTTTTTTTTGGATTTGGAGAATCTCAAAAAAAATAAAGATTAGATATTTGAAATTCAATATATGAGCTAAGAATAGTTGAAAACTTCCAATGATAGTTAATTGTGCAATAACTACAATAATAATAACAATAATATATATATATATATATATATATATGCAGTATAATTTGCCAAGTGAAGTTTAAGAAGATAGAATATACGCGGACTTTATCCCTAACTAAGGGGACAGATATTTACTTATGCAATGATATTGATAAGTATTAGCGTGAGTTATTTCAATCTAATTCATGCACACTTCGGCCTAACAAAGCTTAAAATTTGTCTTTTGGGCGATGTCATCATTGAGGCCCAAGAAGATTTTAGCATGATGCCTTAAGAAAAATTGAACTCATTGTTTTCTATTCGAATTATATATATAGTTGCAATTTTTTTAATCTTATATATTAGCAACAATGTTTTCTCTCAAATGAATAAAAATGGTCAATAAATAATTACTTTAAACCAATTGGAAGGTGGACCAAAAAGTGCCTTCTGTTTATCCAACCACCGATTTGTAAGTTGCAATTGGTAAAGTGGTAACGTAACACTTTACTTGTGCAAGTCCCTACTCCCATATCCAGGGAGGAGCCACATTTAACTTCCGCGTTCGATAAAATTTAATAATTTTAATTTAAATTTTTATATTTATATATAAAAATATTATTTAATATATATAAGTAATTTAGGGTAAAAGGTTCAATTTATTTTTGAACTTTATGATATAGAGCTGATATGTCCTCTATTTAAAAATCAGATCATATATATTTCTGTCGTTATTGAAATGACACATATATACCTCCTCTATCATTATAAATTATTTTTTACTAAATTAGAAATACATTTTTTTTACTAACCTATATATAATCTTTTTCATAAATAAATTATTTTTGGAAAAATATATATACCCATACATATACCCTTTTCTTCTAACGGAATTAAAAAAACATATTTTTTAAAGTTTTTTATTAAAATAAATAAATATATATAGGGGTATATTTGATCTTTCTCACACATAATTTATTTTTTTGATTTTTTTGATTCAACGGCTAATTTGAATTTATTATTTAGATGGTCAAATTTATTTTTCTCACTACTTTTATTATAAAATTTATTATATATGCCCCAATTTTTTCAATAGATACAAAAACTAAATTACAATATAGCGTCAAAAAATTAGTTTTAAATTACAATATAGCTACAAAATAGTTTTAAATTTTTTTTCTCTTTTTTTCATTCACACTTTTTTTATTTCTCTTATATTTACACCAAATAATAAAAAAATAAAAATAAAATATGAAATAGAAACTCAAATAATAATAATTAAAGAAGTCAAAAAAAAATTATATGTGAAAAAGATTATATATACCCCTAAACTTTGCTAAAAAAGTTTTTTTTACATGTATGGGTATATAAATTTTAATTTTTAATTATTTTACTTTCTCAAAAAAGAATACCCATACATGATTTTTTTCAAAATTAAAAATCAAAAAAATAATTTTTTTCACTTCCTTAAGATGAAAGGGGTATATGCGAGCTATTTTTAATTTGTAATGATGGGGGAGTATATATGTGTCATTTCAATAACGATAAAGATATATATGAGCTAGTTTTTAAACAGAGGGTATATCAAGAATAGACAAACCCCTTTACCCAATAATCTATTTTGAAATCAACTAATAAGAAAATTATAATTTAAAATTTTGACTTTGCCTCTACTTGCAAGCAGTTCATTGCTGTTGACTGGTGATGTATCAAATAGTACTCCAAAAAATGTATACCAGCCATGTTGATATTAGATAAGGAAACAGAAAACATAAACACAAGAAAAAGTGATGTGAGTGATGATTACTATTTAAAAAGTAAACACCTTTCTGATAGAATGTAATATGTATATTAAAATAAATATAATATATTCCTTCGAACTATTGGATAATACAATCTTTTTTAGTTAAATAATATACCATACAACAACAAAATGAACGTATATGTATATATAGTGTAGTCTTAAAAAGTTGGGTCTGAAAATAATAGATAGATTTTATCATTATCATAAAGATATAAAAAATATTTTCGATAAAATTTTCGACTCAAAAAGATAATACAAAATGGTGAAATTATTAATTTGAAGTATCAAAATGTAATACCAAACACGTTATCACCTAATTATATTTTAATACAAATTTTAAAACTGTAAACGACACACTCTGTAACATACAAATTTTGTCTACAGAATATTAATTAATTGGAGAAGAGACCCGATATAATATAACAATAAAATATTTGGTAAGCGAAATTTATATTATTTTACTAATTAATTAACTATGGATTAAACTAATGCTTTAGAACAAAGCAATGGGTATTTTTGATTAAGGTCACTTTCCTAGTTAGTTAAAAAAATCATAATGTAAGAGCTTTTTGCAACATTGTGGGCAGAGGCGGAGGTAGATCGAAAAAATATTGAAGATCAGTAATTTGATAAGGCATGACAAATTTATAGTTTATCGATGATATGAAGATATGGAGTCGAAGATTAAAATAAAAGATTAGTATATTGTAGGTAGTCTTGCCCAATTTTTTTATCAGTGTTGTTGTTATTACTCTTATACTCTTTTATTATTCTACTTTAGTATTTCATTTTGTTTCTTTTGCTTTAGTTATAGTTATAGTATAATTATTGTTGTGCATGTTCTCTTCTTTATTGTTTTCAGCATGGCTCAATTATTACTATATATGTTTTACATACTTGATTTTTTATATGATTTACTGAAGCTTTTATCTTAGTACACATAGAGGTAAGACTGCATATTGCATAACATTCTCTTCCGAGAGCCCACTTTTGAAATTACATTGTTGTTGTAAATATTTAAGTGTTCTCTTTTAGTCTTTTTCGTTTTTTTTTAATATAAAAAACTAAGAAACTTCGAATTTAATTGTGAAGTGGATTAGGATAACCCCACAACTTTGCATTTTATTCAAATTGGGCCAAACATTTATGGCACTTCATTTTTGTTTGTCGTCCTATTTTCCCTACTATATTAAATTTTCAATGCACTTTTTAACGAACTATTTTGCTTTGTTGCATCAAATATAATGTACATAACCTCCAAATAATCAATTTACATGATTTTATTTAAATAAGGCTTTTACTTGCTGTTAGAGGCAAAATTATATTTTGATGTTTAGAAATTTTAAATTCTGATTTTTTTAAGTTATTAAATTTTAAATTAATAGTTTACATATATTCAATAAATATTTAGGACAAACACATCATTTAAAATATAACTAAGTTTGACCGTCGAACACGTAGCTCATAATACTCTAACTCTGTCCTACTTGCCGTTTGAATTGAATTTAAACATTTTTTTAAAAAAAGACATTAGAGTTGTTATAGTTTAATAATTGCAACTTTATTAATTTTATTTCTGATGATGCAATTTTTAATTCGCCAAAAAATTAAATGAAGATCATTTCTACCAACAAAATGAACTAGAACCGTTCAAGATGCTTTAGTAATTTGGTAATCCTCTCTCCCCTTTTAACATAGGTCATGCGTGAAAATAAATAATCTAAGAAAAGACGCTAGTCTTTTAATTTGTTTTTTTTTTCTTATATTCTCTTCTTGCTTCTTATTAATAAGATAAGTATAAATAAGAAAATCATAATATTACATATATTGCGATTTTTTTGGGTGAATTTTTGAGAACATTATTTTGTTGATTGATTAGATTATCGCATGTCAGAATTAATTAAACATAAAATAATTTTCTCCTATTGTAATCTCCGCATTGGTTTATACCATCATTTTGTTTCTGGTCCACCTTAAAAAAATAAAATTGCTAGGTTAGAGAGGTGCCCATAGGAATATTAAGAAACTTTAATATAGGTTTGGCAACCTATAAAAACTAATATATTCAACATTTTAACATTAATTATTTTCTTACTAGGAGTAATATTAGCCCTAATTCTGCCCTCTAAATTAAATTAGACGTTGATTATCAATTGTGTCTATCGAAAATAATAGATTTTTTTAATTTTGTTTTATTCATAAGTAAATAGTACATCGTCCCACGTTATGATATATTCATATGCCGATTATTTTAATTTTCTTTCTTCCATAAAAAAAATTAATCATTAAATAAAATTATCAATTAATAGCAATTTTAATGTTTTTTTCCTTCTTATTTACATCCTCCAACTATTTGCTCGTCTTTTGTTACCTCTTCTAAATCAGCTTTTGGAATTAACAAATTAAATTATTTAATATTTAAAAAGTTACTTTAAAATATCATAGGCAAATTCATACTTTGAATTTCATGATTTCGAGGTTTTAGAACATGAGTTACCTCAAAGCCCTACTAACTAGGTTTGAAATTTGATACTAGATTTTGATGATGAAAATTTTAATGCATATATGAGTCTCGATCTATATTTTTTATTTATTTCGTTTTCTAGTTTATATCGTATATTCGACCCTATAATTCTACAAAACTATACGATCAATTTTTCCTATAACATCATGTTTGTTCAATGTCTTTTTGGTTATTGGTATTATAACCTATTATTATAGAGAATATATTATATATTATAAAAAAAAAAGGCAAACAATTCTAAAAAGAAATAATCGTGTTGCAAAAAAAATAATGAAAAAATACTTATTGATTACTTTTTAAAAAAACAGAAAGGGACAATCATTTTAACTCATGGAGTTGAAATTTATCCAGGTAATCACTATCTAGACCACAAAGTACTGCTGTGACCCCCCCCCCCCCCCCAATGCCCCCAAAAGTTTTAAAAGGATATACATGCATTAATTACATACAAAACTTAAATTAAAAAGATATTGAAGTCATCGATGATCACTTAAAATTATTTGCGTATTTCACTTTAACATTTCAATTAAGACTTGTATCTATTGAACATCTTTATCATTCAAATATATACCTATTAAATATTTCTTGATGATATAACAATATAAGTGTAATACACATTTAAAAAACACGTGAAGTCAAAAAAAAAAATTACAAATCAATCAAAATATACATATCAACATTTAAAAAGTCAAAAATTAAATATAATAACAACAATATACCAGCGGAATACCGCGGGAATAATAATAAGAAAAATCCCCAGCAGCCTTCTTCTTCCCCAATTCACAGCAACCTGTTCTTCCCCAATTCCATACAATCCAAATACTTTGCATTTCCTCACCGGCAAATTCCTTCTCAGTGTCCCTCGCCACATCCCTTTTTTATATACTCCTTCATTCTTTCTTTCTATCATCATTCCGCCACCACCAATATCATCGTCACCGTCGTGATTTTCGCCGCCGCAGAAGCACCAGCTTAACAAATGACTAGCCAAACAGAAAGAATCAAAAGAGTTGATTGACAAAGATTTCATTAAGGCTGTAGAATAGAATTTTATCAAAAATATGAAATCAAATTGAGTCAAAAAATTAGGCAATACTCCATTTTTTAAGTGGCCGTAGATGACTTAAGCCAATTAAAAATATCATTTTGTTTAAATGTAGTTTTTGGTCCAGTTTTTACTGTTGTTTTAATGCAGTTTTTGATCTAATTTGGCTACTGTCTTGATGCAATTTTGGTCCAGTGGTTGATCTAATGGCATGAACAAGAATAATAATTTACAAGTTTTATATACCAAATAAATGAAGAAAATTTGTGCAAAGTATCAACTTTACAAGTATGACAGATTCATAAATGAAAAAAAATTGTACAAAATATTAAGAATAATTTTACAACATTAAATATCTTCATAGATACAAAATTTTTTGCAAAAATGTACTCAACTGTACAACAACATACCTCAATAAATCTAACATACTAAACACAAAAAACAATGCAATCTTGATAATTAAGTTTGGGAGGGTAATATGAATAAATAATAAGAAAAATTTAAAATTTTAAAAAATAATAAGACTTTCACAGAATTTAAATATGTAATTAATTAACAATTTCATCATAACTCAGAAAGACTCCTATCCCAAAATAAAAATGCAAATGGTCTATTTCTAATTTGACCTTCTCTTTTTTCAAATTTAAGTCAATTGGAGTTAAGTTTAAGTGAAGGAAATTGAATTATTGAACCAAATAGAGGTGTTTTAATTTTTACGGCATTTCCTTATTCATTACATTTGGTTAATTGATTATTAATTACATAACCAACAATTTATTTATCCAGGGTTGATGAGCTGTAACTAACTACAACACTCATTTTGTGGACCAAGAATCCAACAGAAAATAAGCCCCATTTTATTCATAAATTAACCATAGTATAAGATATGAAATTTTGCATGGTGGCGGATATTTAGGTAAATAAAACACCAAACTTTAACTACCCTTTTATAATTATTTTAAGTCGTGCAAAATTATAAAACTCATTGCTTGTTATAATGATTTTGTTTTCTGTTTATATATTCAAAAAAGTAATATTAATTTGTAGGATTGTATCATCTTTAATTAAAACAATTCAAAGGAGCTTGTTAGTCCAATTCACGTTATGCATGTCTTTGCTTATTTATCATTTCTTTCAAGTGGTTTTTGAGAAAAAATTATATAAATAAAAGTGGTGAATTGGATGGAATTTTTAAACTTTTAGCTAGTCGTAAGTCTCGTTCGAGTTCTGAGAATATAACATGGGATAAAAAATGTTTTTTATGAATCTTACATAACGAAAATCTATATTCATTGGACTAATGAGTGCACAATACATGATGTTTCCCCTATAATAAATATATATTTGAATTATTGTTGTACACAACGTAATTTTTTTAAGCTAACATCAAATTTTTTTCTCAATGTTGGGTTTTATTATAAGAGTATAACAAGATTGTAATATTATTACTCCTCCGCAACATATTAGAAAATCATAACTTCTGACCATATATCAATGTTTTGAATTATAGTTCTCCTTGGAAAACTTTTATGAAATCTTATGTTACACATGTAGAGCTGATGAAAATAAAATAAAAATGAGAAATTGAATGTAGTTTACTATTAAATATGGAAAAAGATATGACAGGTATTCAGTGTCCTTCGCCGACATAACATCATAAGTATCACAGGTAAGGCTCCTCCGTATTGTGTTTCCATTATGCACGCTCTGTTAAACTAGTAGCCTGTTTGGATTTATTTTTTAAACAGCTTATAAATTAAAAAATTATTTATAAGTTAGAAAAAAAAAGTAGATACAGATTAACTTTTTTTTGATTTATAAGATATTTTTAACTTATAAACTGCTTAAAATAAGTTCATGCAAATAAATTCAACTATCTATTGAGGCTTATTTTAAGTACAAAATGACTTTAAGTTATCCAGTCAAACACTAAAAAAAAAACTGAAAACAACTTATAAGTAGTTTATAAGCCAATTCAAACGGCCTCTAAATTTATAAGTATATTAGAAAGAGAAAATATTTATGAAATTCAATTACTTGAATTATAGACCTACGGAAACTTTATATCGGAGAAAAAGAACAACTATAGTTATCACATTTTTTCTTACAGAAATTATACATTGCAGCGATAACTCAATAGAATAGATGGCATAAAGTCAAAATTTAGAAAAGAAAAGTCTTGAGTTTATTTAATAGTTTTATATATTTTATTTGCTAATCATTTTTAAAAAAATTTGATAGTGTAATAATTTATGTAATATTTTATAATATACTAGTAAGGCTGCATACAATAGACCCTTGTGGTCAGGCCCTTCCCCGGACCCTGCGCATAGCGGGAGCCTTAGTGCACCGGGCTGCCCTTTTTTTTTTAGTAGACATGTATAAATTATTGTACGTTACACAACATCACAAGTGTCTAAATCTTAGGTAAATTCATATTGATTTTAATTTTAGAAACTTTTTTAATTGAGCCAATTATTTCATACAATTATTAAAATTATTTAAAAGTAGTAGAAATATTTAAAAATAAATCAAGACTTTTACTTGATTGAGTGTGCCAGCTAGAGTGTCAATTTTATTTGTATAATATCTTATATTACTTTTAATTACAAAATTAGATCTAAATCATCAATATCATAGTGAATTTTATGCTTTAGAAGATATTTAAAATTAGGACAATGTCTTTTTAAATTTAATTATTTGATAGTCTAATTAATTGAGATTAAAATATCTAAAAACACATTCAAAGAATTAAAGATAATCTTACAAAGCCAATGTTAGAAACATGATTGATTGAAACAGAAGTGAATTAGATAAAATGTAACACCCCATATTTTTTTCGCTAAGACTCGAATCATTCTTCATATGCGTATAGACTCGAACTGAATGACTTCTAATTGTATACATGAGTTAGGATCAATTCCTAAATATTTTATGAGTATTAGATGTGGTTTAGGGTCATAAGGGATCTCTAACACAAAGCCAAGTCCCAAGAATTTCTATCGGCTAAGTTTTCGAATGAGTTCGTATAAGTGTCAACTTCAAACGACAATATCTCCTAGAATATAACGAATTGGGTGGCCCATAACCTATCAAATTACAGTTCTTTGAGTCTTTTTTCCAACGCCATCAAGATTGTATTTTTTGGAGTTTGGAGTAGAAAGTTATGAACGTTTTACTGAAGCATGTATGGACAGGACAATTCGGTGAGCTCACTTGCCAATTTGGCGACTCGTCGAATGGTTCAACGAATCATGACCTAGCTAGCCGAATAGTGCCCGAAATCCTTCAGAAACTGTTGGAGTGGGCGAGCTACAACACCATTTGGTGACTCGCCGAATAGGTCGGCGAGGAGACCTCTAACTCGTCGATTTGGCCAACGGAATTTTATTAAAAGGTGATTTTTCTCAATCTTTCAGCCTAATAATATTCTTATATGTAGAGATACTCTCAAAATCTCAAATTCTCCTTCTCCCAAAGATCAAGAACTTCAAGAAAGGGGTTTCTCCAATATTGGGAGATCTAAAGACTCCAAGTTCAAGACCTCCTTCACAAATCAATAGATTCGTTTCTCAACTTCAAGCTACAAGGTTCCAAAACCAACACTTTTATCCAATAACTCCTAAGATTCAGGTATGTAAGGCTAACACAATGTTGGACTGAGTTCGTCCACATGCCCTTTCATCTTTATTAATTCGAGTTAAGTTGAGTTAGAGTTTTCGAATTCCTTGAATTGAATTCTTGAGTTATCTATTGTCTTTTGGGTTCCTTGTACATATTTAAAATATGTATTGATGTTGTTTATGGGTTGAGTATTTGATTTGGATGCATATTCATGTCTTGATTCAAATGAACTCTAATTGAAGATTATATTTAATTTTGAGCATTGATTGTACAATAGTTTGAGTTTTCACACAAGTTATTTTTTTTTCATTATTTTGAACATGGATATTTTGAGCGTAAATGATGGTTTTGAGACAAAGTTTTAGTGAGTTGTGATTGATTTTTAAAAATATATTTTTGAAAGAACTTGATGATTTGAGCATGAGTCGAACCGAGTTGAATTGAAGGAGTCTTTAAGATTTTAACTATTTTGATCTTGATTTCTCTATGCATTATTTTGAGTCAAAATTGCATGTTTTAAAGAGATTTAAAAGAGTTGAGTATTTAGTCTCAATGAGTGGATTGAATTGAGTTGATTTGAAGGAGCATAATGATTGAGATGAGATTGAGTTTCGACGGGAGTCCAATAAGACTAGTTGAAAGTTTTGATTGAACTGATTTGTTTAAGTTGTATGAGCATATTGAGTTTTGGGAGCAGTATCGAGCACCGAATTGAGCGAGAGTAAAACTCAATAACTATGTAGCCAGTATAGGAGAGGATTGAACCATTAAAGTCAGATGTTTCCTATTTCATTGTCTTGAAAAGATAAGACTTGATTTATTGGTGGATCCAGATTGATAGATTCGTCATTTACCTTGTCAAGTATTGGACGGACGTGGCAACGATGTCGATTCGTTGTACATCATCTACTTATAGGTGGTGGGATTATTGTCAGCTAAGAGAGATTCTCAGATTGTGCATGAAAGTATATGACATGTTTTGAACAAGTTGCATATTACCGAGTCCTTTTTAAAGCATTGTTATATTTTATACTTGCATATCATACTGAGTTGTGTGAGTTTCATTCTATATTGAGTACCTTTGATGTATTGTTATTTTATTCTGTCATATTACATACTCGTACATTTCACGTACTAACATTCATTTGGGCCTGCATCGTTTTATGATGCAGGGACAGGTGTTAGAGATCATCAACAAACGCTTCGTTGAAGATCTATTTCTTTCCTAATAGTGGTGAGACCTCCTTGCCTTCAGAGGGATCATATTCATTCTTTCCATTGCTTATGAGTAGATTTTTTGAGGTAGACATGAACCTGTCATTGACACCATTTAGATAGTAGAGATAGATACTTCATAGACTAGATAGTGATGGATTTATTTTGATGTCTTTAACTCTTGATTAGTTTTATTTCAAACTATATGTTTTTGATTTGAATGATGGAAATTGTTGATTGAGTTAGCCCACTAAGATTTGTTTTTCTCTTAAACTAAGTCTTCCGCTAAATCAATGAATGTGTGATCAGGCCAAGTGATTCGCTTGGTAGCCAACAATGACTTCTAAGTGTCGGCCACGCCTAGGATACCCTCTCGGAGCGTGACACAAAATTAAGAAGTAGAAAGTAACTGCAAATTTAAATGTCTATGACTTTCGATCAAAATACATCAGAAATTTTAAAAAGTAGTAAAGCTTTGAAAATATATGCATAATGATTGGTAATTATTAAAACTAAGAAAATATCAATTAACATTTATAATAATTAAATACATAGTAAATATTTATAACATTGATTCATTTTGAGGCTTTATTATTATTATTATTATTATTTTTTTTTTTATTTATTATTATTATTATTTTATTATTGTTATTTTTTATTATTATTATTATTTGGGGGGGCTCGTCCAGAAAGTTTGATTTGAACAATTTGGCACAACAAAATAAGTTGATTATAAAATTCTTAGTAAATTCAATTCAAACCAATGTAATTATATTTATTTTCACCACCATTTTTGTAATGTAATTTGCATATTGTTTTTCAACAATTTAGGATAGCAAAATATTCAAAACAAGAGTCTCTACAACAAGCATTCACACAACCAATAGGTAAATCATGAAAAAAAGAACATCGACCCATGATTTAATCGGACACCAAATAAAAAATCAAAATACTACTCTCCCTTCTTCTCAAATGCTCTTTTCAGTGATTTACATAGCTTCAGTTGACTTAAATTTGATTTTTTTTTTTTGCATCTTTTTAGTTATAGTTAAGCACCTTTATGACATGCATGGCTTTTGTTAGCACTAAATTAATTATACTCTGATATTTATACTGATGTTTCTATTATTCAAAATTATAGTACTTATAAGACCCATTTAATGATCTTTTCATATATAAAACTCAAAATCGAAATCTATAGTTAAGAAGGAAGAATTTTATTCATTCCACTACCACTCTCGCAAGAAGAGAGTTGGATTATTGGACCAAATAAAGGTATTTTTACGGCATTTCCTTTATTCATGACATTTTGGTTGATTATTAGTACATAAAGAATAACAATTTAAACAATTTGCATCTATCCAGGATGGATGAGCTGTAGCTAACTACAACGCTCATTTTGTGGACCAAAAATCCAACAGAAAATAAGTCCCCTTTTTATTTTTAAATTAAACATATTATACGGTATGAAATTTTGCATGATTGGATTTTTTTTTCAAGATAAGAAAACACAAAATATAAATACCTTTTTATTAATGATTTTAAGTTGCACGATATAAGTTTATATTTTTTGTTTAAATATTCAAAAAAGTAATGTTAATTTGTAGGATCGTCGTATCTTACTTATTAAATCAATAAGAAGGGGCGTATTCACTATTTCTCCAAAGTCTTTTATATATATATATATATATATTATTATTATTATTATTATTATTTTTATAACTTGCTCAAGCCAATTTGATCAAACTTTACTTTTTACTTTTCCTTTTCAATGCTACAATGACTCTAATATTAGATTAACTATATTAAGAGATGTGCTGAGTTGGATAAAATTCATATGCTTTTAATTAAAAGTTTTGTTTGAGCCCTAAAAATGAAGTAACATGTGATGGGAAGTGTTTTCTTCTTTTAATGTTCATACACAATGAATATATCTGAATTAAGTAAAAACTCTATATGGTCATTACAAAAAGAAAAAAAAATACTTATTATCATATCATGAATATTTAATTTTTTTTTTGAAAACTTTTTTTTAATGAGCTATTAAGACTCCCCATACAGTAGGACATGAAAAATTAGCATCTATATTTATTTTTATAGACGATTCAATTATATAATTTTTTTCTGTGCCAGTGTATATATACAGGCTATAGTACTTAAACTCGCGAATTTGATGCAACGCTAGAAATTTTTACATCATGAATTTACAAGCTAATTACAAATAAATCTTTATCCATAGTTAAAACTGATTTTTATTTCAGTATAAGTTATTGTATTATAATAATTTCCTAGCACAGTGTAAAATATAGTATACAATAATGAGGTATTCAACATAATTTTACAAGTGGGGTATGAACTAGGAGGATAAAATATACGCTAATTTATTTTTATCTTGAGAGGTAGAGATATTATTTTTTGATTAATTCCCGACATAAAAAGATTAAAGAAGGAAAACAAAAGTATACGTGATGTGAAAATAAAAGTTCAGAGTAACTCCAACAAAAATAGTAGGTTAATCGAAGTACAAGAAACAACAAATAGTAACAAAAGTCATAGGACTACAACTATACAGGAGTAATATTACAATTACTACTGGTATGAAAGGTCAAACTAGGCAATTCACTTCTCGATCTATCCTAATTTGTTCCCTCAATAAACTCCTATCTAATTAAGGTCATGTTTAGAGGTGAGCTGAAGTTGCTTCATCTCTTGTCTAATCACCTCTTCTCAATACTCCTTCGACCACCTCAACCTTCCTAAAAGCCACTAATTAAAGCAAACCCCTCACAATCTCCGCACTGAGCCATTGGTGTGTGTTCTCTTTATTTGTTTGAACCACCTTAACCTCGCTTTCCTTATCTTGTCCTTTACAAAGGTCACACCCCTTTATCCCGGATACATATCCTTACTTTTTATTCTATTTTTTATAATATTTAGAGCCCGTTTGGATTGGCTTTAAGTTGGTCAAAACCAACTTAAAGCCCCTTTTCAATTTTTAGACGTGTTTGCCTAATGCTAACTTTAAGCCAGAAAGTTCTTAAAGTCAGTCAAAAATGAAAAGTTAGGATTCCTAACTTTTTTTTTTCTAAGTGCTTAAAGTCATTTTCTTTGACCATGAAAATTACTTTTATATCCCTTATATTTTAACTAAATTCACAAACTACCTTTTTTTTTAAACTCTAAAATTCACATAATTTTTCTCATTTAAACACTGTTATCCAAGCACTCAATTGCTTATTTATAAAAATAACTTTCAGTACTTTAAAGTTCTAAAAGCACTTTATACATAAAAGTTATTTTTTTTAAGCCCATCCAAACGAGCTCTTATTCTATCTTTTATAATATAGCTACACATCCATCTTAACACCCTTATTTTTCAACTTACATCTTTTAAACATGAAAATCCTAACATGCCAGCACAATATAAACTATAGTAGTAACGTAAAATAGTGTATATAACATGTATTAAAAGAAGAAAACAATGTGTAGTCGACAGCTGCTAGAGAACTATACGTTAAAAGTAACGTGGTCAAACAGAGTTAGTAAAAATAATAATTGCAATTAGCACTCTATAATTACCCCAATTAAAATCTATATTAGTGGCTTAATAAATTAATGACCGTTCTTGTAGTAATAAATAAAATTCAGCCACTAGCTCTAGCCGTTTGACTGACTCAATAAATTAACCGACAAATAATTGTACAACAAAATACCATCAGGCAAACTTGTCTGTGGCATGATTTTCATTTAATTTCACTGTACTGTTTAAAATTTTATTTTTACAATTCTAAATTTTAAAAATTGAATGAAAGGCCGATAATAATAATAATAAAAAAGGCAGTTCGGTGCACTTAAGCTCCTGTTATGCGCAAGGTCCTGAAAAATGTCTGATTACAATGGTCTATTATACGCAGCCTTACCTTACATTTCTATCAGAGACTATTTTCAAATAATAATAATAATAATAATAATAATGATGAATGCCACTTATAAAATAATAATTGCTGATAAGTTAAATATAAAAGATAACTTGATAAATAATACAGAAAAATATTTACATTATAGGAGTAATAATCTATATAAATTAAATTAATGGAACAATTATTGAGGAGGACCCATCTTTTCGGTTGTTGATCGACAAGTAGATGCCTTTTTTTTTTTTTAAAAAAAAGAAGATAATTCTAATTTCATTTAGATTTTTTTTTAAAAAAAACATTGCGCTAACTAAAGCGATTGACTCAATATATGAGGCGCAAGTTAAAAATTTTTATTTAAAAATAAAAGAATACTTATTAATTTAATATCATTCTTATTAGCTCAATAGTATCCTATATTCGAGGTGTATAAATCTATATTTTTTTTGTTAGTTTTCTATTTGATGGTGTTCGAAGTCCGTATTGGAGTTTCGACTAAATTCGAATTGTGTACTGCAGGATCTATTCGGCGGTGACAATTTCAACATGATCTTCTATATATCCAAAATTCGATTTCAAAATCTCTGATTAAGAGTGAAGTAACACACCACTGCATCACAATTTATGTTGATTAGTAACCTCGATCATGTATGTCTTTCTAGAAAGGACGTAAGAGAAGGATTGCAAACCTTAAATGCAATTAATTTCCTAATAAAGGATGCAAAATGTTCATATAACTTTATTCAAGTAATAACAATTCTAAATCAAATAAGACGGACTGTATAGTTATTATTGTCCATATAATTTTATTTAAGCTTATTTTAATTTGATGTTATAAAAAAAATGTATTTCTCTAACAATAGTAACTACAATAACAATAATATAAGCAGTGTGATTTCACTATTAAAATTTGAGAGAATGATATATACACGTATCTTATTTATATTTTCGTGGAATAACATTTAGTAGAAGTTAATTTATTTTTTTATTTGTGTGTATACGTTTGAGACAACTAGAAATACCTTTGCAAACATCCAATATTAAGGTAAATATACTAACACGATTAGAACTTTAGTTTCAACCCATTTCATATTTTCTCATGCAGAATATATTCCATTATATTTTTTTTATGTCTATAATAAAGTTGTTAGTGCTGTGACGAAAGAGTGATTATAAAACTCCATTAGTTTAGCTAACTAGCTAATTGACAACAAACTTTCCCCTGGTTGATTTGCTGTATCCCAAATATGAAATTTTACCTATATTTTGTTTTGTCACGTATGTAAAATTGGACACCAACATATATTCCCAATTATATATTATATATATTTCTCAAACCCCTCCATATAATAATTAGTATACTGTCATCACATAATTTAAAACCAATAAAACAAAAACCATAATTAACAATTTACGCAAATGTTTTTTAATGAAACCATAATCTACTAATTCCTACTGAAATTCTAAATTGACAAGTTTCAAAGCAAACACACAATTGTTTTGTTCTTTACGATTAATTTAATAAAGAAGATTTTTTAGTATCATTGAAAAAAATGATAAACGTTATAGTAGAATATCTATGGAAATTTCAAAAGTGAAGTCCGGTATAGCAGATCGCCATTTTGATTCAAATATTACATATCAAAACCAATTTTTACAATATGGATTCGTTGTAATTTTATAATTGATCATTTAATAGCGGAATAAGAAATAAGTTATTAATATATTAATTTTCGTATAACTTATTCGATTTGGTAGGTGAATAGGAAATAATTTATTCATATGTAAAATTAATACGGCGTTTGATTGACGATTTAAAAATCCGCGAGAATCTTTATATATTTTATGCATGATATAAGATGGAATAACTAATAAATAAATAAACAAACAATCTTTCAATAATTAATATTTGTATAAAATAATTTATATTCTTATCTCATAAAACTAAAAAGATTGTTTTCGATAGATCCGTCAAGCTGGTTAAGAACTTTTGTCTAAGCCCACTCATTTTATAATGGAAGAAAAAGGCAATGGTATTTCAGTAGTTCCAAGAAAAAGCAAGGGTACTTTCATAAAAAACATGAAATTTTATACAACTTTTTTCATTGAAAAAAAAACATATAGTAAAAGATTAATCTAATCCAAAAAATAAAAAATTGTGATTTAAGTCCACCCACCCCTACCTATTCTTATTCACTTTTTATTTTATTGTACACTTTATATATTAAATTATACACAATTTTCATATCATCCTCTGAATATTTCTTCTTTATTATTATTATTCAGTGTCCAAACAAATACAAGAACTTTGCTTTAACTAAATGTACAGATTTTTGGTTCACTGTTTAACAAGAAGTTAAGATAGTAGTTCCCTTTCCCAGACCAAGAAAAACCCAGTTCATATTTATTCAAGAACTGAGTTTTTTTTTTGGATTTTTTTCTTCTCATTGTTCTTTATTTTCAAAAGGGTGTCTTCAAGATTGATAAAGTTTCAATCTTTTCACCTCAGAGGGTGTGTATATATACACATCTGTTTGTATAATGTGGAGGGGTCTGCATTTCTTTTGGAAAACGGAGCCGATCGGAGAAACGCCGTCCACGGCGGCGATTTGATGGTGTGTTTTGTTAAACGCAGTGTGTCATGGAGTTAAAGATTTGGTGTTGTAGTAGTGGTAGTGGTAGTAGTACTAGTAGAAGTAATACTTGTACTTTTTTCAGTGTTCATCCAAAATCCAGCTCTTCAACTATGCTCAGATTTGCTATTTTTTTTCCCCAGGTAAGACTTTTTTTCAATTTGTGGATTTAGGGTTTATTTCAATTTTTTGGTTAATTTTATTTTTATGGGATAATATGCTGGTAGCTTATGAGGAAGGAAGAATACTAAGAATGTATGAGTTATTGGGAAGCTGTTTGGATAGTTGAAAAATGTTTGAAGCTAAAAAGAGGAAATTTTTTGAGGTTGGAAACTTAAGAATTTCTTGTTATTTCAGTAGACAAAGATTTGGATCTGCTGAAGTTATGAAATGTTCAGAAAGTTTCTTTTTGCTGTTTTCCCCTTGAAAAAATGTTGCATTTTATGGTAATTTCCATTTATAAGATCTTCTAGCTCCTTGTGAAGTTTCAGTTTCCTACCTTTTTATTTTGGGTAATGGGTATTTTGTTAAGCTACTTATATTTGAGTAATTGGCTTCCTTTGTGGTTGAATTGGATTTTAAAGATTGGGGCTTTCTGCTTGAGGGGTTATTTTTCTGTATTTCCACTGATACCCATGAACTTTACTCAGCTTGGGGTAATAGTTAATTTCTTAAGGTTTTTAATCAGCTCCAGTGAGCTTGTGGAGCTAAAAAAAAGGTTGATTTTGGTTTAAGCTGCTTATGGAATTTTGAGTGTTGATGTACATTCTGGAGATAGCTGTTCATCTCAATTACGAACATCTATTTCGTGATCTTTAGTTTCAAGAAACAACTGTTTCTTAATCTTTGTTTGCTTGTGACATAATTCTTTTTGTGCTCCAATTGTTAAAGTGTTACTGGGACAGCATTTAGGTAATGTAAGCCAGATTTTGATTGATGTTTTTTTTCCTGAAATCCTCTCTACCTTGCTTCTCTTAGGTTCTATTTCTACTGTTGTGTCTAGAGACCAGTTTAGCAACTTTCTCAGACCATCAGTTATTGAGACAAGACTTTGAGAAAGAAGATAAGAGCACCATTTCCCATTCTTGTATCCATGATCAGATAATTGAACAAAGGAAAAGACCTGGTTTGCAAGTGTATTCTGTCACTCCTCAGGTGTATGAGGAGTCGGTGGCTTCAAATCCCCCTCAACATAGAGGAAGGGCATTACTTGAAATTTCCAAAGAGCCAAATGATGTCATGCAACCGATTAGAATCTTTTTGAATTATGATGCTGTCGGTCATTCATCTGAGAGAGATTGTCAAATAGTCGGTGACATTGTGAAGGCAAGTACTTATCAACAGTTGAAAAGTGTCTTTGAGAAATTTGATATATGTCCTTACTAATTCATCAATTCTCTTTCTGCCTAATTAGCTCGGGGAGCCACCAGGTGCTTCTTTTTCTGGTACATCTTCTTGTAATCCACATGGAGATCCTCCAGTTTATGGTGATTGCTGGTATAACTGTACCTTAGATGATATAGCTGGGGAGGACAAAAGGCATCGCCTTCGCAAGGTTTATCCTCTTCTCATTCACCATACTGAAATTCTTACAGATGTTCATGTTTTTGGATCTTTTGAAATAATTACTGATAAAAGAAAGAACATGCTTGATCAGACTATTTCTGTCATGCAATGCCATTTCTAATGCCAGTAATTAGTACTTGATAGCCAAGGCCTTTGATTTAAAGAAAAATAGTTTAATATTTTAGCTGGATGCAATTTTCAATACAGGCCCTCGAGCAGACAGCGGATTGGTTTAAAAGAGCGTTATCTGTTGAGCCAGTTAAGGGGAACCTGCGGTTAAGTGGATATTCTGCTTGTGGACAAGATGGAGGTGTACAACTTCCAAGGAAATACGTTGAAGGTACTTTTATTCGATTATCAGCTATTTGGCTCTCCTTATTTGATTACGATATTTTCGTTTACTGTTTAGTTCATTATTGTCATGTTTGAATTATCATATTTTCTCCATGTATACTTCAGAGGGTGTTGCACATGCGGATTTGGTTCTTCTGGTGACTACAAGGCCAACAACAGGCAACACTCTTGCGTGGGCTGTAGCATGTGAGCGTGATCAATGGGGTCGTGCTGTTGCTGGTGAGTGTTGTGTGATCAAAAGCATATCAATACATCAAAAAAATTCATAGACACCATTAACCACAGCAAAACTGAGATTTTCTGGTTTCAGGGCATGTGAATGTTGCTCCTCGGCATTTAACTGCTGAAGCGGAAACTTTACTTCAAGCTACTTTGATACATGAAGTGATGCACGTTCTTGGATTTGATCCTCATGCCTTTGCTCATTTTCGTGATGAGAGAAAACGTAGGCGCAGTCAGGTAATTTTGATTTTTGCATGTGCTATAACCAAGCAGAGGGGCACCAGTAGAAATTCATGTTAATAAAAGTTCATAGACTGCAATAATTTCCCTTCCCCTCCAGTAGTGATCTCTTGTAAAAAGTTTTCTCCAAGGAATAGTTGTATGTATGTCACGACCCAAAAACTGAGGTCATGATGACACACATCTCAAAACCCAATCTGATGTGTAACCCTAAAAATAAAACTCATACAAGACTCCCAAAGGGAAAAGTGATGCCACGATTTAAATAAAAAGAAGAAAAAAAAAACAATGAAGAAATTATCCCAAAATCTGGTGTCATAAGTATAAAGAGCATCTAATACAAGGTTCGAATCTGAAGATACAACATTAGTCTCTGAATGATACAAAAGACTGAAAAATAAAGATAGACTAGTGACGATCCGAATTCTGGGACCTCACCACTAATCTGAGAATACACAATCCGCTAGAATATTAACTGCCACGTGGGGTACCCCGACTAGTATCTGCATCAAAAAGGGACACAGAAGTAGGGGTGAGTACAATTCACATGTACTCAGTAGGTTTTAGTTGACTGAGTATAAGGAATTAATCAAACCTATGAAATAAACTAAGGAACGCATCCACCTGCATACAGAAAAGTCCCACTCCGGCATCGGTGCCGCCAATTTATATATATATTGACGCGAGTAAAGTAAACCCATAATAACAGCTCATAATCACAACTAACCAGATAATTCAAGCAGCACAAATATCAATGCAATGCAATGCAATATGATGATGCAATGATGTGGTGGTACGGTGGAATCAAGACTGTCGCACAGACTGTCGTATACACCTGCTGAGCTGTGCTACCAAGCAAGGCACATGGGGGTCTTGCAGACCATATAACTCAATCACAATATCTCATTATCCTTGCCACCTCCTCGTGGTCAAGGGATCACAATGCATCCACTACCCTGCCGGAAAACTGCCTCGGTCAGGGACTCAAGATACAAAGGTTGGGATCACAATGCATCCACTACCCTGCCGGAAAACTGCCTCGGTCAGGGACTCAAGATACAAAGGTTGGGATCACAATGCATCCACTACCCTGCCGGAAAACTGCCTCGGTCAGGGACTCAAGATACAAAGGTTTAAAGGTGTTTCATTTTCTTTCTCAAAAGGAATTTCCATATTTCTCAACTTCCCATGTTTCATGATATGATGAATGAGGATGAATGCATCAAAACACATATGCATGGAAGTAATAATCAACTCACATGTGGTATAAGGTTCAAAGTTCTCAAAACTTAACCTACACATGATATTCACCCTCAATAAATAGTAACGGGAAGAACACACTTTCATTTAAATATTCACCCCTTTCTCAACAATATTTCAATACTCAAGTATGCTCAAAACCTCAACTCAATCTCTCAGGCGGCATCACAAGTCAAATAATATACTCAAGCCTCTCTCTTAGGCAAATCATAATTCACATGCTCTCAAAGCAAATAAGATAACAAATAAGGCCCCCACACGGGCTATGTAATACAAATAAACCCCGTCACGACAACACATTAATAAATAAGCCTCCACACAGACATCACAATATATATAACATTCTCAACTCATACTACAACCCCATCCCAAAGTCTATAACATATGAATGACTAATTACCCCATCTCAATCTCAAAGAAAGATAGCCAAACCTACCTCAATTGCCGAAACCGCACTCGAATACCTCCACCGGACAAGCAACTCTCGAATTCAGCGCCCGGAATGACAACCCACTATCAACAATGAAACATACACGTCACAAGGAGTCCAATGACACCCATATTGATAGGTTTCGGAACCGGGGGTAAAATATTGGAGAGCTGTTACATAGTTTGTTCTTTTATATGGTCAATTATGCTCAAACTGTTGAAAATGTCTGCAAGTTGGTTCTTCTGTTATTTTTTTTTGAGAACAAGCATATTAGTCAATTGGATTTTTATTTTGTTAAGCATATGGTTCGTCAATTGATAAGATCAGCTTCTGTTAACGTATCTAATTATCTCAAGAGTGCAACACAATCCATTAGTCAAGTGAAAAAAAGTTGGAATACAGAAAAAATAAGTCCAGAAGGTGAGGTGGAAGAGGTCCCAAAGAGGCCAATTTTTAAAACGATAATTTACTCGTGTTTTATCCCTTCCCCCTTGATTGCCAATTATGTTGTTCGGCGCCCGCATTATGCTCCAACTTAGGAACTTTTTCTCCTTAATTTATCTATTACTGGAAGACCATTGCGAAACTTACTGACAAATAGTTTATTTGGATAGTTGGAAGATGTGAATGATGCTCAAAACCATCCCAAACTTCTTTAATTCCTACTAGTTCCTCATCTGTTGGTGCTCTATCCTCTTGTATGATGTTACTTGTCTCAGTCGTAGGGCATTTGGGGTTCTGCAAAGTGAAACACTGCCTTTTCTCTATGATAATTCTTGTGGCCTATCCCAAGTATTTGCCTTGAGTCCCCTGCTCTTTGTCTTTTCTACCACATCTCTAAAGGATGTTGTTTCCTGCTCCAGCGTCTTGTGCCAATTACTGGGAATGTCAGAATCCTTTCAGCGTTACTTATTTTCTTCCTTTTCCTTATTCGCCAGGAAAGAGAATATGTGCCCCCTTTCGTTTTTATTTGCATTGACATAAGCTATTTTTCAGATAGTCGAGGGTTCACTAATATTTAGTTCAGACCTGGTTATTCTGAAGCCTGATGTGCATTTACTTTCCATTTCTATGCGTAGGTTACTGAGCAGGTAATGGATGATAAACTTGGAAGAATGGTTACTCGAGTGGTGCTTCCTCGAGTTATCATGCATGCTCGTCATCACTATGGGGTATACTCTTAAGTATTTCATTTTCTTTAATTTTCCTTCTCTGATTCCTGTAGCTTATGTTAGCTAGTTGCCACATTAAATTTATGGGCAAAGCTAAAACCCATTAAAATTAGAATACCCTTAACCAGTTTATCACTGCAGGCATTCTCTGAGAATTTCACTGGACTGGAGCTAGAAGATGGTGGCGGACGTGGTACATCAGGTTGATAATTATCTTTTATCTTGAATGGTGGATCCCTCTGAGATACACCCTCCTGCATTTTCGTAGCTTAAAGATGTCAATTTTATCGAGTGTATCTTACTAAATGAATATCTTTTTGAATTATTGATCGATTGTTTAAATAACAAATTGTTGCAGGTTCTCATTGGGAGAAAAGGCTATTAATGAATGAGATCATGACTGGGTCGGTAGATACAAGATCAGTGGTTTCAAAAATGACTCTTGCTTTACTTGAGGACAGTGGATGGTACCGGGCTAATTATAGCATGGCTGATCGTCTTGATTGGGGCCGCAACCAAGGACCAAATTTCGTTACCTTTCCCTGCAATCACTGGAAGGGAGCCTATCATTGTAACACCACCCAGTTATCTGGATGTACATTTAACAGGGAGGCAGAGGGTTATTGTCCAATTATGAATTATAGTGGGAATCTTCCTCAATGGGCTCGTTATTTTCCACAGGCTAACAGAGGTATTTCTTTAGTTTCTTTGTTTTTAATTTCAATGTCATTGAAAACTGATTTTGTCTTGGACACACAATCTTTATGTCTGACTTTGAACTTCTGAGAAACAAATCGACTATTAGAATTGTTGGGTGGATGCATGCCAATTGCAATTTTGAAACCAACATTACTGGTTTAGTAAGTCTCTTGAACTGGCTTTTCTGTTGTAACTTTGGTGGATTGCTGTTGCAGGTGGTCAGTCATCATTGGCCGATTATTGCACTTATTTTGTTGCTTACTCTGATGGATCATGTATAGACACCAATGGTGCTCGTGCACCTGATAGGATGTTAGGTGAAGTGAGGGGAAGTAGTTCAAGGTGAGGCGTTCGCCTCTGTAGCCTTTGGAGATTATATCTAATCAGATATTAGCTCACTAGTTTTTATTTTAAATTCATACAGGTGCATGGCTTCTTCTTTAGTGCGTTCTGGATTTGTACGTGGCTCAATGGCCCAAGGCAATGGTTGTTATCAGCATAGGTGCGCAAACAATTCGTTAGAGGTATGACTTCGGGAATTACTTGTCTGCTGTATTTGTTGTTCATCTTTTCTTTTGATTTTAGTTGCCTATCCAAGAGAATGTATATTAGCTCATTATTTTTTTTGAGAAAGAGATTGGCTCATTAATGATAAATGAGATGTGAGAAAATGGTTCAAAGCTCAAGAGCTACCCTCAGCCATGAGAGGATAATAGCTGGATATATCTTTCTCTTCCATTCCCTTTGTATTCTCAATCTTCGAGTTTGCATTTTGGAAATCTAAAGGATTGAAGTTTGTAATATTTGCAATCTGCCTAGTATTGTTGCCTTTCTAAAAGATATTTGCAATATGTATGATAATTCTTTTTCTACCTAGCCATATTATGGAATAAACGTCAGGGCCTACAAGAAATATCTACATTCTTGTGAAGCATAACTGTAAAAACTTGTGAATATTACCCTTCTAATATTAAAAGGCTATCTAGCCATTCATGAGAATGCCATAGTTTAAATTATGCAAGAGGTAAAAAGAGGCATACTGTATGTAGTTATACTCTTTTTAACACAGTAAAACAAGCAGTTGGAAAATATGGAAATAGCATGTATATCAGTATATCCTATCAAAATCAAAATTAAAATAAGATGGAATAGTATTGCTGAATCAATCTGAATATGTGAATATTGTAAATTGTCTTTTAAGGAAAGAGATCAATATTATATGATGAACTAAATTGGGCAATAGGTCATTAAAAATGTTACGGAGGTGAGCGTCATGTTAGTATCTTCTAGAGTTTGAAGTGTTAGTTCTGAAATCTCAGGATGCCTCTTTCTATTTGGTAGATCTGAGGTAGCTGTCCTAGTTCATTTCTTCCCGCTCAAATTTTATTTTGGAAGAAAGAATAAATCTCGGGAAAATATCTTACATTTAGCTTATTATATATGATTAAATTTCCCACAGGTAGCAGTAGATGGCATTTGGAGAGTTTGTCCTAAAGCTGGCGGACCTATCCAGTTTCCTGGCTTTAATGGTAATACTGATTGCACTACTACTGTTTAATCACTAAAGTATTTAGTAGCTCTTTGTTGATTTATGAAACTTTATCTCCTCTTTTTTGTTACTTTATATTTTTCTCAATTATAGGTGAGCTCATCTGCCCAGCTTACCATGAACTATGTGATGTGAATCCAGTTTCGTCATCTAGTCAATGTCCCAATTCATGCAATTTCAATGGAGATTGCTTAGGTGGAAAATGCCGATGCTTTATTGGGTTTGGTGGTCATGATTGTAGCAAACGTGAGCTCCCGTGCTCTCTGTGATAGTGGAATCTTTTGAGGGAAGTAGGTTTATTTGGTGTAATCACACTTCTGCTTTCTATTTCAGGCTCCTGTCCTGGCAATTGTGGTGGACATGGAAAGTGTCTTGGGAATGGTGTTTGTGAATGTGATAACGGGTATACTGGCGTTGATTGTTCGACAGGTAACATGGTTTATTTATTCCTTCTTTGCACATGCTAGTTGTGATGCTGTAAAAGGAGTAAACTTTTACTTTGTTGAACCAGCTCAAAATCTTTTGGTTGGCAGCTCCCCCCAAATGTCTTACTTTGTCCTTTAAATGATACATTCAAAGAATGCGTTGAGGTTGATTTGTTTACTTTAGCTAACATTTCCATTGGTGATACACAGCTGTTTGCGATGAGCAGTGCAGCCTTCATGGTGGGGTCTGTGACAACGGAGTCTGTGAGTTCCGTTGTTCTGACTATGCTGGTTACACGTGCCAGAATAGCTCCACGCTTCTTCCTAGTCTCTCTGTTTGCAAAGATGTGCTTCAAAATGATGTATCAGGGCAACATTGTGCACCTAGTGAGTTAAGTATCTTGCAGCAACTGGAAGAAGTAGTGGTGATGCCCAACTACAACCGACTATTCCCAGCTGGTCCTCGAAAGATTTTGAACATTTTTAGGGGTAGAGATTGTGATGGAGCTGCTAAACGATTAGCCTGCTGGGTGAGTTTTTTCATCCTCTTATGTCAATTTGAAGCAAAACATTTTACCATGCATTTTTGTGTACGTACAATTTATTCATTATTCCTGTGAAACTGCTTAAAAACCAGATCTCAATACAAAAATGTGACAATGATGGGGACAACCGGTTACGAGTGTGTCATTCAGCTTGCCAATCATATAACGTTGCATGTGGAGCATCACTTGATTGCTCGGACCAGACACTATTTAGCAATGAACACGAGGGTCAAGGTCTTTGCACAGGTTGGGGCGAATTGGACGCTTGGTTTTAGAACATGAATTTGGTGTACATTGTAGGTAGCTTTAGGTCCTTTTTTTCCTTTTTCTTCTTCATTGGCCGGCTTGTACTGTGTTGTAAGCTTTTTTCTCTTTGGGGTAGGAGGAAAATGTGTGCGCGAAGCGCTCATAATTTAGTGTTCTTTTTTATCCCATCCCAAATGTTCATTTCGTAAAAGATTTGGGATGGGGAATTAATTTGAGATTTTGGCTTTCAAAGATGAAAGTCTTGATGTAGAGGAAATGTAATCATAGAAAAAAGGATAAGAGTAAAAAAAATTGGCCCAAGGCCTTGCAACCATTAATTGTGTATTTTATTTTACTTTTCCTTTAGATCTGATAGTTTTTCACGTAATAAGTGTGCGTTCAATTTTACTCTACTCGTAGATTAGTCGATTATAGTTTTTTTAGATTTTATTGTAACCTTTGAAGTTTAATTCTTCTATTTATGTGGCCTATGTGTAACTTATAAAAATTACGGACTTGAGCCGTGAAATTAATCATTTGATATTTGTGACTTAGATTGATTTCGTTATATCATTTTGGAGTTAAAGTTTGCTGTTAGATTAGTGCTTTGTGCATCGAGCCTTTTTTATATTTTATCATCCTTAAGGTTTGACTTCGTCACATTATCCTCCTTTATAGTTTGCAATATAATGCTTAGTTTGAAACTAGAAATCCCAATAGAAGCAACTAAGGAACATAAATTAGTTCTACAATGAATTAAACATTTAACTATTTATTTAGATTAGATAATTAATCCACACACGGTTATGACAAAGGGAGCATTTTAACAGTCGATGGGGGTGTGAAATGTTAATAAAATAATTAGAAAATGTTAGTGTCCTTAATTAATCTAAGATTAAACTATACGTAACAATATTTAATGTGAACTTCATGAAAATGGACAAATCCCACTGACTTACTGTCTTTATTTTGTAGTAATTGTTCCATTAAATTTGTCTTTTAATCAATCGATGATTTGACTCTTCTCCATCCAAAAAACAAAAACAAACAATTTTGAACTCCAATGTATAGATAGATACACCTAATTTTCACAAGATTCACACTCACCCAAGAAAGAATCTTTTCACCTCAAAATTATGAAGTTACAAAATGAAGGACTCTTTTTGTTTTTGTAATATAGTTAAAATTGGGAGTAAGTAAGATATTAATAGGGCCAACTAAATTGTGCCTTTTGAAATTTGTAACACCAACTTCACTCTTTATTGTAGTAACGTGGTAAATACTCTTTTAATAAGAAATTTTAGATTCTAGCTTTAGATATGAAGTCACTTTTGATAGAAGAGAATGTTTTACCTTCAAAGTAAAATTTTCTAATGTAAATCTAGATTAATTAGACCTACTGAATGAGAAATTAAAAAACAAAATAAATAACAATTATGTAATAAAAATGCCCATCTTTAGCATGATTTTTAGCCTTTTGATTAGAATAGGAATTGTGAGAGAACAAGACATATGACTTTACCATAGTTATGACTTTATTTATAGTATAATCACGATTGTTATCATGTTCAACGAGATAAAAACTTTTAGGAAAAAGTTTCAAATTAAGAGGACGATTCTATCGGTGAACTAATCATATATATCAATGAAATAGAAAAAAATCATGTAAGATTGATTAGCTTCAAAATTTCAATATAAATAAAATAAGGGCAAAGGACCTGATTTACTCCTAAATTTTATGATATGAAGTTGATATACCCTCCGTTTAAAAACTAGCTCATATATATTCCTGTCATCATTGAAATGACACATATATATCCCCACCGTTACAAATTATTTTTTACTAAATTAGAAATATATTTTTTTTACTAACCTATATATAATCTTTTTCACAAATGAATTATTTTTGAAAAAAATATATATATACCCATACATATTTCCTTTTCTTCTAACGGAAGTGAAAAAAAATATTTTTAAAATTATTTTTTAAATTTTTTTTATTAAAACAAATAATACATATAGGGGTATATTTGATCTTTCTCACACATAATTTATTTTTTTGATTCAACGGCTAATTTGAATTTATTATTTAGATGATCAAGTTTATTTTTCTCATTACTTTTATTGTAAAATTTATTATACATGCCCCAATTCATCAAAAAAATTAGTTTTAAACTCTTTTTTTATTTCTCTTATATTTACACCAAAGAATAATAATAAAAAAAAGAATTAGAAACTCAAATAATAATAATTAAAGAAATCAAAAAAAAATTATGTGTGAAAAAGATTATATATACCCCAAACTTTGCTATTTTTTTTTTACATGTATGGGTATATAAATTTTATTTTTTAATTTTTTTTACTTTCTCAAAAAAGATATATATCCATACATGAGTTTTTTTAAAATAAAAAATCAAAAAATTAATTTTTTCAATCAGGCCCTTTACCCATAAAATAAAGGAAAAATTACTAGAAAAAATATTTTTTAATAAATAATTACTGATTTTAGCGATATTTTTTATTTATTACCATTTATAGCAATATATAGCAATATTATGATATATCTACTATGTATTAAAAGTGAATTATGCATGCAATATAAATGTATTATAAGTGTTTTAAAATATATTATACTTGTTTGGTAAGAAATTGACACGATGTATTATATGTGTATTAAAGTATGTGATAAATATATTATCCATGAATAAAACTTGTATTATATGAGTTTTATAAATTATTCTCGTATAAAAATTGTATTATAAGTGTTCAGTAAAAAAAATATTATTGCTATAAATGATAAATATTTTCTTAATGTAGTACATTTAACAATAAATAATTTCTTTTTATTTATCTAAATGGTTTTAGATAGAATTACTTGATAGTCATATTAGTGCATACTTTGGTAAGTACCCAATTAGAATATCACAAATTAAGAATATCAAATTAAATCGATATGATAATAATATCATACACAAGTATCATGATAAGAATATTTTTTCTTATTAAAATGCATAAAATCAATTGGAGATTACAAAAAATAGTATTCCCCTATGTTGTAACAATAATCATTAATTTTTTTTTAAAAAATTATAAAGTTGTTGGACAAAATGTGATGATATAATCAGCACCAGAACAAGTACAGGTACTTGAAGCATCATCATATGCATAGCTATATGCAGTAGGGCACGCATCTTTAAACATCTTCGAGTACAGCGTCGGCGAGCAAGTTGCCGGCGTCGCATGTTCACCGGTGCAGCAATACTCCGGCGTATTGAATTGTGCACACGCGCTCTTACACGCCACAACTGCGCCGGAATCTATCACTTGCAATTCCTTTGGACAGTTCAAATTTAGATCGGCGATGCAGCCGGCGTATTGGCAATCGCCGGATCCGCCGGTAGACCGTACTCCGATACCGACATTGTAGCCATCAACAAGACTAACATCGTAAAAATCCTTCTCATCTTTGCTCTTACCAATCGTGAATTCAACTAGACTCACCGGAGGTACGCCGCCGGCTCCGCTAGGGCATTTCAATGCACCACAATCGCCGGTTATACATTTACCGGTTCCGGAATCGTCGAAGTTACAACCGGTTCTGCCCCAAAACCGGCCGGACCATCCACCAGGGGCGGAGAGCTGGATGGTAGCTCCGGGAGTTAACGCAAATCCAGAATCACCGGAGATAGCAACTCCGTTGCCGGAAAGAGTACCGGGCCAAACTGTGTAACCGCAATTGTTTTGAAGCGTAAATTGAGTGGCGGAAACAGCAATTGCTTCTGCAAAAAGGTAAGTAAACTGTTACATACATGCTCTCTGGGCGTATTCATAATTTAAGCTCTATTAATTTTTAGCATTGAATCATTAAATTACACATTCAAATTTATTATTTGCTATAATTTTAATGAATTTACGTACATAAATTCACGATCCATGTCAAAAGTACTAAATCAAATAAACCTTACACCGCAACAATATATTTGTCACTAAATATACATTGAATTGAATCACACAAAAATATAACTAGGCAAAATAAAGAGATAAAGGAATTGATCGATAAATGTCTTGAAACAAACGAAAAGATACAATTGTAGAAAGAATCATAGGCAAAATAAAGAGAGAAAAACTTACGGAACATGAAGAGGAAAAGGAGAAAATAATGCTGCTTATGTATGGAGGCCATTGGAATTAGCAGAAATTATCAATGGAAGTTAGTTTTTGAGTATCAAATATTGGGCAATTCTATTTATAGCCCATTATTACTTCCCATAACCCCACCCCACCCCGCCCCACCCACCCACGTTGGAAATTATATTACCATTGTGGGTAAATTGCATTAACTGCACACGCAAAGATTTCGCAGTTATTTTTTCCCCCTAATATTTCTTTTCCAAAAATATATGACAACTCCCTTTGGTCCTTTTATCAGTTTAGGTATGTAGGTTAAAGGAATATGGAAAGAAGTTGTGTATATGTAATATGTAATTAAAAGTATCAATTTTTGATCCTCATTAAAAGACTCCATTTTAAACAAAATCGTTTTCCACTTTTTTCCTCAAAATATAATTATTTAATTATCATATTATATTTAGAATTTTAAAATTAATTAAAAATATAATTATAAAATATATTTTTTATTTGTAACATGTAAGAAAAATAATTAATATTTTAAAATTGACTACGAGCTCGTTTGGATTGAGTTAAAAATTATTCAAATTTACTTTTAAGTTAGTTTTTGACTTTTCGAAGTGTTTAACAAATATAAAATGACTTAAAATAAGTTAAAAATCAGAAGTAAGTCTCTACTTTTTATTTTTTGATTTAAAAGTCAATTAGGTTTGAGCCCATTTGGATTGACTTAAAAAAGGTAGCTTTTAAGTCAAAAATAAAAGGAAAAATTACTTGATTGAGTGTTTTTTAAAAATTAATTACTGATTTTAGCGATATTTTTTATTTATTACCATTTATAGCAATATATAGCAATACTATGATAAATCTACACTTGTATTAAAAGTAAATTATGCATCCAGTATAAATATATTATAAGTGTTTTAAAATATATATTATGTTTGTGCAGTAAGAAACTGACATAATGTATTATCCATGTATAAAATTTGTATTATATATGTTTTAATAATAGTATTCTGCAATATGTATTAAAACTGTATTATAAATGTATTATAAGTGTTCACTGAATTTTTTTTATTGCCAATAGATGGTAAATATTTTCTTAATATTGTATATTTATGTAAGTTTTCCCAAAATAAAAAGTCAAATTTAAATGACTTTTAAGTTAAAAAATAAAAAGTAGGGGGAAACTTACTTTTGATTTTTAACTTATTTTAAGTTATTTTATATTGACTTAAAAGTAAATTTAACTAAATTAAAAGTCAATTCAAACGGATATTTTAACTTTTTATTTTTAACTTAAAAACTAATTTTTTAAGCCAATCGCACGTATCCTAATACAAATCACATATGTTCTACTTTGGAAAAGTAAAAAGTTGAGGAGGAGACATTTTTTATTGGCACATAGGAGTCTTTTTTCCTTTCACAATTATGGTATCCTAACACAAATCTAAAAATCAGTAATCACTTTAAATTGGATTTTGAGCATCCAACACTTTAAATTGGATTTTGATCCCAACATATGTTTTGATCAAGAAAATTACAACTTGTTTTAGTTTTGATTCAAGTTGTCTTTTTGCATTCAATATCATCATCCTTTTTGTCTTTCTTTATTTCTTTTAGTTAATGACTTTAAAGATTATATATGAATTATACACAATTGATTCTCTCATTTTAATAATATTTTTGTGTTTCTCTTTCAATTAAAAAATTTTAATTGAAAAATTAAAGGAAACAAGCATGTCCTAACAAAGTAATCGAAAAAATCAAAGGTTTATCTCTTTTCTTATACTCTTAATTTCAGGAAAGGAGAAATTATATATGCTGTAAAACGGGTTTGGTCAAATAAGTAATTTAATTGCATTCTTACAAAAATCGTTGGTTAATAAACCTATCTGGAATGTCTCTTGTAATTATGTGAATGGTTCTAACAATATATGTGAAATAGTAATGCAATTTATTATATTTGATATTTGGGAGAGAAAGTTATACATGAACTATGCAGTGGTTGTTATTTTCTTTGTTTCAAGTGTATTGACTTTTCTAATAAATGAAAAATTCGAAATAGTAAAGAATTTCATCTTGAGGACTCTTCATCATCAATCACGGGAGAAAAAAATACAAATAATGTTCAATTAGGAGAGGGTGTATGCACTTTCAATTTCTTTAGGTTTTAGGACACTTCCTAGAAGATACTCAATTTCCATTCCTTCTTCCCAAGAAAGAGAATTTAGCATACTCAATTACTTGGAGTGCAGTTTCAGTGGCCTGCCGCGTGAGGCTGACGTGGAAGTGAGGCTTGGTACCCAGGCCATTCAAAAGAAAAGAAGCTTCAAGTACCTTAGGTCTATTATACAGGAAGATGGGGATATAGACGACGATGTTTCACACCGTATCGGTGCAGGGTGGATGAAATGGAGGCTCGCCTCCGGAGTGCTGCGTGACAAGAAAGTGCTACCAAAACTCAAAGACAAGTTCTACAAAGTGGTGGTTAGACCGACTCTATTGTACGGGGTGGAGTGTTGGCCAATCAAGAAAATTCATGTTCAGAAGATAAAAGTCGCGAAAATGCGAATGCTGCGGTGGATGTGTGGGCACACTAGGATGGATAGAATTAGGAATGAAGATATTCGAGACAAGGTGGGAGTGGCATCGGTGGAGGACAAGATGCGGGAAGCGAGACTGAGATGATTTGGGCATGTGAAGAGGAGAGACACATATGCTCCAGTGCGGAGGTGCGAGAGGTTGGCTATGGACGGTTTCAGGAGGGGCAAAGGGAGGCCGAAGAAGTATTGGGAAGAGGTGATTAAACATGATATGACACAGTTGCAGCTCACCGAGGACATGACCTTAGATAGGAGGCTATGGAGGACTCAGACTAAGATAGTGGGCTAGGTGGCCTATCTGTTCTCCATAATAGACGTAGTCGCGCTCATTTGTTTATTAACATATGATTTTTCATGGGATTACTGCTTAGATTAGTTGGCCCAGTTTACTTTGGGTATCCTATTTTATCTATAGTAGTTAATGCTCCTTTATCCCCGATTTTATCTACCCCGACTTTATCGCTCTCATTATTCATATTTTTATATTGTTTGCTATATGCCTCGCTCTATTGACCTATGTCTTGTTTTCCTTGTTTCTCCTCCCTTGTTCTTCTCTCTTAAGCCGATGGTCTTTCGGAAACAGTCGCCCTACCTTTTAAGGTGGGGGTTAGGTCTGCGTACACTCTACCCTCCCTAGACCCCACATGGTGGGACTATACTGGGTTTGTTGTTGTTGTTGTAATTACTTTGACTTCAACTATTGTATCAATTTAATAATATTTAATTTAATTTTTCAGTTGAATCAATATTGCATTTATCTCAAAGAAATTGTTGTCACACACAATTTATTTTTATTATATTTACTTTGTATATTAGTAGATGTAAAATTTACATGCAATGCTTTCCTTTTTGTTCTTTTTTTTTGTTTAATTGTAATTTGTTTTGATTATGTTATATAACTATATTTTGGTATATAATTCGTTAGTATCATAGTTGGATTTTAAAACTTATTTCTTGAATTAAAAATATAAGGTTATAATTAAGTGTAATCTTGATGTGCAGAGCTTTTATATGAATGATGAACTTATAAATTTAGGGTTATAATCGATTCTTTCAATTTAGGCTTAACTACTAATACAGTTTGAAGGCGGATCAAGTACATTATTCGTTGTAAATCGAGTTTAATTATTTTTAAAATTAAGAATTCCTAAAATATTTGGTACGAATAAAATATATGATAAGAGATATTGAGAGAATTAATAATTAAGAAATTACTAATGTCCATAGGTGAAAAGATTCCTAAAATATATGAGAAGAACTTGATAAAATAAATACATGACGAAGTCTTTATAGAACTGCATAAGGTGAAAATTAAACGGATTGTCCATTAAAGTGGTTCTATATATGAGTTGAAAAAAGGGTTGTCCACTAAAGCAAGTCTTGAAAATTTCAGCAAATAAAAGGTAAAATTAATGAGAGAGAAATATATAAAAAAATATACAAAAGATAATGTATGTTTAATCCAATAAGGGGATAGATGACATTAAAGATACATTTGATACTGCAGATCGAGGATGTTTTGAGGAGAATTAAGAAGCATGGAAGAGAGTTCTTGAAAATCATATTTCACCTCTAAACGATGAAGAGCTATTAAAGACAAGTTGATGCAACATTTATCAATTTTTGAATTCATGTGGTGGTGCTAAACGAAGGTAGCAAAATTTGATGCTTATATTTCTAGCCTTTCCTTATTTCTTTTTGTATATGTGATTGATAGAATTTCTATTTTAGTTTTAGTGTATTTAAAAAATAAATGTATAACCATATACTGATAAGTGATAATGATTGATTATGGTTCATATCTATTAATTCATGAATTAATATACTCATGGTGTTATCATGATTTTTCATAAATCAACCAAATATCGACTATTATTTAATTTTTTTATAGTGACACACATGCTATGCAACACATGTATACTCAACTACTCTCTATATAAAAAGTATGAAAATTTTTAGAAATGTTAATTGAGTTTTTTCGTCCCTCATTTAAATACTCTAATTCAGACAATATTGTCTTTTCCTATTTTCTAAATTATTATTATCTTTATTATATTAAATTGTATAGTCACGTAATAAGTAGAAGAAATCCTAAAATAATTAGGCATTAAGATTGTTTACCTGAAGGAGGAGAAATCCTAAAATAATTAATATGACTCCTAATTATCTGAAAAAGTTAGTGTCATTTTTGGTTTATTTTTTACTTATTTATAAAAGGTAAGAACTCTTAATATGTATTACTTTAAAATTGAGTAAAATTTTGCGTCTTACATCTTTCCCTAATATTGTAATAATCAGTTAACTTTTTATAAAGAATTATATAATATAGATAGGAATGAAAAAGGAATTAAATACATCTTCAAGAAATTTACGTTTTTGCATGGGGTAACACTATATAAGAACTATGAATGGATGCAGATGACCACACTTTTGGTTAAAAGTGTTAAATCTACATGTTCTCTTTTAGCGTTGTTTGTTTACCAAGGATACTTCCTACCTTGTATTTTTATATCTGATTTTATTTGTATAATTTCAAATTGTTGGGATAATGTTTTTTTTGTAGAATTTTTTATGACATGTAACAAATTTTGATTGTCATCTCTAATTTACAGATCAATATGTAGTCTGAATATTTGGAAATTTATCATAATTGTCATCTATAATTTAGGCATATAGAGATGACAATTATGATAAATTTCCAAATATTCAGACTACATATTGATCTGTTATTTTAGTATATTGTATTTAGTTCTTGATAATATAGTAATTATGTATTACTGTGTTTGTATTGATTTGTACTCATTTTTTTAATAGTACTTACAGTTTTAAAGTTCTTTGGTGTATCATGAAGAAATATATAGTGGGCGTCTGACCATAAAACTCAAGTATTTTTATTTTATTTGAAAATTTTAAAATTGAAATTGAAATTAGAGTTGTGTTTGTACTAACAAATATTTAGTTTACTTATTAAAAGTATTTATTTTCTAATAGCTTGATTTTTGTCTACGTCACAGTGTATTCTGACGTACGTCATCAACTCTATCTTCCAAAAAAAATAATATTAAGAAACAATTATATTTAAGATGGTTGAGACAATCAATTTTTTCTCCCTACAACAATTGTTATTTATATTTGTTCAAGTACGTAATTTATTAATTATTTATAAATTTTATTTTCTAAAAAAAATAGTAAAGTCAAATACTATTTTAAAAGAAATTATATATATATATATATATATATATATATATATATATTGTATTGATTGACGATTTAACGTCACCACGATACTAAATTAGTACACTAAACTAGTAAAGGAAAAGGAAAAAAACCAAATCATTCTCTGATTAATTTCCATCGGCTCCATATCACACGTCTTATTGGCAGCTACAACATGTACATGTTTCCTTGTGCAAATTGTTACTCCGTTCATTCACTTTTATTTGTCCATTATATATTTTTATTTTTATTTATTACTTTTAATATATCAAAAAAAATGTTTATTTTATTTTATATGTTATTTTTAATATTAATTACTTATTCTTCAGATTAATTTTCAAGTCCTAAAACTATACGCCAATTAATATGAATATTGTGAAATATTCATACTAATCATTATTTTTTAAGGGTCTGTAAAGTTTAAAGTGAACAAATATTGCGATAAATATTCATATTAATTATTATTTTGTAAGGAGTGTATAAAATTCGTAATGAATAAATAAAAATGAAACGAGGGAATAATTGAAATGATGTCCATCGAGGCAGTAGTTATTTCAAACTCTGATTTTACGAATTTTAAATCTGTGATTCCTCTTCGTTTAATTGAATATTTTTTAAAGAATTTGAGATGTCAATCTTGAAAATTATTTTAAAATAAACTAAACTCATCATGTGCAGATATAATTATTGCATGCAATGAAAATTACATAAATGAAACCAATTTGATAGGTTTTAACCAATACCATTAAATATTGCCAAAGCTATAGTTCACCTGCCCTTATCGAGTTAGGTGTTTATTTCAAGGATACAATGACTAAGTTTCTTATCCATTTTCGATATTATATTAATTAGTTCACCCAACCAAAAACAATTGAAAACATTATATAATGAAAAAGTAATTAAATACTACATGAATATTAATTCACATAAATGATTTATGAAGTTACGGTCAATGTTTCTTTTGGTTTTCCCACCCCAGTGTTCCGAGTACAAATTAGAGTACCGACTAAATTTAAATCATGGCCATTCGGGAGTAGCGCCGCGGATTTTCTCCAAAACATGATAGTAGATATTTTCTGGTATGCTTTTGATAAGATTTTGACAATTAAATGGCATAAACTATTTAATTACCGTTAAAAGATTTCCATTTAGATTCTGTATTACCACAAATATACAACCATGAAGAATTGAGTTTTAATCCCAAGGTGGATGTGTAACTTCTTTAATGTAACGTTTTACCAATCACTTGCATCGACTAGTCTCTGTTTTATCTTCTACAAGAATCTTCGATTTTTTTGTTAATGATCTGTACTTATTTTGAGGCCCGACTAATTTGGAAATATCCCATTTTAGGGTAAATAGCAGACTCTTACTATAAGTGACTAGTTAAGACCTCTAATTAAATATGAAATATTAACACTTACTACTCCGCTATAAACTTTGTTGGTTGCAACTAGAACATCGCACATATAAACTTTGATTATTGGTTCCTATAAGAACCTAGCATGTATAATTAATCGTTGACTAATGGTTCCTACAAGAACCTAACACACATATATTTCTAAAGATTTCTTTTTTATTTAAAAAGTTAATGTTTGCTTATATATATCTTATATAAAATACACTCTAATTTTAAATTTGTCTCAAAAAATTAGTTACACACTTTAACTTAGTATGAGCTCGGCGTGTTATGATTTATCTATATAAAGTTAGTATGAAAATTATGGTAGCTTATTAGTTATTATGTATATTTTCTTATTAGGGTGAAATATTAAGGGCTCGTTCGTATGAAGGTTGGGATCGGATAAACTAAGATATTTCCACCTTTTATATGAGATAGTTAATCCCGCCATTTTAATACCTCCCATGGAATTACTATTTCTTTTCCCACAAATCAAACACTAAATAAAATGATCTCCTACATTTTATTCGCTGAGATTTCTATCATACTAAACTAGCCACAAGATTGTAGACATGAAAGGGATTAAGGAAGACAAAAGAAACCTAATACACGTAAAGGATGTTTGATGTTTCATTTTAACCTAACTCACATGACAATCAAACAAAACTTTTTAAATTGTACGTGTTTCAGGTGAGTACATTGATGAGGAGCTAACTGCTTCTTTTTCTTATCCTCTTGTTTTTTCTTGTCTAGGGGACCCAAAATTTTCAATAAATGAATTCAAAATATGAAAAAATCAAAAAGATTCAATATTTTAACTGAATAATTTTCCGTCGAAAAATTCGGACGAACCCCACAACCCTAAATTTTTTATGAGATACTATTAGTGAACACAAGTTTAAACTCTACCAGAATGATATCGACAAGGTATTAAAAAGATTTAAGTTACGTGAGTGGAAGACCCAAAATTGTTATTACATATATTATATGTGTAATTTAACCTTGAAAAAACAAAGTAATTTAATCGAACATGTTACTTGTATTTTCAAACAATCAATTACCTGTTAGAAGAAACAATTACCTATAGTTGGATTACTAAATGATCTTATTGAGATAATAGCTAAGTGATACATTTGAAAATACATAAAACTGTAACTCGAAGTATAATAGCAAGAAGAAGAAAAGAGGATATAGAATGAACAAACTTAATCACATATACGAGAATTGTTACTTAAAAGTTTCGAGTTCAAATCCTTAAAAAGAAAGGAAAAAAAACTAATAAAAAAGCACCTCCCCCTTTATTGGGCTTAAGTGACATGAATCTGAATTAGTTGGGATCCCCAGACACGTAGAGAACATAAAAGAGAAATGAAAGCTATAATAACAAACAATTATTCTACGGTGCAAATTTTGGAGAATCAAAAACATTGTATTATCCAACAAAGGAAAAGAAAAAGAGAAGAAAGGAAATATTTACATCACTACTACTAAGTTCAGATGGTACCTTTCTAATGACTTTTCATTCTAAGAATTTTATTCAGTTTTTCATTTACAGAACCAAAAATGGGATATGGTCTAAAATTAAAGTAAGCAGCTGAAGCAATGTATATACAAGAGAAAAGTACATAAATTTTTCCCCATACAGATGAATAAAATGTAAAGAATATAAACATAACAGTAATAGCCATTACTATTACTAGATTAGCCAAGCATTTTGCTGTTGATAGTTCTTCTTCTGTTCCTTCATTTGGGAAATGGCCATTAGCAATGAAATCAAATAGTAATTGATCTTTCAAGTCAAATGTCTCCATCAACCATTTAGAAACTTCTTTTTCAGATGCTGGGATTTTCTCAAGAGGAATGCGTCGAACATGAATGTGTACTTCAGAAGGATCAACACCAAATGCATTGTCCAAAAATGTTGGGCACTGATTTTTGTATGCAATGGTTACATCATAAACTGCAAGGATAGTATATGATTGTGTGAATGAAAAGGAGAAAAGGCGGACCTTATGAAGATCAAGAATAGATAAATAAGTCATAAAATAAGTTTTTGTTACAGCTATAATAGTAAAGTTACAAACTTTATTGCCAACACCAACTAGGCCTTAGTCCTAAACAAGTTGGGATCAGCTATATGAATCCTACCTATTCTATCTAAGTTGGATTCATATGGCCGACCTCAACTTGCTTGGACTGAGGCATAGTTGTTGTCAATAAAACAGGTTTTTTCCTATCAGTGTGTAAAGTTTAGTGAACCAAGATAGGTTACCAACAATTTTTGTCATGCTAAAATAATTTATCTGTGTTGAATTCTCACAAAGTACTAATGCACTATAACAGTAAAATCAAAAAACCCTAAGTTGCTCGGACTCTTCAAAAATGTTGCCGCACCTGTGTCGGATCATCCAAAAATGCACTACTATTGAAGGATCCGACACGCATCCGATGACATTTTTGAAGAGTCCCGAGTAACACACAAAAAAACTAGTTTTGTCACATTAAAGTAAATAATTTCCCGCTTAAATGTGAGAGGGGCAACAAAAGTGGAACAAAAACAAGTTTCTATTAGACATGGTAAAAAGATAGAACCTGCATCCAAAGAGCTCCTTAATATTTCCAAGCAGGCATAAAAGCCTTTTGTCTTAGGTAGCAGCACATTATTTAGAACAGGTAATCCATTCCGGCTGGCAAACTCTTGGCTTGTTTTGCACTTCTCGTCACTGAACGTAAAGAAAAATTACAATTTCAGAAAGAAGTCAAAAGTATCGCGAGTGAAAATTCAATAGTTGAGTTCCATTGGGAGAAACAGACAAGAATACAAGACCCAAAGGCCAAAATAACAAAAGAAATGCATAAGATAAACCTGCCTGTAATCTGTTCCTTCAGGGAAAACAGTTAGCCACAATGGATCCTGAGGATTGGTAAAAGTCGAAAGCGCTTGTTTTATCACCGGTTCATCGACTACCCAGTCTCTCTCCAGTGGAATGAATTCTAACACATAGAATCCCCAGCCAAAGACTGGCAATTTCATCAAACTTTTCTTAAGTAGATACTTGATGTGGCCCAAGCATCCTTTCCTCAATGCAAGATTCCACACATACATCCAATCGACCTCTGTTCTGTGGTTGGCGATCAGCAATACACGTTCTCTTGGCGGAACATGATCTCCAGAAAATACCACATTGGTTTCATTTACTTTTTCAAATAGGAATGGCCACAATCCAAGCCAAAGACCAAACAGAACCGCAACAACTTTCCTACTGTAAAGCGTGCTGAAGAAGCGCAAGAGTAAAGCTGCCACAGGCACGAAATAGATCAAGAAAACAAATGCAGTTGAAAGAAGAACCGATAAACATATCACACCCCTTATAATTCTAAAAGGAGTCAGAGGAAAATGTTTTGATTTCTTAGCAGAAGCAGGGGTCTCTTGAAATTCCATCCTGCTTTGGTTCGGTACTCAAGGCGACTATGTCATACTACTGAAGACCTGCACAGGCTAAAGTCACGTCGAACATGCACTCTCAATGCCTAAGAAAGGGGGTGCATTGGGTGAGGCCCCACGTCAATGGAGGACTAGAATTCTTGGAGTTGATATCTGCAATAAGACAGCAGAAGCGTATTAGAACAGATTAATAATATCTTTCACGCTTGAAGAGTCGGTGGAAATATGATGAAATAGGTGATTGCCAAAGTTTCAGAAAGTGGCTAGGCCACCAAGAGTCTGATGGAATGGTCTTTGCTAATTATTAGGATCATAGGAAATGGTAATATTCAAATTCAGAAAGAATTTTCCAATAGTAGAGTATGTTGCGTGTAGTGAAATGTTTCCAAGTAGAGAATAGATTTGGGAGATCATTGATTATATCAAAGGTGTGACAACAAGGAAAAAATGGAATAACTTGAGCCAAAATTTCTAACTTACATTGATGACTTTTTGAGTACAGTTTGTCTCTGAGATGATTCCTAGGAAATTAGTGTGCCAAGTCACATCCAACATACTAAAATAAAGAATTAATACACATTCTGCATTCATATAAGCCCAAAAGTTGTTTACATTCTGCTTTCATACAAATCCCTAATAGGAAATACTAGACCACATATAAGCACACATTTTCTGTTGATTTTGTAAAAGCAATTAAGGCTGGTAACATTCACAACTCTTTATTAGCCCTTTATACATTTGTAACATCTCTGTTTAGTTTAAAAGCAGAACTGTACGCATTTGTAGAGTACATGTAATGTTATTATGGCAAGGAATCATTCCTATCTTAGACAGCAATACACATACACAACACTTCTTTTGTCAACAATCACAACACAACATGAGTAATTAGTTAGCAAACCAAATGGCACATGACACTTAGCAAGACATACTGTTTAATGCTGTTGCAGAGGACAGATTCAAAAAAAATCGAGGAAGGACCGCGTCCCAAGGGGTGTGATTTAGAAAACCATTAACCAATCAAAGACCACATCACGGAGGGGTACCCTAATGCAATGGTTAGTTGTTGTTTTCATTTCTCGAACCCTCACCTATAGATCATACAGAGACAACTTCACTATTTCTTCAAAAACAATGTAATTTCCCTTTATAGACTCAATTAATTTGTTTCCTTCCATTAACATCCAAAAATCTCTAACAATGATTCCAACATAAATCCATTTTCTAGGGGACAACAAAAGTATAAATTTCCATTAGCACACTTTTATTTACTTAATTATTACTCCTATAGATATCTTAACATCCCCCCCCCCCCCTACTCCTTTTCCAGAGCCAAACACATGAAAATTCTTTTCTTTTTGACAATAGGACACCTTATCTCACAATTTTTTAGCATCTCTACTAATCCCAAGATTAGGGGTATAATTTGCATATAGTCTGCCCTCTGGAAACCCCACTCGTGAGATTCCAGAGGGTATATTGTTGTTGGTATAACATCATCACAGAATTTTCAGTAAAGTGACATTAAATAAAAAAAAAAGAAGAGAACTTTGCACATATATATGAAGAAAAGAATAAAGATAAAACTGCATACCTAAAATGGAGAGGGTGGAATGAAAGGATAAGTGTTGAGGGGAAAGCAATAAAACAGTAAGAGAAGACTTATTCAGCATAAAGTTGCGATTTTGAAGAAGAAAGAGAGGTGGAAAGACCACCAAACAGTGGGGATGGTGGTTGCCAAGATCCGAATTATTCTCAAATTATAAACCACAACCTAACTGGATTATTCCCCTTTAAACATATTTAATTTATCATTTTAAAAAATAATTTATTTGGTAGGAAGGGTGTGTTTGGTAGCAAGGGAAATGTTTTCCTTAATATTCACTCTATCTAATATAATTCCAGAAATTATTTCTTGTTTAATGTCAATTTTTCAGATTGGTTAAAATATCTGAAGGAAGAACAATGATGACATTCATGATTGCAACAATTATAGGAATATCAAGTTGTTATGAATGGAAATTTAAAAGAGAATGGTGAAAATAAAATAAATAACAAGTAATGTTTTATAAAATTGTAGAACATAAAGGAAGATGTTGTTTAAGTAGTTACAAAATTTAAACTTTAGTGGATATATAATTGATTCCATATGAAATAGTGAATGAACCTAAGAAAAATATGAGCATGGGGTTCCATAAACTGTGTAGGGCAAGGGATACTAACTTTGAGAAATTTCACTAGTTTAAGAGTTAATTATTTAGATACATGTTAGTTTACAATATTACTTATCCTTTTATATTTTGGTGTGTTCAAATACATCCAGATACATTTATCTCAAGATACATGGTGTCAAAATTATGTGTAGTTTTGTTTTAGATACACTTTATCCAAATAGATTCACATGCATCTGGAAATACATAAACAAATCTCGCTCGTCAGTCGCCACTCTCCTATTATGCTCGCGTATCTGGAATCTTAGATACATACAAATTACACTTACATCTAAATATATGTATCTAATGCAATTCACATGTATTTGGGATACACAAACCAATCTCACTCGCCTCTCTCTCTATTTTGGTGTATGTGGTAGCGAAAACATGTATCTGACTTAAAGTTTGGTATGAAATTATTAATTAGTGATATAAAATATAATTATTTCAAATTATAGAGAGAATTAATAAATATAATAAAAATATTTGTGTAATTAGGTGTTGTATTGAATTTTAATTGGGTCGTGGAAGCTTCTGCTCAAAATATATAGTCAAAGTAATTTGCTTTAATTCTTTCTTCCGTAGAAGCTTCTTCAAATATATATTATACGTCAAACTTGCTTTCAACTTCCCTACGACAAATCGATCCGTGTTATGTTCACATACAAATTAAATAAAAAAAATATTTTTTCCAGATATTTTATGTGTAAAAAAAAATTTAACATGTAAATAGTTTTTTTAAGAACTACTTTCTTGTTCATTTTTATTTGTCAATTATTTCAAAAATAAATTTTTATTTTAATTGTCATTTTTAACATATCAAGAAAAAATAATTATTTCGTTTCATGTTTTATCTTTATCATTAATTATTTATTTCTCAAATCACTTTTTAAGATTTAATACTAATCAATCAATAAGAATAGTGGCAAAATAGACAAGTCAATCATCATGTTAAATACAAATATGACAAATAAAAAGAAGTATAAAAAGAAAATAACCCTAATTCCATGAGTTGTCATTATATTCTACAGTGTCACGTCGGCAGCTATGGTAATTAATTAAGAAGAATTCAACGGAATAGATTAATTGATGTGCCAAAACATCCTAAAATGTGTTCACATTAAAAAGAAAACGTGTCAATTTTGTTATCATTAAGTTCATTATTCGGGCATACTGTAAAAACATTCTCAAAATCACTACGCAAATTTATTGCCATATTATTTTACCACAAAATCTATAGAAATGAGAAGCGCAATATTAAAAAAAAGTTAACAAAATTGATATAAATAAAATATCTTTTAATTGTACACAGCTTGGCAGCGCGTTAAAAGTGGACACACAAAAGAGATCAAAACAAAATAAAAGAATGAGTTTTCTTATTTTCCATCCTGCGATCGATATTCGGGGAAGTCCAATTTATTTAGATTGGCATAAAACCCATTCGAAAAAGTGCTCCCTTTTCATCTGTAGCATTACATCCGTAACATTTCCTTCATACTCACAGATCCTTATTACTTGTTGGTGAAGTTACAAAATCTTCAACTTCAGAAATCGATTCAGCAGCAACACTAAAATAATTTTCTCTAATCAAATAATACGTCTTTACATATGATCTCAAAAACACTAAAAGCACAAACATATTAAGCACTGAATTAAAAAACCAAGCTCCCATTCCATTACATCCACCTTTATAAAAATGCAACAAAAGAACTCCAACATGACATACCAAATTACAGCCCAAAAAAACCAAATGACAGTTCATCACGAACGGAAATCGGGCTCTCCGGAGCCCGATTTCTGTCCAAAAACGGTAACCGTAAACCAAAGCGAAAACTAAAGTCATAAGTAAAATCGCTATAACTTGAAAAGACTGTGAAAATTCAAGCCATAAAAACGACATACAAATGAGTATCGAGTGATTAAAAAGTTGAAAAAACGACAGATTACGACGTCGTAGAATGGTGGAGAATGTGCGTAAAACGTGAAGGAAACGGGATAGGTAAAATGCATATGACCAGAAGAACACGCGCCCTGAAGGGCGCGTGCCTATCGGGAAACAAAGGAGCCATTGGAGCGGCGTTTTCGAACGCCGCCATATCCACTGCGTGTCGCGGATTTCCGCAACAGCGGAGGATAACATTCCGAGGAAAATAGTGGCGGAGATTAACGACATAGAGAGGCTATGGAGGGCGGGGATGGGACCGAGAAGGATGGGGCGGCGCCGCCGTATTAGGAGGAGGAGGAGGAGGTGGAGGGTGACGGAGGTGATGATATAAGCGGAGATAGATAAAATGAGAAATGACCATGTTGAACCCCACATAATTGGACTCCATTGGAATGATGTAATTGATGGTTGTTCTGATAGCAAATAATTGATTCTTTGTATTGTCGTTGCTGCTGAATTCATGTTTATATTTTTGAATTAATGTGAAAATTTTGGTTCATTATAAACTATGGGCTATACCTCATTAATCTAGTATTTAATAAGTTACTACTCCTACCAAATCAATAAATTAATGAGAAAGTAGAATTTTCAAATGGAATTATAATAAGATGAGATCGACATAGAGCAGAAAGAGTATTTATTCTATGACTTTCATCTATTCTATTTTGGCTTTTGATGCATTTGACTTTGACCTTTCAAAATGGGAGGAGTACTCCATCCAATCTTAATGCTTGTCTCGCCTCTCAAGTCAAATTGAAAAAATTCTTTGTTTATTTTATTTTCTTCTAAATAAACGATAGATTTTTCTAATGGGCTCGTGGCCACTAGTCAGTAATCTATAAATTTGATAATTTATTTTTAAGAAAAAGTTTTTTCCATCAATTTCTTTTGGAAATAGCAAATCATTAGATACAAGTAATTTTGAACAAGGAAGAAAATGTAATGCCAGGTACGTACAAGTAATCATTGGCAGGCGGCGGCATGGTAAAATCGTGCGTATATATATATTTAAGATTATGATTGATAAAATATGGTTGTACAATAACGTATAATAATTGTCAACATGTTCACTTCGATAAAAAATTTCCATGTTCACAATTACATTAATGTTGTGAAAATTAAATAAGCAGTGCTAGGATTTTAAATTCTAGATTTTTTATAATTTATTTACATATATTAAGTAGATTTTTTAAAAATGAATACAAGATAGGGATGTGCTAATCGTAAACAGAAAGGTAGCTACGCTCTTGATTACATACAAGATAAAATTTTGCAAATACTAGTTCAGTAATCTAACTTGTATTCTTTTCTTTTTTCTTTCTTTAGAAGGTCTTTCTGGTTCAAATACTCTTTTTATTACCTACAAGATTATAGTTATGAATTTAGCAATTAATCAATAACATAATTTTGGCTCAAACTTTTTATTTATGTTAACAATCTTAGTTATTATAAAGTTTTGATGATTTAACAAACAATGGAAACTGGTAAGGGACCTGATCCCCTGTGAGAGTTATGATGATGAAAAAAGGACAACCGACATAAAGTACACTGTACACCCTGCCAAAAATGCAGATCGTAAGTGCGCTAGTGCGCGTCGTTTTTTCAGGGTGGCAGGCTTTCAACCAATAGCATTGCTTCGGGAATTGTGTCAAGCATATATATATGTTTTCTCTTCAATAACACAATTCATTTTTTGCATCAGATTCTCAAAAACACAGCAAATGTCTTTTCTCTAGAAAATACCTTTTCAAAGAACAACAGGGACCTGATAGAGTTATCATCGTTCTTAGTTGTTTTTAGAGTTTTTATTTCAGTGTTCATAACTGTAGATCTATTCCAAATCTATAAAGGAATAAGATCAACTTAAGTTTTCTTTGAAATTTTCTTGATATAGCTAAAGTTAGCTATGGAGGTGTCTTAAAGTCTAAGTTGGACTATGGTTTGTTTATTTAGTGGACAATGGAGTTATTGCTTTGAATATGTATGTAGCAGGAGTGTTACATTGAGGTGGAAGGGATTGAGAATTCAAAATCCTAGATTGAAAGAGCTTGTAATCTGAACTTTGACTCTTTGATTAGTGGAGTTGTTTGGTGAAATCCAGTGAAATAGGTCGTGGTTTTTTCTTTCTTGAGCAAGAAGATTTCCACATAAAATCTTGTGTTGATTTTACTTCACGTTATTTACTTCTCTGCGATTGTTATTCTATCAAGGGACTTGATCCTTGTAGTAGACTCATATATTCTATCAATCTCATCTAATGTGTACAAATAAATTATCTAGGATCCAGAAAACAAAAAATAAATATATTATAATCTAAAATTCATAAATTTTTGGTTTTGAGTTTGCACTTAAAAAGGGATGGTATTTACATCAATGACCCGGGTTTTGAAGACCACGACACCCTAATCTTAACATAACTGAGTTATATAAATCAGATACTTATGAGTTTTACCTTAATACTTAGATTTTAACAATGTTGAAACAATTGAAAGTGATAGTTCCATAGTTAAAAAGGTGTGCATAATTTAATTCCCTCTTATATCATTTGCCCTTATTATTGTTAGTACATATTCTTGTTTATTCCTAAGATTAATTAATGACGGACAATCTTCATCGTTTGAAGAAGCAATAGGAATAGGGGACTATTGAGGATAGTGTTTTCGGTACACAAATTCGAATCTAACATCTAGTGAGTTAATTAAGTTCAGTATTTAAACGAAAGAAGGTTGCAGTGGACTCAAAAGTTTGGGTCCAGACAAATTTGAAGGTTGCAATTGGCCCAAAATTTTGACTCCATAAACAGATTTGAAGACTATATTGCTGGTCCAAAGTTAATTTAAAAAGCCCATCATCCCAAGTTTCGAATGCTGCACAATTGGCACAAAGGTATGACTCCAAACAAATCCCTTAGTCATAAAACAGAAGTCCTAACTAAGTATTGAAGTCATAGTCCACATTCTGCTTAAGCTTCTATAGTGTGACAATTTTCACTAGAGTTAACTTGGTAACGATGATGGTGGAAATAATGTAGCACATATTAAGCGGAACAGTCGATCGAGATAATCAGAACACCAGAATATATAAATGTGTAACAAATAACTCGATAGCTCCAATTCAGTTGCAAGATATCTTATCCGATCCATATATTTCATCATTTGAGAGTCATACATACCTAGGCAAAGGTTGTTTTCATTGGAACTTTAATTGTATAAGTGACAATTGCCACTACTTCAAAAGGAGGCCATTACTGTCTTTTCATGCACATGGGTTGCTCATGTCACATACCCAAAAAGTTGTTACTTTCAATTATTTCCAGCACTTTGAAGGATTATCCAGTTTGTTGGTGTCCCAATTTTCAATCATGTATTGTGATAGTGTCATTCTAGCCTTCTATGTGTTGTATCATATGCTTAACTGTTTTGTACTTTCTACTGAAAGAACGAAGAAGGTATAAAAATATACAAATTTTAAATATGTATCGAATAAAACGCGACAAGTTAAAACATATATTTAGGCGTTCGGACTATTATAAACCAAATATTATATGAAGTGTTTTGTATTAATTAATGAAGTTTGCATATTCGCTTTTTGTATACGCGTTTTTTTTTTCTAGTCCTTTATTATTAAGTCTACTTTTTGAAAAGACCCCAAAAAGCATAAAGAGAGTGTCAGAGAGTGGAGACTCTGCAACAATGATTACGAAATTACAGCAAGTTGAATTTTTTTAAAAACATATTTTGCTGTCCTTGAACAGTTTGGTGTCGTTTGGTTTAAAGATAATTAGGCAGAAATAAATAATATTGTAGAAATTAAATTTGTAATATAGAGATTAATAATGTGTGAATTATATAATGTAGAAATTGAAATAATATGTTGTTGTTTACTTTTAGTAAGACAAAATTGTTTAATACATGAGAGTTATTTAGTTCATTTTAATTGTTTTGGTCCTATTATCATTTTAGAATATTTTTCTTTGCTTAGGTATCGAATACAAAAAAAATAAATTAGGAATTTACTTATTTTTCATGAAAAGCATTTTCAGTTGTACCGAACACACTCAAAGTGTAAAAAGTGTATCCTAAACAATTATTATTTTTATTATTTTTGATTCATGTAACTTCGAAGCAGCCGCAGACATGTGAATTCAATGGTTTAATTTGACTATAGATTCAATTGATCCTATAACTTTTACTCTTAACCTGGATTTTCAGTATAAAATCTTGTTGAAAAAATTGAGTTACGAACCCATAACTCAAACAAGATGATTGGTTTGGTGGTTAAACTCTAAATCTTGAATTCATAGAATTACGATTTTGAATTCAACCTCTGATTTTAGATTAGTTATTATGATCAATCATGTGATCAAGTGCACTCATGGGACTTTAAGAAATTAATAAGTTACATTCATAGTATACATGCCCTGAATGGAACACTATATACATATCATTAATTGTGAAATGGGGAATTGAATGACTAGTGAGGAAGGGAAACTTATCATACGTAATTGCATCGATCTGTCAATTATGAATGTGAACATGCACAAAATGGCTACGTTTTTTCTACGTACCTACATTAAGGCATGGAGACGAAGTTAAAACCATGTGCTCCACCAATCCCTTGACTCGTCTTACTCTCAAGTTTGAAAGGGGTTAATGACATCGACATATTTATAAACTCAGTTTATTTTGACATGTTTAATTCGGTTCAACTGAATCTTGGGGTAAATAAGTAGTCAAATTGATGCATGAAGAAATCTTATTAAAAATGTTTAATTTTAAGAGTTTATATTACCCTAAAATTATTTGTCTATAATTTAGATAAATAATACGAGAAGGGGAGTGGCCCGGGGGATGAAGATAGGGCACATTAGAGAGGGGTGATATGACATATTCAATATGGAGTATGGAATAACAATTGTGAAACTAAATTTTTTTTAGTGATTAAAAAGAATTTGAATATGTACCAATAATTTTGAAGGGTAGATCGATTGGAACAAAGTACAAAAATTAAGAATGACTTCAAAGAAAAGTAGTTATTGGTGTCACGTCAACGCACAAATATTGGTAAAATCTCAGATTCTTCAATAACTTAACTAATACTCACTGGTTTATAAATAGTTACTAGTTATGAATCTATTAATTCAAGCCACAACTAATTTTCAGCACATAGTAACTTACACAAAGGATTAAGACACCTCCAAAAATGAATTTTGTTTTAGTTTGATGAAGAAGACTGAGGCGATTTCAGAATTTTATTTGGTTGAAATTCTTTTGTTGGACTTAATATGTGCAAATTTGAATAATTGATTAGTTGGTATTAGTAGATTACGAATGTCAAATGTCTAAAGTATGTTTTAAAAGAGCCCGGGATACAACTTTCGATTTCAACCCGAGATCTGACCTCAGCTCGAGTTGAAATTGGGTCTTTGGCGCTATATAGGTCAAGGTCATAAGTCGTTTCCCGAGTATTGAGTCGAAGTTGGGAGTCCATTCCAGGTTTGAGGTTGAGAGTCGAGTCTTGTAAAAATATAATTTTGTATATTTTTTTCTTCTCAGCTAACTCAAGCACACATGTGATTCTTATACATACCTAGTAAATATAATAAAGTAAGGGGGGGGGGTTAAGTTTTCATTCGACATGAAAAAAATCAGACCATTGACATGCATGGACCCATATTGATTTTTTCAAAGTTGCTTGAGCATAGAATGCATACTAGGTGTAATATTATAAGTACTTTTAATTTTGAAACTTCTAAGCATCTTCAGATAATTTACTTTTATTATTGAGCCACGTGGGTGTAATGACTTATAATATGTAACTGCATTTAATATACTAGTACCCCTAAGTTGAATAATATTACTATCATTCTGACAAAAGAATTCAATGAATGAACGATGGAAAATATATATGCATCTTCTTGTGAGATATTTTAAAATTTTAGCTATGGGGTATACAAAATTCATTTATAGATAATTTAAAATTTGTATCAGTTAGATAGGATCGGAGTTACAATATAAGATATATATAAATCTGGATAAATTTAATTGTTTTTGCTTAAATTCTATATTGTGGCACTTATAAACTTTGCAGATAATCATATAATAAGAGGTTAAAGTTCTTCATTTTCGACCTCAAACTCATCCAATAACGTGACTATATTGATTGAAAGGTAAGTTGAATTAACGTTCTCTATCAAAAAATTAAACTGTGTGCGTATATAAAACTTAATATTGTGTGTATATATATAGTTCAAACATGATATTTTATAAGCATATATATTAAATATTATTAGTAAGATTTATAAATTCACTATTAAACTGTAAAGAATATAACTTAGCTTGTGTTTATAATTAGAACGGTCCAGCTCTGCTCCAGCATATTGGAACCACGTGCTGTCAATTATCCAACAACAAGTCCTGCTGACCTTTTTTGACTTTTCATCTACATACATACGTAAACTTTTTAATATTCCATCAATTACTCTTACGTCAAAAATATTTATTTTTTAACTCATAGGTAAAAAAAAAAATTGAAAAGCTGAAGGTTAGCCCAAAATTCATTTTCATTGTGTTTAATGTGTTTTAAAGCAAAGCACGTTGCTTATGCTGAATTTGGAAGAATTTAAATTGTAGTTGAAATGTCCTTATCAGTAACTTTGAAAAATTAATTGGTCGATTTTCAAAAGCTACTATTATTATTTATAAATAGGAGCATGGTTGTTTTCACTGTATGGTGTCATGTCAACATATAATTAAGTAGTGTTATGGTCATTTTTCAACTTTTGCAATTGAAAAAAATTTACTGTTATTATTATTATAGAATTTTAAATTTTATAAGTAAACCTTCAGAATATTATCGTGGAATAATTTACCTGCAATATTTAATTTAAAACTCTGTAATAAGAACGCTAATAGTTGTATTTGTGGTCTTGATGTTAAAGTTGCGACTTTTTAATTCTTGTTAATGAACCTTCCCAATCATCATTTGATCGGATTTTTGTGCTTACATTTTATTTTTATTTTATTTTTTAAAAAAAACTCCCTGATCTTTTTCAAAGGTTTGGTCAAAACTCATTATTATTAGAGTCATAGTTATTTGTATGAACCCATTTGATTTAAAGTTTGAAACGTAAATTAAACTAATATAGGGAAACTTTTTATTTGTTTGCTTTAGATCTACAACATATGTACATTTAACTCTGTTTGTGTGAATTAGTATTTCACGTTACTAATTTTAAACTCTATATCTAATGTAAAATTAATATTATTGCTACTTATCTGGGATAACGTGTAGTTATTGTTTAATTTTAGGTTTGCAGCATGTTTAATTTGTTGGTGTCCCACATAGGCTAAACATAGAATTATAAACGTAAAAAGAACCTATCGTGACTAGTAGGCAGTAGCTAGCTTCTTCATTTTTTACGTACAAATTAACACAATCCATAATGTGTGACAACTTGATTATTGAATAGATGAGAGTATTTAATGAATAGATGAAAGGAACATACTAATAGTAGTCCCTTCATTTCATATTAAGTGAATTTTTTAGGGATTTTTTATTGTTTAAAATAATTGAATTGTTCAAAGTTCAAGATAGATGTTTGAAACTTTTTCCATATTTGCCCTTTTATTTATTGAAATTTTATATTTTCTAGGAGATAAATCACACTACTTGCAAAGTTATCTTTATGATTTTACAAAGAGCAATAGTGAAAAATATGGTTCAAATTATGTCCTTGAATGTTTTTTTTTAAATATGTGTGTATTGTCTTACAAATTCACTTAATATGGAATGGAGGAACTACGTATTACTAATTAATGAGCTTCATTTAACTTTTGGTGCCCTTAACCCTACTCTTGTGACCTCACAATTAGATGCCAAAATTAATATTCCCCGTTTCTAAATACTATTTGTCATCTTTATCAAGAATAAATGATAGACAACATTTGCCATTTTAGAAAAATCAAAGGCATAATTAGTACTATGTATTAGTATGTTCCTTCATCTATTCATTAAATACTATCTAGTATTAGTATGTTCCTTCATCTATTCATTAAATACTATCTAGTATTAGTATGTTCCTTCATCTATTCATCTATCAAGTATTTAGGAACAAATTAAGTGTTTTATCATAATAATTAATACCTATATTAATTAATCTATAGTTTAAGTCTTAAAAAATAATTTGGAGAATGAATAATTAACGTTTAAAATAAAAATTTATTTTAAAATATTAAACAAATAAAAGTGAACGCTGGCAATAGTATTTGACAATTTCTAATCCCTCTTCATATCCTCTAGAAGATTCACTTGAAGCTCTATGAAGAATGGGGAGTGCTTAAATATGGTAGAAGACTAAAAGGTTAGTAAATCAAAATGTGATCGTTATATATGTCTTGTCTAGTATGAAATCAATCAACACCCCTTGACTTTTTCTTTATTACTGAAAAAAAGAGGATTAAATACATCCAATATCTACCCAAAATCAATAAATTGCATGTATTATATTACTTCATAATATGTTTTACATCTTCATAAGATATTTGTGTATCCATAAAGAGAATTTAACTATATTATGAACTAGTATATTTCATGTGCGATTATATATGGAGATTTTTCAATGTTCGTTGAATTGCTAGGCTTTAGTGGTGATGCTCTTTACTACAAATTGAATAAAAGTGCCAAGGAAAATCTTAATAGTTAAAGTAATTGAATCATATAATTTTTTACTTTGTCGATGGAGGTTCAATTTCCTACCATATTGTTTATTTTCCTTACTTATATAACATAACGTGACATATAAAACTATTTCACTTTCTCATGACACTTTTTTTTCTTTTTAAACTCTATGATCAGTTAAATATCATCGTAAAACAAAACAAATCGAGCATATATTAATACTAAGTTGTATTTGATGTCAAGAAAATTATAAGTTTATAACCGCATTTGTATTTTTGCAGTTACTCACTAAAAATTCTTTTACGTGTCTCTGTCCCTACCCCACCCCCACAACTTCTTTTTCTTCTCTCTTGAGTAAGTTTTCTTTAATTTAGTAAGTACATTTTTTTTCTCATATTCTTATAGAAATCACAAATAATTTAAAGTATATTTTTTCTCTTACATATGCCATGAAGGATTTGTTTTAAAATTTTATTTCATAATGTGGATAGGGAATATATAACAAGGAGAGTAATCATTTTTTTAAAAAAATTACTTAAATACACAACTTATTTTATCATATACTTTAAAAAAATTTATCATTTAAAAAAAATTCAAAAATTTCTAACTCTCTCCTATTCTCAGATACATCTCTTTACACAATATATCAGTTGGATACATCTTTTACGTGATGTATCAGGACGTCGGATACATCACTTTACGCGATGTATCGGTCACTTTACGCGATATATCGATAGGATACATCACTTTACGCAATGTATCAGATGGATACATCATTTTATGTGATGTATCAGAACGTTTTGGATGTATTCGGATTTCACTAAATTTAAGGGATTTTTGTAATTTAAAAAATAATAAAAATAAAATGTAATTAACTCTTAACACTATAAAATTTGTGTAATTCTTATTTTTTTTAATACTATAGATAGGTAATATGTAACGAAGAAAATATTTATTTTTTAAATAATGTGAACAGCTAATATGTGACGGGAGAGTACTATTTTATTTAACTCACTTACCAAAACGTCCAAAATCATATCTATACTTCAAATTCAAACTAACGCCCACCCCCTACCCCCACCCCACCTAAAAACCCAATGAAATAAATATGAGTCTCTTCTCATTACCAAAACTAAATCACTCCCCCACATGAAGCCACAAAGACAGCTCCTCTTACCCTTTATTTTCATTTCTTTTTTCATCATCACCACCACCACTGCCGCCGTCAGAATCAGCAATGCCGCCGCTGCACCGCCGCAACAGTTCAGAGAAGCCCCTGAATTCTACAACTCAGCTGAATGTGCTTCAATTGAAAATACCCACAACTTAATTTGCTCCGATGAAGCTGTTCATGCAGCAATGACTCTTGATTCAGCTTATATCCGTGGATCAATGGCTGCTATCCTCTCCATTTTACAACATTCTTCTTGCCCACAAAACATAATTTTTCACTTCGTTGCTTCAGCCTCCGCAGACGCGTCACATCTACGCTCCACCATTTTAGCTTCTTTCCCTTACCTCAAATTCGAAGTTTATCGATTTGATGATTCCTCTGTTTCTGGTTTGATTTCAACTTCTATCCGTTCAGCTCTTGATTGCCCTTTGAACTATGCGAGAAGCTACTTAGCTAATATTTTACCTTTATGTGTTCGGAAAGTTGTGTATTTAGATTCCGATTTGGTTTTGGTTGATGATATTGCTAAACTATCAGAAACCCCACTTGGGGAAAACCAAATCCTTGCTGCCCCTGAATACTGCAATGCGAATTTCACTTCTTATTTTACCCCAACTTTCTGGTCTAACCCATCTCTATCTCTTACATTTGCCGATCGGAAAGCTTGTTATTTCAACACAGGGGTGATGGTAATCGATCTAGATCGATGGAGAAATGGGGATTACACAAGAAAGATCGAAGAATGGATGGAATTACAGAAACGTATGAGAATTTACGAATTGGGTTCATTGCCGCCGTTTTTACTTGTGTTCGCCGGAAATATAGCTCCGGTAGATCACAGATGGAATCAACATGGACTTGGGGGAGACAATTTTCGTGGACTCTGTAGAGATTTACATCCGGGTCCTGTAAGTTTATTGCATTGGAGTGGAAAAGGGAAACCTTGGGCTCGGCTTGATGCTAATCGGCCATGTCCGTTAGATGCTCTTTGGGCTCCTTATGATCTGTTAAAACCTCCATTTTCATTCGATTCTTGAAGATGGGGATTCAAAAAGTTTTTGACTTCAGAACAAACAAGTCAGCAATGGTGGAGAAAATGAAATAAAATCGCTGCAACTGTAAAGAATTTGGCGAAGAAGAAGATGATGATGAAGAACTGGGTTTAGAAAAAAATAGAGGATGAAAGTTTTAAGATCCAAATCTTCAAAATTAATAGGGAGGATTAAAAATTCATTTTTCTCCTTCTAATAAAATTTACAATATATTTCTTGTTTTATTAAACTTCCCATTTTACTGGAGACTTTTTTCCTGAATGATGTATGTATCTTTGAGCTCTATATTGTACAGGAGGAGTTAAAAATTTTCTCTTCTTAGATTATACTGCTTCTTATTTTCAATTCCAATTAACAAATGTTACTTTCTCTCATTTAATTTATGCCATGGTTGGATGGATAATTGATCGTTTGTTACGTTGTCTATAGTATTTTATCATGACTATTTTTATTATTTTTCTTTCTAATACTTTGGATTTTTTTTTGAGCCAAGGGTGAATCAATTAGTAATAACATCTCTATTTCAAAGGTAATAGTAAGGTCTCGTACATTCTACCCTCTTCGGCCCACATACATGATAAGTTCCTTCATGGTATGGTAAGATTATGTCCACGTATTAACGTTCGAAAAAAAAAAAAAGATTCACGGCTTAGATGATGTTGTTCCTTCTCAGAGCTCACTCCTGAACATACAAAATATATTAATATTGTTATATACTCACAAAATGAAATAAGTTATAATTTTTCGTGTAAAAAAAATAAAATTTACATAATTTGAATCTCGAGTGTCACCTAAATCGAGCAGGAGGTTGTATGAAGTTTCTCCTTAACACTTCTGATGACTTCTCGAATACCAAAGAGAGAGAAAATTGAAAAGGGTATATTTCAAGTTTAGGGTTATTAATTGTATACTTTGCTTTCCCGCAATTCTGTTCCCATTTGAAAACGATTACTTTGATATTAAGGTATGTTAATTAATGGTGTTTAGTGAAGTACTTTAATCTATAAATTCCATTAATGTATCTTCCAAGAAAGTGTGATGAGCCCAAAACAAGTGTAATTCATAATACTTTTCTCTCAAAAGTATTTGAAAGAGGTTTTTAATTTTATACATTCATGTATTTTGATCGACTTTTACTCCTCTCTCTTTTCAATGTTATATGTCTAGTTATAACTTACATTTATGTTATACATACAATAATTTATACAAAAAAAAGAAGAAGTTAAAACACATTGACAATATAAAAACTTACTATTGCTAGATTTTAACTGGATGCTTAATTTACAGGACAAAGTGGAAGTGTCATTTGCAGCAGACAAAATGAGAAAAGTGTGTCTGAGATAATTTAGACATGTAAAGAGGAGGTACATAAATGCATTAGTAATTAAAAAGTATGAGAGATTGCTACAATAGATTTTAAATGAGGTAGATGTAAGTCAAAGACGAACCGAATGAGGTTATTAGACATGTCATCACGCATCTTCAACTTACTAAGGACTTGCTCTAGACATGAAGTCGAGGATTATGATAGTAATGTCGTGGGTTGCCAAATGTCGTAATATTTTTGTGTGTGAGAGATAAGGGGGGTCTCCTCTTCTCATCTTCTCGTAGTATCTCTTCTTTAATTTTTATTACTAGTTGTTTACTTCTCAATTCTTATCTTGCTATTTTATTATCATTATTTTTCTTTCAATTATGTTTTGATTACACTTTCTTTGAGGTAAGAGTCTATCATAAACAATATATTTTACTCTATAAAGATAAAAATAAGATTTGTATATATTTTATATATCCTTTCAAGATCCTACTTATGAAATTACACTCAATACGTTATTCTTGTTGTTAGGTGCTTAAATTTACCATATTATACTTAATACGTACAAAAAGTTACTACTTATTGTTAGTCAACTTTATGGCATAAAACACTTATCAATGTACTACTTATCAATGAACAAAATTTAAATTAATCTAAATAATATTTACACAATCATACCAAATCCAAATGGAGACCCAGTCTTAGATATTCTTACAGCCAATTAGTTGTGAGTAAACTAAGTAGTTAACTAAAGTACAGTTTAAAGCTGGCATGTGTTTTGATTTCAGAAACTTCTTTTTTTTTTTTAATTTAAGTATCCAAAATATTTTTATAAGTATTAATCTCTAGAGTATTAGCCGACTGCCAGCTAAATTTTTGTGTCTATTGACTCTTTCCTAGTATTGTTTAAACCTCTTTTGTCTTCCAATAGACTTTGACATGACAAACCTAATTTACATTTTCTTTTTATGTTTTATACAGAACGTCATATTCTTTTCTGATTATAATTATAATTAATGCATCCCTAATAAGGTTAATAAAATGCTCATATTATTTTCTAAAAAATAATGTAAACAAGCAAATCTTCATTTGGTTTGGAATCCTATATTGTAATGACCTGTTAGATCATTTTGGAAAATAGTCATTTTCCCTGCATAAAAGACTTCTTCCGTATATTTAAATTGGAAATTTTGGACTATTCGATAACTCCGGTTAATTAGTTGATTGATGATTTTAAATAATTAATTTAATTGATGGGCTAAAATATTAACTTATTTAATACCACTTTTATTATATTTATTAGGGTTTGTTACTTTAGTACCTAATAAAAGAAAAGAAAAGGAAAAAAAAATGAGAAATTAAGTTTTTTTTAAAAAAAATGAAAAGGAAAAACAAATAAATTAAGATAGGGGTCTGATGGCATTGGAGCCATCAAACTTGAGCAACAAATAACAACGCCGCAGAATGCAGAAACAGAAATAAAAAACACGGATGAAGAAAGAAAAGAAAGGGGAAAAGAAAAATAAAAGAGGAGAAAAATAGGAATTTTTATTCCAAAGTATCAAGGTAATTTTGATAGAGAAATAACGCTGAAATAAGAAAATATGACCATAGGTTCTTCACATTAAATCTTGATTTGGGGGTCGAATAACGATTCGTTTTAACTAAAATTTGACATGTGAGTTTATTTTATCACGAATGAACATAATTGAAAAGAAAATTTCAGATTTGGCTTCAATGACTCGGGATGACTTTTTGACCCAATTTTTTATTCGAAAATAAATATAGCAATATGAGTGTCATTGAATTCGTATTCTTATGAAGATTATGTATTTGAGCAGATTTTGATCATTCGGAAGCGTTACAAAAGGCTCAAGTTTTAAAGTGTTTATTCAATTTAATTGAGGCAAGTGAATTTCTAAACCTCAGTTTAAGCTTGTAGATGTTTGTATTTCATTGTTATGTGCACTGGGAGTAATGAGAATTGGACTGGGTCATTGACTGTATGATTGGTCTTAAAAATGAAGATGAGGGGTATAAAATGGTGATCTAATGACTATGTTGATGAGAGATAAGAAAAATTATTGTTGTTGTCATGTTATTATCGTGAATCATATGAACATGAATTGATTGCATTGGTTCTAACATACTGTGCTGAGACTGAAAATGATATAAAATAAAAAGGTCGGGCCACACGCTCCATGACAGGTAACATGGACATAAATGTCCCCCATAGGTTTGGGACTGTAATTCAGCGGATGTGTATCGATAGGACAGACATGCATCATCTTATTGCATTGCATCACACTTTGTTGATATTTGTGAATTCGTGTTTACCACTTACTACTCTGTATATGTTGAACTTGACTTGATATGATTCACTTGATGAAACTACTGATGAGTATTCGTGGACTGTATTATTATTATTGTGTAGAATTGAGCTGGTTTTATGCAGGTTGTAGTTAAGGAGGTTCGGTTGGGATGACAGGAGTACTTGTATCTATTAAGCTTTGCTTAGTTTTAGTTATCCATTTACTGAGTACCGTGTTGTTTGATACTCACCCCTTGTTTTACACTTGTGTAGGTTGTGAGCCTGGACCTGCTTGATCTCCTACTTTTTCTACCACATTCGAGGCTATCATTTCGAGTGTTGAGGTAGCTGTTACATCCATCTAGCGGATACCTCTTACTCTCTTATTATGTTTTAGTCTTATTTTAGAGACAAAGACATTGTGACTGTATTTTCTTTTGTACTTCGGTAATGTATTAGTGGCTTGTACACGTGACAACCAATCTTGGGGGATTTTGAGTTTGTTTTATGTGTTTTCGATTAAGTTAAATTTTAATTTATTTCTTTTTCTTCCGCATCTACTTTTCGTTGGGTATTAGGCTGACTTGTCTCGATGGATAGAGATGAGTGTCATCACACCCGTGTTTGGATCGTGACATATATACTCCTAAGTTTCAAGTTTTTGACAAATTTTTATCCTCTTATGACCATTACAATGTTTCACATAACTAATAGAGAGTGGTAACAATGTCTAATCCGAGATTTTTTTTAAAGATTTACTATATCAAATAATGGCGACGAATGCAAAATTTTCATTAAAAGAATTCATCATCTTAATAAATACATAAAACAAAAAACCTAAATTCTATATAGTAGTATGATTTCCGACAGAAGGGAATTAAGATGAACCCTTAATTTTGCCTCTAGCTCCTCCTCACTTAAGTCGATATATATAAGTACATTTTTTAGGGGAATTACTATGAATATACAATAAAAACCTACCTGTATCAAATGTTTACGACAAACTTATCAACGATAATGCACTCTTTGTACTACCTTTAATTATACTAAATGTGTACTTACTTTCATTAGTGATAGATATATACTCCTTCTGTTCCACACTAAATGTCATTTTATAAATAAAAAATATATATTTCAAAATAAGTGTTACATTAGAAATTCAAGACAAAAATTAGCATATTTTTTTCAACTATATCTTTATACTTGTCTTCTTAATAGTATTCAATTTTCAAAAAATATTTATTAAATAAGAATAATTTAGTAAACTACATATCAAGTTTTTAATGAACTAATTTTTGCTAAAATAACACTTATTTTCAAAAGAAGAACATATCATGTTACTTCACACTGAATTACTCAAAATTTTGATCCATATGCACATTACAGCTTATACAAGAAATTAAAGTATATTAGAAAGAAAAAAAGTTAATTGTCGGTGAGAATGACTTTAGAATGGACCAAAGGAAGGTGCAGTACTTGTAGAAAAATCTACTCTAATGGATATATATGTGATTATATATCTAGGGTGTACGGCCTGCGGTGTGACATTGACATTGTTGTCACCCAATTCAATTATTCAATTATTTAGGTGATGCAAAAAAAAAAGTCTTTCTTGTTACGTGGAATTCTAACTAAAAGCTAAACTTATGAACATAGATTTAAGACTTATTAGTCATTTATGCGTATATATTTGAATAAGAAATAGAATGTATATCAGAACGATAAATGGCATTAAGCAGCCACTAGGTGTATATAGTTTTTGAATCATGTCGTGCTTCGTACCACTTGTAATGTCCTCTCTGACTTATCCCTATCATCTTTTAACGCGGTCCTCTATATTATCCTATTTGTATAACAAAAAAAATAATTAAAAAAAATCAAGAGCAATATCTTAAATATAGATTTTCAAATGCTGCAGTGATCTCTTGGACTAATTAAAATATTCTATAACAACCTCATACTTTAAGAGATTTATTATTTCTTTTGTATTCAATTTGTTTATCTAATTTCTTTTTATTTTGGACGAATTTTTAAAAAATAACAAAAACTTTTCAATACATTATCTGTGATTACACATGTACATACTGTTTATTTTTACATTATTATCCGCATGATTGATACGTATACTAATTAAATATGTTAGGTGAAATGTTGAAGTTAAAAAAATATCAAAAGAGAAAAGTGTGGCATTTTTTTTAAAAAAAATGAACTAGAAAATATATGAAAAATAAATTGAAACGGAGAAAGTGATAAAAAAGAAAAGGATATGAAGGACTGGAGAATCTAATAAACTGGCTACTGCAGTGATCTCCTGGACTAATTAAAGATATTCTAACGACAAATTAGAATTTCATGAGTTTTAACTTGCTTTGCCATAACGCTTGCCATGAGTTTTAACTTGCTCTATTTTATCTGGGTTGCTTTTGTTATTTTGCTTTGCCATAACGCTTTATACTTTTTATCCTATCTGACTTTTTTTTATGATTTTACTGAGCCGATGGTCTTTCGGAAACAGCTGTCCTACCTTGGTAGGAGTCAGGTTTGCGTACACTTTACCCTCCCCAGACCCCACGTTGTGGGATTTCACTGGATTGTTGTTGTTGTATTTGTTGTTGTTGTTGAGTTTTAACTTGAGAATGGAAAAATTTTCTGATAAAAAAGAACTTTTTCATTTAGCAATATGATCATATACAACACGAACTCAAATTAATTAAATTCCTGTCGCATGTATGAAATATCGAAACAAAAGATTAAAAAAAAAATAGTTCAAAAATATAATCTCCGGAAAAGGGCATAAAATGTCCTCGAACTATAAGAAATGGTACAAAAATGTCCTTCATCCATCTATTGGACCTAAAATACCGTGGACATCAAAATGACCTTTTCTTTAACGAAAAAGGGCATTTTAGGCCCAATAGATGGATGATGAAGCATTTTTGTGTCATTTCCAATAGTTCGAGGGCATTTTAGATCCTTTTCCGTAATTAAAATCCTATTCAATAAATTTTGATTTATAATTAATTTTAAATAATTAAATTGTAACCAATAGATGACTGCCACGTGTTTAATTTTTTTTTCTTCAAATTATTTAATTAAAATTCTGTTAAAATGACCTAAAATGACTTCGAACTATTAGAAATAGTACAAAAATGACTCTCATCCACCTATTGAACCTAAAATGCCCTTTTCCGTTAAAGAAAAAGTCATTTTTAGACCAAAGGAGGATGTAAATGGTATTTTAGGCCAATAGATGAACGAAAGACATTTTTATATCTTTTTCAATAGTTCAAGGGCATTTTAGGCCTTTTTCCGTATAATCTATTACCTTATTTGCAAAAAAAAAAAGTCTCGAATTTGAATTATGAAAATACTAAAAATTCTTGAAGAAAGTGTTTTCTTTTTTTCTAACTCTTACCGACACAAATTTAAATTAGTCGCTCCCAATCTAAATTCATCTAAACCAATTAAGTAAACCAACTTGCACACAAGAATCAATTGTTTAATTCTTGTATCTACTAGTCTGTGTTAGTGCTATTCAATGAAGACCCATTGCTTAAACTATGCAAATTAAAGTAACTAAGCAGTCAAACTAATAAAGTTACCTTTTAATACCTACACTTGGTTTAAATAAAGTTCACTACTAAGATCCAATATATAAAGTTTGTCAATATATGAAGATTTTTTTATTTTGTCAATTGTGAGATGATTTTAATACGTAGACTTGGTTTGGTTTTTTGTATTAATAACCTATTTTTCTAATTGTCATGTGAGGATAAGATTTACTTCATGATGGTATAATTTTCTTTATTTGAGATGGTCAACAATAGATAATAACTCTTCAAAACACAACTTACAATTCTTATCGTTATAAATGTAATGTTGACATGAGATGTATTTAAAAGTGGAACAAGTTCAATGAGATTCATATATATAGTTGATTTGACCTATTTGGGCATAGTAATTTCTATTGGTATATGATCAGTATAATTCCATTAATTGTCTATTTTTTTCTAATTAATGCATAATAAGGACAGAATTGTTGTGAGTGCTGACTTATCTTTACGATTATTTATCAGTGCAAAGTTAAATCATATTAATACATAAATGGTGATTTTTCTAACTAGAATTAAGCTTCCAATATGTATTATTTCTTATTCATCAACTAAATGAAACTTACATCGCCTCTTATTTTTCTACTTTCATGGAATTGAGTATAGCTAAATCAATTTAGATTATGATGGAGTGATAAATATTTTTTAATTCTTAATCTGAGATCTCGAATATAAAATTATCTTTGTTATAAGAGTGATATACCTTCCGATGTGGGAGTTTTCGACGATCAACACTAATATAATCCAGATTTAATTGAATTCTAATACGGATAACGAACTTCAAATAAGAAACCAAAACAATTAAAGCTAAGGTCATAGTCTCATAGTAGATGCCTCTTGCTTTAAGTCAAAATATGATGCTTGTTGAGAGGCCTTTCACTTCTAAACACATACCAGATTTGAAATTCTTGAAAAGGAATTTCAATCTAATTAAATGGATTAACTTAAGTGTTATTGTAAAAGTATTAATCAGTGCACTAAGAAAAATATAGAGGGTAATCTCTTTAAAAAATAATTAAAGCATCCAAAAAAAGAAAGGGATCTTCACACAATACAATCATACACATATGTTTGGTTATTTCCTCCACAACTAGAAGGAAATTACAAGGTCCAATTATCTTCGCAGCTACTTATGATGTAGCAAAAGATAACCAAGGTCTAATTAATTCTGTTATTTTTTAAATAAAAAAATAAGTTGCAATCTATCGATCACATATAAATATAATGGATTAATATACTTTCATATTATACTAAAAATTTTGAGTTCGTACCCTAAAACTAAATAAAAAGAAATTAAAGGAATAATCCGTGGAAGGATTCAAAGATCCTACTGAGACGGTTAATTCTCATAATGTGTGTATTAAACAAAAGTTGTCAGTTCAACTTTTATTTATTTTATTAAAGTAATCGTTTTACTAACAGAAAGATCTACGAGGAAGTCAAAATGATGATTCCCACGGTTTCAATCAATTATTAAAGTATTTAATCCGTTTCAAATTACGTGGCACATGTTGAATTCAAATTTTTAAATTTTAATTGTGAATTTAAACGCAAAAACTTTTAATTTTCAAAATAAAATATATATAAAAATTACCTATATAATATTTAACAACTTAAAATATTTTAAAAGCACTTAATATAAGAGTGTTACATCTGCCGACGTGGAAGTTTTTGATGGTCGACATTAATATAATTCAGATTTAATTGAATCGTAATATAGATAACGAAGAGAAACTAAAACAAATAAAGCTAAGGTCATAGTCTCATAGTAGATGACTCTCACTTGAAGTCATAATATGATGCTTGTTGAGACTTTGCCTTTCACTTCTAACACAAACCAGATTAGACATTCTTGAAAAGGAATTGCAACCTAATTAAATTGATTAACTTAAATGTTATTGTAAAAGTATTAATTAGTGCACTAAGAAAAATATAGAGGGTAATCTCCTTAAAAAATAATAAACAAATCCAAAAAAGAAAGGATCGTCACAGAAATAGCCAGATAAATTTACTATTTATTTTTTCTAAGAAATAAGTATAAAAAATACACTTGAACTATCCCTTCTTTTTGAATTTCATATCTAAACTATTGGGAGTATAAGTTTCATACCTAAACTATCACTTATTAGTTTGAGAAACATACTTCTCTCTTTTATTCCATTCTCATCATGGTGTGTGTACTACACTCTCTCTTTTATTTTTTTAAAAAATACCACATCACACTTCACATGGACAAATTATTCTACTTTGACAAAAATTAAATAAATTATTAGTATTAGTTAAAATTAAAGATTAAAGTATTGCTATTTCACGCCCGAAAAAAATTATAAAATAAAATATAAATATTTTTCTTACCCAACTCCACCACTTTCTCTCACCATACCCCCCACCCCCTGTCCCCATTCCCCTTTCCAATAATAATTTAGATATTTTTATTTTTATCTTTTAAAGAAAAATTCTACCTCGCTGAACCTAATCCTCCGCTTTAATTTTTTTCTCTCGTTTTGTGTTAGATATATACATATGATTTTAGAAAAGTATTTTTTACTTGCCACAAGACTTTTCTTAAAATAAAATTTTATTTCTGTTATATTCGATACGCAAATAGAAAAAAAAAATTCTTAAAAATATATGTACATATATAACACAAAAGGAGAAAAATATTTAAAAAATCTAAATTAAGAGCGGAGGGTTAGATGGAGTGGGTATAATTTATTCCTTTTTAAAATAAAAATAATAATATTTTTTAGGAAAGAGTGGGGGGAGGGGTGAAGTATGAATTATTTTTAAAATATTTTTTTAAAAAATAAAAGAACGGGGATTGTGGTGGGGAAGGGGGGGGGGGGGAGAAGAGGTGGTGGAGTGCGTGAGAATAATATTTTAATTTTTTTCAAAAAAAATATTATATTTTTTAAAAATAATTTCTTTTTTTTTGGGATATAAATACTTTAGTCTTTAACTTTTAACTAATATTAATAGTTTTTTTAAAATTTTTGTCAAGGTGAAATATTTAATCCTTGTGGAATGTTTTGTGGCAAGGTTTTTCGAAAAACAGAGTAGAGAGAGTGTATTACACATACTACTGAAGTGTGTTTTTCAAACTAATCAGTGACAATTTAGGTATGAAACTAAAAAAAAAGATAGTTTAAATATGTTTTTGACACTTATCTCTTTTTTTAACTAATACATAAATTATACAATGATTATATATAATCATACACATATTATACATGAATTCGGCTATTTCCTCCGCCACTAGAAGGAAATTATAAGGTCCAATTATCTTCGCAATCTAGCCATCACATATAACCAAGGTTATGTAATGGAATAATTTAAATCCCTTCACGTTTAAAATATTACGAGTTTGAGATTGCAATCTCTCAATCGTAAGTGATGAAAACATCAATATAATTTTATGTTATATTAAAAATTTCGAGTTCATACTTTAAAACTAAATAAATAAAAAATTAAAGGAATAATATGTGGAAGGATTCAAAGATCCTATTGACACGGTTAATTCCCATGATGTGTGTATTAAACAAAAGTTGTCGGTTCAACTTTTATTTATTTTATTAAATTAATATTAAAGTAATCTTTTTACTAACAGAAAGATCTACAAGGAAGTCAAAATGATGATTCCCACGGTTTCAATCAATTATTAAACTACTTCATTCGTTTCAAATTTTTTAAATTTTAACTGTGAATTTAAACGCAAAAACTTTTAGTTTTCGAAACAAATTTATATGAAAAATATATAAAAAATACTATAAATTATAATATTTAATAACTTAAAATATTTTAAAAGCATATAAAAATTTTTAATCAAAAAAATACTTAGTTAATTCTTGAAATTTCAACTATGCTAGAAACGGACTATACTACTCTTTTTCTTTCTCTTTATTTTTACATCCCCACGCCCCCTCCTAGTAACATAGTATTAACTTTAGAAAAATGTGTCAGTTGTAAATTGTAATTAATTTTTGGTTTGTTTCCCCTCAATGTACGCTATTTTGATTGGGGTCTGACTATCCAAATTTGTACCTTCAAGTTCTGCATCGAGATTTAAGAGATTTCTAATGCCTTCATATTGATGGCTCAAATTCATAGCTGCTTATTAAATAAAAAGGAAAAATTACGCGAATAAGCAAATATATACTAGTTAATTAGTTAATATAGTTATAATTTAGTTAATTTATAATTTACCACTAACATTTATTATAGTTTCAGTTTGTATAATTCGCACGTTTGTGTAATATAATTTGTATAATTTTTTAAAGTTCAGATATTTGTGTTAATATAAATTTGTTATTTCAAGTTTATACAAAAATAGCTCAATTATACAAATGTACCTGTGAATTATACAAACGAAACAACTTAAACTATAGCTGCAATCCATCCCGTAAATATGCAAATTATATCCAAAAAGCCTAATTAAATTTATTATAGTAATTATTTACGAAATTTCCCCATTAAAAATGCAGGATTAGCACTCCACGACAATCATGACCGACCATTTTCGTTTTCTTTCTCCATAGGTTTTGATACTAGATTTACCTTATACACTTGGACATTTCACATTTTACTATAAATATATCCTAACTCAAATAATAAAAGTGTCACCCAAACACTCATTATTCAATAGCAAGGATAGCATAGAAACTTATCAAATAACATGACAATGGAGTACCAAAATTGTCCAATGATCTTATTTGTTCCTTCACTTCCCTTGAATCCTGTGTAGAATTGATGTTTTATAGAATGCCATATGCTTATTGAACTTATGAGTTCATATATACTGTGAGAACTGAAAGAAAGCTGAAGATTGCAACTCCAAGTTCATTGATGGCAAAATTACATCTACTTGCACAGTGGAGATTATGACATATATGCCCGACCCTCTCTTCTCGTAGGGCTTGATAACACGAATGAAATTAGTATACTGCGTCTGCTTACATATGAGCCCGAAAGAGATCCAGAAACCTACAGCCGGAACATAATATTAAAACTTTCTCCAGATTCAAGAAGCACTAAACTTATTGTACATTTGTCAATTTTGATTAATGAACTGAATCATGCCTACGGTTTAAAACTAATGAACTTTACATACACTGTGAGCCAACAAATATAAGGTGCATTGTCAAGATTACTGGACATTTTCTTTTGATCAAGCTTAGCTGTTAATACATATTTGAAGGAGTGATACCTTGGAAAACTGCTCCTATTCTGCACTTCACCTTCACCTTGTTACCTGTTCATTCTGTATTATCCTGGATTAACAGCCTTGAAGCTACACATATAAATTAGAACTTGTTACAATCACTATGAATTGAGAAAGAAGAAAAAAAAATGGAAAGCAAAAAAACTTTTCCGACACAAAAATTCACAGAAAGTTTCCCAGATAAAAACACTGATACACTTTAGATCATGAATTTTTTTAACAAAAACAACACGCAGAAAGTGAGCCAGTGCCGGATAGACTACATCAGTTATAACAAAAAACATATGGTTAAAAGACGTTCAGGAAAATGCAAGCCAAAAGTTGAGCATCCAGTAATTTTTTAAGAGAAAATTAAGCACACAGTATTTCACTAGCCTATCTAATCTCTAGTACATATTTGAAGAAGGATAGTGGACTTCAGTTATGTTCTCATACTCGGGATGGGATGAATTTATACTCTCTTTCAGTGATGTCTCTTCTACCTCAGGTTATAAATGATGTTTGTGTGGATAGATGTGAATGAATGATTGAAGGTGAGATTAAAATATCTTTTATTCCCCAGAATATTACCTCTGTGAATCGTTTGCTTTATTAGATGCATATTAAAACTGCTAGTAATCCAGTAACCTAGTAACAACGATTGCAGAGACAACATGTTCTAGCAAGAAATTTGCAATATAAAACTTAATAGCACAGGAAACACATTCTGCGAAAGTAGAAAATCAAACTAATAGATTCCATTAGTTTTCTAAAAGAATGAATTTTTGTTGTGTCTATTCCTTGTTTGTTGAGTCAAGATCACTCTACAGAGGTAGGAAAAATATATTTTTCCTCAACTTCGAGGTATTATATAATATGGCAATGGTCCAAAAACTAATATGAATGGACCAAAACTTCTTTCTTGACAACAAATGAATGTGAGTCTGTTTTCTAACCTTGTGCTCAATAAGGAAAGGTTCTTGTCATCCGAAAATGATCCAAAGTCCTTTCTAGTCCGTATTTAAGCACTGCTTGGTCACCAGCTCTGAATCCGTTTCCATAAATTGGCGACATGTCTGATTCAATCTGGTGTTGGAAAAATTCCCCGAGTTTCCTCTCGAAAGGAGATCTAATCCCTTGCTTTGATGATGATGACACGCCTGATGAGGCTGAAACACCGCCAGTGCTGCTTGAAATGGATGCAATTTGAGTTTCTAACCACATATGTGCTAGTAGTGCCTGGAAAATGCCTTCTTCAATGTCTTGGCTAAGTGTTCGATAACCTATCATAGATGGAGGATATATTGACCACATTAGAAACTCAAAGAATCAATAATTGTAACCAATAAATTGCACAGATATCGGGATAGACAAACTCAACGAAAGGAAAACGAACGTGTTCCTATATATGCAGGAGGAGGTGTTTAGACAGTCAACTGAGAGTTTTTTCTTTTACTTTCCCTTTTTTACAAGTCCGCGCCAAAAGAACGTGTACTTGACATGCTACTTTGTATTTTAGACTTTGTTTCTTCTTTTAATCTTGTTTTTTACTATGTCAATGATGATTTACTTTCCATTTTATCAAGAAAAAACATCCCTGTAACCAATAAGTGTACTTATTAAGTTTTTGAATCACATTCACTCTCAGACAGTCCCTAGATTATTTTGCTTTGATTTAGAATAGACAAGAAAGTAAGAGGGATATGAGAAGAAAAAGTGGTTCCATAATAGAATCTTGTGTTATACAATACTGATATTTTGGAGAAGCAGACATTGTATTGAGGTGCATAGAAAAGGATGGGCACTCAAATTAGGAAGGGAGTAGAAGAAATGAGCGAGCACCTCTTAGTCGAAGCCATGCATGGATCATCTCATGCCAAGGATTGACCCAGTCAGCAACCTGCAAAAATTCATGTCATATATCGAAACCAAGCTATGAAACTAATGCTTCCACCTACAAAAAAGAAAATTAATGTTTCTACTTGGGGGCAGGAATACATGTACGTGCTGCTTAAACCTAAATTACAGAAAATCTTGTTGTGTTTCATCTGCTTCACCTCCATTCGCTCACAGCTACAGCAACCGGGTGTTCCATCATGCTCATGAAAGGGACAATACTTCTGGGACCAAAACGGATGTGCTCTGTACTCAATAAGCGCAGCTGCATTTGTTGGAATCAGAATTGAATAATTTATGACGGAAGATTTTCTTCTTCTGTCATTCTCTTCAGCAGTTGCACGGCTTCACTAGTTTTACCAATCTTATAGCATCCATCTATCAGAGTGTTATAAGTTATAACATTGGGAGATAACCCTTTCAAATGAAGCTTATTGAAAAGTCTCAATGCTCGTTCAACATTGCCTGCTTTACAAAGGCCATTTATTAGAGCATTGTATACTGCAATATTTGGAACAAGACCCTTTATTAGCATCTCATCACGCAAATTGAAAGCTTCATTAACTTTACCAACCAACGACATGCCATGGACCAAGGTGCAGTAGGTAAACTCATCGGGAGTAAAACCTTTTAGTGAGAAGTAGTTTATAACATCTCTTGCATCATCGATCTTCCCCAATTTGCATAACCCTGCCACAACAATATTATACAGGACATTACTGGGGACAAAGCATTTTGTTGCACTTCCATCAAGGGAATCTGCAACTTTCTGAGCATCAGGCAGCCCCATCTTAGAGTTTGAGAAACTGTAAATATGTTTCAGGTCGGGATACAACTTTACATCCAGTATTTTCTGCAGGAGCATATTAGCATCATCAGTTCTACCAAGTTTGTATAATCCATTAATAATAGAGCTAACTATTATGACATTTGGATTCAATCTCTTCTCTCTCATCTCAAAATATGCTTTAAAAGCTTTCTCAGGCAATCCTTCTTTAAACCAACCAGCAATAAGGGCTCCATATGTAACAATGTTAGGGGTTAATTCTCTATCATGCATTTCATTAACAAGATCTTTGACTTTGCTAAACATTCCAGCCTTTATAAGTCCACTAATAAGGGAATTAAAATTTTCAACCGAAGCAGGAATATTCTGCAGTTCCATGGCATCCTTTAGTTTTAAAGCTTTTTCAATCTCTCCTGCTTTACAATACCCATCACTTAGGGTCCTATAAGCTACTCCATCCGGAGAACAGCCAAGCTCCTCCATTTTGTTAAAAAGGAGTTCGGCTTCAACCATTTTCCCCATCTTACAGAATCCTTTGAGTACTGTATTTAAAAGAATCCTGCTTTTGGTATGGTGCCCTCTTGCTAGAATATGTTTCCACAAGACCAAAGCCTTTTCAAATTCTCCCATGTTAAGAAATGCATCTAAGAGAGTACTATATCCAACTGCATTAGGAATAACACCTCTTTTAAGCATCAAATTCCAAAGATGCAAAGCATCAGCAATGGCACCTTCCCGACATAATCCTTTTAGCAGAGTGTTGTAAGTGACAACTGTTGGATCAATACCATTCTGAATCATCTCATCACAGAGGTTGAATGCATTTTGCATCAGTCCTTCCCTACAATAACCATCTAAAAGGGTGTGATAGCTATAAGAATCAGGTTTTAGATTCCAGTCAATCATACTCCTAACAACCTGTTCGGCGTTGCTTATTTTACCAGCTTTGCAGTACCCATTTATCAAGGAATTACAGATAAACAGATTCATGTTAAACCCTGATCTTAACATCTCATCCTGAATCCTAAGCGCATCATCCATTTTCCCCATCTGACAAAACCCATCAATCAACACGCCATACGCCTGCTCATCCACCTCCTTCATTTCTCTGAACACTTTCTCTGCTTCCTCCATCTTACATAGCCTGCAATAACCCTTAATCAATAACGTGAATGTAACTATATTTCTTGAAATTCCTCTTTCATCTATTACCCTCAACACTCTTTGGACACCCTGAAGATCCTTTTTCTCCACATAACCATTAATCAAACTATGATAAGTAGCAATACTCACCTCCAAACCCATCTTATCAATTTCTTCAACAAAAATTTCAGCTTTGTCAACCTTCCCATCCTTACAATACGCATTAACCATTATGGTACAAGTGTATATATCAGGAGAGAACCCCATCTTTATCATCTGATCATACACAGAAAACACAGTAAAAAAATCACCTTTTTTCACCAAACTATTCAACAAACTATTACAAGAACCCAAACTAGGTACACGACCACACTTAGGCATATTATCAAACACGTACAAGGCATTCTTGACCAACCCCTTTTTCGCATAGATTTTCAAAACCATATCGAAAACTGTAGGAGAAAACTTGAACTCTCTATACACTCTCATCAATTCGTCCCATACAAACGACACAGGTTTCTTATTTCTAGAAAGTTCTAGAAGCTCCGATAAATAAAACCTAGCCTCATCGAACATTCTCGCTCTGGATAGTATATGAACTATCCTGCAGTAAGATTCTACATGGGGTCTAAAAAATTGTCGCCGTGCAGCTAATTTGAAGAAATGCAATGAAGCGTTAGGATGAAGTTTGAGTTTTTCAAGAACAGAGTCGACAAGATCGTTGGAGAAATCGAATTTGAGGGTGTCGACTGCTGTATAACGCTGGAGAATCAAAAGACGGCATATTTTATCGGCGAGTTCGTGTGGTCGGTTACTCGCCGGAGAATGGGTAGCATACCGGAGTTGGAAATGAGAAGTATAGAAAATTGGTTTTGCTATTGTTACTCTCGCCGCCATGGTCGCCGTCGACGGGGATGCTGCACTTTGGGCCAACTAATTTTGCAAGTTTCTCCTTCTCTGGCCGAAGTTTCAAAGATACTCGATTTCATGTTTGAAGTCTAATTATATGATTAAAGTTTCTTTTTGTACTAACGGAAAATGCCTAAAATGTCCTAACTATTAAAAAAAGGTGTAAAAATATCATTTATTCATTTATTGTACCTAAAATATCTTTTACATTCACCTTTAAGTTTAAAGATAAATTTTTTTAACGGAAAAGGACATTTTAGGCCCAATAAATAAATGAGGGGCATTTTTATATCCTTTCTAATAATTCGAAGGCATTTTAGGCCCTTTTAACAGAATTTTAATTAAATAATTTGAATAATTTTTTTATGCACGTGACTACCATCTATTGGTTATAATTTAATTATTTAAAATTAATTATAAATCAAAATTCATTTAAAATTTTTTTAATTAAATAATTTGAATTTTTTTTAAACACACGGCGGACAGCTATTGCTTACAATTTAATTATTTAAAATTAATTATAAATTAAAATTTATTTAACAGAATTTTAATTAATTAATTTAAATCAATTTTTTAAACACGTGGCGGTCATTTATTGATTACAATTTAATTATTTAAAATTAATTATAAATCAAAATTTATTTAACAGAATTTTAATTAAATATTTTGAATAATTTTTTTAAACACGTGGCGGTCATCTATTTGTTATAATTTAATTATTTAAAATTAATTATAAATCAAAATTTATTTAACAAAATTTTAATTAAATAAGTTTTTTAAACATGTGGCGGCCATCTATTGGTTACAATTTAATTATTTAAAATTAATTATAAATCAAAATTTATTTAACAGAATTTTAATTACCAAAAATGACCTAAAATGCCCTCGAACTATTGAAAATGGTACAAAAATGCCCATCATCCATCTATTGAGCCTAAAATGTTCTTTTTTATTAAAGAAATGGTATTTTTGGATCTAAAGTGGATGATAAAGACATTTTAGGCCCAATAAATGAATAATGAGCATCTTTATACCATTTTCAATAATTCAAAGATATTTTAGGCCCTTTTTCGTTGTACTAATGATATTTAATTCTATTTTGTCCATTCCATTATTTATTATTGAAACTTTTGATAAAATTATGTGGCGTTAGTGATGTGAGTATTAATAGGCCTTGCTCAAAATTCTATCTTTTTCAAAATCTTTCTAGGATATTTAGTGGTCATTTAAAGTCAAAAATAAGTATAACTATTTTCTTAGAAAATGTATTTTAAATGTCTTACTAGTTAATTAGTTGATCATCTATTTTTCAGGTATTCGAGAATTCAATTAGTGTGGAAATTATGTCCAATCAACTGGTCTGATTTAGACAATATTATTGATTTCTCGACTTGGTACCATGCTTTATTTCACAGTATTTATCAGTATTTTGATTTCATTGAATTACTGAGATTAAATTTTTTTGTTTTATGACAATCGTGAAAAGGTAAAAGTTCCTTTTGCTTTAATGATAATATATATATATGAACCTAATGAAATAGTTAATAAGATTCTATTTGATTTTCATGAATATAACAATGTTTTATTAACTCCATCAATTTTGACTTGGATGCCTAGTAGGACTAAGGATGAAAATATTACTAGGGAACTTGATAGAATTGTTGTTTTTAAATATGCAGGCCGCAAATATTGGAATGTGGGCTATGAATAGCTGTGGTCATTTGCTTTATGTCTTTGGCACTCTTATTCAATTTGTGGGAAAGACCATTACCGTTGAAGCACTAGCAATTCGACAAACATTGAAAAAAGCATTACAGAATGACAGATCAAAGGTTTATGGTATAGAAAAAGATGATAGTGTCATGCAAAATAGATATTACTTGCGAGGATATATGGAGATTGATGGATTCCTTTGAAGTGATCAACTTTGTACATATCCCTAGCGCATAGAATACAGTAGCTTATAATAAAGCAAAATTCTCCCTTTTCCTTTTACATGGTGTGTATTGGGATTATAATTTCCCAAGTTAGATTGTAAAGGATGCACAAGTATCTTGTGGACATGTAAAACATATTATGAAATAACATAATGCAGTTTTCACTCGAAAAAAAATCTACTACTGCTACTACTTCTAATCTAAGAATGTAAAAAAACCTAATTAACTATCTTTTCGTGGCAGAGTCAGAATTTTCACTAAAAGATTTAAAATATGAAAAAGTAAAACACGAAGAAGTCGAATGGATTTAACATCCATTATATATGCATAAAATGATCATTTTAATCAGTAATTTTCCATCGAAAAAGTTAAAATGAACTCCTTAACCCTTTCTAGATCCACCCCTTCCTTCAATTTCTAAATAATTGTGTAAACTATATACAAATACTTATATAAGTGTATATATGTTTGATTAGACATGTTAATAAAAAAATGGTTATAAAAAATAAGTGATAAATATTTGTACAATTATAAAATATTATTTTGTGGTAGGAGCGGTAATTGTTCATAAAATTTCTCATTTATCACTTAAACTAATAATACAATACAGTACCACGAGTAACAACCATCCAAGCAAGGTGTTAGCGGAACTTTTTTTTGTTTTTATTTCCGGGGAACATGAATTGAATGATATATCTAATTAAGGGTAAAAGAAATTTTTGAAATAAGTTATTTTTAAATAAAAAATATCCTATTTTTCAAAGTAATATGAATAATTACTTTTCATTACTTTCGATAAATAACCAGTTTGTGTTTGACGTTTTATCTGTTTGAAATGATGTTGTATTAACCAGATTCATCGTGTTATAAACTTATAATATGAATAATTTCGACTTTAAATGATTTGAAAGTATTAATTAGCGTTATTAACTTTTCATTCCCTAATCTCCTATACTAGTCTTCACCTACGTACGATGAGCACAAAATTGAATCAAATGGAAATTTGGATTAAAATTGAACTGTGTACCCTATTTACAAACCATTTTGATTCTTCTGGCTAATGAGAGAAATCAGCAAAGAAATAAGAAAAACGAGTCAACAACATCAACCTATGTATTTGAGAGATTGTCCTCGTGTTGAAGAGTATCCTCATGATTTTGTTGAGATGTTTATGCCAATGATCAAAAAATCCTTTGTGTGTTATTGCTCGTATGTTTCTCTGTTGATCCTGTTTAGTGTCATTATTCGAGTCGAGAGTCTTTCGAAAACAACATACTTATTCCCTTACCTCCAATAGGAAGAGGTAAAGTCTGCGTACACGCTACTCTCCCCAAATCCCACCTATGGATTACACTAGATATGTTGTTCTTGTAATTAAAAAAAAAAGCAAAGGAACACATTCACATGATCACAGGGGCGCACGACAGTTCATTTGAATCTCCTTGGCCTGAAAATCACACTATACAAAGGTCAAAGCTATTTTTTCTGTATATAACAAATGCTGAATCCTCTTTGGCTTCTTCCAAGTTTTTCTTCTTTATATTTCGAATCCCCTTAATGAAAATTCTAACTCCGATACTGACTGACTGCATGGTCCCCTTTCTATTGTAGTCCTCTTGATTAGATTTTGTCAAATTGTTGCATGTTCTATATAAAAAGCATTCTGCGAGAGTAGAAAATCAAACTAATAGACTTCATTAATTTTCTAAAAGAATGGATTTGTGTTGTGTCTATTCCTTGTTTGTTGTGTCAAGATCACTCTACAAAGGTAGGAAAAATATATCTTTCCTCAACTTCGAAGGTATATTATAATATGGCAATGGTCCAAAGCACTAATATGAATGGACCAAAGCTTCTTTCTTGACAACAAATGAATGTGTCTGTTTTCTAACCTTGTGCTCAATAAGGAAAGGTTCCAGTCATCCGAATATGATCCAACGTCCTTTCAAGTCCGTATTTAAGCACTGCTTGGTTACCAGCTCTGAATCCATTTCCATAAATTGGTGAAGTGTCTGATTCAATCTGGTGTTTGAAAAAATCTCCAAGTTTCCTCTCAAAAGGAGATCTAATCCCCTGCTTTGATGATGACATGCCTGATGAGGTTGAAGCGCCTCCATTGCTGCTTGATATGGATGCAATTTGGGTTTCTAACCACATATGTGCAAGTACCTGGCAAATGCCTTCTTCAACGTCTTGGCTAAGTGTTCGATAACCTATCATAGACGCAGGACATATTGACCACATCAGAAACTCCAAGAATAAAGGACCGTAACCAATAAATTGCACAGATATCAGGATAGACAAACTCAAAGGAAGGAAAAGGAATGTGTTCCTATATATGCAGGAGGCGTTTGGACAGTTCACTGAGTTTTTTTCTCACTCTCACTTTTTTACATGTCACGCCAAAAGAACTTATGCTTGACATGCTATTTTATATCCTAGACTTTGTGCGTTTCTTCTTCTTTTAATCTCGCTTTTTACTATGCCATTGATGATTTACTTTTAATTTTATCTAGAAAAAACACCCCTGCAACTAATAAGTGTACTTTTTAAGTTTTTGAATCACATTCAGTCTTTAGACAGTCTACCTGTGCTTTTCTCTTCTAAATATTTGCACTTTACAATTTTTTGCTCTGAATTTGACATCCCTAGAGGTTGCTGACATCCGAGGGTCAGTAACCTCTTGAAAAAGATGGCATTCAAGATAGGAAGGGAGTAGAAGAAATGAGTGAGCACCTCTTAGTCGAAGCCATGCATGCATCATCTCATGCGCTAGGATTGACCCAGTCAGCAGCCTGCATAGGTTCATGTCATATATGGAAACCAAGCTATGAAACTACTGCTTCCACTTACAAAAAAGAAAATTAATGTTTCCACTTGAGGGCAGAAATACACATATACATGCTGCTTAAACCTAAATTACAGAGCAAATGTCCAATTCCTGTTGTCCATCAAACAGGAAGCACACAAATCATGCAATTTTTCCTCGAGGTACAAAAATGTAGTAAAAATTTGGATTCTAGCTAGAAAGCATCAGGAAACAGCAACAAGGTTAGGTGTGTGGTATGCACAGATATCAGATGAAAAAGTTACTACATAGTCCAAAGGAGTCTTAAGAATATTTTGTAGGACTAGCAAAGAAACCAAAGATTTTATAGAGCCCAGAATCATGTCTAGCACCACTAATGTGATGGAAAGCCAGCTCTAAATGCATGTCAAGTATGAATTATGATGCCAAACCAGATTACAGATCATCCACCATAGACAATGTCACATAGAGTAACATAAAATCTAATCAACTTTTTCAACAGCCCTAGTAAGGGACATCCTATTTTTGCTTTGCTTATATCCTACTTGCAATGCATCATCAACATTAAAATAAATTTGCTTAGTTTTAGTTCTGTTGAGATATATTGAAAGGACACAGGTGATTCTCGCTAACCAAACAGAATGCTTAAACGGTAGCACTAAGGTTCACAACTTTGCAGACCAAAGTAACCAAGCAGTACCTAGGAAGACCATATAAGATGAGAATTGCAGTCACTTCACAGCGGCGTGTCAATTTATAAGGTTCCGTTCTCATGTCCATGACCCGATTTCCAGCTCCTATTCTTGGCCGCCTTTGTATCTGGCAATTTTAGTGGTAAGTAAGAGCTTAAATTTACCATTTGAATAAAAGATATTTAAGTTTTCAGTTTCCAAAATCATGAAGAGGGAGAAGAAATGGATATCACTTAAAAGTTCTTACAGTGCTGATAGTTTGTTCCTCAGAAAGGCAAAGTCCTCTTGTCTCAGGCATGTGGTGATAACCCTGGCAAAAGGGATGGAAACCAAATATAAGGGATATATTCTTCACTCGGAAACAGTATGAATATGGAAAAATGCAAGAATGAAAGGAGAAGAAGCGGTAGCTAGGGTCAAGATAACAGTTACATGTCTCTCTCCATCCATAGCCTCATTCAGTGCTTGTCTCTCAACCAGAAGCAAAGGAACTTTCTGCTCCACCTTCATATTTAGCCCTTCATAAAATTCTTGTATATCATAATAAAGGGGCTGACACTGACTCGTATCCATTATCGCAGAGTCCAAGCACTCGAGACAGAGCTTTCGACCATCATCAAGGGCAATATATCTTGTATCCCGCGGCTGCAGTCAAATCGAAATTGTACTCTTTATAAAAGTTAATTACAAGAATTTTGCTGAAAACACAGATATTTCTCCAGAAATCTTGTTCTGTTTCATCCGCCTCACCTCCATTCGCTCACAGCTACAGCAACGGGGAGTTCCATCATGCTCATGAAAAGGACAATACTTCTGCGACCAAAATGGATGTGCTCTGTATTCAATAAGCCCAGCTGCATTTGTTGGAATCTGGACAGACAGGAAACACTTAATGAATCTCAAAGAAATGATACATTATCAGCTGCTAGAGGAATTCTGAACCAACAAGAGATAGCCTATACCAAGTTCTCAATGATCTGTACTCGGTGAAATGTACCATACACTTTATTAGTTTGTTTGTTATGCTAGGAAGACCAACGATTAAACTATACAGCCCATGGCATTTAAACCAGAAAAGACAGAACATTCCATGAATTCTGGACTAGAAACGACAGAACGTCCAGAAAATGGTATACTAGAAACTAGGATCTACACCAAGATCTTTCTTTTCTACAATTATTTTAAAGAACTAGACAAAATAAACTTTGAAAGACCTCGTCAACATTTATCAAGGCATTAAGGAAACAACATGTTTAATTAATCTGAGATTCAAGTAAGGTATGTGATGGAGAACTACATGTTTTTCTAGTGTTTGGTATTCTTTTAGGATCAAAGAAAAATTAAGAAAATGTAAGAGAACTTTTGCAGAAGATTTAAGAGAAACAATCATTTTGTACTTACAAAGTGTTTGCAGACATCACATTTCGGGTGATAATGCTCCTTGTAGCATGTTTTGTGATAGGGATAGTTGCCAGACATTGAGAACTGCACATTTAATACATCCAAAAGTTAAAACAGATTTCATGTATATAGCTGTCATATAAATTGATATTCTATCACTTTCAGATGATTGACAGTTAGCGTACATTATCCAAGACACTATATGATAACTACCAACAACAATAACAGTACTAATACAGAAAGTATTGAACACCTTATGGACGATGCATGCATATTACTAAAAACTACAACTTGCTATCAGATGTACAAAAGATTGATTCCTGTCACTTCTCTTATTTCCAGAATGAGCAAATTGCCTTCTGATGGTAAGACATATTTTCAAAATTGTATTTTATAATAAGTCATTTACTTTAGATGATTGTTTCCCAAGTAGATCTGTAGTAATTATTGTGCATCTGCTCCCTGCCTCAATCCCACCCTTTTTCGCGTTTGGTTGCCTATATATCCCAAATCAACATGTGCTTTGACTTGGCACCATTATAATGAAAAATGTCGGAAAAGCAAAAAACAGTAACACCACAATAACAAGACTGAACTAAAAAATTAAAAATTATGCAGTATTGCACCTCATAATCAGATATTGGTTGGTTGCAGGCATGGCATCTAAAGCACTCTGGATGCCATACTGCTCCCATGCAACTTAAAAATCGTCCATGACCTATTTCAGTGCTGCAACCTGCACATACCCTACCACAGAAAAAGATAACATATATTATTAGGTCTAAAAGCAGTTGTGTTAATTCTTTTCTTTGTTTAATCGGTAGTGATAATTCTTAATGTCTTATGACAAACATTTGTATTTGCTTATACAAGGAATTTCGAATGTTTCACTGAAATCGACAGGCTCACTTCAGATTTCTTACAGACCACTATTAAACTCTCTATCCAGTGACACAAGTACGCACATGAAGAAGAGAGTAAAGCTAGGGAACACTGGAAAAATAGGTAAGAATAACCTAAATGCAGAATACAGTGAGAGAAAAATCAATGGAATTATAGCTCCCTTCTCTTGCCTCTCAACATGTCATCCACTACTAAATAAAGCAAAAGATATATTAATATTAAAGGCTTCACCATTTTCAAAAGAAAAAGTTAAAATTAAAATGTTTTGTTCCTCGCGTTAATAATACAGATATCCCATGATACGAATTTCTATATAATGACACATATGACTAAATTTAGAAAGTGAAAAGAAGAAGGGAGAAAAGAAATCATGTTTATCAAGAAAGAAGCAAGTAAAATATCTCAAGTTTTATATTTATGGCAATTAACAAGTAACAACCGCAACTTTAGCTAACTAAATCACACGCTTACAAAGATACTCCATTTTATTTCTGGATTTTGCAAACTAGCTATACCACTGTACACATCCACAGCTGACTTCAAAGGACATTTAAGGAAAATAGAAAGACTAATAAAACAATGCAAGAATGGGTTTGATGGAGCCCAATGACATTGAGTAAGATAAAGTTTGCTAAAATTTTACAAAAACATCAACAAAGATTTTGAATACCTAAAGCTTGCAGAATATGGGAAAGGTACTGGATGATAGAAGTTTCCATTCCCATATCCATTCCCGTTTCCATGATCATTTCTGCTTACATGCTGAGGTGGAGATTCAACATTCAAGCTCTCCTGCAGAGCTCTTGCAAGTTGTTCATCTTCTTTCAGTTGTGATTCGCTATCTGCCAAAAATCAAAGAAAAGGAACAATTAGAAAATCAAGCAAACATATTTTTTGGTCAAGGAAATAAATAAGTACGGCTAGTTCTGAAAAATTGCCAACGGAATGCTTAGTCGACTCTAAAAGCTAAACTAATATAAAGAAGTTAGATTCCTCATAGAATCAAAAGTATTTCTATAGAACAACAGCGATATACCATTGATGAGCTAAACTACACATATATGAAAGTAGTCTGTAGCCTTGAAACACATATGATGGGAAGTTTGAATTCCAAATAATGTCAGCAGTGAACTCAACTGCAACTGGAACATCTTGCTTTTGGTTATGAGAGTACAGGAGACACCTCAAAGGAATGCAAGCTTTCAGTTTTCATTTCTTTAAGAAGCAACTTTCGAGGAAGCTTTAAAAAGCAACTAATACTCACCAATCACAATTTTCCCTTTTTGTTCCTCCTCTGAGAGAGATATAGCAATAGCTCGATCTATTTCTTCAATCTCTGACCAAGAGTCCTAGAGCACACAAACAGTTCAAACACAGTATAAAAATAACAGCATGATATGCTTATTAAAAAAATTATACAGACACAGTATGAATAATGATCTTTTATAGTTCAGGGTGGATGTTGATCCTTTATTGGCAATGGCAAGTAACATACTTTACCAAGATAATGACCAAATTGAGCATAAAATAAAGTATCAAGGATATGTATATGAAAAGTCAGAGCGACAGTTTTTTAGGGCATAATACATAAATAAGACCCTTAACTTGACTTCAAATTATAACTTTGACCTTTAACTTTGACAGTGAACAAGTAGGCACTTTAACTATCCAACAGTTAAACAAAAAAACACTCGAACAATGCAGCCCAAACGCGTGATACGCAGACGCTCCGACATGGATTACTAAGTCACTTAGTGACTGCCACCTAATTAAAATAAATACACGTAGATTTTAAAAATAACCTTTAACTTTGACAGTGAACAAGTAGGCACTTTAACTATCCAACACTTAACCCAAAAAACACTCAAATATTGCCCTCAATTTTACCTCTAACTCTCATAACTTGAGTGTTGTTCACGTATTTTGCCAGGTAGGGTTCGAGTGTTTTTTTGTTTAAGTGTTGGATAGTTTAAGTGCCTACTTGTACATTATCAAAGTTAAAGGTTAAACTTATAATTCGAAGCCAAGTTAAGGGTCCAATTTATGTATTATGCCTTTTTTAGTGATTTTATAGTTACAAAATTCAGTGAACAAATATTTTGATGAAAATTTAGTATACCAACATAGAGGATTATCATGTATCCATGGTAAGCAGGTCTAAATTCTAACAAGTTGAAAATCATGTACATCAATCCAATTCATTCTAAAAATTCAGAATACAATGTGAATTTTGTTTTTGAGATTGATATCAATATGGACTTCTACTAGAAACAAATTTAATTATGAGAGAACACGACAGTGCAAGCTACAACCAGGGATGGACAAAGATGTCCAAGTTACAAAGGTCAGAATTAAATACAAGCTCCAAATGACTATGCAGCTGCAACCAAATTAGAGAAATCAATCTCAAAGACTCCGTACCATCACTCATCATAGAACCAAGAAGAGCAGTCAGTAATTTGGATGAGCCAAAACGATTCCCAAATGGCATTGGATTCATATTGTCCAGAGAAAGCTCAGCATCTAACTCAGTTTCAACTCTAAGAACTTATACATCAATAGGCTATAGTCAAGTTTCTTTTTATGAGGTTGGTGTCCCGGCAACTTGTGTGCACCTCAACTAATTCAACCAGATACTTGCTACCTCCCACCAACATAGAAACCGTGTAACTTTGCTACCAAAGCTTAGGCAGATGGGAAGATATCACCTAGCATTTGTCTCCCAAAACCTGAGGCCTCATTGTTCTAGTTCTCCCTTGACCACTAAGCCACGTTGTTGGGTACTAGGCTATAGTCAAGATTTACCAGCCGGATTCCAAGCACCAATAGAATGTGCACTAGTATCCTGTGTTAGTAATTGAACAATTCCTAGCACTCAGCTATACCCCAGAAACCTTATTATAACAAAGATTGAACAGTTGTAGTGAAATTTTGCATCATTAGCCTTACCAAAGTCCTCAAGTCTTTGTACCAGTGTTATTACAAATAACAATTCATCTACAAAATATATAACAATTGTCAACATAAGACAAAGAATCTTTTCTAAATTTCTAAAAACTTCATTATAAGTGTACTATTTCAAAGCCTTCTTCACATTGCCAATGGATGTTAAGACTGCACGGCCTGTTAGTTCTTTAGACAATGTCACCCTAGATTTCATAAAGAGCTTTTAGTATTCAAGTAAGTGGACTTGTAACTTGAGAATCAAGCAAACACTAATGTCTTTTGCCATGAACAGCACCAGCAGCACGCCATCTAATTGATATCGACACTACCTACTTGAATCCATGAATAAATCACCAACTATACCACATTACCTATTAAGATGATAATATTAAGTCCTTACACTTGCTAAGTTTTGGTAATCCGGATTCCCGAATATTCTGAGCAATACGAGAAATAAAGTAAACAATTCAAAGGCATGTCAGGTGTCTTAGGAGCTTGCTTAGTAAATAAATAGGACAGGATGCCAGTTTATCTGGATGATGAGACCATTGGGCATTAGTTTAATGCCACACTTACCTCTGCTGTAGATGGGTCATCCCCCTCTGTATGTCCTTCACATCTCCAGTCATACTGGCCTTCCGAAACTTTATGGCTAGAACCTTTAAAAATTTTGTTCAACCAGCCCATTAGGTGAAATGCTATTGGTTCATTATCGTCAACACTTTTACCTGCAAGGAAACATGAATGTAGTGCCATGAAATACATACAAAAATAACTTTCCCACACTAAAATATCCAGCACAAGATTTGAGCTGTCAGTCATGACACACAATATGCACCATTGTGTTTGAAAAAAGAAAATAATGCTATAAGGAACTTATATATCTCTCCACTTATCAAAAATTAATGCTATATGCTTAAGATCTTTTAGCACACAGTGTTCCCAATTGGCAAAATTAAGGTATCAAAGATGCTTAAGGGTAAATAGAGCATGCCAATATGACTGCAAAATTGGGGAACTTGCAAATATGCTTCAATTTTTCTCATCTAAACCAATTTGGTTTTTCAATCACATTGGTGATCAGACCACAAACATCTAACTCAATACATTAATATAGCATTCTTTCCTTCATTTTTCAGTCTCCGGCGATAAATTTACTTCAACATGTAAGTAAATTGAAAACAATAGATCATACAAGAAAGAGATAAAAAATCACCCACCACCCATAACAAAAAAGGAGCTTAAAACTCAAGCATTCAAAAGGGGTTATCTTAAATTTGCAGGAAAAGCAAAATTCATTAAAAAATAGTACTTATAGGCAAACACCTACAGAGAAAAGAAAGATTCTTCCAGCTCAACATGTCCATTAATAACAATCAAAGAGCATAACAATCAGATTAAACAAAGAAAACAAAAGATATAAAATTACTCACCTTGAACCCAAAAGCACCAAGAATCTACAGCAATTTGCGAAAAGAAAAAGAACCCAGATCAAAAAAAGGAGCAATTAATCCAAAAGCAACATCCCCAACAGCAAAAGATTGTTCCTTTTTTATTGCCCCTTTTGATTTCTTTTTTCAATCCGAAAAGAATCTTTTACTTTTCTATCAGAAGTCAGAATCCCCCATTCAAGCATTTGAAGAAATCAATGATTATTCAAACTCTCTTTACTTCACGAAATCGAGCTTGAAAAAGAAGAACACAAAGAAAAAAAAATTATATACAGAGAGCCAATGTATATGCTATTGAAGAGACGTTGAAAAAATAACTCTTTTCTTCCAAAATTTATGCCTAATTATGGACGTTGGTCAAAGTGATATTTAGTTGAACTTTAAATAACTTTTTGTAATTAACAGAAATACATATTGATTAGTGTTGTGTTTATATTGATAACTATGTTATTGTTTTGTTTCAGTTAACCACGTGAACACGTGATAAAATATTTTTTTAGATACTTTTTGGTCGGACTTTTTAAAATACTTTTGTGTTTATTGTCAAATACTTGTTAACTAGTTAAATTAACCACATATAATAAATAAGTCCTTTAATTACATATATACATATATATATATATATATATATATATATCAATTGAAATATATATGAGATTTTACGATTTATTGAGGCTAATATATATAATTATTGAAAGTGGTATATTTCAAGTATGTCTTTATGTAATGGCCACTCTAGAAACACGCATAAAAAGATATCAAGAATTGAATTAAGAGTGTCTAACATGAATAGTTTATCATATATTTAAGTGTTTAGTCGAAATAAATAATAGTTTGAATTATAAATACAATTTGATGATTATTATTAAAACAAAAAATATATTACTCCCTAGTCCCTATGTTCATTTTTGCTTGTTCAATATTTTATAAATACATTTTTATTTTTGCTTTTCATTTTTAGTATATTAAAAAAAATAAAAAAAATTATATTTTACCCTTAGCATTAATTACTTATTCTCTTATTCATTTTTTAAGATATAATGCTAAATATCAATTATTAAGAATAATATGATAAAATAATTATGTCAATTATTATTTTCATAATAAATATGTTAAATTCAAGTATGAAAAATAAAAATAAACGGCCGGAGTATATGATAAGCAGACTATAAACAAACTCAAGTTGAATAATGACAGATTAGTCAAAGAAAGAGGTTTATGTTTACTTTTCTTCTTTACATAAAAACCCATAGACTTAAAACAATTTGACTTACAACACGAATTCGTAATGGTGATCATCCTTAATTATAGATTTTAAATTTGAGTTTTTATTATGAAGAAAATTATGTTAAGAGTATCACTTTCAAATAAATTTTATAATTTTATAGTGTGATTTGAATTTAATTGAAACTATGAATATCGAACAGAAAATACAATAAAATATAAAAAAATTGACTTAATCATCTTTTGGGACTTCCAAATTGGAAAAAAGATCACGGAAGTTTATACGTTTTGTGGGTCCATTCCTTCTTTCTATCAATGGCAGGCAAATTTCAATACTTTGTATAATTATATTTTGGAAAGATGACACGTCAAGTTTTTTAAAGTTTTGGATCTCTTTGTAGGTAGATTTGTGAAATTTTCATTAGCTTGTGGGACTCATTTTAAGAAATGATTAAAAAGTTATAATTGAAATTTTAATCATATTGTATAGTTATATGTATCTTTGCTTTTAAGTGTTTAACTATATGTTATTAAAGAAATAGCTTAGGGTGCTTTTACAACTTAGGAATAGTGATTAATATTTCAAATTAAAAATATATTTTTTTAGGCATAATACATAAATATATATTTTAAATTAGCTTCATTTGATATCTGTACCTTCTAAATTTGAGTGTGCATAAATGTACATAATCTGAAATATACATAATTCTTAATTAATATCCTAAATTCCTAAATTAACATCAGAACAAATCAAGTAGAAGAGGTTGCAAATGGCCAACTAATCAAAAAAATTAAATTGGATTCTAACATTCACTAATTAGATTTCATTGTAGTCGGAAAAATATAAATATAGTAAGTTAGATTCGATAATTAGTTATTTTTAAAAAAATATGTTTTTTTATTTGTTGTTGTCAATACTACATTTTATAATATATAATGTTCTCATCAGAGTGATTCGAAGTTTTTATTGATCAATATGATCTCAAGATTTATAGAGTTAACTAATATTTTTCTTGTCATTTTATTTTTTGCAATAATTATTTTCATTATCATATTTAAGTGGTATACTTGATTAATCTATGCATCAAAATGAAATACAATGCTCGAAGGTATAGAAATTTATCTTTATCAGTATTTTAAACATTATTAATATCAGAATTCAAAAGCCGATTTGAGGAAAGTTGAATCGAAACTTTGAAAATTGAAGAATGAAGAAGAGTTGTAGCCAACCTCAGACATTTGGGTAAAACTTCAGACGAAAGTAAAACTTCAGATAAAATATTTTAGACAAAACATGAAATGTCAAATAAAAGTTCAGCCATTTGTTTGAAGTTTGACTTGCTAAAATTAAACTTCAGATACGTATGTTTGAAGCTGATTTCAAAACGGTTTGATACAAATATTTATGAATTGCGAGTATGTCTTAAATAGGGTTACTCAAAGTGGTTATTTCTGCACTTTGGCCAATATTGTCAATCTTCGTTTTTCATGGGCCATTAAAAACGTACTGGCCTGTTTATCATGAGTCTAGAAGTAGTTAAGCTAGAAACTTTTTGATAAGCTTATTTAAGTTCGTCTTCGAATGACCCAATTCATTACGTTAGATTTGGCCCATTCTTGTGTTTTAAAAGGAAATTACAATTCAATATATTCTAGATAGTCTAATTTATATAGGAAAATTTATCTAAATTTCACTAGTTTATAAGCTAATTACTTAGAAACACTATAGTTTGCAACATTATGTATCTAATCATCGACCTACAAGGAGAGGAAGGTCATTCAGAACCTGCTGGCTCCAGAGGCCCTTATGGTATTTCGTACACATTCCGACAATTGACTGAGCGAATAGGTCAACTTCAAAGTGAATTTGTTGTGTGAATAGTGTGTTATGACCGGTGGCTGCCTGCTTGGTGGGGCGAAAGTCAAGTCGAAGGCAAATGGATTCCCTTGCTTGAGCAATAAAAAAAGTCTATGATTCTCATCTCGAAAACGAGTAATTATATATGTGTGTAACAAAAGTGTATAAATGATATATGCTCCGATCATATTAATAAGCTACATCGTCGAAAGGTATATTTAGTAATTCCATGCATTCCTTCCCATTTGCTTGTAATAATATACTACAACTAGCATATTTGGCAAAACAAAACTTGATAGCGCTACTATATATAATTAGGAAAAATTACACAAAATAGATCTAATTGTGAAACTATATACCCAAATTGAATCCAACTCAAACAATTTATCCTTAATAGACTCATGACCCAAACTATTTACCTTCCTACCCTCCTTTCTCCCTTTTAATTTCGCTCATGACGTCATGCTGACATCATCATCACTGCTATGAAATAATCCTCTGTGATACTCCATTGATATATGAATACCATATTGATATCATCTAAGATTGAGCCTAATTCTCTGTGATACTCCGTTGGTATATTGACACCCTATCAATATCATATACGATTGAGCTCTTTTTTAAGAAATAAAAATAAAATAATTAAAAGAAAATTATTAAAATCACAATCTTATTTATAAAACTCTAAATAAGTAAATATATTTTTTGTGATACTCCGTCGGTATATTGATACCATATCGATATCATATAGAACTGAATTTAGTCCTCTGTGATACTCCGTCGGTATATTGATACCCTATCGGTATCATGTAGGGCTGATGCGCGAATTTTAAAATAAATTTATGTTAGTTTAAAATTTTTAAAAAAGGTATAAAAGTAATGGGGCCTTTAAGGGTAAATACTTTTCCTTTGGGAGTATAAATATTATTTTCCCATATAATTATTACTTATTAGTAATTTATTATGCTTCCATGTGATTATTTTATTCGTTTTATTATTCATAATGATATTCTACAAAGTGGTGGTTAGACCGGCTATGTTGTATGGGGCAGAGTGTTGGCCAGTTAAGATCTCTCACATTCAAAAGATGAAAGTTGCCGAGATAAAAATGTTGAGATGGATGTGTGGTCACACCAGGAGCGACAAGATTAGAAATGAGGCTATTCGGGACAAGGTAGGAGTGGCCTCGGTGGAAGACAAGATGCGGGAAATGCGACTGAGATGGTTTGGGCATGTGAAGAGGAGAGACACAGATGACCCAGTGGGGAGGTGTGAGAGGTTGGCCATGGATGGTTACAGAAGAGGTAGGGGTAGGCCGAAGAAGTATTGGGGAGAGGTGATTAGACAGGACATGGCTCAGTTACAGCTTACCGAGGACATGACCTTAGATAGGAGGGTGTTGAGGACCCACATTAGGGTAGAAGGCTAGTACATAGTCTCGTTATTCTTCCCTATTCATAGGCGCACTAGCACATTACAATTTCTTGTGCTCTCATTTCTGCTATTTCTGTTACTATTTATTACTTTCAGTACTTTTGATTACTCTATTTTATCTGTGATGCCTTCGTTATTTATTTTCCTATAGCGCTTTGAATTTCTTAACTTTATCTGACCCCCTTTTGTGCCTTTTTTGAGCCGAGGGTCTCTCGAAAACAACCGTCCTACCTTGGTAGGAGTAAGGTCTGCGTACACTCTACCCTCCTCAGACCCCACGTTGTGGGATTTCACTGGGTTGTTGTTGTTGTTGTTGTTGTAATGATATTATTATACGTAATAACATGTCATACTGTCATTATGGTTTAGGGTGCATGTATGACGAACTCACATTAGCTAGCATTAGAAGCTACGGCTGTTCCAATATTTAAACTTTTAAATTTAAACAGATAATAATAATAATAATAATAATAATAATAATAATAATAATAATAATAATAATAATAATAATAATAATAATAATAATAATAATAATAATAATAATAATAATAATAATAATAATAATAATAATAATAATAGGTAAAAAATAATTACACCCATCCATTGTGTTTATACCATAAAAATTTAAAGTAAGGAAAAACAAACTCCACTAATGATATTTTATGTTGATTGTGTACTCCCGTCTTTCAACATATATTATCGTCACTCCCCTCCACCCCCAAAACACATAGCCCTCATTCCCCACACTCCTACTTTTAGAATAAGATTTTTTGTTTATCTATCATACACACAATTAAATTTCTCTTATTTGGTAAAACAATGCACATTATTGACTTATAATTAGAGACCGATGCGGACACATCACACAAGTCATTTTACATGGTTCTTCCGTACAAAAAAAGATACAAATATATGACGGACAAACTATATATTAATTTAAGGCGACCAAATAAATATATGATGCATTTTTATGCTGTTTGCCATTAGAGCAAAAACAAAAGGAAAGGAAAGGAATTTAGTAGAAAAGTAGAAGGGGAAATCATCTTTCCACTTCAGCTTTTTTGTATCTTTTATTTTGTGTTTTTTTTTCCTTCTCACAGAAAACGACGTACTAAAACTTTAAAATAACATTAAACAAAAAAACTTTAGTATAAAATTATAATAATTAGATAATTTTTTGGAGTGCAAGTGGGAGTGGCTGCTTTCATTTCCATCGTTGATCTATCAATAAGTATCAAACACTCTTATTCCATTTGCCCATAGCATTTAAATAGTCCAGGCTTTACTATGGGCCCATAAGGCCCAATATCTGGGCCCATAGAAGGTGCTAGTGGGGATTTGCACAAATTGCCGTTTTAAGGACGCTATTTTATTCCATTTAACATTTTTAGCAAGTTGCCTAAAAGTTTTTTACCCTCCTAGCCTATAATAGATCGTAGCCGTCCAGAATCTTAATAAATTATTTGATTGGCCGTTTGAACTTTCAGGGGCTATTTGGTTGGAAATAAGTTATCTCAAGATTAATTATTTGGGGATAAGTTATCTCATATACATGGTGGGATAACTTATCCCAACTTATTCCGTCACTATGATATAAATTGTGGGATAAGTAATCCTAAACATGACAACCAAACAAGACACCAAAATTTTATTCTTAAACAATTTTTTTATCCTATGACTATTTATTTTTATCACTCACAACAAACGACCCCTTACGGTAAGGATTCAATTTCTCACTTTGTAATCTCTACCCCAATATCCCCTAGACCTATTTTTTTTTATTAAAAAAATCATAATCGTCGATGATATATACTCATTGTATAAAAAATATATACCGATAAATATATAGTCAGTATATACATTAATTATATAATAATTATATGCTTAGGGTGTGTTCGATATTATTTTGAAAATAACTTCTCTAATAAAAATAAAAAACAATTAATTTCACAAATATCATTTCACATTAATTGTATCCTCTTCAATACCCTCTAACACGCCTCATCGAAGAAGGCATAAGGTGAAATTTATTTATTTTTGTTTTTGAGGGGGGTGGGTGGGTTTGTGTGGGGATGGATTTGGCAATTATATGAATAATGGTAGGGCCAAATAATAATAAAGACAGTTCAATTGACATGTTACAATTACTCCTAAGCTACATCTTATATAGGGTTATACATATCATTATCAAACAGAAAAAAGAAACAATTTGTTCATTTTTATATATCTTTTTTCATTCATGCGATTGCCTGACTTAGGTTTTTGGCATTATGTGTTCATTTATTCCTTTATAAATTTCTATCTCTCTGAATCTTTTTTTTTAATTTCTCATATTTTAATTATTTAATTTAAATCCTTGACTTGGTTGTTTCTGATAGGTGCCAGCAATAAATTAAATGGGAATTTATCACAATATCTTGTTTCTTCTAGTTATTTAATGATGGATATGATGACATGTCATGGGAGATTTTTCAATGACATGTACCTTCGATCATGATGCTTAGCTAACCCTCCATTTTTCTTTCAAATTTATTCTCAATTGTGTGACCATATATATCTCATCCAAAAATTTAATTAAATAGTCTGAACGAATACATTTTTAATTATTTAATCATGTCATTAGCAAGCACAATATCATGGACATAATAGAATTTCATTTACAAGTTCAATAGAATTCAGTAATTTTAGCTCAACTTATTTTTTCATATATATGTATAGTTAATTTCTCATTTTGAAGTTATGGTTTGCTGATTGTTTCTTTACCTAACTTACTAGCTCTAAAACACGAGTAACTCGTTAATAAACTAATGTCTCATCATGACAAGCTGGAGTGCTTTTTAAATTAATTGAATTTCGATTATTTTAAGACATAAAATATAAGACATGACATGAGAATGTTGTTGTGAAGTTATAAAGTTTCATTTTTAAAATGCAATAAAAGATTAATCCAATCAAATTATTACACGAATTATTTAGGAGAGAAACGGAAAATCCAGAAAATGGACCCCCTCTACCAACTCTTGTGGGTTGCCAAAGCCAATGGTTACTGTGACAAGAAGTTGTTCGATTTTCATATACTTGGATTTTGCCTTAACCTATTAGAATTAAGTGTTTGTTTTTTTTAATTTTGTGTGAGCTCGTTCATATTAATAGTTCCAAATTTAAATAAAAGAGAAGAATTATCGAGGATCAATTGGAAACAGATTTTCTGTCTCATAAAAATAGAGATAAAATTGTGTACATTTTATTCTTTTAAAATTTTATTTATGAGATTACATTAAATTTATTGTTGTTGTATTAGAAGTATATTTTAATTAATTGCTGACTCGAGTGTGTTAAGGACGCAGAAAAGTTCAAATGGTTAATCCCACTGGTGGATTAATTCTTTGTTTATATTTATTGTCTTTGGCATTATATGCGTAAAGGGATATGTTTAAATATGGTAAATGAATCTAATTGGGACTTATAATTAGCAAAATGTACGAATAGCAGCTTATTTGAAAAATAACATTTTTTACTACTGACATTTTCATGTTTCACTAATTAAACGAAAGAAATTCATTTAATGTGTGAATTTTTGCTTCAAAAGTATAGTACGTACTAACGTACGTATTACAGTTAAGTGTTTTGAGTCCCCATTATTTATAAGATAATTTCAAATAAATATTAATTGATTTTTTTTAAATTCTCGTTTGATGTCCCGTACCTATTTAATGGCCCTTATTAATCCAGTTGGAAATAACACCAATGATCTTGGAATTGACTGGCTTAAATCTTTGACCCATGTTTACCCCATGAATAAACTTTTAAAGTTAAAAGTTGAATTGTTAAACTTCACGAGGTCTAAAATTTAAAATCAATTATATTCACTGTCATTCTTATAAGGAAACTTACATAAATATACAATATTAAGAAAATATTTACCATTTATAACAATAAAAAAAAATTTCACTGAACACTTATAATACATTTATAATACAGTTTTAATACATATTGCAGAGAACTATTTATAAAACATATATAATACAAGTTTTATAGATGAATAATACATTTATCACATACTTTAATAGACTTATAATACATTATGTCGGTTTCTTACTACACAAACATAATATATATTTTAAAACACTTATAATACATTTATATTGTATGCATAATTCACTTTTAATACAAGTGTAGATTTATCATAATATTGCTATGTATTGCTATAAATGATAATAAATAAAAAATATCGCTAAAATCAGTAATTAATTTTTAAAAAGCACTCAATCAAGTAATTTTTCCTTCTTATAAATCACCCCTAAGCTGGTTGTGTAAGGCCCATTAAAAAAGGAAATAATATTCCTTATCAGGATTTTTTCTTCTTATTCCCAAGATCCAAATACACGACTCAGATTAGAATGGAGAAATTCTATCAATTTCATCACAACTTTCATAATATTTAAAAATAATAACTAATAAAAATGTGTCATGAGTACAAATATCATATTTTTTTTAACTTCTATGAATCAAGCTCGAGATATCTGTTTGGGCGAAGATTCTTGCCTATCTTACACAAAACTCGGTGATATTTAAAAGTGTACCTAACCTAGGTTTTTTCCCTTTGCGAGTGACCAATGTCTTTCTATTTTAGCTTTTATATTTTTCCTTTTCCATTGGCCGGTATCACGTGTGGTGAGATAATAATCCACGAAACATGTGATAGCAAGGCAAATTTCATGATATTTTCATTCATTCATTCAATAAAGTACCTTTTTATTTATTTTTAGTAATAAACGATACAACCCTATAAGTGTTAAACTAACTTCATAAGCATCAAATTAAATTCCAAAACTTGTGCACGATAAGATGGATGGTGGTTGTCACCATCTACACACCTTTATTCAAAAAACAAAAAAACAAAAAATTAATAAGAAAAAAAGAAAAGAAAGAAGTAGTCCCCCACAAAGGCTCATAATTTAAGAAGAGAGAGGGAAGGGCACATATATACAGTTGTAGGTTCATCTGGTATAAGTCGGAAAGAACACCTCATGGCATTCTCCGACACTACAAGAGTGGTCCCTTTCTTATGAAAGTTACTCCTAATAATACCAAGCCCTCGAGACGGAGTTAGCATTTTAACTTTATGTGTTATGTATATTAGAACGATAATTTTAAATATTAATAATCAAATACTAAATTTGATATTTATACATATTTTATGTATTCTTTAACAAAAGTATAGTGTTCGAATAAAAGTTATTGGATTTGATCGAATCTATATTCCACCTTCTAGCTCCGATCTTGACCACTATTACTATTACGTGGCTGTTATTACTCTCTTTGGACAACGTAACTATTAGTGTGTGCACACCCTTTAAGGCTCACTGCTTGTTTTTGTAACACTTTTAATTTAAGTTGTCATTAAACAGCCACTATGATTGAGTATTTTTTTTCCCCCTATGATTGAGTATTTGAGTTCTTTAATATGGCATTAGCTTGCTTACTTGGAAAACTAATGAGGGTGTGAGTCAATTTAAATTTAGGATTTGAAGTTAGTGGATTTAAAAGTTAGTGATATGTAACATAGTTCGAGTGCCGATAATGAGTTTTTGATTTAGTTTAGTATATAAAATCCGTTCTAGATTCGCCTGATAGAAAGGATAACTTAATAGTATGTTAGTCTAAACTTTTGATCATACAAAATAGAAATTAGAAAATCCAGAAGAATTGAATTTCTAACGAGGTATGCAAACTGCCCAATTAACGTCTAGATATTAGTTGAAGCTTAAACCAATAGACATTCTAATTTCATATCATCACTTAGAAACACATCTTAATTATTATTTATTTATTTTCAAAAAAGGGAAACAATAAACAAACAAAGATACACTTAAGTTGTGTCACCAAAAGTGGTGTTTGTATCACTAAAAATCATATTAAAATTAAACTAATGTGTGTGCTTACCTTGTATGATGCGTGCTTACAAAAAAGACTCCCATTAATTATATTTAATTATTATTATAATAACATATCATTTTTCTAAACAGAAAAAGGAAAGTTACATATTCTCAAATAAAAAATAATTAAAATTTACAAAGCCTTGAACGATGGAAGTAGTGCTTTTCATGGGATAACAAAATTTCAACCTTTATCACCAGTGACTTTCACTGACCCTGTTTCTTTTACATTTTTTATACTTTAAAAGCACATATACAAATGATAAGTTGGTAATTATTTATATTTATTAGATACATTAAAAAAAAAAAAAGTTTCTATGAAAGCGAAGGGAGGTGATAGTGAAGAAGAAGAGAGAAGGCGACCCATTCTCTCTTCTTCTTCTGTCTTTTTTTCTTATTAGTATTTTGATTGCGAATTTTTTTTATCAGTACTACTACTTCGCTTCTATTAAAAGAGATTTCCGTTTTGTTTAGAGAAAATTCTATAATCCATAGGCAAAATTAACAACTTTAGTACTCTCAGCAAAAAAATAATAATAATAAAAGTGTGGTGTGTTGGAGAAGAAAAGGAAAATTCCATGTCACACAGCTTTCATGAACACCAAGGATTTTACAATTTCTCAAATGTATATGAGAGATCTTCGATGACGACGACGAAGCATGAGGAAATGTTAAGAGTACAAGGCTTTGAGCCGCAGCAAGTTGAAGTAGCTGCGGCTGTTGAGCCGCCGCCTGCAGCGACGGTTTATGACGACGGAGGTATGTTGACGGAGATTATCAGCTACCCATCTGCGTGGCGGAAAACCGCCGCGGAGATATTGGATGATCAGATCCAATCGAGTAATTATCGATCGTGGCCACAAAAGGAGCAACAGCATCTGCAGCAGCAGCAACTTCTTCCACAATCGATAATAAACGATGCGGAGGTAATTAAACTGTTTAATCATTAATTATCTATGATTGTGTATTTATGCAGCTTGTACTCATCAAATCTCGGAGTGTGAAGTACAATTAGATTCAGTTTTCGAGGAATTTTCATCTGTCAACCTTGACCTTGATTCTCACCAGTCATGAACTCCATTCTATCAACTAGAAGATTTTTTGTTCTTGTTTTTCTCTTATTGCTAATGAAAACTCGGGTAATTTTCATGCAGCTTCCTCTTATGAATCCTCATATTAAACCGTCATCTCCACCTCGTTCTTCATCTTCACTTCACATGTTACTTCCCAACTCGATAGACACCAACAACTTTCTTCATCATCAAGGATTTCACTTGCTTAATCCAGCACCCGTGGAACCTCCGTCTCAGTTCACATGGGTTCCAGGTAATTAGTTATATCTTCAACACACCTATTTCTTCTTGACCTGAGATTCGAACTAATACTATAATTAAATTATGTCTTCAACAGGTAGCAGTAGTGGAGAGGACAATTCCGCTAGAATTGGGAGGGTTGTGGATGGTCAAGGTCTTTCTTTATCACTTTCTAGAAATTTCGAAGCAGCTACAAAATTGGAGGATTTGAGGATCGGAAACGGTGAAATTTACTTGCACAATAATCAAGGACTATTAAGTCCGATTAATAACAACCACCATCACCATCATCAACTGTTACATTCAGGAGTAATTATGGATCATCGTACTCCTCCTCCTCCTCACACCACTACTGGTCATCATCAAATTCATGTCGGATACGCAGCATCATCACCCAGAATATCAAATGTTCTAAGAAATTCGCGATATGTAAAAGCTGCACAAGAGCTACTTGAAGAATTTTGCTGTGTGGGTAGGGGAAATTTCAAAAACCAAAGGGTAAAGAAATTCGACGATGAAAACCCTAATTCTAACTCAGAGAGTGAAGATCATCGTGGTCCCTCGAAAGATAATCACCCTCCATTGTCAGCTGCTGAGAGATCTGAATATCAAAGGAGGAAAATCAAGTTGTTATCTATGCTCGATGAGGCATGTCGTAGTAACTTCCTTTAATCCCTCTCTCTAATTGTCAGTAAAATGTCAAAAAAAAAAAAACTAACTTGTTAAAAGGTCCATTTCCGAAATTATCAAAAGCTGATTACCTAATTACATTACAATAGTCATTAACAACTAATAATGACATTATTATAATATTAATATGGGACACTACTCACTAGTACCTTATATGATACCTTTCATTATTAAGATTTAATTAATGCTGCACTTTTTAGGAAGGGGTACATGTTGAACAACAAACGACATGCCTCCATTATAGGTTGTAGTTTAGCATTTGGGAAGCTAATTATACGGCTAAAAAAAATCCTATATAATTAAAATAAGTAATCAACAAAGATTCATTCCGCAAAGAAGCTAATGATTTATCATCTGCTGTACAGTTGGGGACCATTTCTCTTTTCTTCCAGATTTGAGGTCGTTTTTTAAATCGTGAATTATTGAGGCTAAGCCGCGTTGTAATGATGATTTAAATTATGCTTAACCTTTGTTTAATTAAAGTTTCCCTATTAGAAAGAAAAAAAGCACCCAAAAATCAATTGCTCCCCACGTTCATTAATTCCCATTGCAGTACAGTACTAAGGAAGATGTCAGGTACAGTGACTAATTTTATAGAAACAAATCTGATGAGTGAGCTTTCTTTAATTTGTGCTGGAAAAGCACAGCACAACGATGCTTCGTGCTACGCATATTCCATCATGCACACCATGTGTTTGATATAATTATTTAAAAAACTCATTTTCTTATTATAACAGGTAGATGCAAGGTACACGCGTTACTGCGAGCAAATGCAGGCGATGGTGAATTCATTCAATTCAGTAATCGGTTACGGTGCAGCAGCACCGTACACGGCGTTAGCTCAGAAGGCGATGTCGCGGCATTTCCGGTGCATAAAGGATGCAATTGTAGGGCAATTGAAACAGACCTGTAAGTATTTGGGAGAGAAAGATGTGACGGGAACAAGTGGGTTAACAAAAGGGGAAACGCCGAGGTTGAAAATGCTTGATCAAAAGCTAAGGCAACAAAAGGCACTTCATCAAATGGGAATGTTGGATTCTGATGCTTGGAGGCCGCAAAGAGGTTTGCCTGAGAGATCTGTTAACGTTTTAAGGGCATGGCTTTTTGAGCATTTTCTTCACCCGTACGCTCTCTCTCTCTCTCTTTTCTGCTTTAATTTCTGTTTTAGTGCCTGCAGGCTGCGGCGCAGATAGTACACTCTGATGCATATCATATGCACACTGAATAAAGGTTAAAAAGATTTTCATAATTGCTTCAACTTGAGCAACTCTTAACAGTCTAAAGGGTCGTTTGGTTAAAAACCATATATTCCAACTTTATTTATGATGTTAGAATTAAAATTAGAATTATAACTTGGATAACATATTTCACCTTCATATGGGATAACTTAGTTCATATTACAAATTTGATTTTCACCAAATATCGAATAACCTTAATATAATCTCAAAGTTTAAATAGGGATAGAGGACTTTTTGCATTGTCAGGTTATTCTAAGGGTATCTCTACAAGTAAGCCTCCTTAAAAATGTTAGATCTGCAACTTTAAATGTAAGAGAGGTTATTTGTTACAAGCAGCAAAGATAACTTGATGACTTTTTACATTGATGGTGTATATTTAAACTTCAATTAAATTACTTGAAAGATAACTAGAGATGGAACTAGAATTTTGAATTTATAGATTCTGAATTTTAAATATAAAACTTATTGTGTCTTTTGATAAATTATTTATTTATATTAAATAGTTTTTTTAAAACATAAATATAAGATTTGAGTTAAAATTACTAAATCAATTTTGTAGATGAAATTCTAGCTCCCCTCAAAATACTATATATAATTATATGAAATTAATAATCTCAAAAATAAGACAGTCAAGTTTGGAATAAGAATCCAAAAACACTCCTAATGATATGATTTTTTTATATTGTTATTTTAATATATATATGTTAAATCTTTTATCATATACTTGACACATTTTAATATTCAATTTGGATTTTAAGGGGGTAAATCAGAAAGTCTCCGGTCCCTCAATTACCAAATGCGCATCTTTTATTTTGTCCAAGAAAGGAAGGGAAAGATTTCACATTTCCTTCTTGGGATTGGGAAAGGACTGACTTTGCATAGTGCCGAAAATTTATGCATAATCATATCTCATTTTGTGTTAAACACACATATAATAAAATAAATTTAATTAATGATTTTCACATCACTACTTATTGATGCTCAAGATCAAAAAGTATAACATTACATTTCACTGACAGATGAAAGTTAAATTTGTACTCCTTATTTATAAGGAAGAGATGTTGTGTGATCATTTGGATTGATCGTAAGGTGTGTGTAGCGGTATATAGTCCAATTAAGACTTCGATGAAATGCTTCATTCATGTTAATATATAAATGAAAAAAATTAACTTTTATATACAAACATTATTAAAAAATTACTTTATTAAATCATTTAAAAAATATCTATTTATTAGTGACCTTTCATATAAAAAAAGGAGATTTATAATTTCAAAAATAAGAACAAAACAAGTAAAATGATTTGATAATTAAGTAATAAAGTTTTACACTTTTTGTGTATATATATGAGTTAGAGTCCATATGAAAATACTAATCGAAACATATATATATATATATATATATGAAAACATGTATTATACAAAAAATTTAAAAAATTGAACTAAAAGTTTGTAATAGAAGCATTTTAATCCCTTGTTCAATTAAAACAAGTTACAGTTCACATATTCAAAAAAATTTATTGAACAAATTTAAGTAGTTATCAATGTAAAATAATAATAATATATTTAATATAGTCCCAAAATGTGAAGTCTAGAAAAGACAAAGTGTAAGGCAGTTCTTATAGGAAGGAATGCATTAGATTATAATCTTATACATATGGATTGGTGCAGGGAGTGTAGGAGATATATATGTTTATTGCCATGCAGGAATTCTATTTTTTTTTTTTTTGAGGATTGTTGTCTGATTATAAAAGAGAGAAAGTGATGTCATTATAAGTGTTTGCTTTTGTAACAGGTATCCAAGTGAAGCAGACAAGCATTTGTTGTCCCGGCAGACTGGTTTATCTAAAAATCAGGTACTCATTACAATCTTTTCCCCTCTATAATATCAGATGCTGTCATATCTCTTGAAAAGGATAACTCATCTTTTCCAATTTTAATCACTTGCCTGCTTTCTTTTTTCTCTGGACATATGTGTATGCCATATTGCTCTTTTAAGTTCCAGGTAAAAAAGAATGAATGATTAATCAACTAGGACGGCGTGAATATAGAGCATAAGTTAGGTATAGGTTCAGCCGAATTCAGTGATTTTAAGCCGAATATTATTTAATTACATATCAAGAAGTATGTTAAGTAACAATAACATATTTAGTATAATTCTATAAATGGAGTCCAAAAAAGAGTAGAATGTATGCAGAAATTACTCTTATCTTTGTGGGATACGATGGTTATTTGCGAGAGATCATCGGCTCAAGAACACTTTTTTGAATATTATTAGATTCTTCCTCAATAACTCAAATGGTTCTTGAATACAAATTCTGTATCCTGTAATTAATTATCAAAAATTGAATTACAATAATAGTGTAAAAGATCTTTATATATTTCTTAATTCAATTTATGTGACATACGTTGATTTGATATCGAGTTTAAGAAAAAAATGAGGACTTTTAAAACTTAGCCTTTAATATGTCGTGACATTTGTATTACTATAAAATTTTGAAAGCTTGTGGCCTTAAACATGATATATTCCCTCTGTTTCAATTTGTGTCTTATTTTTTTTTAGTATATTTCAAAAAGAATGTAACTCTTCCCTCTGTTTTAATTTATGTGTCTTATTTTTTTTAGTATGTTTCAAAAAGAATGTAACTCTTCCCTTTGTTTCAATTTATTTGTCTTATTTTTTTCCATTATATTTCAAAAAGAATGTAACTCTTTACCCCAACATCCTACTTAAGATATTTAATACAATAAGATTCCAAAGACATTTCATAAATTACACACATATTTTATAAGATGTTACGATTCAAAAATTGTTTTGCTTTTTAAAATTAATTTTATGCCAAATCAAACAAAAACTCAAATTAAAATGGATGGAGTAATATTAATTCTGACGGCACTTTTTAAGAATTTGTTTGAATAATAAGATATTCTCAGTTTTTTCATAAGAAAAAATTAATATAGCTTATATATGATGTGTCATGTGTATAAAACTAATATGGAGCTTTAACTAACTTCCTTACCAACAATATAGGAGCAAATAATTGATAGAAGATTCATTGTTGAATAGGTAGTTAGGACGTGCATGTTTGGTTTTGACAATAAATATTTTTTTATGAAAAAAATATTTAGAGTAGGAAAAATATATTTCTAAATTATTACCAAATTGTGGTCGAGTGTGAACGCATAAAGTGGTATGATAACATAAGCTTATTGAAAATTTTAATTTTAATCCCACCGGATTTAAGATTGTTTAAATTATATTATTAGTGCTAATACTGTTTGCATGTATCATCATTGGGACTAGTGAGTAACAACTGTTTTGGTTCAATAATTGTATAGTGACCTTAATGTGCTATTAAAACCTCACAAATAAAACTTCAAAGCTTTAATAGCTAAGGCAAAATGACATTGGAATGGGAGAATATATATATATATATATATATATATATATATATATATATATATATATATATATATATATATATATATATATATATATATATATATATATATATATATATATATATATATACATGCGCTTATAATTTCAAGTTTTAACTACAGCCCAAGTATTTCAAACATCTACCAAATTAAAATATTATTTTTTAGTCTAAAGATATATACTTAATGCCGTGTGTCTTTATTAAGATTCATAAAATATTCGAATTTAAATAATACAGTGATAATTGTGAGTACTAACTAATTATAGTGATAATTGAGTGTAGTGGTTGTGGGTAGTATTTAGCTAGTAGTGATGATGACCGATAATAATAATTAACGATTGTGGTTGTTGGCGTTAGTTGATGGTGACGACTAATAATTGTGATGTGTGATGATAATAGCAATTGATAATGATGATTGACAATATATGAGGTGGTGCATAGTTATCGTTGGAAATTGGTGGTGGTTATTGTATAGGGATTAATGTTGATATTTGTAAATTGGTGTTAGTGGTAGTGACAAATAACTCTAGTGATCGATGATGGTGGTAATTATGATTGAGAATAGTGATGTGGATTGTCCGTGATGGTAATAATAGTGGTGTGCGTTGGCGTGACTCGTGAGCGGGCAACACTAAAATTTGATGGAGTGATCAAATCACCACCATTAGTTACCACGTTATATATCACCAACAACCAGATTATTCGCCATTATCATAAGTTATCACTACCATCCATTATTATTTGTAAATTTTACGTAAATCGAATAGTGATTCTTTCGAATTACACTCTATCCCTACTCTTTTCAAAATTATCAGAAATCCCTTCTTTTTGGTTACTTTCGGATACATCACGTACATCCTGATACATCACGTAAAGTGATATATCTGACCTCTTGATACATTACATGTATCCGACCGATACATCGTGTAAAGTGACGTATCCGACTTTCCGATACATCACGTTACGTGATGTATCCGACCGACACATCACGTACAATGATGAATTAGAGAATAGGAGAGAGTAGGAATTTTTGTAATTTTTTTAAATGGTAGGAAATTTTAGATAATGTAAATAAGTTGTGTATTTAGATAATTTTTCCTTATTATTTTATGCTACCACCTAATGTATGAAGAGCCAGGTTCTTCAGTTGGCTATCAAGAAGTAATGTACAGAATATAATCGACACAAAAACTTACCATGAAAAGCTCCAAGGGAGTAAAAAACTATGATCTACCTTAATAGAATTTGCCTCAAATCTCCACTATAATTCGAGACAACTCTACAATCAATGAGACTAATTCTAATACGTTTACAATCAAACTGATTGTAATAACCTCGTTCAAGGTTACACTCCTCCTAATCCAAAAAGTAAATTGTCAAACTCAAGTAATTTGATCACCTAATATAAAGCTTCTATGCAAGCAATTAGGTTACAATTCAAGATCAAAGAAACAAGACTCAACAACTAAAAAACATAACTTTGTCTTCAAGAACATGTACTTCAGTTGCTCAGCTTGAATCCTTAAAACCACATTCTTGCTATGAATGTTATTTGCTTTGGATAATTCTTTGTAATCTCGTGCATTTTTTTTTAAAGAAACAATAGCATCAATATGGTCCTTTATATATGAGTAGTGATGATCGAATTTTCCATTTTCCTAGACTTCTTCCTCCATATCCAATCATAATTTAGTTAAGGAATCTAATCTTACTTGGACTTGATTTTCTTATTTGTTTCGACCTCCACATAGTGCCTCCTATTTTTATAACTCTTTTCTTTTATGCAAGTGGATCAATATTTCCTTGTTGATCACGAATTCTTGATGCAACACATTTTCTCCATACATGAAATTCTTCAAGGAATCCAATTTGTAATAGAATTCAGCTTTTGATCAGCAGTCGCTTAAGTTTTTTCAATGACTGTTTAATACTTCTGCAACCCAGTTATCAAAATAATATTCAGTTTCTCTTAGAGACCTGATTTTTCTGTAGTTGTTTATGAATCATAATATCAATTCCTTATTTGATACATGTTAATAATGTGATTTTTGTATAATATTGCCAATTATTAAAACTTCAAATTCGATATAGTTCAATTAGACTAAAAAATCCATCATAACTATCAACCGCCACCACCATCAACCTCTAATATTGTCAATCACTATCACTATTACTACACCCTATTAGCCTACATCATCCTCAATCGACATCCACAGCCATCATCATCATCAATCACCGTACAAATAAAGATAAATTTGATATGTTCAAGTGTTGAAAAAATAAGTAATCTTAATTAATTAGTATTTAGATCTTAATATAACATCTTGATATTTAAATGTGTATTCAAATTTAGACAATTGAATCTTTGATATACTTAACATTCAAATGTCTATTAAAATTTGGACGTCTCTTAATTCTAATGAAAATAAATAAGGTCCAAGTCTAATTATGCCAAAAATAAATGAGGACTAGTACTCCTCTATAGTGTGTAGCCTTAAAGGAAATAACCTACGCTATCTAGATTAACCACAAATGCTAAAGCCCCCTTTCTATGGTCTGATTCATTAAGAATATCCCTTAATTTGTTGATGACATTTTTCATTGATCACTTAACATCTAGGACATTTTATTCTTGCTTTAGGAGCTCGAATGCTTATCATTCTTGCATTCGATCTAAGCTTTTTAATATTGAAGGATCATGAAGATATTATCCTGCATTTCTAAAACTTATCTAGATAGTCATATATCTGGTGTATCTAAATTAGGACCATAGTTTCCTTCACCACAAGCACTTATAGTATATAATTGGATGACATATCTAAATTAGGACCATATTAGACTTATGCTGCTGTTGATATTTCATTAGAACTATTGGTGTTATAGCTCTATGAATGTATTGGTATTATGTTAATCTTCATGGCAATAGTGCTCCCATATTAGTAGGATATGTTGCAGTGAGTATGAAGAAAACCTTGTGAAGTAAAGTGATTTACAATTGTATTCCCCATTAATTGTAAATTGTTTTATTTGTTTAAAGCAATAAAATATACCAAATATAAAAATATTATGAAGAATAACATTTTAGTATTAAATGGACCTTGGGCCTAACTCTACCCAATATTAGCTTATGAGAGAGGATTATCAAGACCGTATAAAGACACCATACATCTCTTATACCATCAATATGTGAGACTCTTCACACACTCTCACGTCCATGGCTGGATATTTGGAGCATGGGCAATTTTAGCATGAGGCGCCTAACATGGATCTTGCTCTAATATTATGTTAAGAAATTGATCTTAGACGTAACTCAACCTTAAAAATTAGCTCAAGAGGTGAGGATCGTCCAAGTCATATTAAAGAGTCATCCCTTAAAAGGCCAATATAGGACTCTTCACACAAGTACACATCCCTCACATCTAGGACTGAATATCTTGTACGTAGGGAATTTGATATAAGAGCCTAACATTGAAAATGAGGATTAGAATGAGTATTATTGATACCATGTAAAGAAATGAGACTAGAACCTAATTTAACCTCAAAATTTAGCTCATCAATAGAGGATTAATGTCCAAAACTGTATAAAGACACCACTCACTCCTTAAACTACTGAGGTGGACTCTTCATAGTTAGGTCATACTAAATACACCAATAGAAAAAGTATTTAACTGATGTTAAGTAAAGCTATGTGTAAATAAGAGTAAGAATGTGATGTTTTATTTGGCATCTAAAATTCTAACTTCACTAATTGATCCTGTTTGAAAATGGAAAGGTAAAAGACAGCTAATTGACAAATACATCCAACATTTCCTCAGATTTACTGCAAAGTATCTGGCAGTGATAGATACAAAAATTGTCTGATTTACACAGTACCCACAAATTTAGTATAGGGCATTCGGACTGTTGATTTTAAATGGTCTGTCACATATATTCATTAATTTGGTCTCATGTAATCAATGTGCCTTCAACAAATTGAGTGCAGTAGCTAGCATTTATGACTCCATCCACTTTTATTACCCTTACTTAAGGTACATATCAATGTAATTTAATACTCCATGTTACCTCTCTCCACTCGTGTTCTTTCATTTTTCAAAAGTGAATCTATATGAACTTAAATCAATATTTTATAATACATTTTTTTATCATATTAATTTGAATATGATTGCACTTTATAACTAGTATTATTTTATATAGTTTTCTTCGGACATTTACATTTAAAATTTAAAAAATTGAATTAATCTAATTTAATTTAACATGAAAGATAAGTCGAATTGAATCTCGTAAAATTAGATGTGACAAGTAAAAGTGAACGGAAGGAGTATATCAGGTCCTCCCTCCATTCACTGTACTAAAAATGGATATTCATTGTTACTTGTCAAGTTTGTTAAACCAAAAATAACTCATCACTTGGTTTCTAATTAATATTATCATTAACTATAGTCATTTTATATTATCAGTGCATATAATATGATACATTGTTTCAGGTATCAAATTGGTTCATAAATGCTAGGGTTCGATTATGGAAACCTATGGTGGAAGAGATGTATCAACAAGAAACCAAAGAAGAGGAAACAGATCAAGAAGAAGAAGAGCAACATCAGCATGGCCAAGAAAAAGAACAAATCCCAATGCACGACAAGAATAGCAACATGGCCACATCATCAGCAGCAACAACAACAATGCCATTATCATCAGTAAGATCCGAATTTAATGCTAATGAAAGAGACCCTTCAAAAAACATCATCAATTATAGGCAGTATGCATTGGGAAACCAACTATTAATGCTCCAATCAGATGACACCACAACCGCGTCCACCTCCAACCACTACTTCACGGCGGTGGACGCGGTTGATTTGGTGAATAATTCAAATGTGGCCGCATTTGGACCTCAACCGGCTGGGGATGTGTCACTCACATTGGGACTAAGGCACTCGGAAAATGTACCAAGGAAGCCAGCCCAATTCCAATTAAGAGACTTTGGAGCGTATTAATTACTATTATTATCAACAATTTTAAGTTTAAAGAGTAGAAATAAGAAATGAAAAGTAATGTAATGTATGAATTTACTTGATAATATCTAAGTTTGGAGTATTGGATATCAATTGTATAAATGAGAAATTTGTAATCGTATTTTCGTGAATTGATACATAGGTTATGTAAAAGAAAAAACTTTTACGGGTAATTTATGGAAATGTAGTGAGTTGAGTTCTCTATATACCAATTAGAGTAATTTATCTATGTGCTTATATTTAATTTTGTTTTCTAACTCTTGAAGTTCTTATTTATGAAGCTATAGCTAGGTAACATCGGGTGTTATAGTTGTTTTCACCTATCCCGATTATTTTTCATTTTCAAGATTTAAAATCTTTGATTGAGAATATAGAAATTTATGTGTGCACAATCTTTGATATAAAGATATCATTAGTTCTCTTTACATTCAGTTTTTCTAGCCAATCATGACATATATAAGTAAATGATTACTAGAGTGAATCATTCTTTGATTATTGATAGTTATCTTTGTAGAATCTAGTAAAAATGAGCACTTTTTGGATTCATTTTTATTTTCCTAGGCTCTAGCCTCTAGCTATAGCTGCGACCAACTCCTAGCTAGAATGGTCCCTGCTAGTTTCTAATAATCAAAATAGTTTATCAACTCCACATCAATCATTAAGCAGTAAACTATCCAATGTATTCCATTCGTACGTAACTGTCGGTGTCCTCTATCTTCCTTTTCCCCACCTTAGGAGCTCACATAATAACTCGAATTCACAACTTTAGAATTGGAGTCGAAAAATGTATATCATCCGAGCAACTTCTATCATCTGTGTCCTCTATTGAACTTAAGTAACACTTCTTTTTTCTTCGCCACAACTTAAGAACAACATAAGCATTTAATTCATACTCCATCCATCTGTTTCAATATATTTGTCTTACTTTCCTTTTTAGTTCATATCAAAAAGAATATTTTTTTCCTTATTTGGTAACTCTTTAATTGAAATTTTTCATATGACATATTTAAGACCACAAGATTAAAAAATATTTTGGTACATTCCACATATATATCTTTAGTTTAAGATCATAAAATTCAAAAATCTTTTTTGTTTTCTTAAATTTCGTACCAATCAAAATCAAACAAACAAATTAAAACAGAGAAAATATTTGAAAGTTTGTCATATCTGGTCTTTTGATTTGAGTCATCGTATCGTTTGATTCTATTAAAACAACAACAAAAAAAAAGGCAAAATCACAAAGACAATATTTTCAAAGGGATGTAATACGTAGTTATAAAAAGCATGGCAATGGATTAATTATCACAAAATCAGTACATATGTCGTTGTAGTGATTAATGAATCTTAACTATATAATTGTCCTGGCTTGATTGTTAGTATTCACACAACAATTGGATTTAATTTCCTCAACCTAGGATTAAACTAAGGTTATCCCAGTAGGAGGTTGCTTTCAACTTACATATATAGAAAATGACTCATTTGATCAGTCGTCGAGTACCTGAAATAGTCTATCTATATTTATAAGGTACAAGTAAGGTTTGCGTACTCATCACCCTTTTCATAGGTCTGGATGGAGTTTCAAGGTACCAAGTTCATCTGAACCTAATATCTTCTACATGAAGCATAAATTATGTAGAAAAAAAATCACTAAAATTGCAATAAATACTTAATAGATATGAACTCATAAATTTAAATAATATCTAACAGATTCAATACTAAAATTAACCTCAATAGTTGAACCCATAAAGTTTAAATTTTAAATCCATTTTTACCTCACAGACCCTACGATTAGAATAGTAAATAAATATGGCAATCAAGTAACTTTCTATCACCTGTAAAAATTCATGGATGGTACGGTGTAAAAAAAAAATCTTTACATTTTACCATAGCGGTAACAAAGGTTTAAATTACATTCATAATCAGTCTTAACAATAACTTAATTACATTTGATCGCGTACGAGAGGAAGCAAGAAAAAAGTATGCTGAACCCACAATCGAACAACAATAAAAGAATATTTGCACATGGTTGATTAATTAATTAATTAATTAATCATTGTACTTAATATAAACATTAATCAGTTTGATAATCTTGGAACAAAATTGGAGTCTCCATTAATGTTTATTTGTTCAATTTTAAGCAGAGATGAGCTTTGACTGGCTTATGATCAGAGCTTTGTATGCTTTCAATGGCTTCATAAGAATGTAAACTTGCATTTATATTGTTACTGTCTATCTTGAATAATATTCTGTCTGTCCATGATGGTACTCTAACCTGCCAAAAAAATTTAAGAACAAATAATTAATGTCAAATCAAAAAATATATATCAAGAGAAAATACAGTTTTTATCCTAATTTATATGACACTCTTTTCAGTTTTTGATATTCGAAATGTCTGAAATATACTCTTATTTTTGTCACTCTTAAGAAAATTTCACTTTGGTAAAATATGAAGTGATGTTGGTTACATAAGAGAACAAGCGTTAGACACTAGTAATGCATTTTAAAGTTGTGAGAGCTTAGTCCCAAATCAAGTAATAGTACTAATGAGTATTTGGGTTATAATTGATGGTATTAGAATCACACTGCGTGTAACCTTGAACTAGATATGGTGGGATAAACCTCAGTGTTCAATTGAATCTAGACGAATCTTATATATTTGAAATAGGTGGGACAGATCTCAAAGAAGAAACTAAGTCCCTAAGGGGTATATATATGTGACACCCAGACGAATTTCATATCGATAAAACAAATAACAAATGCTAAAGTATATAAACAAGCCTTACACTCTAATGACATATTTTAAAGTTGTGTGGGCTTAGACCAAATATCACTAGTGAGCTAGGATGTTACAATATTTTTTGATAAAGTTACAGTTTAATGTCTTTAGATCATCTAGTTTACAAATTATATACCTAGTGTTTATGCAATGTATATCTTATACTAAGTATATATATAAGTCAAATTAAGTACTACATCTTAAACTTAACACCTCAAATTATATATAAATTGTTAAGACTTATAAATTAATTAATTACCTTGTGACTGGTATCATAACTGCTGCTTCCAATATCATATTTGTAAGTTGGTTTGAAATCTAATGCACCTTCACAATAACCATTAAAAATCTCTCCTCTTTCTGCTTCTTGTAATAGTTGATCTTTGCTAGTTAGCATCTGCCAAAATTAGGGAAAACAAATTATTCAAATCTTTATACTATCTGTGTATATAATATATAACTTAAATTCGTAAAAAAAAAATGTACATACTTGATGGAGATTTCCATGGATGAGATCTCTAGCAGGATAGGAATTTATGCCTTGGAGTCTATAGTTTAAATCTCCCAACCATACAGTAAGCTGTGCAGATTTAGCATAAGGATTCCTATTCTTTGAGAAGAGTGAATTTGATATATGCTTGAACTGAAAATTCCTCTCTTCTACATTACGAGCATGAGCTGCAAAAAGGTAAAATTGAATCGATTAATTGCGTCTCAAAATAAGACTCTCTTAAAAAATATCGGAGTTTCTCTAACATGACAATTAATTGAATTTGAATTTGTTTACTAAGCTAATAACAAAGATACACATAAAATTGCACGTTTTGATCCTCAAATAGCCTGGTCTTTATTCTTTGTCCATTATCAATTGAACTTATGTCTAATGGGGCATAAGTTGTAAAGAAACTGAAGTCATGTCCGTACATAACTTATGAGATATTATAATAAGAAAATATTTATTTGCCTAGAAAAGTGCAAATGACAAACATATATTACTCCATTTACATTGGGCCTAGTGGGCAGTACGTAAGTTTGGAACTATTTAAGAAATGGCCCGAAAAGGATGGAGGCAATTATGAACTTTGAAATTTTGTGCCACCAACATTGCGTAATGAAATTCCTTTCCCAATATCCACAAACAGAAAAGAAAAATAATGAAAATATTTATATTAGTTGTCCCTATTATTAAAATTAGTTATTTCAATTACTTGTCAATTTATAAAATTAAAAGAGAATTAATTAATTTTATTTATTTTACTTTTACAATTAATTCCTTTTAATCTTATTTATAATTTTTTAATAAGTGTTTATAGAAAAAGTGGACAATGAAGGAAGGGTCAAATTCTACAGGATCAAACCTATGGGACTTAAGGAATGAGTCCTTTTAATCTTATTTATAATTTTTTAATAAGTGTTTATAGAAAAAGTAGACAATGAAGGAAAGATCAAATTCTACAGGATCAAACCTATGGGACTTAAGGAATGATTCCTTTTAATCTTATTTATAATTTTTTAATAAGTGTTTATAGAAAAAGTGGACAATGAAGGAAGTATTTCTTAGTATATTTGTCAACATAGTCTAAGCAATTAGGTCTATTGTTAAGTCAATTTTTTTACCTACCTAGCTGCCACTCTTCCATACAAAGAATATAAAGTCTATACAAATTAATTTAAGTCTAAAAAAATAAGAAGGTAGATGTGTCAAAAGGTTTTTGGTTGGATTGTTTGACTATACTGTACTCTCTCAATATTAATTTATATGATATTTTTTTCTAAAAAAATATTTCATTCTTAAATTTCATGACCATCATATATAAAGTGTAAAGAAAAGAGTAGCTAAACATCTAAGGTGGATCGAAGTTGTGTACAACTTCAATTCTCTTTTATGTGTACGTATGACAATGAGACTGGAACCACAAAGTTAAATTTATATATTTAAAAGAGTAGTAATTTTGATTTGAGGAAGAATATATATAGATTAGGGAACTTACCAGAGAGGTGGCAAGAAATAAAAACCATTTGTATGCCTTTGTAGCTAATTCTAATAGCCACTGCTCCTTTTTTTCTTCTGATTAACCATCCTAATCCTCCAACTTCATGCTTATCCACTTTTACTTCTACATAAATTTATACATATATCATACATTAATTAATTAATAACCCCATTTAATCAATTGACATAAAGTGTCAGTACAATTTATTTTGGGATAAATAAAAGAAACAAAGAAACTGTATATACCTCTTATAAATTTCTCTGAATTCTTGGGGCCAAACACATACAGTTGCACTGATTGCATTACTGATTTTCCTAAAAGCCTTCCTCACCAAAATAAATAAAAGAATGTCAAAATATTGTAGCAGTGGAAAAATTAACCTAAATTTAGATATCATGCATCAAATTATATACATCATTGGAGTATATTTTCTACTGGTCACCTAAAAATTATCTACATATAAGTATTTTAAAAAATGAGACATGTTATTTGCTATAGTAAATAAATATGACATGATATGATGTAAATTAGGGTGTTTATAAATTAAACTCTAATATTCAATGGAAAAGAGTAAAAACTGTCATTAAACAATGTCAAATAAATAAAAATATTCTCCGTTTATAGTTTAGTCCAAAAATATTTTTATCGTCAATACTTTGGTTCAAAAATACTCTTATTGTTACTTAATGTCAATTGCATAACTAGAGACAATAATAGAAAGTTACTTTCTTGTTGTGTTTTTGTGGTTGAATTGAAAATAGAATAAAACTAAATCCATCTAGACCACCACGGCTAGAAAATGTGAAATTAGCTATCGAATTTATCGGTAATTTTTGAAATTAGCTATCGAATTTATCGGTAATTTTCGACTAATTCGTTGCTAAATAGCTTCTAGCAAGTTCAGTTTTCTTATAATCCATCACTAATTCATAGCTAAATGGAATAAACATGAATTTTTTTATGTTTGACTACAAAATTTTGTCCGTCAATAATTCCTTTTTTTTCTAGTAGTGCATTATACAATAACAATAATAACATATTCAGTGTAATCTCCCAAGTAAAGTTTTGAAAGGATGGTGTGTACATGATAAAAGCATAAAGATTATTCGTAAAGATCCTCGACTCACATAAAATAATATATTTAAAACAGGTTCAAAAAGAATATATATATATATATTGAAAATAATAGACGGAAGAATCGTAACAACATAAAAGTTGTGTGTCAAGATGGAATGTATATTACTACTTTTTCCTATAAATTTGAACGTGACTGCGAAAATTATTAGTATTCTAACGCGGAATATCAAAGAACACATGACTTTTCAAGAATGGAAAACAAAATACAAATTGAAATTGAAAATTTAATAATAGAGGGAAAACACGTCAATATTAGTAACTAGTCATTGTCAATGTGCTTCTTATACTCTGCCTATATATGTATGTTTGAACTTAACTTATCGTCTTTGAATTTATTTACTTCATTTTCAAAAACATATAGCTACCCTGTGAAAAGCTAATTTGCAAAAAAAAAAAAAATAAATTAAATTAATACATTTGAAAAATAGAGAGAAGAGCAATAACTTACGATAACTAAAAGTGAATAACTTTTATATCATCAAGTCACGTTACTAATAACTTACAATAACAACAATGACTCCCTCTGTTTTAATTTGTTTAGATAGTTTTAATGTTGCACAAATTATTTTTTTTAAAAAAATAAAATTAAAATTTGTGGTTTTAAACTAAAGATCAGTAGAATAGAGTAAAATATCTTTTAATTTTGTGGTATTAAATATGTCGTGTGAAAAATTATAATTAAAGAATCTTTAAACATTTTTTTTAAAATAAACTAAAAAGAAAAGTAAGATAAATACATTGAAACAAAAGGAATAACTATTTTTAACATGTCTAACCTGCACTAGTAAACTGATTAAATGATCATTTGGTACAAGTTGATAATGCAAAAATAAAAATAAAAAGGAAATTAAAGATAAATATACATACATATGAGTATCAGCCAGAGTGTTCTTCAATAACTTGCAAATGTTGTTTCGAGGTGCCTCTTGCAAACCCATCACCAATAAATCATATTTCCTCTCTTCACCAACTAATTTTGCTATATCCTCACAGGGTGCCTTCACATTATGCAAAAATAATGTATGCAAAAAATCATCAAAATTTCACTTTATAAAAAACAATTAAAGTAGTGACAAACAAACAATTTCTATGATCACCAAACAATAAACAATTCATCGCTAATCCAATCCCTTTAGCAATGAGCTATTTATTTAGCGACAAATTTCATAAGCATGTTCTATGTCAGTATATATATTATTATTTCTCGAGAAACATACAAATTTCAAACTGAACAAATAAAAGTGAACGTACCTGTCCGTTCGTATTCCAAGTGACAAAATAGATGCAAAGATCAGCAGTTCCAGAGAACTCACAGCGTTTTTGGACATCAACAGTCTTGATCCCTTCATGACTTGCCTCAAAACTGTCTGCCATTCCTATTGCTTCAGCTTTGCGTCTCTTCATTTTGTACTTTCTTTAGTAGGAAAAAAAAACTATAATTAAATTTCACAAAGAATACTATATAATAATATAGCAAAAAAGGGAAGTAGGAAAATTATTAACCTTGATGCTTCAAAAAGCTTCACACAGAGTCCCTCCATTGAGTAAAAAAAAATGTTTGTTTTCTTGAATCTTGAGTACAATAGTGTTCTTGAACGGGAAACACAATTTTTTTTAAAATTGTAAAATATCAGAATTGATTAACAATTGACATTCAAAGTTTTTTTTCTTCTCTCTCTCTATATATAAATATAATAATATGCTATATAAATGGGCGGTGAGAAAATATAATGCAATTATGAAGAAGAAGAAGTCAAAGGTTTGGCGAAAATTAGATATAGGGAGTTCTTTTTTTAATAATTTCATGAGATGTATTATTTTCTATTTGGTTATAGATTTTGAAAATTAAAAATTTGAATTTATAAAGTTTTGTTTAGATATGTATATTTTATTTAAATAAATTTTTGTGATTGGAAATTTCAAAAACCTAAAAACGTAACTTGCAAGTTTTGTGAAACATGAAAATATTTAAATTCTATGGTCAAATAAAAATTTAACTTTTTTAAATATATTTCGAAAATCTATGACTAAACGCTAGTTTTTAATTTGATTTGTCATTGAGTTACGTTTGGATGCCGTCGACTTGTTTAAAGACATTATGACAAACTCGAAAATGACAGCTTCAAGGTCAAGAAAACTCTAGTAGCTTTTTCATGACCATGCAAATTATTGGATTTTATAGGCTATTCCAAATAAAATGACATCAATTCATTATAAATAGGATTGGCGGACGGACAGTGTAATTTTTTATGAAATGGTTTGCATGAACCTTCTTCAGTTCATTTAGTTTTGCCTCTGATTAGTAGGTATAAATCTTTATAGCCATGAGAACAAGTCCAGCAGTAAATGCGAATTATGATTTATGGGTTCGGATGAATTTGATACTCAGCTTTGTTGCTTTTCACTTGTCATATTTCATTTTATGAGACTTAATTTATCTAATTTTGAAGCAAAATTAAATTATAATAAGTCATATCTAAAATTTAGACGTTTGAAAATTATATGAAAATGATAAAAGTTATCATTTTTCTTATATTAATATAATTAAAAAATACATCTAAAAATATTGATTAAAGTTCATCTACAGTTTAATTTTCAGAAAGCAAAATATAACAAGTTAAAAGGAAACGGAGTACTTTTAAACATGTCTAGTCAAACTATATACCATATACAAATTAAAAGGAGAGAGTACGAGTTTAATTAATATTTATGGTTGAGTTATATATATATGTTCACACTTCTGCTGGTTAATTAGGCCCTTTGAGTCTCAATGTTGTTGCTTCGAGTCCCTCCAAATGTGATAAATGTTGGTAGGTCATTGGGAAACCAAAAATAAGAGGACACTTGTTGGCTTTTGAGTGGAGTAACGTGAGAAGCTTTCATAAGTTAATTCATTAGCCTTCTTCAATTTTGAAAATTAATATAGTCAAGAGTCAACTTCATGAAAGCAATATATATAGACATCAAAATCGACACTCAAGGTATTTTATTTTTGTTTTGAATTTTTAAAATGATATTTGTTTTGATTTTTTTTATTAAAGCAATACTTATTTTGAGATAGAAAAAGTAACGTATAATAGCTTCAGTGTAACCTTTGAATTATATTTAAATGGACGTGTGTTATTTCTAACCGCTTAAACTTTTAAATTAGATAATTTCACTGTTCTAACAACAAACCTTCTTAGATTAGTTAAACTTATTATTTGAGGTCAAAGCACTAAACATCTAAAAGAACAACATACAATAGTAGTGTAGCCATATATAATGAAGGTTTACATGATCTTTCATCTGAAATTAACTATAGTACTCTCTATATAAAAAATAAAATATATATATATATATATAATTATATGAGCCAAAAATTAACTATTATATATACTTATTAAACCTTGAACATCATCAATAAAATTCTTCGTTTCTGTTGAAGAATGACAGAAGTCTCACATTGGTGGTTAATGAGATGGTGAACTTTTTATAGGGCTTGAGCAATCCTTCTCCCTTTGAGGTAGCTTTTAGGATGTGAGGTATGTCTAAGACCTAATTTAACAGCTACACCATTGACAAAACATACAATAACATAAGATATGTCCGTCATCTTTCACTGATAGTAAATAATAAAGTTTTAATGCCGTTTTTCAAGTTTAGCTTATTGTTATATATAGTTTTTTTTTTAAAAAAAACAATAAAAGGAGAGCTGCTAATTCATATTAAGCAGAGTAGATAATTATTTTTATGCTTTCTAATGATTTCGTAGTTTAAGAAATAATATTTCCGAACAGGGTTACGATCAATGCGGAATCAAGAGCTAAAAAAATAGGATGAATCGAAATATAGCTGCTACACCAAAACTAGGTGCAAAGTGGCTCAATAGGGTCCCATTCCTTCTATACTAGAGTTCGCTTTTGAGCCAAACTCACACGCTCTGTCATCTGCTAACGAAAAGAGTCAATTTCTAATTCTGATCTTCCTCCCTAATCTGATATTATGGTATCGGTATAGACCAAAATTCTGTTATAATTTCTTCTTTTATTAGGAACCGAATCCGAAAGAGACACACCAGCAAGGCAAGTCACCAATCGATTTGCCGATCCAACTACGGACAAAACACCTCGAAGTCTTACTCCATAACTTTGAGGGAACCATAGCCTGACAAAGGGTTTAATCCTTTTCCTCTCAATGACAGATTTGAGAACGGATTCAAACTTCTCCTAGAATAGTTTTCGGTGATACTTATTCATATTATTTCAAAAAAAAAATCATACGCACCCTTTCAAAAAAGTCAAAAAAAGAAGAGCGCTAGGGAGCCCCAAATCCTAATAATCTCTTCGACTCTACGATGTCTCCGGCATAAATACAAGGAGGATGTATACCAATATTTTTTACTTTTATTTTTAATTTGAAGGCGAATTAAAACAAGAAATAACCAATCTGAAACTAAGCGAGAGAACGAGACCCCAACAACATCTCTTTTAGCACGTGAAAAAAATGCTATAGAAGGCACATCCGAATATAATTCAAAGCAAGACTCTTGACCAAAAGCTAAATTGGTTTAGCTATCATCTATTGAATTAGCCTCTTTGTAAATATGGGCAATAGAGACCATCCTATTCGAACTCGAAAGGTAACTAATAAGGAAAAAATACCAAATTACACACCTTATATTCTTATATTTTCAATTATTTCCTATCATTTGTAAAAAATTTAAAAATTCCTTTTCTGATACATAGGAATGATGTTAATACATCGCAATTTGATACATAAGTCTTTTTCATGATATATCGCTAGTTGATACAAACCAAACACAAAATGTATTAGTAAAACATAAGTTTTACTGTTGTTTTTGTTGTGTTCATAATATATTAGGTGTTATAAGCTGATTTATAAATTTTATTGATATTACAATGTTTGGTTTGTATCAACTAGCGATGTATCATGAAAAAGACTTACGTATCAAATTGCGATGTATCAGCGTCATTCGTATGTATCAGAAATCTGAAAAAAGAGGGAATTCGAATAATTACCAAAAAAGCTGGGATAAATTATAATTGAGTTTTTTCACTATAAAATTTAAGTAAAATACCAGCTACTTGGAACTGGGCTAGGATGACCCAATCTATACGATTTGTTAGATTTGGGCCTTTCGGACACTGTCCATAGCGATGACTTTCGTATGGGGAAATGTCATAAACAACCACTATAATAAACTTAATTATGCTTTTTAGCTATAGTTTACATATTTACGGGTTGTAGCTATAGTTTAAGTTATCTTGTTTGTATAGTTCATGAGTTTTTATAATTCGCGGATAATTAAACTATTTTTGTATAAACTCGAAATAACGTATTTATACAAATACAAACATCTTAACTTTAAATAGTTATACAAATTATATTATACAAAATTACTATACAAAATTTGAATTATACAAACGTGCGAATTAGACAAACTCGAACCACAATAAACGCTAAATGTTAGTGGCGAATTGTAAAATAACTAAATTATAATTATGTTAACTAATTAACTTGTATATGTTTGCTTGTTCACGTAATTTTCCCTTTTCACAATAGGGATATTTTGAGATGCAATTTAAATTTAATCCACACTTTTGACATTTGTAAGAAAATATCATCCATTTATTTTTATTTATCCAGTATTAACATGCCACACCCCTTAAGGAATAGTAAATAAAATAACAATTTTACGCTATCATCCTTTAAATATAATAAATTTAATATTTTAGGAAAAGATTATTCTTGGCAGAAACTGTCTACTCTTAGCTGGTCCTAGATTTGAATGATTATGATATTATCCTTTGAATATAATAAATTCATTAAGCTATTGTTTGGCCTCAAATTTCCAAATATTTTTGACAGGTTATTTTTGTATGAAGTTTTGGTAAAGTTTCACCATGCATTTGACCACAAATTTTCTCAAAAATATTTGATTGTTTCAAAAAAATATTATTTTGTACCCATAATATCTAAAAATTATTAAAAATACCTATAGCTTTGTATTATCATTTTATAATAAACATGCTCTGTTAAAAAAAATTATAACATAATTGATAACAGTCAACAAAAATAAAATTACTGTATGGGCAAGAATAATACATTAATCGCATTAAAAATAAACTGTAGAAATGAATAGTTTGGTTATTTATTAATAGATAAAGATGTTATTTAATGATTTTGGTTGGCCACTTTAATAGAGTAAGTTGGTAGATAAAAATTACTCCCTCTGTTCCTTTTACTTGTCAATTTTTGACTTGACACACATATTAAGAAATTAATTATTGATATGGTGAGTTTACCATTTTACCCTTATTAATCACTAAAGCCATAATTCAAATTTCAAAATATTTTGATATCAAAGATATTAACTCTCTCAATAAATTGAGGGTATAATAGGTAAAAAAAGATTGTATTTTCTTGATTTGACAAATTTGACAAGTAAAAAGGAAAGTCAAATTAGGAAATTTTTGACAAGTAAAAAGAAACGGAGGGAGTAGTTGAAATTAATAAATGATGAGCATTTTTATAAAATATAAAAGTTTTGGGTAATTTTTAAATTTATAAAACTTTCCAAGTTCCTAAATTTTAATTTTTTCTAGAACTTAGGAATTTGGGATATTTGTCAATTAATGAAAAATTGTATAGTCAAACACTAATTCTCAAAAAAAAATTAAGTTTTTGAATTTGTAAGTTTTTTTCAAAAACTATCTGGCCAAACGGCACCTAACTTTATGATTTATTCAACCTATACTTATTCCACGGGGACTTATCTCACAAACTCTATTGGTTATTGGCATTACAATTTTTTTGTACATGTAAAGCTTAATATAATATCTTTTTTTATTTTTTTCTATTTCACTGATGATGCCTTTTTTTTAAAAATGATTTTAAAGCAATAAAAGAAAATATCTCAGAATGGTTACTTTCAAATCATAACAAATCAAAGAGACTTCATCTTGTTATATTCAACATATTTGTTTGGTTGAATTACTTCCAACATATCGGATTCTCGTGATTTTTTTGTTGACTCGAATTATAAATTATTCAAAAGGTTGTAAATTATTGATTTCTATTGCAATAACACATATTTTGTTTTGTCCGTAAATAACATGTTTAATTTTTCGCAACATATACAATAACATGAACAAGAAATGAATATCAATTCCTTGTTGTCCATCCCAACAAAGAAAGTATGGTTCCAATCACTTTAACATTCCTCTTCTTGTTAAAACTTAGTACACTTACCTTTTCTTCACCATTCTTAAAACTAGTTGACAATTCAATGGAATATGTTGGTGTAGACGCGGTAATACTCTTGACTTGTTCCCTCCAAGATACAACAGCCCAACAACGTTGTACAACTCAAGCAACTCCAAATTAGTTGAAGAGTCTAAAACTCCACCACAAGAACACCTTCCTTCAACATATAATTACTCTCCATTGTATAGTGAATATAGTTGAAAACTTATAATATTTTCTTGTCTCAACTCTCTCTTTCACTACTACACACTATAATATTTTTCCACATTTAACATATTTCATCTCATCTTATTAGACATATACTTCAGAAAGAAAAAACACCACTATTTATAGGTGAGAAATTCTTCCTTGTCTTAAATAGGAATAAATTGGATAATAACGTAGGTAAATGAATGAATAAATTATGTCTTGAAAACTACATATGTTACAAGGAATAATAAGATAGAACATGACTTAATGGTTACATAAGTTACACCAAAAATAATTGACCATATTCATGTCAATTTATATCCACCAAAATATGCGCTTAATATTTTATTTTAATAATAAAATGCATATAGACCAACCGAATGTTATAATGCATAGGTAAAAATAAACTTAAAATAACTTTGAAAGCATCTTTCATCTTTTTATGATAACCATAAATTAAGATAAAAACATATCCTATTTAAGGGGAGTATTGGTCAAAAAGTTCTAGCGAGGCACATCTTTTATGAATTCAAGCTTCAAAAAAATTATTATTAAGAAAGAAAAAAAGTGAGGAGGCATTCAATCTTTACATCCTAGAGATGTGGAAAAGCAAAACTAAAACGTGTCAAAAGTTATAATCCAACTTAAGTTAGAAATATAGCTTTATGGTTTATAATTGTACCTATATAGAATTTTGTAACTTACACTACAATTATTTGTTGTTTGTTGGCATAGTGGAATAGACCAATACGATAATCTACGTCAATATTCGATAGCTCTAATACGTCATTTAATAATTATTTTCTGTCTATTTACTCTACCTATTCATATTAAATAATATTTTTATTTTAATTAAAATAAGTGATATAAAAGGATAGTACTTTTTTCATTTGTACAATTAACGATAAAGATAAAATAAAAAAATTAATATATTTTTTTCTCGATATGTTAAAATTGACATATAAAAATGAATTGAAGAAGTTATACTTTTTCATTCAAATTTAACTCTCTTTAGATGTATAAATTTTTATGTGACTCAAAAACCATATTAAATGGGGGAGTATTTAATTAGGTTTACACTTTTTACTTTTCAATAAATATATTAAAAGGTGCACCCAAACTAAAAGTTAATCATTTAATATGAATTTGAGAGATTTAAGGATCGGCAATACTAATGTTTATAACTATTTTAAATTAATATAGATTGTGATAATATGATTAAGATCACTTTACTCTTAACAAGAAATGTCATGTCCAAGCATTAAATTAAATATGAAAAAAAATAATTCAAAGCATCGTTCCTAAAAATAAACCTTTTAATAAATGCACTTAAATTAATTAAAATGGTCCAAATTGTGTTGGAAACTTTGCTCCTAAAATTGGAGTCTCCAATATAAAAAGTTGAATTAGAGCCCGTTTGGATTGGCTTTAAGTTGGTCAAAACCAACTTAAAACCCCTTTTCAGCTTTTGGACTTGTTTGCCTAATGCTAACTTTAAGCCAGAAAGTTCTTAAAGTCAGTCAAAAATGAAAAGTTAGGATTCCTAACTTTTTTTTTCTAAGTGCTTAAAGTCATTTTCTTTGACCATGAAATTACTTTTATATCCCTTATATTTTAACTAAATTCCCAAACTACCCCTTTTATTCTTTTAACCATAAAATTCACATAATTTTCCTCATTTAAGCACTTTTATCCAAACACTCAACTGCTTATTTATAAAAATAACTTTCAGCACTTTAAAGTTCTAAAAGCAGTTCATACATAAAAATTACTTTTTTTAAGCTCATCCAAACTGGCTTTAGATTTCAAATCTTGTTCTAAAAATAAGTTTTATATGCATAAATTTATACGAGTTGGACTTCAATACTAACACCAAACATGAATAGAAAACAACAGCAACAACAAAAAAAAATTAAACTATTTTCTACACAATCAGAGAGGCCACCTGAATTGAGAATGGAGTAGAGAAATTTTAGTACTCACTACTTGACTAGTTGCCAATACTATGTAGTTCACACATCATTAGCTTCCAATTTTTCCGGCTCAACCGAATCATCAAATTCGTCAACCTAAAAGGTATTCTTCTCATTCAGTCCTAACTTGAAGAAAAGTGTAATCTTTTTTCTTGCCCCATTATGTTGAAATTCCATTTTAGGTTAATTTGGTGTAATTTTAACCATTGATTGACCCTATAAAACAAAGGGTGTTTGTTGGTGATTTTTTTTTGAGTTCTTGTTTGTTTCTCTCTTTGGTAATTTCGTTCTCTTGGGCTTCCCTAGGCTATTAGCCCTATAAAGTCTGTCTTTTTTGGGGCTGTTGATGTCTATTTGTAAGACATTGTTTAAAATTAATCCATTCTCGTTGTTGTTGATGTGGTTCTAATGACTTGTTCAAAGTTAATGATGATTATTTGAGGGTTATACCTTCTGATGTAAAACTTATTTGTGATTCACACCTATTTCTTCTGCCACTGCTCTCAGTAAAGTGATTTAGGTGAATCATAAGCAGATGTCTAGTTGATCCTCTTTTCTGTTCATTGGCTAATTGTCACTGATTTAGTGTCACTCGGAATCTACGTGTTGCTTCATTTGCTTTTTATTGTCATATTATTCTTGCAATCCTGCTTTGATTACCCTTTTTTTAGCTGGGGGTCTAGCAAAATCAGCCTCTCTACCCTACAAAGATAGGGGTAAGGTACGAAGGTATGCATACATCTTAACTTCCCAGATTCCACTTGTGGGATTACACTGGGTATGTTGTTGTGGTTGTTGTTGTTATTCTCCATAAATGTTAATCAATTGAGTGGAACGATGTACTGGAAGTATTTTAGTGTCAAAATCAAATGATTCACTTGAAGATTGTGCTTCAATTAGTAGAAGAACAAGCGCAGCACCTATTGCAACTATTTCAAGATAATTTTAAGGTGTTTGTTTTTCTGAAGTTCTTTTGGAATCTTGCGATTTTTTTTTATTTTTTTTTTTGAAATCAGTAATTATGTATTATATCAGGGATCAAAACAGTACTTGCGTAGTACTGAAACCATATTTACAATAGAGCTCTAGTGTTTTCCCTCTTTAGCTATAAAGAATCTAGAACATCTACGATAGACACAATATCATTAGAGTAAATCTAATTACACCAAAAACATAGCAGTAAGATGAAGTCCAACTTGATCTTATGTACATCATTCTCTAAGCTCTCAAAACATCTGGAATTCCTCTCCTTCCAGATTATCCACCAGATACGAGCTGGACAATTTTCCTAAATTGTGTTTCTTGAAATCTTCTGAAAAGCTATTTTTGAATGAAGTGTTTTAGGGGTGTCCTCCCACTAACAAAATCTTCAAAAACCAACTATCCAGAAATATTTAGGTTTTGCATGTTCTGCCACTAACAAATCTTCAAAAACCAACTATCCAGAAACATTTAGGCTTTGCATGTTTTAAAAGAACGATTAATCAGGAAACTTCTTTCAAAAATCATCCCAAAAAACCTTATCAAAAGATGTTACCCGAACAACTAATTTCTGTAATGAAAACATTAGCTAATTGATGAAATTAGTAATTAGAGCATCAAATCAACATTTAAAGTGTTTGTATCTGTTGATGGATGAATTCAATATACTAATGAATTCTAACTCAGCATTTTTAGAAGATACAACTTTGTGGTGAAGGAATGAGCTGTTCTTTTGGAAAATAGTAAGGAGCTATTTTTTGATTTTATGCGAAGCGGATGTATGCCTTCTGTTTACTCTATGGATGCTAAAAAATTCTGCTAGTTGCTAAAACAGGACGGGGACTTTGGGAAGTAACTTGTTTTTGATCCACACCTATTTGACTATTTCTTCTGTCACTGCTCTGTGAAGTGATTTAGGTGCGCCACTTTATTATCCATGTCATAAGCATCTGTCTAGGTGCCCCCTTTTTGTTTTTTGGCTAAGCAAAAGTTTTTCTTAATTGACTAACTGCCATTGATTGATGGTAAATACTTACCTGCATCGGGTGTTTGTACTTAAATAAACAATTAACCTTAAGAATTAGCAAATTAAAGTGAAAATGCATATCACTTAACTGTGTCTAAGTGTTAAAAAGTGCATATGCACTCATTGGGGTTACATTCATTGGTTTGGTGTAAACACTCATTGGGGTTAAGTTTTTACCCTGATTTAATGCCTCTCAGAAGATTTTAATTGCGATATATATTAGGGGTTATCCATAAATGTTGATCCATTGAGTGGCACAGTGGGACTGGAAGTAAATAAGTGTCAACATCAAATGAGTCACTTGAATATTGTGCCTCAATTAGTAGAAGGACAAGCGTAACACCTATTGCAACCAATAAAGAAAGTTTTAAGGTGTTTGTGAAAATTTCTTTAGAATCTTGTGAAGAAATTTTCCAAAAATGTGTTTCTTTTGGAATCTCCGGAAAAGCTATTTTTTGATCAAGTGGTTTAGTGTTCTCCACTCACAAATCTTCAAAACCAACTATCCAAACACATTTTCTTTTTGCATGGTTTTAAAGAAAGGATTTTTCAGAAAACTTCTTTCAAAAGTTATCCGAACAACTCTTATAAAGCTCTGCAATGAAAACATTAGCTAATTGATGAAGTTTGTAATTAGAGCATCTCTTTTCAACCAACATTTAATATGTTTGCTTCTGTTGATGGGTGAGTTCAGTATAGTAATGAATTCTTATGCAGCATTTTTAGAACATACAACTTTGGTGGTGAAGAAATGAGCAGTTCTTATGGAAAATAGTAAAGAGCAACCGTTGAATGTATATGCAAAGAAGAGGTGTGCCTTCTGTTAGTCTATGGATGCTAAAAAGTTTTGCTACTTGGTGGCTTATTGTTACATTTGTCCCCTTTGCTATGAATCAGGTGGACCAGCAAAAATCCTCTAAAAGAGTCTTGTTCGGACCTGTCTGAGGCGTAACATCTTTTCCGATCTCATTACCAAAAAATGAGTGTTATGGTAAGTCACGTGCTTCCTTTCATGGTAACTGTGTAATTTGATATAATGAACCATTTCATTTGCTTTCTTCATTGTTTGCACTGATATGTGCTTCTTTTCTTCATTTTCTGACGATAATTGGTCCCCTAGTTTTCAATTTATGTGCTACAGTTCTTGACACAGTAAATTACTGCATTTAACTTTTCAATTAAATTACTTTATTTTCTGGCACAATTTTAGTGGTCAACATCAACCACTCGACCTTGATTGCATGATGACGTTGTGCAATGGGAAAAATAATTGCAATAGCTAAATGGTGATGTGAAAGATCAGCCATCCTTAAACTTTCTGTTTGTGGTTGAATTTCCCTCTCAGAGAGGTCGAATGGCCATTCCCGCCCCTTGAGCATTACCTAATAAATGACTATTGCTCATACTTGCATAAATATTGACCAGCATATCTGGAACTGTTCTCTTAACACAAATTATAGTAGCATCATTTAAAGAAAAACAAAACTCTGAGTGCTCTTATCTGAACTACATCCTTCTTGGTCAGTAAACCACAGTGATACTTTCTATCTCTTGGGTTGTCTCATTTGGATGAATGCCTTCTTTGTTACTATGCAGAAGCAACGTATACCATCCAGCTTCCCTTGCAATGAAGAACTTGAGGTGGACAAGATCAGCAACTTACCAGCACAGATTGTTGACAAAATCTTGTCTCATTTGTCACTTATGGATGCTGTGAGGACAAGTGTCTTGTCAAGTAAATGGAGACATAAATGGGTTACTCTTCCAAACCTTGTATTTGACAATCAATCTCTTTTGATCTCATCCCAAGACCAAACCTTCATTAAAAATAAGATAGTAAACATTGTTGATCATGTTCTCTTACTTCATTCTGGTCCCATACACAAGTTCAAGCTTTCTCATCGGGATCTTCAAGGGGTGTGTGATATTGATAGATGGATTCTCTTTCTATCAAGGGGTTCTGTGAAGGAATTTGTTCTTGAAATATGGAAAGGACATCGATACAAACTCCATTCTTCAATATATCTTTGTCAAAAGTTGATCCACTTGGAGCTTTTTAATTGTCTTCTAAAACCTCCTCTCACATTCAGTGGTTTTAAAAGCTTGAAAAGCCTCGATCTTCAGCACATCACTATGGAGCAGGATGCATTTGAGCATCTCGTATCTAGCTGCCATTTACTTGAGCGGCTTACACTGATGAATTTTGAGGGTTTCTCTGATCTTAAAATCCATGCACCAAATCTCCTCTTCTTTGACGTTGGAGGCGTCTTTGAAGACATCAATTTCATGGACACATCCAATCTTGCCATCGTTTCCATTGGGTTATATGTAAATCCTGGATTTGACAAAAATCTTACTCTAGGCAGTGCTGGAAATTTGGTCAAGTTTTTTGCTCATTTGCCTCGTCTTCAAAGGCTCGAAGTACAGAGCTTTTTCTTGAAGGTATTCTTCGTGCTATGATTGTAGATTTCCAGAGAGTTCATGGCAACTTCTCTTCCCAAGCATTTGTTTCCCATAAAACTTTAGCATAAAAAGATGTTTGTCAATCACAAGTATGGATCTGGATCTTTTACTTTGTGGTGTTTGGTTGTCTAACACAGTGCAATATCATTAGGGCTAAATCGTCTGACACTGCCATGTTAAAATGACTTGTGTCCTATGGTGCAAATCATATTTTATTATGAGTCTCCAACTTTCACTGCCCATTAGTAGTCACAAGTCCTTATTTGAAACAATTGTAATCACCCTTTGTTATCTACTATTTCAAAATACACCATCATCACATCTTTCCACTACTTTCTACCACTGTCATTGGTTTCACTGGAAAATTGTTAGGAATGGGTTTCTCTTGAAAAGATTTCCCCCTGGTTGTATAATATATCTTGTGCTCAACCTAACAGTCTTACTGTATTTATTTTTTTAACAACAATGTTAAAAAAAAATTAATGGATGCCTTTGCCAAGTTTATCTCCCTGTCAATCTTTGGAGGAAATGTATTACATTGCATATTCTGTTCATTACAAATGCTAATCATTGTTATTTCTGCAGTATCTGGCTGATGGTAAAGTGCCAGGAAGACTACCTACGCCTTGTGACGAGCTTAGTTTTCTTTCGATACGCATAAATTTCAACCATTTTGATGAGTGTCTGGCAGCACTTTGCCTTCTCAGAAGTTCTCCTAACCTACAAGAGCTTGAGATGCTGGTGAGTTTCAAATATCACTTGAGTTTCATTAGGATCAATCATAAACTGGCTTCAACATTCTTTACTGCATGGATAATATTCATGTTGTTAAGAAATGGACCTTGGGCTTAACTCAACCCCAAAAGCTAGCTCAAGAGGTGAGGATTGTCCAAGCCATAGTAACGAGACCATCCAACCCTTAAATGGTCGATGTGAGACTCTTCACACGTGTACCCAACCTATTTTGCAGCATGTAAACTTTTCACAGCATCTGCTGAACTGTTTCTCTAAGTTTTGTACATTCATGCCATTGTCATTTTGTAGGCACGCACTGAAGAACAAAGTACTTCAAGAACAGTTTACAATGTTACAGAAGAGAATTACCAGAATTGTATGTTCAATCAATTGAGGCATGTTAAGATTGCTGGTATATCTGGGCTTAAACAAGAGCTGAATTTCATCAATTTTCTGCTTACAAATTCACCTGTTCTTGAAAGGATGACAGTCAAGCCAGCTTCAGTTGACGGTGCATGGGAGATGCTAAAAGAGTTGCTTCGCTTCAGGAGAGCTTCGGTACAAGCTGAAATTGTTTACGTTGACCCTTAATTGATAGAATATCTAAGCTGGGGAGCCTGAGGTCTAGTAAGATCTAGGGGTGTTTACTATGGAATTTGACTATATTAGTTTAGCATCTAGTGTAGAAACTGAGCTAGATTGTCTGATGAAACTGATGTTAAATGAAAGCACCAATGTGATTGGCAGTCTTAAAATTGTACTTGTTCTGTTGATACAGAGACGACTTCAGAGGGTGGCGGAGCTCTCTTTGTTCTTCTGTAATGCCAAACCCCATTATCGTGTCTTGTGCTCATGTTGGAAATGTTGTCAAACTTGTGTTACTATTGTCTTGGAGAAGGTAGTTGAATTAATGTTTCTTTGTATTGATTTCTTACATTCTTGTACATGGATTTATTGTATGTGTAGTTGAATGCATATCTTGTCCTTATGCTCTGGAAGTGGAAAAGTTAGAAAAAGGAAGGGAAGAGAAATATCAGTAGAGGCGGGCGTTCGGTTCTTGAATAAAAGCTTCGATGTACCAAATAAAAGTATAGTGGAACAAGATTGACCATAACCAATATTAATCATTGTTACAGATAAAAGACTTGTGAATTAAGCATTAGGAGTAATTTCAAACATTTTGGAGCTGTTTATTAGACTTATTTATAATGATCGTGTATATAAAACTTTTAAACAACAATCCATTTAGCAAAGCTCATGTCCTTTATATTCATCAAATGAAATCGTTTAGGAGGTCGAAGGCATCAAATATCCAAGTTTAAGGGGGATTAATTAGTGCTAATAATATTTTAAATGTACATCAAATAAACAAAGCTAATTTGAGAAAAAATAATGTTTTATGTCAATATATTTACTTTAGTTTGAACTAAAACATGATAAAAACTTTTGTATACATGGTGTTTACATCAAATCAATAAATGCATAACGTGTTGAACATATGCCATTATCACTTAATCATGGTATTTAGGAGTTGTTTGGTAGCTGGTTAGAGTTACGTAGGTTTAATGTTACAGGAGCATCTACATATTATTTTATGCCGATATTAATTATGCAAGACTTACTTAATAATGTATTAGTTATTTCATTTTCTATCCTATATAAAATAACACATAATTTTTTTCATAACTTATACATATATGAATTATGCGGATTTCTAAATTATTGACCAATTATAATAGTAATTTTATACGTGAATAAGTTACCTCATAATCATCTACTCATGCAGAATCCATTACTGGCATAACTCACCTTCAAATCATTTACCAAACGATCCCTTAATACATATTCACTTCATTTATCCTTTGTGATTTCTGTATATGTAATTTCGCTCAACCAAACAGTCCTTTACCCATCTCCTTTACATTATCCACTACTCTGCTTCCTCCGACCCTTCACTCTTCACCGAAGATACAGAGAAATGGCGATTTCCGTCGCTTCTCTCACTTCGTCTTTCGCTTCTCTTTCATTCTCTTCTCAGATTTCTCAAAAACCCCATGCCTTATCCCTCGTGCATTCAAAGCAATTCTCCTTCTCTCTCACTTCCAAAATCCCTATGCTCGTCGTGTCAGCTTCCGTCGCCGAAGCACCGGCGCCAGAGGAACTGGAAACGAGAGACGACCTATTGAAGCTCGTGAAAAGTAGACTTCCTGGAGGTTTCGCTGCACAGCCTATTTTTGGAACTGGTAGACGTAAAAGCGCCAGTGCTCGTGTTGTCCTTCAGGAAGGTTCTGGAAAAATCATCATCAATTATCGTGATGCTAAGGTGTCTCTCTACATCACTCTTCCTTTCTTTAATTGCACTTACTGTATGCTTTGCATATTTTTAAATTGGTTATTCAGATTGCCAAGTACAATTGCAGAAAGTAGGATTGCATTGTTGTTGTTACCATTAAATTAGGTCTTGTGATAACATTGTTTTCCAGGATTTTTATGTAGTCTCAGTTGAGATTCCTGTGTCTTTGAATTTAGTTCCCGTTTGTCCATAGATTTTGAAGTTGAAACTGGAAAAAATTGAGTTTTTGAAGTTGTGATTTTTGGACATGCATTTTATTTGGGAAAAAATTGAAGTTTTGTGAGTGAAAGTCCCCAAAGCCCCAAAATTGGTCTGAGCCAGTTTTTGGGAACTTGAATATCTATCTGATCAAGTTTCATGGCCAAACATATATTTGAAGATAATTTTCAAAATCTACTCCCAAATCTATGGCCAAATGCTAGGTAAGTGTGAGATTTAGAAAACCTAATGTGCCTTCATTCATAAAGTGATTAGTATTTGATGAAATGGTCCAATTAGAGCTGAATGCTTGCAGAAGCTTCATATAGCCAATCCCAACTAGTTTGCCATGAAGCTATTCGGCGCTTGTGGGGAATTATCTGTCATTAGGAAAAAAATGATAAGAAAACATAAAAGATTATTGCAAATGGTAATTTTAAAAAGGTTTCAGTGGTCTCTAACATCTGCATTAGTTAATATGATGCTCAGTTTCATACATGACACAGGTAGCCAATTGGTTTGCCTGGTTTGATCATGATTCTCATGTGTCTTATTTAGAAGTTGCTGGTTGCTGAATTGGTCACTTTAAATCAATGCAGATAGCAAGCTTTAGGAAGGCTTATAGTACTTCATAATGTTCTGTGTGAAAATTCATATATCAAGGGACAACTCTGTTATAATGTATAGAGATCGTAAAGTAGGAAATCTGTCCTTGAAAAGCAAATAGAACATAGAAGCAGGAAGCATAACTGATACCTTTGAGTTTCTTGGGAAATGCATGCATAAACTATTTTTGCGGATCATTGGTGCATGTAACAGAAGCATGAGAAGAACACAACTTCTCCATTTCAAGTTTCGTAAATAAAAGCATGGCCGTAGTTGAATAATCAAATTAAGTAGGATGTGCTAAGTATAAAAAAGTAAGTTGTGTTTAGCAGACTTGAAAACTCTTGGTATCCAAAAGGGGTGTGAAATTTGCACTTTTATGATGTTGCTATGTGAATAAAGTGTTTTTAATATTTATTTTTTATGAGGAACCACAAAATAAGTGTTTTTAATATTATTGAGTTCTCTAATTTTGTACACTCGAGATCCTATGAAGCAAGTCATCAACATTCTGATTAACAACTGCCTGCTTCTTTTTTTTATGCATTCTTTTTATTCATTGCTTTGTTGCTTTTGACTATATGTGACTTGACATGTGTCATGATTTGCAGGAATATCTTCAAGGAAATCCATTATGGATTCAATATGTCAGAACTCCACTGGCCACTTTAGGATATGACGCTACCTATGATATTTTTGTCAAGGTGGAAGGTGGTGGTCTTTCTGGGCAGGCTCAAGCAATCTCCCTTGGCATTGCTCGTGCACTCCTAAAGGTTAGCGAGAGCCATAGAAAACCATTGAGGGAGGAGGGTCTGCTAACTAGAGATGCCAGAGTTGTAGAGCGGAAGAAAGTTGGTCTCAAGAAGGCTCGCAAGCGTCCACAATTTTCCAAGCGTTAAGGTTACACTCCGAATTCTTTTTTCCTTTTTCTCTGTGGGGGATAGTCACATATGCGAGAGCTTCTTATGCAATTTACTCACATTTTCTTTGCTTTCCCTTTCTAGGTTGGTACTTACTCACTGTGGCAGCATTTGGTAGAAAGGTATGTAAAATCATCAAACACTATTGCTGTAGTGAGTTAAAGATAGATTAAGCAAAAATTGATAATGAGGATTTACATATGCGTTGACCAGAGATGATGCTTAAATTTTTTTTTCAAATTTATTTGCTTCTTATTAAGAGGTTTTCTTGTGTATTTATACGTAATTGAGTGATCAAACCATGAAAATCATGGGCATTATGGATTTCTCAACGCACTTCTTTTTTTTGCTTTGCAAATAAACGAAGGATGTAAACCAAAATCTGTGTTTGTAATCCTTTTTCTACTTTTGGTTTGCAGATTTGGTGGTTTATTGCCCCAGATTGGGGATAGAGCGTATCAATGATCTGCTTTGACTGTTGAAATCAGGAAATGTTTCAGATTTATGACGCAACTGCTTCTTGTAAATTTTGTTTCAGTCCCAACTCAGAATTATAATTTGTTCTGTTGAAGGTATTTTTTGAGTTTAGTTTCTTGTAACTGGTCTAAGTTTCAATTCACATGGTAAACGTACACTGCGATGGTCGACGGTTTAACATAATTCTGGAGATCTTTTGTGCCTATTAAGCTTTTAACCCTGGAGTGAAATGGGTCCATCTGGAGTTAGAATGGTTATTGAACATTCATATAGTTGATCAGAAGTAGCTACAGACTGAGGTCTATTAATTGTTAATTAATCTCGTCTTGGTTATACAAAAAACAAAAAGTGGAGAAAGAAAAATAAGCTAAGCCTATATGAAATACACTCACTTTTGACCATTTATCGATATCATGTTGTAATTCGAGCGTGAAATATGCCAAATCTTTTGTCCATATCAATTACAGGTATAAATGTCAAGTTTGACAAGAGGGGTTTGCACTTACCTTCCATTTGGTGATAATTTGTGCCAAAAAAGGGAATCCTTCGTCCACTCGTTAAAAGCAACCAAATACTTGCTTGTTAATTGAGTAATATCCAACTCACATAAGGAGGTGAATGCTTTTAGTCCAAATCCATTTTGGCCGTAACTTAGGTACAATAGTAGTGCTACTATCTACAAATTTGAGAAAAATAGCAAATGAAGACAAGGTTCCAACTCAAGTCGTTTTTACTTCCCAAACTTTCATGTCACCATAATAATAATAATAATAACAATAATAATATGATTAACATTCCTCCAAAAATAATAAAAGATTTCCATAGTGAATAAATAAAAGAGGAAGGCAAGAATTAGTTGTTGTGTCATATGGTTAAGCACCTTTTCTTCTACTTTCTTTCTTTATCCTCCACACTATTTACGGTCCACCTTCACTCTAATTTAATTGTTTTTTTATGGCTAATCAATGACCTAGGAGTTCCACTAAACAAAGAACCTATATAAGGCCAACAATATCACAACAATCAAAATCACTATGCTTTTTTCTCTTTAATAAACAACAATTCAACACCTTAATAACAGCACAAAAAAAAAAGACAAAGACTGTCTCTCGTTGGAGGGGTTACTTGCTTTCCCCTCCAAAAATTCGTCATCAACATTTCCATTGGTGACGAATTAAAAAAAAATAAAAATCCCCTTTACCAAGTTTCCATTTTTCTGCAACTTTGACATTTTTGGGATTGCCATAAATATGGTAATTGATGACATGTATGGCAGTAGTGATGAAGAATACGGGGATTATTATGATCGTGACCCTGAACCTGAATCTGATGATGATTTATCTTGTGGCAAAACTCCTTCATGCAGGGTATAGTACTTTGTGTAAAATTTGATGATCAAGTCAAGTTATTGAGTTCTGCTCCCTCCATTTCAATTTGTTTGTCCTACTTTCCTTTTTAGTCAATTTCAAAAAGAATATCTCTCTTTTTATTGACAATTTTTTTATTCTAACTTTCCACATATCATATTTAATATCACAAGATTAAAAGATATTTTGGTATATTCTACCTTTCTTTAGTTCAAGATAACATGATTTATAAGTCTTGTTTATTTTCTTAAACCCCGTCAAGTCAAAACCATACAAACAAATTGAAATGAAAGGAGTAATAGTTTAACTTCAAACTTCACATTTTACCATTAATGAAATGATTTATAGCTTCAAAAAATTCTACTACTTATTTTAGACCACAAGTTTTAAAGGTCTTTTTTTTCTCTTGAACTCCCTAACGGGTCAAACAACTTCACATATATTGGGACAAAGGAGTAGTTTTTTTGTTGATTAAGTTGTACGGTAGGTTTGCACTATTGGGTGAGCTTTTTTAGTTAGTTTAGAAATTTGTATGTCATTACAAAATGGAGAAGAAGGCATATTAAAGTCTAAAGATTCATATAGGTGACGCCAACTAGTTTGGATTGTTCTTGTTGTTTCTCTGTTGAATGATGAAGAACTACTAAGGTTATCCGATTTGTTACTTGTGAATATATTATGAACTTCTGGTAAAATGGCTTCGACTCCCTCTATGTTAGTCATAGAAACAAGGCAAGTTCTGTTACACTTTACAAAAAAACACTTATATGATGGCTTGGAGAGTCTTGGATGCAAATACTAATTGAGGAAAACAGAGAAAGCAAATTGATCTTTCAGTTATATGATATTTGGTATTTAATGTGCTGAGAGTTGTGTGTTGTATTGTGTCTTTTAAATGTGATAATTTAGTCGTCCTTTTTGGATTTTGCAGGTAATAAGAAAAGAGTCCCTTTTAGCAGCACAGGTTAGCACATTTTTTTGTCCCGATTTCTCCGTTTTCAATTTTTTTTTTCTAGTGTCAGAGATGTGAAGCATTTATATAAAATTTTGTAGAAAGAAGATTTACAGAGAGTAGTAGACTTGCTTTCTCTGAAGGAACATCATGCACGAACCTTGCTTATTCATTATGAATGGGATGTCGATAAAGTCTTTGCAATTTTTGTTGAAAGAGGGAAAGAAAAGTTGTATGCAGAAGCTGGTATAACACTAGAAGAGAAAGATGACAATCCTTCCTCCGACCCCTCAGCTGAATTTACCTGTGAAATCTGCTTTGAAGATTTCCCTGATGACCAAACGACGTTGATGGAGTGCAATCATAGGTTTTGCAATGATTGTGAGCATCTTCCATCCCCACTTTTCATTTCTCGTCTCTTAAAGTTAGATAGCTAGATTCATTTTGATAGAATTTCTTATTGTTCTCAGTTTTATTAGTCCTGTCACTCCTATTTATGGATGATGTAGCCTAAAAGTTGTTTTTTGTCATTGTCTTATCTAGGTTGGACCGAGTATTTCATAGTAAAGATAAATGATGGTAAGAGTAGAGACGTGTAACATGCATGGCTCAAAAGTGCAAAGCGATCTGTGATGAAGGAAAGATTAGGGATCTAGTCACTGCAAAGGATCCTAATTTGGCGGAGAAGTTTGATCGTTTTATCGTAGAATCATATATCGAGGGTAATAAGAGGGTTAAATGGTGCCCTAGTGTTCCTCATTGTGGAAATGCAATTCGTGTTGAGGATGACGAGTACTGTGAAGTGGAATGTGCATGTGGTAAACAGTTCTGTTTTAATTGCTTGTACGAACTGCACTCACCTTGTTCGTGTGTTATGTGGGACCTTTGGCTGAAGAAGTGCGACGATGAAGCACCAACCGTCACTTGGCTGTCAGAGAAAACCAAGCATTGTCCAAAATGTCATAAAATTGTGGAGAAGGATGGAGGATGCAACCTGGTACAGTGTATATGTGGACAGCCATTTTGGTAAGACTTGTGAAGTAGAGTTTTTTTCGACTTGTAATATGCAGCTCTAGCCGTAAAATTTCCATGTCTATATACTATGGCAATCTTGTAACTGTTAACTTCCATCATTTCTTTAGACTGGACTGGCTCCTCCGCTGGCTTTGCCCCTATTTATTTTGTTGGTTTTTGCCTCACCGTTAGTTTTTAAGTCCAATTATGTTAAATTTGGACCAAAAGGTGCTCCAAAATTAGCAAACTTAAAGATGTTCAAGGTTATATTTGAACGACCAAAATAGACCTATTCTCATAGATAAAGAACAATTTTGGCTAAAGACTCATCCATATATCTTTCACTACTTTCCTCTTTACTGTTGCTTATCATATTAACATTTCTGCAAATGATTTGTTTTGTTCTTCGTAGTTGGCTCTGTGGTGAAGCTACTGGACTTGAACACACATGGAATAGTATATCAGGTCATACTTGTGGCAGATACAAAGAAAGCCATTTGAAAAGTGAGGATACTGTAGAGGACTATTGGCGTCTTACTCACTATTATCGTCGTTATAAGGCTCATATTGATTCATTGAAGATCGAAGCATCTGAATCGAAGCAAATAATACTTGATAAAGTCCGTACCCTTGAAGCAAAGGAATTCCAATTAAAAGATTTCAGCTGGGCAATGAGTGGATTTTATAGACTCGCCTTATCAAGGCGAGTTGTCGCCTGTTCCTATCCATTTGCATACTACTATTTTGGAGATCTTTTTGCGAATGAAATAACAAAAGAAGAAAGGGAAATAAAGCAGAACCTTTTTGAGGACCAACAGCAGCAACTTGAAACAAATATCGAAAGACTTTCAATGTTCTTGGAAGAGCCATTTCCTAACTATGATGAAGATAAGCTTGTTGAGACAAGAATGACGATTATTACTCTCTCCACAGTAACTGATCACCTCTGCAAAAACTTGTGTGTGTAAATTACATCTATAATTTGCAGCAGCGCCAAGTATATATCTTATTGTCAAGTAGAACTCATTGCTCAATTTGGATTATTTTCAGGTACGAATGCATTGACAACGATTTGCTAGTTCCTCTGCAGCAAGCAACTCATACGATAGTTCGTTATAGATCCAACGGTGTGAAGATACAATCTTGAACTATAGGTGCAGAACGTAACAATTACACGTCAATCAATTGTATTTTTAGTTTGTAAGTCATATGACAATTTCCAGGAAATTTTACTTCCTTGGAGAAACAGATTTGAGAACTTGGTTTGGTGGGGATGTGCCAGGCCTGGGCTGTAGTGCAACGCCCAGGCTACGCGTGAAGATCCAAGTAGCAAGCTACTTTGATGGGCCTTCCCCTTAAATTTAAGTTAATATCGTGTGGACCAATAATCCACATATCAGATATTAAACTGATAAGAACAGATACTACCCTTGATCTTAGCCAAAAGGCCGAGGAAGGTATGTTAAAATAAGTAAACGGGCTTTGCATTTTATATCTTCTCTCAGCTGTCGACTTCTTTACTTGTTTCGATGTGGGACTGTGATTACTGCAATAGTTCCTCCAAGAAAGATAGCAAATGCAGAGTAAGCCTAAATACTTTTAATCAACTATACAAAGTGTAGAATGTACTATGCACCAATACTTTCTTTTTCTATAAAGGAAAATCTAACGAGTTGAAAACTTAAATTAGGAATAGAAGTGCTCTTCATATTACAACAGTATATTCAATATAATCTCAAAAGTGGGGAACTGTTCTTTGTGTACTCTCTAATTAATTTCAATTAAAACTTTAAAAACATAAGTATCAAGAGCTCATCTTTAGTGATGCAATTGTGTAAATCTTAAGAATAACATCTAATAATCCTTGAGTTAATAGTAATTTGTTTTTTTTTTTTGGTTTTGGTTAAATGGGAGTACCATCTTTGTCCCCCTGAAGGAATAGGAAAGGTTCAAATATCTAGTGTTTAAGAACAAGCACAGTATTCAAATAGTGAGAATTAAAATATCTAATTCTGAATGAGATTTCAAATATTAAGTAGGCATTTGGATATGAATTGAGTGACACTTGAAATAAAAGATATTTGAAGTTAAGTTGAAATCGAGTAGTTGGAAGTAATGTTGAATGAATTAATATCTTCCATTTTGAGGCATAATTTGTGTTTTTGAGATTTATATTTGTTCCGAGTTCGCTCTAAAATTACAGTTATCCTTATCATCATATCATGTCACAAGTCTTTTATCCATTTTCATTAAACAACGGCGGATGAACAAATCCAATTAAAAAATCATATCAAACAAGTAATTAGATCCAAAATAGTGACATTTATCACGTGGAGGTGTCACTCCACCACTATGTTATATTCCATTCTCGCTCCATTTTTCAAATTTAGAATGAAAAATCGACACAAATAACTATTTGAAAGGAAAAAAGAGAACTTGAAAAAAAAGAGCAAACAAAGGGTCTGTTTGGAAAGCCACATGATAATTGAAATTGATGAAATTACTAGGGTAGTAATTACTAACCTAGTAATTACATAGTCTAGTAATTACAATGACCTGTTTGTTTGCCATAGTGTAATTCCAGTGTAATTACAATTGTTTTGTTTGGTTGCACAAGTATAATTACAAGATTATATTAAATTCTAAAAATAATAGTTAATTTTCTAAATTTAAAATTTATATTAGACAAATAAGGATCTTTATAAATGATATTAAATTAAATATTAATTAATAAACATATGTTCTTCACTAATATTATAAAAAAATAATTTATTTATATTTTTTAAATTAGTATATTTTAAATAATTTAATCAAATAAACTAAAAGTATAAGATTTTTATGAACATCAAGAAATGTATGTTTGACAAAAATGTTAATATTATTATAATGTCATAAAATTATTAAAACATTTGACAAAAAAATAATCTATCAAGTTTAACTAAAAAATAAATATTTTTCAATGTGAAATATTAAGTCAATAATACTAAAACAAATGAAATTGAAAATATGGCATAAATCTTAAATTCAAAACAAAAAATTTAACATAATGCTCTTATATTAAATTTTAATACAACGTACATAAATATGATTTTAAAAATTAGAATACTAACAAAATTATTTTTAAAAAGAAATAGAATAATAAATAATATGAAAAATTGCATGGAATGAAAAAATAAAGGTTGAGAATGAGAATGAAATAAAATATAAATTAAAAAAATAAAAAATATATATTTAGAAAATATTAGAATAATAAAAATATTTTTTAAAAAAATAGTAGAAATAAAAAATAAATTAAAATAAAAAATATATAAATATAAATAAAAGAAGAATTTTAAAAAGCTATGTAATTACATGATGTAATTACACCAATTCATTACCCTTTCTTGGAAATTGAAGAGTGTAATTACTCCCCTTTAATTACACTCAATTTCTCTCTTACCAAGTAGTTATTTGGTCTACCAAACATGCCAAAAAATATAATTACATCCAATTACACCAAATCGCAATTACATTGTGACTTTCCAAATACGCTCAAACAGATCTCTAACCAAGGGGGATCGGGGAGTAACATTTTATCTTCAATATTTTCTTAATTATCAATGATGAGGCAGTAACATTTTTTTAAGGAAAAGGCTCAAATATGTCATCGAATTTTGAGAAAATGTTTATTTATGTCATCCGTTAAAACTTTCGCTTATTTATGCCCTTTTCGTCTGAGAAAAGGCTCGTCCATGTCATTATTTGTAAACTAAAAATATTTTTTATTTTGCAAAACTATTTTGTACACGTGGTCAATTATGATTCAGTCACGTCATTAACTAAATTATTATTTAAAATAAAAAATATTCAAATATGCTATCGAACTTTGAGAAAAGGCTCATTTATTTCATCCGTTAAAAGTTTGGTTCATCTATGCCATTTCAGTTAACAAATAATGGTATGAATGGACCTTTTCTCAAATAAAAATGACATAAGTAAGCCAAAATTTTAATGAATGACATAAATAATTTTTTTATCAAAATTTAATTAGATGTTTGACATAAGTGTTGTGTAGCATAGAAAGAGAGTACTTTTGATTCAGACTTCTAATGGAAACACTTTGTGCGATGTAGACAAAAAGTGGTAAACTTTGAATATACTTTTTAGAGTAAACTTTTCTTTTTCTTCTTGATGACTGGAATTATAATTATAGAATTGCAGACGAAGAGACTTTACCGCCTGAACAATCCTTTCGTCTCTTATTAAGCTACTTAAAATGAACAGTATTAGATTTTCTAACTCCTTGAGTCATGATTCATGTAATTTAGAGAACTATACATATACTAGATAGAATTTTACGATAAATGATTGCTTAAAGAATTAAGGGCTCGTTTGGTAGTTGGGTAGAGTTATGCATATATTAGTAATATATAAATTAGTTATGAGAAAATTTATGTATTATTTTATGTAAGAATTAGTATGCAAGTTTTAGTTATTTATGTATTAATTATTGCATATTCCATTCTGCATAAAATTATACATAGATTTTCTCATAACTTATACATATATTAGTTATACAAGTTTCTACATTGCAAACCAAATATTACATTAATTTTATACGTAATCCTAAACCAACTACTAAAAATTATATTACTTATGCAGAATCTAATATATATGTAGTATTTTTCCTTACCAGCTACCAAACGACCCCTAAGCAGATAGATACATGAAAATTTCTAATCCTCCACTTTGATTGTGTGATATTATTTTCTTATAATTTCTTTAAAAGAATGATACTTTTCCTATTTCATTTTACTTGACTCATAATGACTTGACACACAATTCTTAAAAAAACTTTTATCAAGATTTTTTTACTAAATTAATATTATTAATGATGTTTTAAAATTTTAAATAAATAAATAAAATGTATGTATCTTATTAAACATATGCAAAAAGAAATTTAAAAGCAAAAACAGATTCACTTATTTTTTTTTGAATGCGTCGGTCACCCTTAAGCTAATACTCTGCTGAGAATTTTTTTTTTATCAGATCAAGGGATCATACAGCAAGCTGCCGACGACGTCGTTCCGGCTGCACTGCTAAATCTCCGTCTAGTCGCCGCCGTTCAATGTCGTCGTCGTCGATGTTAAACAACAGTGTCTCCATTACTGTCTCCGACGACGAGCCCGACGAATTTGCCAACAAGCTTAGGGCACGAGCTCGAAGGAAGAGAAAGAAAATTGGCCTCCGAGGCAAAACCGGTTTCTCTCATATTGTCCTGAAAAAGCTCCTGAGATGGTGGCCTTTTCTTGTATTCTTACTAGCCGCAGGTCTTCTCATCTTTGAAGCCTCTCGAATTGGAAGAAGACCTAGTTCGGTTGTTAAAAATTCGAATCCCGTGACTGGAAATAAACTTGATAAGCTTGTTGAGAAGAAAGCGCCGACGAACTTGAATCGCCTTGATCCAGTGACTCATGTTGTCCATGGAGTTAGAGAACGTGAGTTTCTTTTTCTGTGAGAAGTTTTTGCAATATGATCTAATTATCTAAGTGCCTAATTGTTTTTTGCTGTTATGATATCAGTTTATGAAGCATGATGCACATTGCTTGTGTTATTGAATTTCATCTCGTTTTAGTTATTTTAAAGTTCAAAGAATTTAGGATTTGATAGGCTGCTTGAAAAATGCATATCTATAGTCTTTGGGCAAGTATCTGATTAGAAGCTCTAAATGTTACTGATTGTTATATCTATAAATAGATGAATTGTGGTAAGCATAAGTACAATGATAAAAATCTGCTCTTTAGATAAAAATCTTGCTTTAGTCAGAATCATCCACTCCCAATTGATATCCCTTGAACTTTCCAAAGGTAATAATTGATTATTGATCCAATTTGAGTACCTGTGCTAGATAGACCTCAACAGAAAAGAGGGCTGATTGTTGGGAGTTGTGAAATTGATCCATATAGAACACTAATATGTTGTTTTGATACAACTTTCTTTATGATGATAAAAATGTGTTTCCAACAAATAGAACACTAAAGAATTGTTTTGGTCAAGAAAACATTAAACAATTGTTTTGATTAAGTACATGAAGATTTATATACTTGCTTTCGAGAGACTTGAAATGCTCTGGACTCAAAATAGAGATAATTAAATTCTCCATGTGAAAGCATGTTTCAATGTGAAGGTATAAATGTACCCTTGTGTTTTGAATAACCTTGCTTTGTTCTTACAAAAAAGAGATTATACTTGTACTTGTACAAAAAGGAATACGCTCGTCAAGTAGCCAGACGGAACTGGTTGGTACTGCATCTGTCAAAAGTCTGTAACCTTTGTCAGCCAGAAGCCCAGAACATGTTAAGGGCTGCATGTCTTGGAAACACAGATAACAGTAAAAATTCCTTGCCTCTTCATAAAAGCCGATAGGACTCTTCAACTTTCATTAACAACCCTTTAGGTGGTTTCGTCTGAGGAGCTAAAGGATTACTTTTTTCATTCAGATAGAAACTTAATTTTCTTAAGGGTATGACAATTGGATTTAGTCTCTATTCTCTGCTTACCCTAAATATACTGTAATTAGGATCCCAAACCTCTAGCTAGTTGACCAAATGAACCAATCTCGGCTATATCCTCATCCTCTTGTAGAACCAAATGACTGTGTTGTCAAGTTCTCTATCAATCACGAGAAAATCAAATCCAAATAGATCACTTTAGCATATGATTCTTTCTATATCATTTTTTCCTAAAAAAAAACAGATATAGAAAGAATCATAGATTTGGTGCTAAAGTGATCTATTTGACATATGGGATAAGATCATTTGGCTTTTCTTCGGGTAAAACTACTGTATTCAGCATTCCTTTTGTGGTTAGTTACATAGTGATTTTGCTTAATATACAAGGTATTTGACATGCCTGTCAACGTGTTATCTTGTTTGACCCTTTTTCTTCAATACTGTTTCATAAATCATGGATCTCGCAGCTTGCTTGAAGTTACTGCCAGCTGAAGAACTTGAGCATCTTGATTTCCCCATGGATAAAGTACCTGCCGATCCTATTAAACGGGTGGTATACATCACAGAGGCCAATCCTGCTTCTGTAGATCATTTTGAGCAACACTCAGGGGCGTCAAGATTTAATTTATTCACAGGAAACCAAACTCTCAAGCAAAGGGATGAAAGTTTTAAGGTGGTCGATCTGTGTCTTGCTTTTTGGTGATGACCTATTTATCTATGAAATGATTTATGTATTTCTCTTTCTTCTTCTTTTGACAATTTGCTTAAGCATTATCTCAGGTGAAAGGAGCGGATGCATCCATTCACTGTGGTTTTTACAGTGAAAAAGGAGGCTTTAGGATTTCTGTTGAAGATAGAAGTTATATGGAATCCTGCAAAGCTGTGGTGTCGACTTGTGCATTTGGTGGTGGAGATGATCTCTATCAACCTATAGGAATGTCAGAGTCATCTCTCAAGAAGGTTATTTTTTGGGATTGTTAATGCTCATGATTATTTCCAATCTTTAGTTTAGACTATGTAAAATTACACTTCAATCACAATGTAGTTGGGTTTGGAGATTTAAAGTGGTGCAGGACAGCTTAGTTAATATATGTAGTTGGAATTAAATGATGCAGGTTTGCTTTGTGGCTTTTTGGGATGAAATTACACTTTCATCCCAAGAGGCAGATGGCCATAAAGTTGGTGATGACCATTATACTGGAAAGTGGCGCATCATCCTTGTTAAGAATCTACCTTTCACAGACCAAAGGTTGAATGGTAAAATCCCAAAGGTATGCTTATTGCCTGATTCCTCAATTTCTTGTATGCTTTTCCATTTTACAATGAACATATCCTAATACTTAAAGTGGAACTTCTGGTTATCTTGTCCTACTCCCAACAACAATATTCTTCTCCACAAGGCTTGAAGAAATATGGTGCCTTACAAAGTTGAAATGTGATGAAGCAAATCGGAATGCTGAACCAGTTTTGAAGATTAAAAATGTCTGAAAAAAGAAAATTTGTTGCCTTTTGATACATCCTCTTTAAGATTTAATAATTGGATCATTTATCATTTTGGAAACAAATTAATATCACGTCGCGTGCTGCCCTCTATGTGGCTAGGAACTGCTTGCTTGATTTTCCATTGTTTCTCTCCTACCTGGGTTTCCTATTTTACCAACAGAAAAGGACCAAAATGTCCCTTACGTATTGGAAATGACTTACATTTGTCCTGGTTCCAATTGGCCTAAACGTTGATTTTTGGGTTAAATATGCCCCTTCTTCCAGACTTCCACCAATTGGATCCAAATTGCCCTCAACGTTAATTTTCGGGTTACAAATGCCCTTCCTGTTAACGGAATCATGAGATGGAATATGTCGCACTAATTTATTGATTCACATGGATATTAGACCCAACACCATAAACCAGATGCATAAGAATTTGTTTGTTTGGTAATTGTTGGGGCTGGATTTGTATGAATCCACATTGTTAAAGGATGAAGAAGTTGAGCTGAACCTAGACCTGGAATCGATTGGAGCTTATTTGCACCGGTTTTGAACCAAAAACCGCGGCTTCAAATGAAGAAGACATTGCTTCTCCTGAATCCTTTTTGTCACAAGCATGAAGTGTTGAAGGAACTGGATACGAACAAATCCGAATTTTATGGATTTTTTTTGAAGTTTGTTCATTTTTGGGTTGGGTCTAATATCCACGTGGATCAATAAATCAGTGCCACTTATTTAATTAATAAAGCCCACATATTCCATCTCATAATTCTGTTAAAAGGAGGCACATTTTTAACCCAAAAATTAATGTTAAGGGCCAATGGGGTCCAATAGGTCAGAAGATGGGCATATTTATCCCGAAAGTTTACGTTAAGGACAATTGAGGTCTAATAGGTAGAATGAGGGCAAATTTAAGCCTTTTTCAATACGTCAAGGGGCATTTTTTTACCCTTTTCGTTTTACCAATAACAGCGGAAATTGCATTATTTGATTGGTGATATTGTCCAGAGATGCTTGGCCTTTATTGTCATTGGGATCTAGCTGATACAATTTTTACAACTGTATGATGTGGCAGCAAAGAGTCATGGTCTCCTATTGTGGGTTTCAGGATGTTGACCAAAAGAAGTGGTTTGGTCCAATGTTCAGTCCCAAATACAGTTTCAAGTTTCCTATAGTTATCCCTTTGAAATTGTTAAAATGATAGGATTGAGTTTGTACGAGCATGAACATTTTACTAGCTAAATGATTTATAAGGATTTAATTCATGTCTAAATTAATCAGATGCTGGCCCATCGTCTCTTTCCAAATTCTAGATATTCCATTTGGGTAGATTCAAAATCCCAACTTAGGAGGGATCCATTGGGTGTGTTGGAAGCTCTGCTCTGGCGTTCAAACTCTGTACTAGCAATCTCAGAACATGGGGCTCGGAGTTCCGTGTATGATGAGGCAAAGGCTGTTGTAAAGAAAAACAAAGCCACCCCGGAGGAAGTTGCCTTGCAGCTAGCACAGTACCGTGCAGATAGACTCCCTGAGGATAAGAGATTCAATGGGAAAAAAGGTAGAATTTCTCACTTCCTTGTCAGCTGAAAAGAACTTACCATGATTGTTATCCGCTGCATAATCATTGGAGTGCTATACCTTAATTGCTCAAATGAGATGATCTTTTTCTTCCCTGCAAATCATTCTCACACTCACTATATCTGTACAGCTCTATCTGAGGCTTCAATTATTGTGAGAGAGCACACACCATCGACTAATCTGTTCATGTGCCTATGGTTTAATGAGGTGGTTCGCTTTACATCCCGTGATCAACTGAGTTTTCCATATGTCCTTTGGCGGTTCAAAGAATTCAGGAATATCAACATGTTTCCTGTTTGTACACGCAAGGATCTCGTCAATAGCATGGGTCACATAAGAAAAGCAAAGCCTCTAACAAGTTGATGTATATTCATGGTTTTCACGAGAAGTATAGCTGAAACAAGAATGCTCAGGTTTTTCTCCAAGTTTTGAGCATATTTGCTTCCCCTTTTATATGTGCTGCTGATGACATTGGATAGAGAGATCAGATAGGATTAGCATATTCCTATTTATTCTTCAGAATTCAAAAGGGCACTGTTTTTTGCAGCCCTGGTGGGATAGGGAGAGACCGAGAAGGTTTCATCGAAGGGAAGAAGAAAAAAACAGTGATGGTATGTTGTGCATTTGAACAAAGTGGCCTTCTTTAGGTCTTTTTTTCAATCTATTTATAATTCTTTTGTCGGTCTACGTACACTGTTAAAATTGTGGTGTGTTTTATCAAATGTGAAGCACCAAGTTTAGCTCTCTTGAATTAGTGTAAACTGTTATGTAAAATATTTCATTGGATATTTGGTTACTTAATTGTAGATGAAAACTTAGTACTATGTTGTGCCTATAGTGTAGAATAACATTTATATATAAGCAACCCCTCTTGTGTAGTGTCAACAACTCAAGTTATGTATATGCACTATTCACCATTCAAAAGGTATCATAATAATACACAATGAAATTCATTTACTGATTCCAAAAAAATACAAAAATAAATGTTTTTATTATTACAAATTGAAAGAATATTGAACAGAAAGGTCAACTATGACAAGTCCTAATTGTTGACTAGTATACTTGCAAATTTTCTTTCTATATACATATATATACTTCACCAAAAAGGTGTAAAAATGTCCATTTTCTTAGTTGCCAGCCTTTGTGGTAGTGACAGCAATCCTAGAAAGAATGAACACACAAATGGAGGAAACAAAAACAGCACCAGCAAAACAAGCAAGATCCAATCCATTAACCACGGGTATATTCTTGAACTTCTCCAATACTCCTACTTGAAGTAGCATTATAAGTGCATGTCCTATTCTTGATTTGGCTTGCATTACTGATTTCATTCCCATCAATGATGGAAGTGTCTGAAAATAAAACAAGTTTTTGCCTGACAATTGATCATCTCCTTTAATATTATTTCTTGATCCCACAAACATGACATACAATCCCATTCCAAATGTAAGCATAGCAGTCCCCATAAGAAACATATCTGGAAAAAAAAAAGAACATTATTTGGTTAGAGTTTAACTTCTTTATTCCGATAGTGTAAAAACTTGTAACAACAACGATTGCTCATTAATGCATTTTGGTTCAAGTCTGAGTAATGACATACCGTCCTCTAAAAAGGACAAATAGATCTTATAATAAATTTATTTCTCGATTTTAACGTTTAAGAGAGAAAATATACCAATAGCTTCGATCAATAGCTGCACGACATGTCCAAGGTCTGACTTATGTGAGATTGCGATAAAATAGTGGACGTATGACTCAATGATTAAGTAACAACCCTGCAACAATGAAAATATTTATTTAATTTATTAGTCTTACAATTACATAAAATCAATTATTTCTTCATGATAAAATAACCATAAATATTAGTAGTAGTAATATATTACCTCGACAAAGCATAATAATGAACCAATTAATGTCCCTGCGACTGCAAAAAGACTGAAGAACCGGCAATCCAAAATACCCTGCAAAACAGAGTTTCAATATCCAATCATAAAAAATATATATATAAAAAATTGAGCTGAACAAAATCTTTGTGTATGTAATATTACACGTGTCATGTAATTATTGGATCAGTCTATAAACCAAACGCGTCGGTATAACTTTCTAAAACTTATGGACACCCGTGTTTTTACACAAATCATATATAGTCATAAATTAAGGCAAAAATTATGTATTAATATTCCTAGTGGGAACTAAGAAATTAAAGAAAAAGGGCAAAAATACACAAATTGGACCAAACTATTTACTCGACTATCCTTTGTTCTATTCTCTAAATTACTATTTCTTCATGTTTGATTCTATTGGTGGATTATATATATTCTGATGATATCTATATATTTTAATGATATTAAACAGTCTTTTCACCGTGTTATATATATATTTTAATGTTATTAAGGAGAAACTGAGTTAGTATTTTCATTGAAGCACTGTTTCTTCCTCTTTAATACTATAATAATATATATATATTCCGATGGTATCAAGTAGCAAACGCAAATTAGCAGATAAAAATAGGGATATGAAAGTAAATAGCTTCCCTTTATTGGGTAAAAGTGTTATTTAAAATCCATACCTTCTCAATGGAGGACTGTAAGTGACGCAATTTGTGCGGCATTTGTTTGAGGATGTTTTTCAAGTTTTGAAGAATCAAATCTGATATATTATCTGCTAATAAACTTAGATCTGAAATCTTCCAATTTTGTGTCGTCATTGATTCAGACACAACCAAACTTGTAATAGTGCTTGCTCCACCAACAGCCTTAGACGTTGTCACTGGCTTCTTCTCTCGGCCTCCACCAACAAGACCACCTTTGTTTAAACATTTAAACCTTAACGAATAACAACGTTGCTGCTGCTGCTGGTTCTTGCCTCCATTATTGTCACCTAAACCCAATTGTTTAGAGGTGCGTAACAATCTACCACTAATTATGGCCATTTTAATTTCACCTTGTTTTAATTTTATTATTTCCTCTCCATTGGACCAAAGTATTTATATACATATACAATATGAAAAAAGTGAAGAAGATTCGTGGCATATTAGTTAGTATTGTCGTGAAGTGAAGTAATGATATGTGTGACCTTTATTTTGGCTATTTTCTCCACTTTTCTTGGAGAGGTTGGCATAAAGGTGCATGCTCTGAAATTTTCGATGATATTTTTCACATTTAGCGTGTAGGGTCATAAGCATTCTCTTCCGAACACGTGGCACTTTGGTGACTTTTTATTGGTGGAAGTATCATTTTTAGAATTTGGAAAGAAGGATTCCTTTTTTGCTTTAGGTATTAAGTGGTTGAATTTTAAAACACCAAGTGGCCACGTGCCCTAATTCTTTGTAAATTGAGCAAATCAATTTGGAGTCTCAAATAGACACTAGACACACAAGTTGTTGTTACATTTTAGACGCTCATTGTATTAATGAGACATTTCAACTTATTACTTAATTAGTATGAAGTTTGTAGTCTTTGGGACATGAATTCAAATCGTGATATGAAATTAAAAAATTAATTTGAAGTTGAAAATTTTATTTAAAATGAGATTTCTTAAGTTGATTTTTTTCCTTCTATCATTATGAAAATTCACAATTTGTTAAAACTATCTAAACTTCTTTAATTATTATACCATCTTTGTAAATGAGCAAGTCATGTTAGTTTATAAATAAGGTATAATAAATTAATAATAGTAGTAACTAAATACTCTTTAATATAATTTTTCTACATTGTATAAACAATCTCGATATTTTTTTTTTGTAAAATTTAAAATGTTGGATATTTATTTGCACAGTATTGAAATTACTACTTGAAATTTGAAACTCTACATTTAAAAAAATGTTAAAAATTTATTTACATTTCATAAATATACGGTGATTTCAAATTAAAACTTTAAATTGGATCCTCAAATTAGTCAGACACCTATTATTTCTCTTCCTTTTATGATGGTCGTCGGTTGCTTATTTGATTGGGAGGACTTGCACGTTTATATTCGTTTTTTTCTATTTTGGCTACTACTTGTATTATGTAAAATTGTTCCTTTTAACATGACTTATATGGGAACAATCTTTCTATCTCAATATGTTCACGAGATAATAGTAAAATTTACATATACATTATTCTTCTCAAACTCTACTTAGTGAGATTTTCGTGGATTGTTGTTATAGTAGTATTACCATGCCTTATATATGCAACTGAACGATTCCTTAATGTGTTAATTAATTAATTTATATATAAGTAGAAATCATATATTTAAATCCAATAAACTAAATATGATGCGGTCGAATTTTAAATTAGAACTTGTAAAGTGTAAATTCTGAATCTACCTATAAATTTAAGCGTGTTTATTTGAACATGAAGTTTATAATATAAGTAAAAAAAATATTACAATGTATTGAAAAATTTGACTGATGGAGAAAATAATATATCAAAAAATTTTAAAAATATTCATTCTGTTTTAATTTATGCCATATATTTTGATTGAGTACAAAATTTAAGAAAATAGAAACGAGATGTGTTTAAATGTATCAAAATGTTCTTTGATACTAAACAGATGTTAAAATTAAACAACAATAACCTCACAATTGAAATCTAGGAAGTATAAAATACGCACAACCCTTATCATACGTTGGGAGGTAGAGAAATTATCTCTAATAGATCCTCGATTGAAGAAAATACATACATAAAAAGAAGTAAAGAAACATTGTTTTAAAAAAAAACAATATCTACGACAACATGATATTATAATTAAAATACAAATACAATAATAGAAATTGAAGAAGAAAAAATTACAAAAATATGGCTACAAGATTACAACTAGTACACACTATTCTTTTGAGATCTCACTAGTGAAATATTGAAGTGGAAGGGTTATTAAGTATAATAAAGTGATATTCTTTCTAATATATATATATATTTAAAATAAAAAGTTTATCCTACATAAATTGAAAAATAATTAATTAAATAAATTTAATTATTGGAATACAAATCCAAGCGGAGGGAACAAGAAGCAGGCAGTATCCTAGCGATCTAAAAGAAAAAAAAAATAGCGAGTTCAGTTGGAGAAATTCAGTTGAGCTGTTGTTTCTCTTTGTATATTTAGCTGATCGAACGATATTTAGTTCAGATCCACTAAGGTAACATTTACAGATTATTCTAATATGCAATCTTTTGATTACAATTTTTTCTCCTAATTTTGTTTAGTTGGGATTTTTTTTTTTTGTTAATTGGTTTTGGTTCATCGTTTTTTACAGTCTTCCGGTGAGTATGGTTCTTCTATTGTTGCTGCTTAGGTAGCTGACAAAGTTTTAATACTAATTCTATATATTGTAGAAATGGTTGTTTTCACAAATTCGATCCCGACATGGACACTGGGCAACCCATCAAAGATTAAGCAACATTCTAGTACAGCCATACAAAGGAGCCCGACTTTTACAAGAAGTCAAGCTAAAAGATGGTAAGATTTTCTTGTTGACATTTTGACAAACACTTGCTGTGCAATTTAAGGCTTTTCACTTGGTTAACTCTGTTCGACTCTAGCTGTGATTGTTATGATATGTACAAAGAGTTAGTCCCATATACCAAAGCGTGGTCCTGGCAAAAGACCATTGTCGATAAGAGGAAAGCACAAGTTGAAAGGAATGAGGATCTTGCTGACACACTCATTATATTGCAGCATAAGCCGGTTTATACGTTGGGTACTGGTAGCTCTGAAGAGAATCTACATTTTGATGTAAAGAATGCTCCTTTTGAATTGTACCGAACAGAACGTGGTGGCGAAGTTACTTATCATGGCCCTGGTCAGGTACATTTCTGATTTCACCTGTTGCTGCCTGCTTCCCCAACTATCTTAATATAGTTTATTACTAAGCCAAGTGTATAGTTGTTCTCAATGCTTGATGTCATTGGTTCAAGGGCTTGCAAAGTTTCTATTCCAAGTTGTCTAATCAGATGTTGGTAAGGGGAAGTATCAGTAAAAATGAGATTTTGATGGGCTATGATTAACTAAAGATTCTACAAATTCCCATATCAAAATGTGGTTTTGACAAGACCGCTGTGTTATACTCCATTGGGTAACTGTTTGTAGGTGGGATTAAGAGTGACTCATGTGTTTGTTTATTTGTTTGTTTGTTTGAGCTTTTACTTTTCTGAGATATAATGCTTCTGTCTGAAATTGTAGCTAGTTATGTATCCCATCATCAATCTTCGATATCATAAGATGGACCTTCATTGGTACCTCAGGAGCCTTGAGGAGGTGATTATACGAGTTCTTTCTTCATCATTTTCTATGGAGGCTTCAAGAATTAATGGCCTAACTGGTGTTTGGGTTGGTAAGTTCTAATTGTCCATATCATTTGGTTGGCCATATCAGTCTTCAATGGTATTATCTGAAATTTCTGAACAAGACTTGAGGTGTTATGGTTTTAAAAACCTTTTGGTAAGGGATAGCTCATAAAATATTTCTTGTTGAAGATTTCCTATATAGTGCTTCCGGCCATATTTGAAGTCTGGTTACAATTTTAAACTGATCAACAGTTTAGTTGTACCTGGATTTGTGGATTGAAGGATATTACTTTTCTTTGTTGGAATAAACCTTTTATAGGTTTTTCAATGAATATCTTTAGATAAAAGCCTTCTGATTTGTTGATGTCTACTACCATTCATCTAGAGTGTTTAGGTATCTTTAGAAGCATACTTGATACAGACCGATACTGTCAGAAGTTATCTCGAATATTTGTATTACCAATTGCATGCTCCATCCAGGAAAGATTTCTGGAGATAGCTTTACAAGTCGCCCCCTTTTTAAAAAACTTAACTGCACACTTTATATCTCCTTTTCAAAAAGGAAAATAGTTGGTTGGGTGCTATTGAGACAAATAAGAAGTGAATAAAAGGTATTTCCTGTGCGAACAAACAAACTAAGCAAGATCTGTGGGAGAACTGAATAAGGAATGAACTTCTTTAAAGGAGATAAAACTGTTTGAGAAAATAGCCTAAAACACTCCTAATCTATAACCAAAATCCTAACTGCACATTCCAACTACACGGGTGTCCTATCACCCCCTGAACATTTTTTTTTATCTATTTTATAACCCCCCCCCCCCGAAATGTCATAACCAGTTAAGTATCTTGGGGTGTAATACACACGCAAGCCATGTCAACACCACGTCACGCCATATCAACGCCACATTATAAATACAATAAATTTATAATTATTTTTACTACTTTTTTCTCTTTTCTTTTATTTTATATCCATTACAAAACATCTATTATAAAAAGATATCATCATCTCCAACTCCAACAAAAGACGATTTTTTTATGTTCCATTTTGAAGATACCCAATTTATTATTAAGAAATTTAAGAGTGAGACATATTTTCTGGTGCATAATCACAAGTTGAGCTTTAGAATTTGGAAATTATTAGTCAACCCAATTAGTAAAATTAATGATACTTGCTGATCTAATTATATTACTTTTGGATCTTGATTTGTATTTTGTTTTAGAACTTTAATTGAAAAATAATAACTAAGTAGTTTAAGGGTTAGAATTGATGATGAAATTTTGGAGAGGAATGTGAAGAAGAAGAAGATGATACGTGGGGTGGGTTTGGTGGGGGGGAGGGGGAATTATTCATATTTAATTAAAGAGAGGTAAAAAAAAAGAAAAATAAAGAGAAGAGAGATTATTAAAATAAAGTTTTAGTAATATTTAATTTTGGTATTCATATTCACTCTCTCAAAGAGAGTGGAATACACTCACTTGCCACATAAGCATTTAGGGTGAAATTAATTATAATTTTAAATAGTTCAGGGGTGATAGGACACCCGTGTAATTGGAGTGTGTAGTTGGAATTTCGGGTATAGATTGGGGGGGGGTTTAGGCTATTTTCTCAAACTGTTTCATCTTTGTCTGAAACTGCTTTACTTGGCTTATCCAGTAGGTTGTTTTAATTTTCGTAGTTCGAGAGGGTAGAACATAGGCTTAAGAGTGCCTAATCAAGAGTACATTGTTATTCTCCCCCTTCCAATCACCTCACCCAAGAACCTTTTCAGTTTTCACCCTTCCTTTTTTTATCCTTCAACCATAAGTATGATGAATTATTATTACGTCTCTTAGTTCTGAAAGAAGGCATGTAAGATTGATCTAACACTGGCTTCTTTCAGGGGGTCAGAAATTAGCTGCAATTGGCATTCGAGTATCTCAATGGGTCACGTATCATGGCCTGGCACTGAATGTCACCACAGATCTGTCACCCTTTCAACAGATAGTTCCATGTGGGATCCGTGATCGTCAAGTTGGAAGCATAAAGGGATTGCTGAGAGAGTACTCAAACTCTAATGGCTGTGACACAGAAAACCATCAGGACATTGATGATGTCCAGCTTATTGATATAACTCATAGATCTTTAGTTAAGGAGTTTTGTGAAGTTTTTCAAGTTGATCTCCAATGTAAACATTCACCTCTTTTAATTTCTTGAGAAAATCCTTCTCTTGGCTTGATTAGGTTAAAGACTTATTCTTGGAGAGTGAATTATTCAACAGATTATACAGAAATATCAGATTTGTAGCAATTTTAGTTTCAAGTGCATTTGTCTCATTGATCCAAATTATAACCTTGAAACTTTTCCATTTACAATTAAAGTGGTGCAGGGCAATTTGCTTTTGGGACAAATTGAATATGTATGACCCAGATTTGAGTGTTCATCATCCGATTTGAACAATTCTGCAATCAAAGATTCATTATTGCTAAAGCAAACTTGTTTTATTTCTACACAAGTAACAAACTTGTTAACTAGGTATAATGTGAATGTGTGATTGAAGTTGCATTTATTATATATGGACATTTGTTCTGCTGCTTGATGCTGGAGTGTCATTCAGAGATCGTATTTATCTAACAGACAGATCTATTCAAATTTACCAGGAAAAATTAAAGTTCCTCTTCCATGTACTAAGCAGTAAAAGAAAACCTTAATTGATGAACTGAAAGCTAAGGCATATCTCTATTATTTAGCTCAGAAAAGCAGAGGTAGTAGGAGTAGATACTGCACCTGATAATTTAATCTAATGCAAATCAAAGTTTCTATAAAGCAAACATCTTCATCTACAAAGATTAGTAGTTTTCAGAAACAGGTCTGGAGGGAAAGAGCCTTTGAAGAAATGTAAGCAAGGACCATAAGCAAATTACTCCTAAAACTTGGAAAGTCACTATCATAGCAACCAATGCACCACTTCTGTCGAACAACTCGGGTGTGACAGGAGCTCCGCTCATAGAAAACATCAACTTCTCCACAAAATGCACGGATCTCGTCAACTGATATATCCTATAAATCTGCAAAGATTTGAAATCCTCAGTCCCATGTTTACTTGCCTTTACCCCGAAAAGAAAAGGGAAGAGTTAGCAGTTTGCATACCTCAAAAATAATTGGCACCAAGGGCCAAGAAGATGATCCATTTCTGTCAAGAAATCTCTCGAATAAATACTGTACCAAACAGCCAACCAGAAAAGGAGCCACTGCAACCAAGCCTGGCAAGCCAAGTGAAGGCCAGGTAACATAAAGAGCGAAGAGTGGGGCAAAAATCTTAAACCCCATTACAAAGAAAGCAGATGTTATATATCCCTTTAGCCCAGTTATGAGGCTCCATCTCTTTGCACTGAACTGTAGATATGGCTTCTGAACGCTGTCAGTGACCCGAAGATATGTCGCAAGGCCAATATAAAACATGACCTCAGAGAAAAATGAAGAAACAATTTCTGCAGAGACAGATGTAGATTTCAGTAATTTTTCACATGTATAACTGCAAGTGCAGCTGAATCGTGCGCATCTAGCTATAATTTTCACAATCCCACAGCTCGTACAATTTGGAAAGTTTTTGTTCTTTAAATCTGATAACATGTACCTTCTAGTAATGGTAAAATGGAAGAGATTCTATTACATGGTAAAAATGTTTCGACCAACAAGAAACTTTTGGGGGAGAAAATTGACTATAGAAATGTTATTCAAGACTCATAACGTTATTGCTTAACAGCTTAAACAAGCTAGCTACACATCAACCTAGCTGGCCAATTGAAAACTATCATAAAATCTATCCAGGTATCCCAAAGTAACACTTTAACGTACACTTCAAAGTTGACCATTTTTACTACTACGAACATTCAGTTGAAACAAAAATCAATTCATAAGAGTAGGGGAACCTTCTGAGACGTTAAATCTTGTTTGTCATCTGCTTCAAGCATACTTCAAGTTTCATCTAGAATGGATGTATCTTTTTTCTTTTTTTTAATAAGGCAAGATTTTTAGAGTGAGTGTAATGTAATTACCCATATAATTGTCTGAGCCATTAGATTGTACTCTTCATGATTGAATAGAATAAATGAATGCTAACAAGAAATAGGAATTTAAATGCATTATACCAAGACAGACAGTTCATGGTGAAGTAAATTTCACTCAAAAACTCAAATATCAATATATATATCAGCTAGATAACCACAAAATTCTAGCTGAAAACATTAACCTTGACTGACATCTCTGTTAACTACAAACTAAAATAAATTGCTCATTAATCCGAAAGTGAGTTATCCAGAATTATGTTAAGAATGTGGACTAAATCAGTCCTCACTATATCATCAGACATTTACAGCTAATGATTAGTTAATATCACTTCTGCGAATTTACATATCCAATCACCAGATTAGTCAACGTCATCTTTTCTGAAGTCGCATTGCAAGTTAATGGTTACAGATACAGCATATAGAAAGTAACAACAAACTCCTACTCTACATTCACATACCTGCAAAAGTTGCATTCTTGATCAAGTCATCAACGGCAACCACAATGAAGAACCGAGGAAGCACTAAAGAAGAGATCAATGCAATAGGAGCAATAACCCATAGAAAGGAGCCTTTTTTTTCCTCAAAAGGAGCTGACACCAACTTACTTTCTTCAACCATTTGGTGAGTAATCCCTTGGAATGAAACCGAACCTGATTTACCCCGAAACGGTTCAGACCCATTACTGGCGATTATGCTCACATCCCTACTTTCCCTGCCATCATAATTCAACTTCCCTGGAGGACAGGAATTAGAGGCATACACTATCAATCCCCTCTTCAGTGACGGTCTAACTGCAAAATAAGGGAAGCAAGGCCATATTTAAAGTAAAGAAATATATACATCCTCGAAAACGGAAATTGGAAACAAAGCGGAAGACTGTCTTTTGAAGCAATATAGAGGTACCCAAAAGAGGAAAGTGGAAAGAAAGCATCCATGTTTAAATTTCAACCCAAAATACTATTTATAAAGCAATACATACAAAACCCAACAGAGGAAACTGGAATGAAGCATAGATGTTTGAATTTCAAACCAAAATACTGTCTTATTTTTTTTATATAATTGTGGTGTCCGCTGGCTTGCGCACACCTTAACTAATTCCACGGATACCCACCACTTCCCACAAGCAACATTGTATGAGGTGACTCCATCTAACAAGACTAGGACAGATGGACCTCGTGATTCTCAACCCACTTCATTAACCACTGGGCCACACACTTGGGTGCCAAACCAAAAAAAATACTATCTGTAAAGCAATATGTATAAAACCCAACAAATGAAAATTAGAAACAAATCAAAAGACTATCTTTTGAAGAAATTTAGAGGTACCCAGAAGAGAAAATTGGAAATAAAGCATGGATATCAGAATTTCAACCCAAAATTCTATCTTTAAAGCATTTTTTCACAAAACCCAACAAAGGAAATTGGATAGAGAGCGAAAAAGTTTACATTTCAAGCCATTCTGAACCAAAGGAATTCTTTTATCCAATCGAACATAGCTTATACCATGGTTCTTCCGCACCACAGAAATCTACACAGAATTAATAAAATTAATACCCATAAATGCTAAAAACAAATTCAAATACTCATAAAAATGAGAAGAAAATACTTACATTTCGAAACTGGAATTGTGAAAATTTGGGGATAGAAGCTTCATGCTGAAGCAAAGAACAAGCAGATTGCAGGTTCATATTATTGTTCTGGATTACAGTAGTAAACCCTAAACCCCCATTTGAGCTCCTTTTCTTTTTTCTTTTAAATTTCAAGTTTCTAAATAAGCAAAACCTCCCCCACATGTTTATTTTAATGATACATGGCCTCATATAGTTTGTGATATTACGGACAACCCTATTTCTTATTTGAAGTGATTGTCAAATCCATTTTGAGTGGAGCTTAATTAAACTTGTTACAACATCGAGTTGAATCGATCTTGGATTGAGCTTAATTGAATTTTATTATAATATAATTGAATTCAAGCCGAATCAGAATCGGCTTCTTAGTTTTTAAATTACAAATATTCTTTGTTACTATATAGTCTATATACAAGTACATAACTAGCCGAAGAGATTCAATATCTATTATATATATATAAAAATAATTTTAATCATTCATAAATAGTGTAATTTTTTGCCAAAGAAAATTCGAATAAACCCCTTATCCCCGGGCTGGCTTCGCCCATGGGTAGGGGTTCATATCAAACGACACAAACTCCCACCAACCAAGGTTTATATATGTTGGGTGACTGAATTCTACTGGGAAAAAATGAGGATGCGTGTATTTTTACTTCATATACTTCTATTGTAATGTGACTAATGTCCAAGTCCGGCTAATTATAGCACTAAGGGGTAGAATTTGTTGTTTTTATGTACATTTTTTTAATTACGATTTACGAGTATTGGAGTTCTTACTAGTATTATAAGTTTTGGGTAAAAAAAAAAAAAAGTTGAATGCTTCAAATCAAATTCCTAAAATAATGTTAGTAGTACTATTTACATGGGCAGTTGGCTTCTTTACGTAACCAATTCTTTTTATAAACTAGTGACTCATAATATTGGCTTATAGTTAGTAATATTTGTTAATATAGTAACTCCACTATCATAACAAGTTAATGATATACATATACTAACATCATCTAAAAATTCACTATTATATAGTACTATTTGTATCGATCCTCTGAAAGTTAAGTCTCCTTTGGTTGGATTCTAATGTCTATAAATACTGTAATAACTAATTTTATTCCTTTTTTTTTAAAGCCAGATCAGCCCAATTAGCAAGTTGATCATGATCAATGTTTTAAAAGGCGGGGCGTTTTTGATAATAAACGCATGAAAATCTCAGAATTTGTGCGTGTATTCATAACACTTAAACTTTTGCATCAGGACTTACGCATCAAGTTTTAAATGTACACTTTTATTTGCGCCTCGCAATATTTTTGATACATTTTACCTCAGCTCCAAAAATGCCTTTAGAAACACTGATCGTGACTATGTGTCTATGTTAACGAGGCATGTAATTAGTTTCTGGGCTCCAAATGCTTAATAATAGACAGTTAAGGTTGCTTCTAAGATATGATTCAAATCAAACTTGACATATACTCTTAACCAAGTTAAATACTGATTAAAGAGACTCGAAAACTTAAAACTCTTGGACAACTTGCTGAAATTGTTTATAATATCAATTTGTTTCCCCTCTCTTTGTCACGTTCCAATCATATAGTATATGGTATAGTTTATATGAAAGAATAACAAAATTGGTACCAACTCCCATGCAATTGTATATATTATAAAAATAACGTGGGGCGTGGGGGCTAATTCACATTAAACTACTACACAAATCTTGAAATGATATGAGGACAATTTTTTTATACTTTTAAAGTTTAAAATGAAAGTTTTCGTTATTTAAGTAAGATGTTGTATAATTAGATAGATACTATCTTGTGACCTTGAACTTCAAATCCGTTTGATATGATTAACTTTTTCTAAACTATTAGATACAAATTTATCTAAATTTATTGGGCTAAATTAATTCAAAAATACTTTTATTATGGTAATGACAATATTTACTCCGCAGGATTTCACTCAAATGATCTCAGTATTTCTATATCTTTTACATAGCTTCCCTATTGATCAACTACGAACTTGGGAATTTCTTTGCACACTCAATAATTTTTTCTTAAAATAAGTTAGTGTTTGATCATAAAGTTTGAATCAAATTTGAGATTTATCTTCTTTTATTTATTTTTTTGGGAGAAATTTAATTTCCACTCATAAAAATTTTAATTTTTTTCAAGTAAATTATACTTGTCCAAACCAACTTTCAAATTTTAAATATTAAATGACAACTTCAAAAACACAAATTTTCGAATTTGAACTTCAAAATATATAACTAAATGAAAGTTGAGTTTCACGTGGCCCCCAAATATCCACAAGTCAATTTACGAGATTGAGAATTGTGTGCCTCCACACGATTCATGAACATTTATGACCACTGAAAGCTAAAACTAATTATTTTTCTTGTGTGTGTCTTCAAGCTATCTTTAACATGGTAAAACATAGTAACATGAGCCTTAGCCCATGTCATCACCCCCACCATCTTCATATCCAATTTGTCCAACAATTATTCGTATACTAATTATCAAAATAAGTCAACCCAATTTTTTTTTTAAATATAATATAATATTATTGGTTTTTAATCAAATTGGTATTGTTTATTGAAAAATAAAAATTCAGATGGGATTTAATGAAAGAAGCGTACGTATAGTATAGTATGGACGGTAGTGGGAATTTAATGTGCTGGCACAAGCACAACATCTTAGGTTTAGATTGAAATGTTTGACCAGTGCAGTCTTTGACTTCCGTCCTACAATACGTTGACAGGTCAATTCAACGCCGTCCAGATGTAAAACTAAAAATTGGGGGGAAAGTGTGTTACACATGACAGAAATTTGTTACCTACAGTTCATCGAGAAAGCAGCGGATCTAGAATTTTATGCTTATGGATTTTTGAAGGTATTTTAGAAAATAAAAATGAGTTTAAAAAGTAAAAATTATCTGTTCAATTCTACGTTATTGATGCGCAAATACACTTATCCAGACATCTATACTTGTTAAATATACTTATACATAAAATAAATTAATATAACTATAGAGATCGAAAAAAAATTAGTGAGTTCTCGTGAAGTAGCCTCATACTCTACTATAGATCTGCGCCCTTGAGTTCATCCGTGCAATTGAAAATGGTGACTTTAATTTGAGAAATCAAAATACTCTAAGTTGATGAATCTTATTGGTTGGTAATTAATCCAATACACCGGAAATAAGACCATTGGTGGATTATTTAATTATTTTTCTTATTGTTAATGCAAGAATGACTGTCGTTACCTAATAGAATATATAATATAAATATAAATATAGTAAAGTTACTAACAAACTGAATATGAAAATAAAATGAAAAGAGGTGGAAATGATCTTTAAATGAATAAAAGTATTTTTGTTTGTTGTTTGTTGTTGTTGAATAAACATATTGACTAAATATTCTAAAAGAACAATGTCATCAACTGGTCTAATTTTGGAAACTTAATATAAAATGTTATTCCATATAGACTATTTGATTTGACCATAATTTTTGTCTTTAACGTGAAAGCATCACTCCCTCACTACGTGGAAATTCACCGCATGGATATACAAAATTCATAAACGAATATTGAAATAATTAAGTTTACATTTTAAGTGAATTTGGTATAAGTGCCTCCTAATCTCTTTTTTTTTTTCTTTTTTGATTTCTCCAGATCAACGTTTATATGGAAAATGGATCATGAACTGACAATATAAAATACTTAATCTACAATTTCTTTACAGTGTTTGTCCTTGTTGAAATCAATTTCTAAATGAATCATTTTTTCAAGAGTCATTTATTTTGAAAATAGACCAAACGAGGATTGGGATTTCTATGAATCACTCCCTCGGTCAACTTAAAAATAAATGTCTATTTTTGTTTATTAAGTTGAAAAATTAAAAGATAATTTATCATTTAATTTTTGATTTTTTTATTAACTATAATTATTGCTCAATACGCTTTTTAAAATATTGAATTTATTATATTTAAAAAAATAAAAAATTGTGATTTTATTTTATATTTCTTAAAATATGTGTCAAATAAATACTAGATAAGTAAAAATGAATGAATAAAGTATTACATTAGATGCTTGACTAGAAACTAGCAAAATAGCAACAATAACCCAAAAAAAATATGCAAATTTGACAGAAACCACATGTCAAAGTGGACGGAAAACGAAAAACAAGCCAACAATAAGAAAGGCAAGCAGTGTACAATTATTAATTTAGTAATTGAATAAAATTAGTGAGGAACAAAAGGAATCAAAGACGGTGGCATGAAAAAAATAATAATATTGCCACTTAGATCTCCAAAACAGATGAAACACAAGCAAGAACAATAAAGGCACCACAAAACCCAAAACAAAAGCGCCGCGTTTTTTTATACAGCAATCCAAATAAATTCACAATTTGTCGCACGCTTTTGTTATGCGTATTACTCTATATTTTGTGCCAATAAGCCCACCCCACAAGCCATAATATATCATTACTATGTCATGATTAAGACTCGTAGTTAGAATTTTCTCTAAAGATATTCAAAATATGCATAAGTAAACATAAAAAAAAAAAAAGTTAAAAGAAAATTTAATATTTACTAGATATATAGAAAAAATTAATTTCAACTATGTAGAAATAGTGAGTTTGAATCTCTCGGCCCTACGACTCTAACCTCAAATGCCAACCTTCCTTGACATCACACCTTTGTTTATTTATAGGCAAGAATATCCACATATATTTCTCACTCATTCAACTCCATTGAACTCTCCTTCTCTTGTTCAAATTCCTCAAAGACATATATTTGTTGAACAAATAGTCAAAGTTCAATTCTTGATTTCTGACAGAGTTATTAGTAATGGCATCAACTTCTCTTGTTCTTCCTTCTCTTAAACTACAATTCCCCTCACATAAATCATCATCTTCTTGTAAGAAGTCATCGTCTCATCGGGTCAGTATTCATCCCATTCAAGCTTCAGTGTCTGAGAGACCACCTTTCATTTCATCGCCAACCGTTAAACAAGCAAAACTCCCGACCAGAAAACTCCCTGGAGATTATGGGCTACCATTAGTTGGTCCATGGAAAGACAGACTTGATTACTTTTACAATCAGGGCAAAAATGAATTCTTCAAATCTCGAATTCAGAAACATCAGTCAACTGTTTTTCGAACCAACATGCCACCTGGTCCATTCATTTCCTTCAATCCAAACGTTGTTGTTTTGCTCGATGGTAAAAGTTTCCCCATCCTTTTTGATGTCTCAAAGGTTGAAAAAAAGGATCTTTTCACCGGTACATTCATGCCTTCCACTGATCTCACAGGCGGTTATCGTGTTCTCTCCTATCTTGATCCTTCCGAACCAAATCATGCCAAATTGAAGAAACTCATGTTTTATCTCCTTTCATCGCGGCGCCATGAAGTTATTCCAGAGTTTCACAATAGCTATTCCGAGCTATTTGAAACTCTAGAAAATGAACTCTCTACAAAAGGGAAAGCTGGGCTCAATGCAGCAAATGATCAAGCTGCATTTAACTTCCTGGCTAGATCCCTATATGGCATTAATCCTCAAGATACCAAACTTGGAGCCGATGGACCTAAGTTGATTGGCAAATGGGTGTTGTTCCAGCTTCATCCTTTGCTAATTCTTGGCCTTCCAAAGATTCTTGAAGACCTTGTTATGCATACTTTCAGGCTTCCCCCTGCCTTAGTGAAAAAAGACTACCAGAGATTGTACAATTTCTTCTACGAGAACTCAACTTCCGTTCTTGATGAAGCTGAAAAAATTGGCATTTCACGCGAAGAAGCTTGCCACAATTTGCTATTCGCTACATGTTTCAATTCATTCGGAGGAATCAAAATCTTTTTCCCCAATATGTTGAAATGGATCGGCCGAGCTGGGGCCAAACTCCACAACCAATTAGCTCAAGAAATTCGTTCAGTCATTTCATCAAACAATGGAAAGGTCACAATGGCTGCCATGGAAAAAATGCCACTAATGAAATCAGTAGTCTACGAATCCCTCAGAATTGAACCCCCAGTAGCATCACAATACGGCAGAGCAAAGCGAGACATGATAATCGAATCCCACGACGCATCATTTGAGATCAAAGAAGGTGAACTCCTTTATGGGTTTCAACCATTTGCAACTAAAGACCCAAAAATATTTGACCGATCGGAAGAGTTCGTCGCCGATCGGTTCATCGGAGAAGAAGGGGAGAAGCTATTGAAACATGTGTTATGGTCAAATGGATCGGAAACAGAGAACCCATCGATAAATAACAAACAGTGCGCCGGAAAAGACTTCGTCGTATTGGTTTCAAGATTGTTGTTGGTCGAATTGTTCCTCCGATATGATTCGTTTGAGATTGAGGTCGGAACATCTCCTTTAGGTGCTTCAATTACCTTAACTTCTTTGAAAAGAGCCAGTTTTTGATTAAAACTGGATTAATTAAGTGATTAATAAGCTTGCTTAGTGTATTAAATTTCATTGTTATTAAGAATTTATAGAACAATGCATACCGGCCGCTGGCGTGAATTGAGGAAGAGATCGGTGATGTGTATAGTTTAGTATAGTAATTATTTTTTGTTGAAAAAATGGAATGTATCACTATTTTTACTCTTTTCAATGATCAATCTATCTGTTGTTCTCAATAAATACAGTAGTTAATTTGTAACCTTGATGTTTACCGTTAAAACGACAAAGTTGAATTTATAGACGTGATTTAAGAATATGCGGATAAACTTGACCAAAATACCTGATTTGTGTATTGTAATATGCTTAATTAATGTGAATAAAATATGGAATTGCAGCAAAAGAATAGAATGAGTGCAAAGCTTCATCTTATTAATATGACTAGTACGGTGATAGATATCAATATAACGTCAAAATAAATTTCACATAATATGATAAACCTTTATGTAATATGTATATAAAAATTAGTTCTATAAAATAAAGGGAAAAATTCAATAAAAAGAAGTAGCATGACTATCTGCTCAATCCATTGGCGCCTTAAAATAAAGTAATGTCTTTCGTAAGTCAGAAGATTTAAATTGGCCGGTAAAAAAAAATATCACTCCTTTGACAGTCTCCTAAATTATCCAATCATCTTCGTGCTTGTTGTCTTCATGCCAAAAAAAAATGACATCCAATTCTAAAGTTACTTACACATACCTTTTATTTCTTAGAATAATACTATATTAGCTAAATATTTTTTAACTATTAATGTTTTGAACTTTATTTGAAAAATAGTAAAAGCAGGCTCAAAAAACTTCTCCTATTTATTATTTAAAAGAGGACAAAGGTGAAGATTCAAATTCAAAGTATGACTATTTCTTTAATATACTATTAATTCGAGAAGATTATTTTTTAAGCATCTATAGTAAAGCATGAAAATTGCAATATTATAAACAATTATTTGAAATGAATCTGTACTAGTATTTTGGTTTAGCATAAGCGACAGAAATTACACAGAGAGAGATTAAATTTAAGTCTTGTAAGATTAAAAGAATGAACTTTAGCAAAGATACGGAGGAAAAGATATCAACACATGTACTTAGGTTTTTTCGTTTCTTGTTCTTCCATCGTTTCTCAATTGGTGAAAAAATAGAACAAATTTATAATTTACTGCATTTCTTCGGAGTGTCACCCAAATGCAGAAAGATAAGAATAATAAAAGATATAAAGAAAATAAAGAAAAGATCTAAATCTTGTAGATGGGTTCATAAATTTATGAATATTAGGGCTCTAGCCTCATTTTATTGGAAAAGTGAAGAAAGTTCAAATGGGGAAAGATACACATATCTTTTTATTTAATTTTATTTCAGATTCATAATTTGTGTCTTACATGAGACACTTGAGAGAAAAGCATAATAAAATGTGTGAGTATCAGTGTGATATTTATAGAAAAAATTATTTAACTACACACTTCTTTTTATTATAATTTCCGGATACATCAATTCAAAATACCATACTCATAATTTTCTTTCTTTTTTCACTCCACAAATCTCTCCATAGTTACATCAATTAATCTATTTTTGAATATAAAATATTTTCTCTTTTCAATTAATGATTTCAAATTATTCAAGAGGTAGATTTCTTTCCATCACTTCATTTTTTTTTAAAAAAAATTATTTTATTTTTTTATCTTAAAAAATTCTTGATACATATGGATGAAGGTCGATTTTTGTTGTTCATCTTTTTGTGATACATATAGGGTCGCATTTTTAATGTATCTTATTATTTTTGTTTCTTAAATTACAGTGTAATAGTCATTATGTATCAGATACATTTATTATAAATTCAAATTTATATATCATGTTTAGTCATATACATAACAATGAATATGATACAAACTGATATTGTTATAAACATTAGTGTTTATATATCAACAATTATATTTGATAATGTCTACAGATACATAACCTTCTAGTTGAATAAGTTAAGGTGTATGTATCTGATAGTAAAAAATAACAAAATTTATGAACATGACACATACTAATTTGTGTTATAATAAATTAAGGTTATGTATCAAAACTAATATTTAAATACAATATATTGTACATGGTAAAAATGTAATGTATCATAATATTGAAACGAATGCATGATACACTAATTTAAGAAAGAAAAATAACTAGATACATTAAAAATCTAAGCCTTTATATGTATCATAAAAAGATGAACAACAAAAAATCGAAAAAAAAAATTAACAATCTAATTTGTTGAAAGCAAAAAAACGTGATGACAAAATCCTTCTACACTTTCTTCTTTGCTCTGTACCAACTCCTGTAACTTTTTTTCACTTTCAACAATGAATCTTGACTCAAAGTCATTACCGGAGTCACCAACAACTCGACCTTTTCCCCTCCTTTTTGGGCGTTTTTTCCAAAGATGCGTCCTTCTCCAACTAATTGGGTAATCACAATATAAAAATTTTAAAAATTGATCATTGATGACTAGAAAGAAAAAAATGAATGTGTTAGTTTTAGCATTTTAATATCAATATTGAGTGATATTAATTTGCGTAAGTGATATATGTTATAATTCTCTCTTTAATGCATAAAAATGTCTTTCATTATCATTTTTAGCTAGTGCAAGATTATTCATTTCATTATATATTTTTAACCTAATTATCACTAATAAGTGGTGCACTAAATGATAATGGTGGAATTTCATTATTTTTTCATCTTTGAATGATTTCCTTTCCTATAAATAGAGAGATCTTCTTTGGTTTGAAATGGAAGAAAAAATTGAGTGTATTAAATTTGTCAAAAAAGAGAGTTCTTATTAGTTGAAAGGATGTGTTCTTTTTTGTGGAGCTTTAAACTCAACTCTTATTCAGAATTTGTTGAGTAACATTTTGTGATAAAGCTGTTGTATTCTGAAGGGGACGAGTCAAGAGGACTACTGCTGGACCGGTGAAAAAATTTATTGCAGTGGGCTTGAATCTCCTTAAAAAGAGCGAGATATCCGCGTCTCAGTCAAAAAGTGAATTTATTTTCTTCATTTTATTTTTCAATTGTAATTTGTAATCTTGTAATTTCACCAATAGGATGAAAAAGAAGAAGCAGAAGAAGAAAATTTGTTACGCTTTGGGATAGATTAGTGAGAAGAAAATTTGAAATTTGAATTGTTTGAAGTTCCTAAAATTTTGAGAGAGTTGACATCAATTTGTTTTGAGTGATTTGTGGAACTGATATTTAATTTTACCTTTTAGTTCCTTTTTAAGCTCAACCGACAAGTTCTATAATGTATCAACATTTATGTATCCAGGTGACTGCTATGTTTTTGGATGGGACAAAGTTGACGGAATTTTTGTAAATTAATAAAAAATAGAAATAAAATATAATTTGCTCCTTACGCTATGTGATTCCTAAAAATTGTACATATTTGTATGAATCCTAAATTAAGAGAGGTATCTTGTAAGCATTCTTTGTCCCTTGTTTATAGAGATATAAATAGCTGAAGGTAACTTTCATCTTCCACTTGTTGGGCAATCTTTTCTTCAACTAAGTTGTAAGGTGTCAATTTTTCATCACTTTTTGCTAAATGAATTTTACTATAAAAGTTAAGTGATGAATAATACTTACATCTTCGTAATATTAATTGTAGTATTAGTTCGCTCTCCTCTCCTGCTTATGATTTTGTTTCATTCTTTGATTTCGTTTATCTAATTTCAAGCAAACCTTAAATGACTAACATAATAATAATGTTTCATACTTACGAAAGATACAAGCTTTGGAAATAAACTGAAACTTTTAATTGAAGGAAGAAAAATTACTTATACTAAAGAAAAGAACAAATCTATGCTTGAAGTAATTTATTACACCAAATCAAATCAACAATTTTAAAGATTTCCTCCTATTTAGTTTTATATTTCATCCTCACTGCAACTAAAATAAACTCAAAAATACCATTATAAGAATTAATAATTTAACTATATGCTTGGAATGGAGAATTTTCAATTTATACTCGATCACCTAGCAAGATCCTATTAGTGATTATTTGATCTTCTAAAATATTATTTTTCCAAACTCAATTGAGTAAGTTGCTAACGTAATAAGAAATTGAAGTGAAAATCAAAAGGATGGTTAAGAGGTACCGTATAACATAAATTAAAAGAAGTTAAAAGGCACCATCTTAGAGAAACATGGGAGCCTTCACTTCATCTCCTTCAAATTTTATTGATGCATAATTTTTTGTAGCGCCTCCGATAAATGAAACTATCCAACTGAAAAACTCTCAAGCGTTGTGAAATTACAGAGGTAACTTATGACTGTGATTGAAATTATTCTTCGATGTATTCTTCCAAGTTCCACCCTAAGATAGAGGAGCAGTCATGGGATTGAAAAGGTAGGAAAGCTTTATTTGAGGAAGGGCGTAATGTTTGTGTAGGAAAAGCCACAATAAAGAGGCAACCCGTGGTCAGAGGATGGACTGTTAGTTTATTATTATTTTTATGCAAATCGCGTTATAAGTAAAAAAATAGAAGGAAAAATTAGAAATTATCAATTCTGGCCCAGGAGAGTGCTACATCACCGGGCTGAGGATCCTCTTTTATATATATAGAGAGAGAGAATAACAAAAGATGGAACACGTGAACTTAACAAGCATAAGAGAACAGTGTATTACTAGTGAATTAATAATGCTTTGATGATGTACAACAGGTGATTGAAAAACTATAACTAAATCCTAGGGAGCAACTGCCATATTGAAACTTTGGCCTCATGAAGACTCCCATTTACTCACATTTGCCTATGTTGGGCAGCTTTTTGAAATTCATTACGGTGTAGCCAAAAAGACATATTCGTGCATGCAAACAAGCATGAAAATGAAGATATATAATGTGCTATGAAGCAAATAGTACATCTCAATGCTTCAACGAGGGCCTCGGAATATAAAACAAGTGAAAGCCCAACTATATTTCAGTATCAGCTGATTAGTGATCATATAATTTGAGAGCTGGATGGAATTTTAAACCACGGTTATGTCATTTCACTTGAGAATTTAAAGTGAATTTAAAAAAATTCACGACAATGACTATTTCTCAATTACAGACCAAAAAGTGTCGGGTGAATGGTATTTCTATTTTAAATTTCCTAAAATTAGTATCATGCAAAACAGATACTCCACAAGTCCCAATTTATGTCACAATCCTTCCTTTTTTTTATATGTCTAAAAAAGAATGACATCTTTTCATATTTAATGATAATCTTACTTTAAACTTCTCATTCTTAAAACTTCATGCCCAAACAAACACCTTTACATGAATCAAAATCGATGGAGTTCTGATTTTAATAAAAAGAACATTTGGAAGTACAGACCAAATTTGCCATATGTAGTATTCTTGCTAGTATACTACATTTTCAACTGCTAAATGTCCCTGTAAGTAAATTACAAAGAAGAAATTTAATCCTTTACATAATTACTTAACTATATGATTAAGTAAACTACTACAAGATGGAGAGCTTTGCTCACTATTCCATGGATCTTGTACAGATACAGGGGAATAATCCTTTATTTTACTATCTGTGGAAAATATATCCATTTCTTTCTTCTTAATTGAAAGATTTAGTGGTTTTTCACTTACATCTGAAGTTGATGAAATTGAAGATCCATCTGATGAACCTGTTATGTTATCTTCCGAATTCGTCCATTTGCTTAGCCTAAGTTGTTCCAATTCAATTGCTACTTCCATCATCGATGGCCTCATATCGCGATGAAATGCTAAACACCTGAATGCCAACTCTGCTACCTTGTGAACAGATGAAAGTGTCCAAGCATCCATATGTAGCTCGATAAATGGATCAATAATTTCATCTAAGTTTCCCTTTCCTATTCTGTCAATTGCAAGTGCAGCCAAGTTTACTTCGTCTTGAGGACGAGCAAAGTCTACTGCTTTTAGCCCTGTTATGATCTCAGCAAGAACTACACCAAAGCTGTAAACGTCGCTCTTGTCAGACAACTGAAAGCTCTGGTGATACTGAGGATCAAGATATCCGGGAGTTCCTTGTGGTGCTGTAGAAATGTGGGACGATTCAACCATACCGAGTCTTGAAAGTCCGAAATCTGCAACTTTTGACTTGTAATTGTAATCTAAGAGTATGTTACTAGACTTGACGTCTCTGTGATATATTGGAGGGTGCATTGCATTATGCAGATAAGCTATAGCTTGTGCAGTTTCTGCACCAATCGTGAGGCGAACGGGCCATGGTAGCCCGTTCCCTTTTTCTCTTTGTAAATGTTGTGATAAAGTTCCATTAGGCATGAACTCATAAACAAGAATCTGTTCGCCATTTTCAATAGAGCAGCCCAAGAGACGAACGAGGTTCGGATGATTGACAGAGGAAAGGAGCTTGATCTCATTGATGAATTGTTCAATGCTATCAGTATCTCTATGCCTAATTCTTTTGATAGCTACCCAATTGTCATTTTGAAGTTTTCCTGAATAAACTGTTCCATACGCGCCATTTCCTAGTCTTCGTTTCTCAGAGAAGAAATCGGTTGCTTTTTCCATTTCTTTGTACTGATAAACCGGGATGCTGATCCCTGTAGTCTCACATAACTCGCGATTTCTTCTGGTTCTGTTTTGGAAATTCAATCTTCGTCGAATAAAGCAGCAGATAAGGCCTACACTAACCATTAAAGAAGCACCTGCTACAATACCTGGAGAAATATAGTTTTGATCACTTTAAATTGAGTTGTATCACGAAATTGAAATAAGAAAAAAAAAATCATTTCAATAAGTACTGAAGTTGAGACTTTGCACTGTCAGCGTATATAACTTAAATCAGTTGAAAATTACCTCCAACAAGTACACCAACTCTTGTGGTTCCTCCACATTTGCCTGAAAGGTACTTTGAAGGGTTGCATGTTGTATCATCTGCATTCACAAAAAAAAATCTGGAATTAGTATTGGACACATACTTGATACTACTCAAGACAAATGTTATGATGGGATTAGAGATTTCGAGTTCGAGTTTTGGATATGAAAAAAATCATGATAGAGAGTGTTTCTTCCTTTTTTTTAATGGGTCTTACGTAATGCAAATCTGAACTAGTTTAGACCCCATTATGGATAGTGAACATTGGGTGGGAACAAAAAAAAGTAATTACGAATTCGTATATTCCTTTTCACCTTATTTTGTGTAATTCTTGAGCATTATTGAAATGGAAGAAATTAATACGTGGAGGGTCCATTGATATTGCTGAATTACTATCTTCACGTAATATGATAGTGACTTTGTTTCCATTGCTCACTCAAAACCAAATGGAGTTGGATAGAAAATAAAGAAAACCAAGGGAAAAAAAGGCTCTTTCTTGACTGAATGATGAAATATATTTTGGCAGGATATCTTGATGGAATAACATGAATGGACATTATACCAACCAATCAAACTATTCAAAGTTTGAAGTCCGTGAGTTTATGCAACAATCTTAAGTTAATATACAATGAAAATTCGTTCACATTTAAATATCTATAAATATTTATTAATATATTTATAGGGTCATGACAAAAGCTATTGAGTCTCCGTAAACCTACTGATTGTGATTTAGATTACCGAAGTGATCAAATACCCGATTTTAGTACCACCATTTAAGTCATATCCATAGCGTGTCAACATTTGCGAGTCTACCCATTTCGAAATAACTTTAGACATATAGAGTTTTAAGTTAGGCTTAACAAATCCTAATTTGGGAACAATATATCTGAAATTTCATAAAACTAAGTCGAATAATTTTTACTTAAACTTCCGAAACAAACAACGCTCAAACTATTTTAAATTTGCCTTTAATTTTTGGCATTGATAAGGGACATTAAAGGCAACAACCATCACCATTCTTGGGTCCTACCTATATAGTCACGAGTTGCTCCGCTGATGAAGCAAACACATACGTGATTGCCTTTCTTAATGTTGCCATTATTACCTTAGTTTGTGAAAAAAGACAATCACAAATTGCTCTGATAAATAGTTATTGTTGATTTTACCTTTACTTAGTATGAACATGAGAACAAAATTCTTCATCTGTTATATTTATTAATAGCAAACACTATTATTGACTTTCCCAGTTCCTTAACATGTACTCCATGACACATGTTAGAGAAAAATTGAGCTTTGTTATAAAGAAAACGAGAGTTTATACAATCAACTATGGGGAACTTTTCTTTTTTGGCGGCCCCAGCATGTCATATTTTAATCTTTCTACTATGGGGACCCATGTTTTTTTTTCCATCTAAATTATGATGTTCTCCTCTCTCCAAATTTGGTCAAAACTCCCACTCATCAACTTTAATTTCATTTAGTTAAACCCCCCAACTCATAACCAAATTAGGTAACTTGGAGAAAGTTGAATATATAAAACTTCACATTTTTGTATATGCAACCTAAATTTCTAATTTTGAAAAGTCAAACTTATTTTACTATTTCTTTCTTTAAACTAGAACATGATATTTTATTTTGAAAGTTGTTGAATAAATACTCAACGAGCCCGTTTGGATGTGATTAAAAAAAGTAATTTTTATGTATGAAGTATTTTTAGAACTTTGAAGTGATGAAAGTTATTTTTATAAATAAGCAGTTATTTGGATAAAAGTGCTTAAATGAGGAAAATGATGTGAATTTTAGGATTAAAAGAATAAAAAGGGTAGTTTGGGAATTTAGTTAAAATATAAGGCATATAAAAGTAATTTCCATGGTCAAAGAAAATGACTTTTAAGCACTTAGAAAAAAAAAAGTTAGGAATTCTAACTTTTCATTTTTGTCTGACTTTAAAAACCTTATGACTTAAAGTTAGCATTAGGCAAACACGTCCAAAAGCTAAAAAGGACTTTAAGTTGCCCATTCAAACGGGATCTAATTAAAGCAAAATTACCTAATAGAGTACGGGGATTCAGGAGTCAAATTTGAATGTAATTTTTGAAATTAGGTATTCAGAACTTATCACTTGTTAAAAAAGTTATTTTGCATCACCGCTTAAAAAGTTCAAGTTTTCAGATGAATTTATCATATATTTGACATGTTATCCGAACAGACAGATATCTCGGGTTCAAATCTCATTGCTACTCGTAACTAGATAGTAATTAAAATTGTTTTCTCCCTAACGTACCTTTCCGGCAGCCGGAGCCAGCTTTGAAGCCATCTCCGACGAACCCTTCAAAGCACTGACACCGATATCCCAATTTCCCATCAATGGGCGAAGAGATTTTAGTACAATTCGCATTGGGAGAACACCGGCAATTTCCATGAACCCACCACCCCAATTGAACCACCTGAACATCCAAAGAAACCGCCGAGCTATTCACTGACGACTCCACAGAAATTGCAGAAAACAGAGAGCCGCACCCTGTGTTCGATATATTCCTCAAATTGATAAAATTGTTCTCACTATTCGGCTCAGAATAACAGCTCATGTTTTCTTTCCCACAATCAAGAATATCAAAATGGGTTTGAATCATCGTAGAAGGAATCAAACAGCTGGATTGTGAAGAACTGCAATTCTGGAAAAGTATCCCGTTTCTTGAAGTGGGTGCATAGTTTGGGCTAAAAAGATTGTGAATTGCGGAAAATGGTCGGCTGCATTTTGCTAGAAGATTGATTAAAATGGTATCTGAAGTTACTGATTGAACTGGGAAATTGTTATTGATCATGACCCCCTTTGAGGTACAGTTGAGCTGAATTGGGCAGCCAGGGGAGAAACCAAAAGGAAATGGAAGGAATCTGTTTCCACATGAATGGGTACAGTTTGATCCAAGAACTATGGTTGATAAAAAGTTGAATATAAACAAACACAGAATTGTTCTAACATAGAGAGGAAAATTCATTTTTTGGGGACATGTGAACAGGGAGGAAGAGAAATAAGAAGAAGAAGAAGAAAGAAAGAAAGTTGGTAAATTGATTACAAGTGAATGAAAGGGGATTGGGGAAGAAATAGAGTAATGAGAGCATTGGGGCGGCGAGTGATAATTAATCCTTCCGTTTTAATTAGAGTTCTTAAATTTAAGTTCAAATATACAATAATTATTTTTATTAGAGAGCATTTTATATTTTAATATAATTAAATTTAATCAAAATCTAATAAGTATACTAAATATTAAATGAGACTAAAAAAAAACAAATACATCTTTATTGACCTGATATATTTCTTTAGAAAATTTTAATTAGAGAATAAGTAGTGACTTTTTGAAACTCTAAGAGCTCGTTTGAATGGCTTAAAAAAAGTGATTTTTATGTATGGAGGCTTGTAGAACTTTTAAATGCTGAAAGTTATTTTTATAAATAAGCAGTTGAGTGTTTGAATAAAAGTGTTTATACTGAAAATAAGTTGTTGATGTGTTTGGCAATTAAGTGTTGTTAAGCATTTATTTTCTGTCAAAATGACTGAAATACCCTTAAAGTTATTAACACTATAATAAGTTGATTTAAAAGATTTTTAAACTCTAAAGTTGATTTAAATCAAAAATAATTTATATTGTAAAATCACTTCCACTATAAAATGTTTATTTAAGTTATTTTTTTATAAATACGTGTTACTTAAGAGGGTGCATGTGCTACAAGACCCTCGGCTACTTATAGTGCTAAGGTGTGCATATACTGTGTATGTTGTTGTTAAAGTACAAGAAACAACACAAAGCAACATAAATCAAAGGATAAGAAACTACACAATCAATACTAGGAAAACAACAATTTGTTTAAAAACCAAAACATCAAACAAGAGCAAAAAAAAAATGGATTAAGCTTAGAAATACTAAAACCCACTTGATCTGTTCATTAATAGCAGCTTCAGATTGATCAGAATACTTGTGTCTAGCAAGAGAAACTTGAGGAACAGTAGGTACAAGCATAAGCTTTTTCTTGACCTCTTCAAAGGGCTCGAAAACAACACCCGTTAAGGATTTGTTGCTCGAACCCTTTGAAGCACATATTACCAAGCCATTTCCGCTTTTTGCTGAAAAATTCTTCAAAACAGATCCATGTGAATAAATTGGTAACATCGGACTCAAATTTTCACCATGGATGTTCAACAAGGCAAACGCAGATGCCACTTTGAGAAGCATGATTATGTATACAGAAATTTAACAGAGAAATTGATGGAGTAACGAGAGAAAATGAACAATTATTGGTAGAAAAAAACCCGAAGGAAAATGAAAGATGAGCTACAAAGAGGAGAAAGGGAAGTTGATAGGGTATTTTGGAAATTAAAATAAAATATAAGGGATATAAAAATAATTTTTATGGTTAACGAAAATGGTCCCCAAAAAAAAATTAAGATTTCTAACTTTTCATTTTTTGATGACTTTAAGAACTTTAGACTTAAATTTAGCATTTTAAGTCAATAGTCAAACACCACAATAAGCTAAAAAGGGCTTATAGGCTTATAAATTGGTTTGACCAACTTATAAGCTCATCCAAACGGGCTCTAAATTTGATTACTATTAATTTAAGTAGTTATTAAATATTAAGGGTAGGATGAAAAATAAATAATATAGGGGTCAAGTAAAATGAAATAGAAGAGTAATGAGAACACACCTAATGATTATTAATTACTCTCCCGTTTTATTTGTTTGTCTTACTTACTTTTTTTTTTGAAAACTCTCAAATTTGACTTTCAACATGATCTATTTATGACTACAAGATTAAAATATATTTTAATATATTCTATGTATTTTTAATTTAAAATCATAAATTTTAAAAATATTTTTTACTTTGTTAAATTCTGTATCAAATTAATACAAGACAAATAAATTGGAAAAAAAAAATACAAATGACTACTTTTTAAGTTTAATATTTTTATACATGAAATGCTTCTCGATTACCCTTTTTTTCTTTGTGAAAGATGAAAAAACATGTAGGGTAGTAAAATGATAATGTCTAACGAACACTTATTTGGTCATTGACTTGACTTATCGACAAGTTGGAAACCTAACAGCATCGACAATTTATTAGTCATTATAAATGTTCTAACAATTTTTTTTAACGTTAGAAGAATATGTACGTATCGAGGATTTATTAGCCATTGGCCCACAAATCAATTTAAATATGAGTTTATTTATTATACGTAAACATTTGAAGATGGTGGAATTCGAACCCACAACTCTAGTATGGAAAAGCATTTTATGGTCCCTTTCTTACTATTAAGTTGTTAATTAGTTTTGTTAGGATATATATATATATATATATATATATATATATATATATATATATATATATATATATATATAATTTTCTAACATAAATGCAGAGTCTATGACAAAGCTACTAGGTTCGCCCAAATCTCCACTTAGTTCAGCCCCTGAAATAGTAAACTAAATATAATAAAGTGATAATACATTTTTTTTACATTATTAGTGTATATGAGATAAAATCTTTATGAAGAATCTTAAATTAGTAATTTAATTGGTTAGCTATTTGAACTTTCATTTTATTGGTGAAAGTTCAATTTTATGAGCTAACTTTTGGATAGATTAGCCAGTTAGGTTTATGATTCATCTCTTTAGCATGATCATATTAGAGTTAGATCTATTTTAATTTATTATTTTTGATGTTAGGACGTGCAGGAAAGGTCATGTGTTCATTTCTTTATCAGTTTAATTTCCCTCTGATTTCTTTTATTAATTAATGATCATGCATAATGTTGACTTGAGAGGTTTGAAATGCACATAAATAATTACCATCTGTCTAGACATTAGAAAATTATGATATTACTACGGAATATCTATAATAAATGCATAGTAATTCTTAATATTTTATCTAATGAATAAAGTAGCCCTTGAAAATTAACTAGTAGGATGATTTTCAATGGTAGATTTCAGACTTATAGCTCTATAGGTTACCATGTGAAAAGTTTGAAAAATGACTCGAAATTACTCTTTTAAGTACACGTAAGAATAATCCTATATTTAACTTCTACTTAATTAAGTAATAAAATTAAAAGGAGGTCATTTAAGTCAAGCTTCAGATCCTTTTTTTTGTGTTTTCAAACAAATGGAAGTTGTTAAGGTGGGTGTCAAATGTAGGTCCCCATCTTCCTTTTTAACAAAAAAAAATGTACCAATTTTTCCTGTAATAATAGTTAAGACTTGAAATATCAAAAACACATGTAAGGACAAAAATGGAAACTTAACTTTTATCAGTTGATTGCTGACAAACTTGCAATGCCACACACGGCAATCCATCTTATTGATGGCTCGTTCGGTTGGTTCAAATTTATAAGCCGATAGGCGAATCATTGAGATCGAAAAGGTCAGACCTCTTTTATCACGAAATAAGTTATTTTTAAATTAATTATTTCAAGATTATTATCATATTTTTAATATTCATACCAATCAAGCTTTAAGTACAATCATGAGATTTGTTATTCATGATTTTATCCCAATTAAATATAAAACTAATTATGCAATTAATTAATATTGTATTTCTCGTACCAAACAATCTCTTAAGTGTCCATAATCAAATGCAACAATAACATATCCAGTAAAATCCCACTAAATGGGGTCTGAAAAAGATAGAGTGTACACAAACCTTATCACTATATCGAGGAGATAGAAAGAGTGTTATTAATCAAATAATTTTTTAAAATTTATTTTTAGTAATAGTGGTATTTAAACTAACTTACATCCATATTATTATTTCGCAGACTACAAGCATGAAACTAGAATTTTGGATTCATGGCCCCAAGATTCTAAAAAACACAGCTTATTAAATTTTGAATAAATTATTATTTATAGTATTAGGTGAGTTTATAAATATTAATTAATTTAGGATTTAGACCAAACTTATTAATTTCTATTTACAAAAATCGCACATTAGGTCACACCATTAATTAATGCTGAAAAATAACCATTTTTATGCACGTCCTACAAAGATTTAGTAGGTACTTGTAGAAATGTTCCAAATTCACTGATCATGAAAAATAAATGGAGTACTTAAATAAAACAATCTTAAGAACGCCTACTTACTCCAATCTTTCTGAACATCCCCCAAAACAATAGAAATTTTACACCTACTTGTAGAATCTTACACCCAAACAACAAACCACAACAAACCAAAAAAAACGAATCTAACAACAATAATAACATATTCAATGAAATTTATCAATAGAATTTGAGGAGGATAGATAATACGCATATCTTATACCTACCTTATGAAGGTAGCTAGAGAGACAACTTAGTCTCTCTAAAGCATTCTTAGCGCGCGAAAAAAATAATTTCATTAAATCTAATTCAAAGAATAATAATTAGTTATACCTCCAAGGGGTTTAATTGTGTTAAATATGAAATCATCACTAGTGCACGATTATTTTATTCATCAGTGACTATGTCTAAATCATTATGGTTAATTATAAATATTGGATTTGTAACAAGTTAAATGATGGTCGACAGTCATGTTTTATGCTACTTAAGTGTTCGGCAGAAAACTTATTATTAGTAATTAATACAACATTGAGAAATTATGATGTTGACTAGATAAACAGAGAAATAACAATGTTGCTACACATGTTATATGATGTCCATTCTAGTCTATAAATTAATATAATTACTTCCATAATACTAAATAGTGTAATTTATACCTAATCTTAACTAATCCTTTCATTTTCATAACAATTGCGTGGAGGCCCGTCTTTGAAAGCCATCGACGAATTAATACAAATTAAAGATCCCACAATAAAATAATTAAGGGGACAACTATTAATTATCTCACCAAATAACAAATGTAATATTCTCATTGATTTCTTTTGTATTTTTCGTTGGCGTTTGCTTTATTTGTTGGACTTTTCTTTAGAGGTAATCATGAAAACAATGATGTGGTTGAATACTTTTTAGATAGATTTCTAATCTTTACTTTAGTAAATAATTGTCCTCTAGACGGACACTTTTAATTTTATATAGTGATTAAAAAATTATTAATATATTGAAAGATTTTACCATTTTGCTCTCTGTTTATATCAAAATATACATAGAGTATATAAATGATTAGTATTGAAATTGTTTACATTCAAAAAGTTATATTAATTGTAGGGATAAAATTAAAAAAAATTAATTAATTTTATTTTAATTTAATAAGTAATCAAGTAATATGAAACAAATATTTTTAATAAGATATCTATCTAATATGAAACGGAGAAAGTATTAGCAGTAAGTAATGGATATGTCAACTGTCAAGCATACACACAAAAAAGAGGAAAAAAAAAAAGAAAAGAAAAAAGTGAATATAAATTTAAACTCTTATTCGTTGACAATGTAAAAGAGTTTTTATATCAAATTATCTAAAAACTATCCTCATTTTTATATCAAATTATCTAAAAACTATCCTCTCTCAAAATAAGTATCATTTTTTAAAGTTAATTGAATTAATTATTTTTAAAGCTAAATTAAATTAGATCAATTCAATATTTTAAAATTAAACTGAAATATTCAAAATTATACGTATGAGAAGTACTTTAAGTTATATTTTTCCTCATGTCAATATAATAAAAATTATATTTTTTAAATTGTTGATCAAATAAAATTTACATTGTTTAAATTCCGATGGGCAAAACACAAAGAATAATTTGTATTAATGGAGGAACTAGGAAGTACTAGTTATTGCCCACAATAATCGGAACCAATTGCTTGACAAATATATCATATAATCAGCTAAAACATATTAAATTTCAATAAAATTTGTCGTAATACTGTACTCCAATAAACGTGACATTTTGTGATTAATATTGTATTTATTTGGAAATTTTCACCACTAAAAGGACATTGCTAAATGGAATAATTCATGTTTTTGTCCTTATTATTGGAGCCCTAAAATCCGGAATACTGCCACTAATGCTATTTGTTGAACATGGGAGTTAAAAAGAGGTTGTTACGTCCACATTTGGTGCAACGACTTCATTATTAGAGTGGGGGTAGAATTTAAAGTTTTTGGATTTTAAATTTTGTTATGTTAGTTTATTAAATTTCAAGTTAATGATTTGTACCATATCAATAAATCACTAAACATAAATATATAATTTAAACTAAAATTGTTTAATTCGATTAAATTCATAACATACACTAGCTTGCCACTTTTGGGCTCACTGCATCAGTTTTAATAGCCCACTAAAAATAATAATCTCTTTTTTCTTTTTAGTGTGTTTCAAAAAAAATGGCCTATTTTTTTTTGAGTAAAACTTTAATTTCAACTTTTCACGTGGCATGTTTAAGGTCACAAGATTAAAGGATATTTTGGTACATTTAACATGACTTTAATTTAGGACCACAAGATAGAAAAATCTTCTTTGTTTTCTTAAACTCTGTGTCAAATCAAACTAAACCAAACCATTCTTTTTGAAACGGAGGGAGTAATATTTTTCTTCACACAAATTACTTTTGTCTTACATTGAAGCTCATTTTATTTGTACATTTGATTCTTTTTTGTAAATTTTAATAAATTGATAGATTTGAAAAGTACATTGATTTGTTGAAAAAATATTTTTTGAAGAGCGACCAAAGAGAAAAAATTGTTGGCAAACTATTCGTTGAGGTTTCATTATTAATTGTTGTTACGAAAATACTCAAAAACGAAGTGTCCTAATGGCAAGATCGACCATCTGGACGACCGACGATAATTAAAAACAAATTACGGACCGGCAAACCAAAATAAAGAATGAATGTTAAAATCGGCTTATTATATGTCCAATGTGGCTCCTACTAAAATATAGTTTCTATAAAAATGATCAAAATTATTTTTAAACTATGCGAAATAAATTATTTATATTTTTTATCATTATTTCAAGAGACCGTAAATAACTTTCCGCGCGCTGGGAATACCTCTTCCGTGCGTCTTTCTCGTGGCGGGAACAGAACAACAGGGAAAGACCCGGCCCAGGGCGAGCTTTATTTATTGTTGAGAGAATGGGGAGTGAATCGAATTCCGTTTCCGTTCTTTGGGGGCGTTCGGGCCCCTCTCGATCTTTTTAGCCTCCAAGGGTAAAGGTACATGAACAGCCATTTGATCTCCATCAAAATCTAAGTACTGGATTCTCTTTCGGATAGGCCCTGAAAGGAGAAGGAAGGCTGGAATGCCAACAGGCGTCTATTATATTGAATTTACCCGATAGTCCCCATTTTGGGAACGTCCAGTGCCAAAGTCACTGAATGGGTAAGTCGCCAATCCCTGGACTATGTAATGTACTTTATCTGCTGGGTTACGGGCGGATGATTTTAAAAAGGACTCCCCATTCATTAGATAGAGAAGATCACCAAGATTTCGCGATCAGCTGCCGAATTTATTCCAATTCCAAGAGCTCGGATCGAATCGGTATATCAAACGGACCTTCCCAAAAGGTAATTTTAATGTGGCCGATTTCCCCTCTTTTGCAATCAGTTTCGCTACAGCACCCGCTGCTCTAGCTAATTGTCCACCCTTTCCAAGTGTGATCCATCAGATGCTTTTTATGAATGTCAACTAAGTATCGTAAGTAAATTGCTCCCGGTTGTTCAATCATTTGATAACCAGAGTCATTCTTTGATAAATGATCACTATGAGTCACACTCAATAGAATTCGATCAATCCTATTTTCTGTCGTTAAGGTGGAGAACTGAACCAAGAATTCTCTTTCTTCATCATCAATCAAATCACTGTTCGCAACCCAGGATTCTATTTTCTCATCAATTCAATCCCCGTTCACGTTTTTTCTTTTTCTTATCAATGAATAGATCTCTTTATAAGAGTTAAAAAACTTAAATCACAACAAAATTTTAGAATATCATCACTAAAGATTTTGAGTGAAAAGTTTGACCACTAAAAGAAGAGTGCTAAATGGAATAATTAATGGGCTTGTCCTTATTATTGGAATTTGGAACTCTAAAATCCGGAATGCTGTCGCTAACTTGTTGAACATGAGAGTTCAAGATGTTGTTACGTCCACATTTGGTGCAATGAATTCATTGTTAGAGTCAGTTTCAGAATTTTAAGTTTATGGTTTTGAGATTTTGTTATGTTAAGTTATTAAGTTTTAAGATTAACGTTTTACTTATAATTAATGAATTTTTAAAAATAAATACATAATTTAAATTAAAGTTATTTAATTCGACTAAACTCATAAAATATACACAGGCTGACTCAACCTTTATAAATTGTGTTAGAGTTATATCTCACCCAATTTAATTTGTAGAACTACTAGATACAAGTTTGTAACGATCCGAATCGTCGTTAATTTCAATTAAAAAGAAATTTGACGAATTCGGCTTGACTGGGTCTCACCACTCTGCCAGAGCAGGATGGTCCCATCGAGGGACCGCCGCCAGAGCGGGAATAAGGCCGCCAGAGCAGAAAATCGTGGGACAGAACTTAAGTCGCAATTTTTTTTATTTTCTCCACTTTTCTCAAGTGGAAGTTAAAGGCGAGGGTTTCTACAAAATCCTCCAAAAAGCCTGTTCTTGAATGAAAAAGAGGATGGGAGTGAATCTCAGCTTTTGGAAGACTTCAACCCGTGGAATTCAATCTAGTCTTGCCCATGGAACATCTGGAACCAATGGTTTCAGCAGTGTTATCTCTCCGCTAATGCTTGGCGCCCAGGTAGGCTAGACTTCTCTTTTCTAAGTAGTAAACCTATACCTACTGTGTAATATAGAAGGAAAAATAATGAGAATTCATATACTAAACTGCGGGTCATGGGTTACGAGCAAAGATCCGATTATGATAGGGTCAAATTAGAATGTAACCTGAGTAGAAAGGTGCTGCGGTGAATTGAGAAGTTATTGATTGTAATGTTATGCGCAACTGGTTAATTTATATCGGTCATATAATCTCGTACAGAAAAGTAAAACCGATAGATTTTGAGGTTAGCTCTATAAGGTTTGGTAGTGGGGACGTTGATTATTTTCAAAAATATCTTAAATGTGTAATCGAGTTACTTATGATATATTTAAATGTGTACAAATAAGGGTAATAGATTAGTTCTTATATAAATGAGCAATTGCTGGCCTATTTTTGTGATGAACCTATTTTTGGTGGTATAAATGATGTGAGTGTTGAATGTAATTGTGATATATTTGGATCGGGTGTCACGTTCCAATACGTATTTGGATTGGGTGTCATGTTTCAACACAATCTTGGATCGGGTGTCACATTTTGACACAAATATGACTAGATTGGGTCCCTAGAGGGCCAAGTATGTGTGTGTGGATGTCCCATGAAAGGACCTGATGATATATGTATTTTCATGCGATTGTAAGGTTAGTGGTAGATGAGCCATGGACTGAGAACTATAAATGAATTCTTGAGTTGAGATATGCTAAAATTAAAGGATTATGATCATAAATACACTTATTAGTGGGTAAGAGGATGGGCCTTGTTAGGCCTGGATGTGATCTATATGGTATAATCGTGTTCTGTATTGATACACTTAAAAGTTGAGGTTTCTAGTTGCCAGAGAGTGCTAGCATTGTGATCTCCATGAATGAATGAGATAGGGATAGTATCTAGAACTCAAGTGAGGAGGAGAGTGTGTTTGTGAGACGGATATGCTTTATGTTGCAAGACAATTAGGCCAACTAGTGAGGGTTGGGCGAAATCGTGGAATGGTTAAGGTTGCTAGGTGGGGACTATAGGGACGATGAAGTAACAGTAAGATGGGTCCTTAACCCACAGTTTAAAGTTGTGACTAGGGCTGTGGTGAAACCGTGTTGTTTAGGATGGTGAATACCCTAAGGTTGAAAATAAGGAGTGCACTTAATTGACTGGGTGGTCAAATTGAGGAAGTTTAAGTACTATGATGTCTTTTACTTTTCTGTTAATATATTATGCGGTGGATATTAGATTGAATGATGATGCCTACCAGTACATGTTGTTTGTACTGATACTACTCTTGCTATGCCACTTGGCATAGTCTGGTTGTAGGGTCAGTTATATTTCGTAGGTGAAGACGAAGGCGATCCTCCTATAGCTTCTATTTTTTCCTTATCTTGGTGGAAGCTGTGTCATTTGTCTTTTATTTTATTTCTACTCTTAGTAGCTCTTGTACTTGTTTAAACTAGTATCCTTGAGATTTTTGTATAATTGAATAAATTGATCTTTAATAGAGTTTTCTTTGAAAATTTGGGTTAATTTTTTAATTTTGTTTTAAATTCCGCAACTGTTCTTATATAAGACTTCTCCTACTTAGGGTGTATAGTGGGTGTCCGCACGGCCCGGTGAGTTGGATCGTGATAAAATTTTACGAAAAAAATAAATTAACCTTTAGCAAGACTCACTAACTAGTCTATAAATTTGGTAGAAATTCCTACAAGTTCTCGATTTTGGCAGTCTACGAACATGACTCGCACAATTAAGTCTTAGTAGAGACTTATACTAAAAATTGAGTAAATTACGTGAATAAGCAAATATATACTAGTTAATTAGTTAACATAGTTACATAGCTATAGTTTAGCTAATTTACAATTCACCACTAACATTTAGTGTTAATTATGATTCTAGTTTGTATAATTCACACGTTTGTATAATTTGAAATGTGTATAATATAATTTGTATAACTTTTGTATAATGTAATTTTGTATAATATAATTTATATAACTGTTTAAAATTTAGATGTTTATGTTTGTATAAATTAGTTATTTCGAGATTATATAAAAAACACAATTATCCACAAATTATACAAACAAGACAACTTAAACTATAGTTACAACCCGTAAATATGAAAATTATAGCTAAGGAGCCTAATTAAGTTTACTATAGTGGTTATTTGCGAAATTTTTAACTTTTGGGATTCCATTCTTGGTCTAGTAGAAACATTAAACAGAAATTTTCAAAACAACAATATTTTAGTAATTAATATCACTCTCTAGCTACATTTTATTATTTATTGAAAATAACAATAATTTGACTTGCTATTTAGACACTTTTTGTATTTTTTTTTGTTTTTTAGTTAATAAAATACAAGTAATTAAAAATAGATTGAAGAAAATTATGGGAGAATATCTTTTAAATATAGTTAATGCTAATTACGTTACTTATTAGGAGATCCAAATAGGCGAATTCAATTATCAGTTTTCTCTATTCCTCCATTAAGGAGCTCCAATCTTCTTTCTCGTCCCCCATTAACGATCTTCAATTCTTGTGTAAATGTCATTCATTTGTTAAAATTTGTGGCTACAAAAAGGAGATCGGCCCAGAAAACACAATAAGCATACTTAGAGAAAATGAATATAACTTGAGAAATGATACATAAAACAAGGATGGTCTGATGATAAAAAATTGGACCATAGTTCAGAAAAGCTACAAAAATAAAATGAAATACAAAACAAGTTGAATGAAATACAGATCTACTAGCGTATAAATATTCAGAAAGGATACAAAAAAATAAAATAAAATATAAATCAGACATAATGGAATATAGATTTACTTGTTTATAAATATTCAGAAAGGATACGAAAATGTAATGAAATACAAATCATGTATAATAGAATACAGATTTACTTGCCTATAAATATTCAGAAAGAATACAAAAATTAAATGAAATACAATTTGCATGAAAAATAAAGAATACTAAATGATAAATACAAAATAAATGATAGATAAAGGATATCATTTTCGATTAAACTATAAATATAATTAAAGGATACATTTACTATTAACAAAAATACAGATTTAAAAAGACACCAAATTACTATAACTAATTAAATGACATACATTGGGATTGAATACATTCTAATATTGCAGATAAAAAATCCAAATATAAGTGGCATACATATGGATTGAATACATACTAATATGAATACAACTATAATAATCCTATATATTGGAATGAATACTGTTTGTTAAAGGATACAATAATCCTAAAATCTACAGGTATAATAATAATAGTAATGAATACAAATATTATTAAGAAAATACTAAATATAAAAAGAGATTTAGTAGGATGAAAATAATGAGAAATGATAGATAATACAAGTCAATAAAAATCTACCATGATATATAAATAATATTTTGTTACCTAAATCAGTGGTATTCTATTGGGGAGAAATTTTGGAAATTTTGACAAAAAAATAGGGAAGAAGGAAGAGGGATAAGTAGCAATTGAAAAAAAAATAGAGAAGAAAGAAGAGAGATAAGTAGGAATTAAAAAATAAATAAATTAGAGAGAGAATAGAAAATGGGGGAAAGAAACGTGATCATTAAGAAAGTGGGTCACTTTACAATTAATTTTTTTAATTTCTCTAAAAACGTATGGGTTGAGAAAACTTAGGAACAAATTAGGATACTATTAATTTGTTATAGAACTATAATATAGATATTATTGATAATTGTTTTAAATTATAGTCTTTTTTACTAAATAAATTGAGAATTTTGACTAGTTCACTAATTTTTTTCAAACATTAACAGGGCCTTAATCTGCTAAAGCCCATGTCCACTATTAGTTTTTGTTTGTTTTGTTATAGGAGCCCAAGTATGTTAGGCCAGCCCGTTATGTAACTTTTCATAAATTTACCCTTTCATTATTTATTTTCCTTTGATTTATTTTCCTTTGATGCAAATATAAATAGAGCCATAGAGGATAGATTCCTCTAGAAGGTACACTAATCATTTTATTTTTTTCTTCCTTTTTTTTTTAAATAGAAAAAAAATTGGTTTAACATGCACATTTTCATGATAATTCAATTTATTTACTTTTGGTTTTTCCATATGGCGTTCAGTATGCAGATTGAAGTCTGATTAATTTGAAATCGCATTGCTTAAGACTCATTTGGGAAAAAGAATTTTTTTATACCAAATTCGAATTCTATGATTAAAAAAAAAGCAGTTTCATCCATTCTACAACATTCTTTAATGGAATATTCCAATTTCATAATTAGAACTCGTGCACATTACAAATATTTTGAATAATAAGAGACAAATATATTGAGTTGGGATTTTGATTCATTTGACCGAAAATATAAATAAAAAATGATTTACAAAATTAATTAAAGTTAAAAGACGAATAAAAGAAAGATGCTAGTGGAGCTAATAATAATTCATCTTAATCAATTTCCTATATATAGCTCATAGATTCCTTCACAATTATATCAAAGATGCAAAGTTATTAAGAAAACGATGCACATAAACTTGAATATTTTGAATTTCTTGCCTCCTTGAATGGACAAGTACTATTGCTAAAGTAACTTTGAAAGATATTCCACAAAAGCAAGAATCTTTTCACCTTTTTTACTCCACGTGAATATGTGCATTATTTTTATAATTACTACTCCGATTAAAGCGATCGAGGTGTTGCTTATTCGATTCCTTAATTTGTTAATGACATCCATATTTGGCCACAAGATAAACTTGGTCTAATAATGCTTTTTTTCCCCACTTGCCATCTCTATGGCAAATAGTAATAGCGATCACTTTTTGTTTTATCGTGAGTTAATTTTATAAATGGTCATTCAATCTCATTTAACTTTATCACACCGATCTTTTTCATATAGACTTACGATATGATTGTTTTTGGAGCAATAATATTAGAAGGTGAATTTGTAGAGTTAAAACACAATTCCAACAATATGATTGGTTTTGTTATATATGATATTTTTAATTGAAAGAATTAATATTATACAAGGAGCAACTTTGTTTCGAGAATTTTATTTACATTAATGAAAAATAAGTTTAAAAAATTGTTATAAATTTTTCAAAATAATGAAGGTATGAATAATATCGTAAATCACGAACGAGGTCAAGCGAAGCGTAAAAGAAGACCTCTGAAATTATCCCTTTAAATTTTTATTTTAGTGTGCTAAAATTATCAACACTCCATTTTGTCTAAAATATAACAAGGTAAGTCGTTAATAAAGAAAAATAATGAGACATCTTCTATTAGAGCTCACATCTTTCTATAATCAAACTGAAGGGTTAAAACAAATACTGTTGCAGTCCTGTTAAAGATAAATGATATTGCTTTTTTTTTTCTCTTCATTTTTTACTTTTCTTTGAGATGGGGAAAAGACAAATTAGTGTATTCATGTACAAGAAGAAGCCACGACTTCATTATTTATTGATAGAACAGAGAAGAACAAATTAAAATCTGTCCATAAATCTACACTAGAAAAAACAAAATACTCGAAAAATACAACCAAAGCATATATTTACAACGCGACATTTGTAGCACTATTTGAATTAATCAAACTAGTAAGGAGATCGATGAGAGTGCAAGACAATAAAGTAAATAAGACATCGTAATCTAATATTTAAGGTGCAGCAAAGGCATCATCGATCCATCTAATGATTTTGGAATTAGATAAATCATTCTTGGAAGAATTTTTAAAATTAGGAAAGGCAAGAAAAGATTTGAATTTGTTGAGTTGCTTCCTGTGACGTATTCTCCTTAGGGCAGCATCTTTGTTCATTGCCCCTGACGACTTCAAGTAGATTTGGCTACTTACAACACCTCTTGAAATTTCATTTTCTTCTTCTTCATCTTCCTCTAATTGAAAATCATCTTCAATACTAGAAATATTAGTAAATTTCTTGTCTTTTTGTGAAAAATGTTTTTTTGGGACCATGGAATTACTAGCCATTATATATAAATATGTGGTATCAAAGGGAAGATTTTTTGAGAGTTGCTATTGAATACTAGACTTTGATTATTACAAGGGGGGATGTATGTATGTGTATTTATAGGGGAAAGTAGTAGTGACTAATAAATATAGATTAGTACTCCTATATATTTAATTTTTAACTGCATAAGTCGGTGGTATGGTGGTGTTTTCGATGCAAATGTTGAGTTATTGGACGGGCCTATATGAACTTTTCGTCGTGTAAGTCCAAATCTTGATTTTGGGCCAAATATTATTTGTAATTGGTTGGTCTTCGGCCTTGTATGATGCTCCTAGAAGCATAGAGTTGGCTGGGCTTTGACCTTGTGAGAATTATTTCAAACTTGGAGTTAAAACTTGCTAATCCTCTTAACTTACTAGATCCATAATTACCTAAATACATAATTTATTTTATCATATTTTTAAAATTTCAAACCATTTAAAAAAATTTAGAAAAACCTCTACTATCTCCTATTCTCCGGTACATCACTTTACGTGATGTATCAAGACATACGTGATGTATCTAGACGTTAAGGGGTGGTTTGGTTTGGATATAAGTTATGCTGAGAGTAGTTTTTGTTGCTTGTTTGGCTTGTCATTTTCAAAATTATATTCATTGCATAATTTTTAAGAATAAGTTGTTTGTTTACGAAAATATCCTCCACTTTATTTTTATTTTATTTTATTTTCTTGCATTTTCTTTGCAAGTTTTAATTATTCATTCTTAAAAATAAATTTTTCATCTCATTTAACCTAAATATTTTTGTTATGTATTTTCATGATTATACCGTGTGTTTTTAAAATTAAAATTTCATCTTATTTAACTTAAAAATAAAACTTCCATCTTATTTAGCTTTAAATAAAATTTCTATCTTGTTTAACTTAAAAATAAAACTTTCATCTTATTTAGCTTTAAAATAAAACTTTTATCTTATTTAGCTTAAAAATAAAAATTCCATTTTAAGTTTATTAAAGTAAAATAAATTTTATTATTAAAATTATCTACATTTTAAAGTTAACTACATTTTAATTGATATATAAAATATATTTTTTAAGTGAGCAATAAGCTATTTAATTAAAAATATGCAATTTAGTAGTGAAGTGAACATTTTAAGAGAAATCAAAATATAAATAAACATAAGAATTAGACAAATAAATTCAACTTATAATATATTAATAAATAGAAATTGTATTTATAAAATATAATTTTTTAATAGAAAAATAGATTATTATAAAAATAACGATTTAAGGTGGTGAATGTTATTATAAATGTTGTTAAAAATTATGTTAATACGCATGAATATAAAAAGTGGTGCATAAAAGAGAGTTTAAGAGGGAATTTTTGTTATTTTACATACTGTATCCAGGATAAGCTATCCTGGTATTACTAATCTACCCTCAGGGAGGAATAACTTATCCCAATACTAATTGTTAGTCCTGGGATAAGTTATTCCATCCTTTGCAACCAAATAAGAAATTTAAGGGCACTTAAAAGTTATCCCGGGATTAAAACCTCTTATCCATCACATCAAACGATCCCTAAGTGATTTATTCAGAATCAAGACGCGATGTGTCGGTACGTTGCGGGATGTATCTGAAACCGAGATGCGATATATCGGAATATTTTGGGATGTATCCGGATTCCACTAAATTTAAGAATTTTTTGTAATTTAAAAAATAATAGTGATACGATGTAATTAGCTCTTAACACTATGAGATTTGTGTAATCCCTACCTATAGACAATTCATATGAAATATGACTAAAGCTCAGTCATTTTTGAAGAAACGTCATGCATATGTGGTTGAATTAAGTTATTTTGCATGAAATTCATAAACTTCAGCCATATGTACTTTCAGACACATGATATTATATGTTCCAAAATAAAGGCATACATTTTTTTCTTAAAAATAAGTGACAATTAAAATAGTGGCGTCCAAATAAAATTTACCTTGTGAAATATTTATGTTTACGCACCTATGAAATTTTTTTTACTTTAGGCCTCTATGTTACCTTCCACTATAGGTCAATAGAGAATTGGAAATTGTTATAATAAACTTCTCATAGATGCACAAAAATAAGAAAAATGCTACACACTATTTTGAAAAAAATCCAAATACTTAATTATCGACCATATGTTACGTGTTAAGTTAAACTAACATTTATGATTACTAACATTATATAATACACTCATCTTTTGGGCAGACTGTATGAGTTATTTCCTAAAAGTGCTCCATCATGCATAATTTAAGAGTATTACTACATTATATGTAATTTTTAATCTTTTTTGTTTAATAAAAAGAATTTCTAATTTTTCGTCAACTTTTCCACGAACGACTCTAATTTGGTGGCACACCTAGCTAGCTATATAGCATATTGCACATAAAGTCTCATATGTCATGCTTAGATATGTTTTTCGTATTCCAAAATGGTAACTTTTATATAATCAAATAAAAGGATAGATAAAATTTCATAAATCAACAAAAAATAAGTATGGTCTTGAAAGATATTTTTGGAATAATCTCTAAAATATCACAAACATTGAGTCTCTATACTTGAATTGTTTAGTTTATTTTAGAACAAATTAAAGGTTTTTGTCATTTTTTTCTTGAATTCTACAGATAGAAACTCGTGCTAGCTCCATACTATTTCTTTTTATAGTAACAAATAACCTTATCTTCTATAGAGCTAGTTGCAATCACACCAAACAATTATATTTATAAAATCTTTACCGTCAAGATAATAGGTAACTTTTTATTACTTTACCCAAAATGTACAACTTTTATTCTTTACGCAAGCAAAATAATGTTTTTATTGTGTGTTAATTTTCTGTTAAATTAATTCCTTTGAAGACCTTGCACTACTGAGAACTTAACCATATTAGCAATTCGTGTATGTGTTCAAAGTTGGGGGTTTGAGTGATAATGTTTAGTATACTATGGAAATTAAAGCATAATAAAAGATTAGAAGTGTATAAAAACACAAGTCTTTGTCATGCGTTTCACTTTCTATATATACTCGTTTAGTCTTGAAAAATAAGACGATATTCATTTAATCAAATATAATTTCATAAAATAAGAATTCACACAAAAAATGAATTTCAATGATAAATTAAAAAATTACTATAATCAAATTTATATGTACCACACATAAAAATAAACTATTTTTAGTGCAAAGAAAAATTTGAGAGATAAAAAAAAGGGGTCATCCTCTACTCCTTTGATTTATTATAAGTTTCTTCTTGTATTTTATGAATTTTTGAATTTGTTTAGCCTTTTAAAAATATATTTTAAGGTTTTTTTAGTATACGTATAATTTAACGTTAGAAAATAATATTAGGATTTAGATTTAAAAATTTTAAAGTAATTTATATAAATAATTAATATATGTTTATGTTTAATATTAATAAGATAAAGTTGAGAAGTTATTAGGATTACCAACATGCTATTATGAGTATAATGTGAAAATATATATGGTATTTCATTTCAAATCAATTCAAATTCAAAATTTTGGAAGCTATAATATCAATTATTTTCTTAGATTTAAATACACGTGGAGAAATTTTATATGATAGAATGAAAATTTTAAGATGATAAAAATAAAGTTGATAAAAATGAAAATCTGAAAATAGCACTTTGCAAGTCATCATCCATTTTGTTCAATATATTTGTGTTAATTTCAATTTTTTTTATCGAAATAGATTTTTTTTTTGAAAAAAAAAACATTTTATGTTAAGATCAATAAGACTAGTTGCAAATTATATTATCTCTAAAAATGAAAAATGAAAATGTTCAAACATAAAAAAAAATTAGAAAATGAAGAAAGCAGTAAACAAATTTATCAATAAAGCTTATGATCAATAAATAAAAAAGAGAAGGAATCTTAATATATAAAAGAGAGGTTGAGAAGTTAAAACTTTAGTCTAACTCAAATTTTATTTAAATGCAAATTCAAATTCAAATATCATATCAATTAATTAAAAAGATCTTTTTATTTCTATTCCTTATCCTAGATATTTTTTTATATATAATGCATATATCTATTATAAATTTCTTATAAATTATATAATTAAATTGAGATTAATATATAGGGCATTTTATTTTTTCCTACGTTTTGTTTTTCTTTATCTTTTCCTCATTTACCTTTATTTCTTTTTTCTTTCGTTTGTTGGTTATTTTACTATTTTATTATTATTAATTAGTAATTTTTACTATTGTTGCTGGTACTACTACCACTTCTATTATTTATTATTTATATTATATTATTTATTTATTTATTATAGTAGTAGTAATAGTTGTAGTAGTTCTATATCTTTATCTTTTTATTTAATAATATTAAATCAACAGTATTTAAATTTATTTTATAACATATGAAAAGGATTTTTAACAGACAATATTTTTTTATTACTTTTTCTTATTCTTGAGTTTCAAGTACAATTCATATTTTCTTAAAAGTTATATATTTTAATTGAGAGAAATATTTGAAATCAATGAGATACTTTATGTCATGCCAATATAAATTATTCAGTGAATTTATCCTTGCAAAAACATGATTAAAAAAATTAATCAAATATGAAGTTTCATCAAATAAAGTCAGTTTATCGAGAAATCATAAATTCTTTATTACCTATTCAAAGATAAAAGAAAAAAGTATTGATAAAATTCTAATTGGGAATGAAATCAATTTGAAATCAAATGCGGAATTCAAACAACACAAAATTAAGATAAATGAGAAAGAGGGGATGAGAAGGGAAGAAAGAAGGACTAATTGAAAGGAAGAAAAGACTTGAATTCATTGAAAAAGAGAAACTCACTGAAAATCCACAAATGAGTAACTCAATATGAAATCAAGGGCAAGAAGTCTTCAATCAACAATGGAAATTCACCCATCACTAATTTAGATTTAGCTAACAACAACAACAACTCAGTGAAATCCCACAACGTGGGGTCTGTGGAGGGTAAAGTGTACGCAGATCTTACTCCTATCAAGGTAAGACGACTGTTTCCGAGAGACCTACACTAAACTAACCTAACCTAAAGGGAATCTACCCTTAAGCTACACTCTTTAAGAGTTTCTTCATTCAACATCCACAATTCCCTTTCCAAATTAAAAGACTACTATTTATACTAAGTAAATAAAGAAGACGCTTTCTTTTACAATTTTACCCTTAATGAGATAAAGGGCCTTGTTTGGTTGGCTATTTTTGTGAATTCTTGAATTTTATCAGATGGCCATTTGTACACATGGCTTCTTTCTTCTTTCTCTTCACTTTGATGGACTTTCCACACATTGTATATCTTTATCTGGTGTCCATCAAGCTCCACTAAAGCTTTCATTTGATCTATGTTATCCATGCCGTTATCAAGTATAGGCATTTTCTTAAGCAAAAACAACTTCAACAAAATTCAATGTATCCACAAACACTAATTAAATTAAACGTGCTGATATAATTCTATCTTTGTCTAAAATATCAATATCCAACGCTCACTTGACTGTGCCGTGAAATGAGCTTTTCCTGCTCTTCCGGTGAGATAAGGATACTCTTAGATTGTACTTCATTTTACTCTTGGATTGGACTTCATTTTTATTGATTTTCCTCTCGCTCTCTCTCCTGCTTCTTTGCAAATGGCAACCGATCAGAACAGACATTTAATGTTGAGATTAATAAAGATAGTTATAACCACCTCATCTTTTAAAAAAAAATGCAGAACTTCAATTCAAATTTTGAATTTAAAAGTTTAATTAACTTCATTTATATTGATAAATTTAAAAAGTCAAAATCAGCAAATTAATTGAATGGGCTTCGTGAATAATGCAGTAACTGAAGTTAGTTTTTTAATTAATAAGTTTAAGTTTTTTTAAAAGCTGCAAACTGATTGTTAAAAATTTGCAAACTGATTTTTAACACAGTTGCTGTGTGTAGCAATTTTATTTGTCAGTTATTTAGGATTATTTTTAAAAATCCTCTGATTTTCTTCAAATTGGAAATAAAACTATGTACAAAAATATCCATCTTTTCCTGTACATATACAACCCTTAATTAGTGTGGGCCCCACTATCTTAACAAACTATTAACAAACTATTAAGCTAACTAACAACCAATCTAACAACCAACAAACAACTAATAACTAACAACTAATCATCTTCAATACTCCCCCTCAAGTTGGAGGGTGCATAACATCTAACACTCCCAACTTGTCCATTAGATATATGTGTTGCTGCTTGCCTAATCCCTTCGTCGTCAAGTCTGCTTGTTGATTATTTGTCTTCACAAATTCAGTCCTTATGGTTCCTTCTTTTATCTTGTCCCTTATGAAGTGACAATCAATCTCAATATGCTTCGTTCTCTCATGATAGATTGGATTTGCTGCTAGTTGAATTGCTGCCTTGCTATCGCTCCACACTGTTATTGGCTTATGAATCTCCACTCCAAGTTCTCTGAATAAGCCCAGCAGCCAAGTAGCTTCTGCTACCACAGCCGCCATGCTCCTATATTCTGCCTCCGTTGAGCTCCTGGACACTGTTTGCTGCTTCTTAGACTTCCAGGAGATTAGTGACTCTCCGAACTTCACTGCATAACCTGTGATGGATCTTCTAGTATTAGGACATGCTGCCCAATCTGAATCGCACCAACATGTTATCTCCTGTGTAGGCTGTGATTTAAAACTGAGGCCTTGACCTGGTGCATTCTTCAAATATTTAACTACTCTAACAGCTGCTTCCCAATGTGAAACTTTAGGCTCCTGCATAAATTGACTGAGTGTTTGAACTGCAAAACTGATGTCTGGCCTAGTGATGGTGACATACAGTAATCTTCCTATCAGTCTTTGGTATTTTGAGATTTCTTCTAAAGGCCTATCATTCCTGACTCCAATTGCCTTGTCATACTCCACTGTAGTCAGTTTGATTCCAGGTTCCAGAGGTGTGGCAGTTGGCTTTGTGCCTGCCAAGCCCATTTCTGATATAAGCTCCAATATGTACTTTCTTTGATTAAGAATGATACCATATTGTGATCTCAGAACTTCTATACCAAGGAAATACTTGAGTTCCCCCAAGTCCTTTACTCTAAAATCATGTTGCAGGATCTGCTTGGCTGACTCTATGAGATTGTTGATGTCTCCAGTAATGAGAAGATCATCCACATATACAAGTATTATGACAATGTTGATACCTGATTTCTTTGTGAAAAGTGAGTAATCATGGAGACTTTGTGTAAATCCTGCAGCTAGCAATGCATCAGTTAACTTGATATTCCATTGCCTTGACGCCTGTTTTAAGCCATACAGAGACTTCAATAATCTGCATACCTTGGTCTCCCCCTGCCTCTTGAACCCTTCTGGTAGTTCCATATACACTTTTTCATACAAGTCTCCTTGTAGGAATGCATTATACACATCCATTTGGTGGAGTTTCCAGCCCTTTGATGCTGCCAGTGCAATCACTGATCTCACAGTGATCATTTTGGCCACTGGAGAGAAGGTTTCATGATAGTCGAGACCTTCCTTTTGACTGTATCCTTTTACTACCAACCTTGCCTTGAATCTCTCTACTTCTCCATCTGCCTTATACTTGATCTTGTAGACCCATTTTGAGCCAACTGCATTCTTTCCATTTGGAAGATCAACAATCCTCCAAGTATGATTATCCTCAAGGGCTTTGATTTCCTGTTGCATGGCATCTATCCATCTTGCATCTTTTGAAGCCTCCTTAAAAGTTTTTGGCTCAGCTAAAGTAGAGAACTTTGCTAAATAACTCCTGTATTTTTCTGATGTTCCTGCATATGACAAATATTTACTTATAGAGTAGATGTGATCATTATCATGACTAGTGTTGACAACATAGTCATTCAGCCACCCAGGTTGTTTGGTCAGCCTAACTGGTCTATTTCCATTAACAGCAGGTGCAACCTCCTCTTGTGCAGCCTTATCATCATTATCAGGTGCAGGTGCAGTATCATCATCATCAGCAGCAGGTGCAACATCAGGATCATCATCATCATCAGCAGGTGCAGCAATAACCATAGGTGTTTCTACTGCATCTGTGGCAGCTGTAGTTGTAGCAGCACCAGAATTATCAGGTGTCCCCCTTGCTGCTGTAGGAGGTGACTGGCAAATGTGAATAGGAGAAGGTTCAACATGGCATGGTTGAAGAAATGTGTTATCTTCTTCAGCTGCAGAGCTGCAAAAAGGAAAGACATCTTCATGGAATATTACATCCCTGCTAACAAAGAACTTGTTAGTAGATAAATCAAGCACAATGTAGCCCTTTTGAGTCTCTGAAAAACCCATGAATACAGCTTCTTTAGCTCTGCATGCAAACTTATCTGATTTGGGCAAGGTAGTAACAAAACAGAGGCAACCAGGCACCCTTAAGTGATCAAGGGATGCTTTGCTGTGGTACATCAACTCATAAGGGGTGCAGCCTTGCAGTGCACTGGATGGCAACCTGTTCATAAGATATACTGCAGTTTTGACACAAAAACCCCAATATTTTGTTGGAAAGGAAGCCTGAAACTTAATAGCTCTGGCCATTTCCAAAATCTGCCTGTGTTTTCTTTCAACCACTCCATTTTGTTGTGGTGTATGAGGACAGCTACTTTGATGAATTATTCCTAGGCCCTGTAATAACTCATAACACTGATGATTAAAGAATTCAGTGCCATTGTCAGACCTAAGAGTCTTCACATTACAGTTGAACTGTGTATTCACACAAACAAGAAATTGTTTCAAGACTACAATTACTTCAGTTTTAAGCTGCAACAAATGAATCCAAGCATATCTAGTATGATCATCAACAATAGTAAGGAAGTATTTCCTCCCATCAAAGGTGGGGGTTTTGTAAGGACCCCACAAATCTAAGTGAACTAGCTCAAAGGGTTGAGCTGCTCTAGAAGTGCTCAAAGGAAACTGCAGCCTAGTTTGCTTTGCTAAGGGGCAAATTCTACAATTATTATGCATATTTTTTCCAATCTTGTCCTTGAATTCTACCATAGTCTTCATTGTAGATGTTGAAGGATGTCCCAGTCTCCTATGCCATAGATTGCATCTTCCATCTGCATCTGCCATGTAAGCCTGTCTCATGCTTCCTTTTGTTTCATCATAGTCCTCAGCTGTTTCTTGGAATATGTATAATCCTCCTTGCAATCTACCAATCCCCTTCACCCTGCCACTGTAGAGGTCCTGAAAGACACAGTGATCAGGAAAAAATTTGACTGAACAACTCAGTTCCTTAGTTAGTTGTGACACTGACAGTAAATTATATTTAAAATCAGGCACAAATAACACATTTGTAATTCTCTCCTTTCCAAACAACTCAGCACATCCTGTATGCGTAATTGACACTGTACTTCCATTTGGCAAATGCATCCTCATTCCTTTGTTTGATCTCAGGCTATGAATATTCTTCAATATCTTGTTGTTTGCAGTAATATGATGAGATGCTCCAGAATCAACTATCCATTCGCATTTTTCTAACTGAGACATCAAACAAGTCACAATACCTGTCATATGTGCTTGGTACTCTTTAGAATTAGTGCCATATTGTTTGTACTGATTTTCTGAATCACTTCTTCTATTGCCATCAACATGTCGGCCCTCATTGTCATCCTTACAAGCATGCCTTTCCTGGACACAATCTGCATTGTTAGCTAGAGCAGCATGTGCTTCCTTCTTCCACTCTTCATTGTTATTCCGCTTGTGCCCTTCTCTGTACCTATCTCTCCTCCATCCATCACGATAGTTGTTGTCCCTCCTGTTAGCCTTGTTGCTTCTTTCTGAGGGATATCCAACTAGCTTGTAGCAATCCTTCTTTGTGTGATTTCGCATGTGGCAATTTTCACAGAACAATGAAATGCCACCCTTATAGTTATCATTTCTTCTGACTTGCATTGCTACTGGGATAGATTTCTCTGCATTCAACTGTTGGCTTTCATCCTGCACTATCAAGGCATAAGCCTGATTCACAGATGGTGCATTGGACTTCATCAAAATCTGCCTCTTAGCTTGATCATAAGATTCGTTCAGACCACTCAAAAATTGCATCAATCTCTGCTCTTGCAGGTACTCAACATAATCCTTAGATTTTGGACAGCCACAATTTGGAGAAGGGGCTATCAAATCAAACTCACTCCATAACTCCTTCAATTTTGAGAAGTACATTGACACCGGGTTAGTTCCCTGTTTAAGATTTGCAATGGCCGTGTGTACCTAAAATGTTCGCACTCGATTCACCTTATCAAAGCTTTCCTTCAGGTCCTCCCAAACCAAATGTGCATTTGATGCATATACAATACCACTCAACAAGCTCTCCGACACTGTATTCATGATCCACGAGAGCACAATCGCGTTCACCGTCTCCCATTGTTCGTGGAGAGATTCATCAAACGATTCTTTCTTGCACGCTCCAGTTACGAACCCTAGCTTCTTCTTAGCCAGAAGTGAGATTCTCATAGCTCGGCTCCATACTCCGTAGTTCTCAGATCCGATGAGTTTCACCGGTGCTAGAACACATCCCGAAGTGTCCGATGGGTGCACATACAAGGGATGACCATGCTCTATGACTATTCTTTCACCTTGCGAAAGATCTCCCATTTTTGCAGCTTCTTCTTCACTGTTCGTCGCCTCCGAGCTCCTAAGGCTTCTCCGGCTAATCTCGTTCTCTTCGATAAGCTCCAGTCTTCAATCGGTGACCTGCTCTGATACCATGTTCGATGATCAATGGAACCTGTGAAGGAATGAGAAGAAGGAGATGAAGAGAAGTGATGAAGATGAAGAGAGAGGCGGAGAGCAAATTAGGGCTCCTCTGATTTTCTCCAAATTGGAAATGAAACTATGTACAAAAATATCCATCTTTTCCTGTACATATACAATCCTTAATTAGTGTGGGCCCCACTATCTTAACAAACTATTAACAAACTATTAAGCTAACTAACAACCAATCTAACAACCAACAAACAACTAATAACTAACAACTAATCATCTTCAATATAAAATAATGTAGTTCCTTTTATTTTGGCTAAGTTTTAGATTCTCTAAATACTTTATATTATGATGTAAAAATTTAATTGTTAAAATTGCCTTAAAATCATTTTAAAAATTAAATAGTAGTAATTTAATATTTAATCCTATTATATGTAATTAAATTTAATTATTTAAAAAAATTGTTTTTTGTGGTGCTTATACGTATGCATTTTTACCTCTTCTATTATATATAGATATATATAATAGATGAGATGATTTATAGCCACACAATCACTATGACTTATTTTATACCAAAAATTTCAATTTTTTTTTATTAAACTCCATGCTAAATCAAATAACATCACATAAATGGGGACGAAGGGATCGTAACACTTAATCCGAATGTCCTTCGGAAACAACTTCTTTACCTTCATAAGATAAACTAGATCTATGCATATTCCTTTCCAAACTCCATTTATGAAATTTCACTTAATATATCATCATTATTAAAAGTTCTAAATTAATAATATCTACAGATTATAAAAATTTATCAAAACAAATATAAAATTTAGATCAAAATTAGTAGGTTGTATCCAACTGTACATCTTCTCATCCACACTATACTCACCGCACATTTCACTTCCCAAAAAAACCAGAAATTTTAAAAAGGTTAAAAGATAGTGTGTATGGAACTCATAGTGGCTTCACATGCATTAGATAGCTATAAAAACAACATAGGTAAAAGAAGGTTGAAAAGTACCATATATTAGGTTGCAAGAAATGTTGAATGATCAAATGTTTCCTCCATTATTTACTTTCCAAGATTGTGTAGGACGACAACACAGTCCTATATGTGATAGTATATTATGGGTTTTATTAGGAAGTAGGACCCACGTGTACTCTATATGTGGGCCCTATATTTATTGCTCTTTGCCGAAAGGGACAAAGGAAAATATGATACTTTTATACGTGGCAGGTGATTAGCGGATTCCTAGAATTCGGTGTCAGAATGTGTTTTTTGTATACGTGTCCAGTTGTCTCGAGGCAGTTGTTTAGGTCGTTGAATTTGAAGGCAAGGGTATACTTATAATTATAAGAATAATAGACTACTTTATTTATATTGATGAGATTATAAGTAACGCGAACATTATTTTTTATCAGTTTTTTTGATTTATTGTATATAATGATTAGGGTGTAATGAAATAGAAATATTATTGAATATGATATATTAAAATGTGAATTACTATGTGTTATTAATATTATGATTTACTACGTGGAATAATAGTATTGAATATGATAGATCGATTGATTATATTAGACTAAAGTTTGTAATCAAATATTGTGCTAAAATGTAATATTAGTATTATTTTTATGCACTCTATATTTCTAAAAATATGTAAAAATCGAGGGATATGATCGATCCACAAAATTGAGAAACTCCGTCAAAATTTAAAATACAAATTACACTTGAAGAGTATAAATAAAAATGATGGAGATATTTCATCAAAGAGTATATGTAGTCAAGTGATAAAATTGTTCAAAGTTATAGAAAATACCTAAGTTCAATTCAACGTAACTACATTTTTTATGGTTTTTTTTTCGAAAAGTCGATTCGTCCATTAGTCAACCATCCCTCGATTTTAATTGATTCTCTCTGTCGATCCTTTAAGTTTGTAGCACCAAAATCCGATGTCGTTGAGTGCGTTTATTTGACATCTATTTGGGCTAATATACCAATTTTATTCGTCGATTTCGATCCTGATTTTTCTAGCAATTTTTAGTTGTGCTACTAAACAATTCCTTCGGAAACCCTAAAATCAATCATTGATGGGCTTGTAAGAATCTAAGTTTTGGTTGTACAAGCCCGTTGGTTTTCCTATTGATGTAAACGGGTTGTGTATTTGTGCGTGTTACGAGCGTTTAGTCCATTTTAGTGTCCACTTTGTTTTGAAGTCTTATTGTGGTGAAACAATATGTATAGCATGACGTTGGGCAGCACTACAGAAATTTATATAATTCAATTAGAAAATTTAATTTGTTAGTGCTCGTTTTAAAATTATTTATTAAGTTTTTGTTTGATGCATGAAATTTAATAACTTACAACGACTTTAAATTAAATATGCGTATAATAACATACTAAAATAAACCTATTGCTCGCTAAAGTAAATATTAATCAGCAGTGTAAGCAAATCACTCTTGAGTCTTGACCCTATATCAAATTTAGGCATGTTGGAGTTTAGTATGAAGGAGAACATTTTCTATGTTTTCTTGAAAAATAAGTTGATTAATTTTTACTTATTTTCTAATGTTTGATAAGTAAACAAAACAATGTTATCTCAAGAGCCTTCATGCCTAATCTAGTCACTATAAATAAGGGTGGGATGGGAATGGGGAGCGGGGTCGGGGTTGGTGGGGTGGAATGGTCAATGATGAAGAGTAGTGGCATATGAACAGTGAACTATACAGGTTTTGATTGAGGCAAAGTGTTTATTTTTGGCAAGTCGAGTTGAATAAGGAAATATTATTAATATAATTTGCAAATCAACTAGGAAAAGGGAAGAGTATTTCGCAGCAACTATGTCCAAGTAGGAGTCAACTTCATAATTCGAGTTCAAATAGGATTCAAGATTCTTAAGTCTATATAAAGTCATGGAAGGTCATACAGAGTAAGGACATACACCCATAGAGAGCAGATTGACGAAAAGCAAAGCGCATCAATTGAGAGTTATTTGTAAGGCAAGATAGAAGCTAGTTTATATTATTTTTTGTTTTAAGTATTTGTTATGAGAAGTGGGTTTGACTAATGAAAGGTGTGGTTGTTACTCTTTTAACAAAGAGGTTTTCCATTAAAACATCTGTGTGTTCTTATTACTGTTTTATCAAACATAAACTTAAGAACATAGTTCCTAAGGTAGTTGAAGGTATCGATTCTCTTCAAATGAGCAGAGGTTGAGGGTGTTGGATGGATGGGTAGGATACAATAAACATAAAATATTACTTATAGAACTTGTTTTCTTCTTTCATTAAAGAAGTCATTCTCCTCATTTTTAAAGAATTTATTTTACTAAAGAAAATATTTTCTTAAAATTTTATCCACATAAAAAAAATAAAAAAACATTTTTCAGAAAATATTTTCTTCCATACCAAATACTAGGGGTGTACATGGACCGGGATGGTTCGGATTTTTTACAAACCAAACCATTTGTATTGGGTTATTAAATATATAAATCAAACCAAACCAATAAAAGTCGGGTTTTTCGATATCAATTTTTTTCGGGTTTTTCGGTTTTTTTCGAGTTTTTTGGTTTTTTTCGGATTTCTCGGGTTTTTCATAATATCTAATAAAAAGCACAGAGCAGTGCTTCTTAAAAAGAGTTCTAGTACAAAATATCAACATATAAGATGGAGGCACAACACTGTTTGAAGTTTTAACTTTATAATATAACTTTATAAGATGAGCTTTTTTTGTATATTATTTAGATGTGCTTCTTAAGTCCAAATCTAAATGTAAGAAAGAAAATAAAAATTATGATTTTTTTTTAAAAAATATTTATAAATTACATTTTAATAAATATTTTTATGTATAATATAATTTAAAAGTAGTATATCTATAATCGGGTCGGTTTGGGTTCGGTTTGACTTTTTTTAGTTAAAACCAAACCAACCCTATAATGGTCGGTTTTTTTTTCCAAACACCAAACCAAGTCAAACCAAACCACTAGTCGGGTTTTTTTTCCGGTTTGGTTCGATTTGTCGGTTTGGTACGGTTTATCGGTTTACCCTGTACAGCCCTACCAAATACATTGAAGTGTACTAGGTAGGAGCTAATTAATGAAAAACATGCCGCTCTTCTAACTCAATAGGCTATCCTTTTTGGGTTCCTACCTGGTGTCCGGAGTCTGTGGAGTCCCAACTAAACTGATCTCGCACTACAGGGCCCATTCGGCAGTGACTCTCCCAACAGAATTTTCTCCATACCCAGGACTTGAACCCGAGACCTCTGATTAAGGATGAAGCAGTCCCACCACTGCACCAGAACCGATGTTGGAACTCAATAGGCATGCTTATGGTAGTATATATGTTTCCAATCTATGCCTTTTCTTATTATGAAAGCTAGTCTTATTGTCAAAAAAATGTATTTGATATGTATAATTAACAAATTTAGAACCTAATAACTTCAAAAAGTTAAAATCCCAAACTCATTAACTTTAAATTTTGATTCTCAAGTTAAGATAAGTTGCCAATCCCTCCACTTTTGCGTTTGAGGTGGTTAAGTATTGGGATAAATGTTTCAATTCAGAATAATTGAGTTGAGATTCTTTTAGAGATTATGTTTTATAGAGTTTGAAACCTTGGGAACACGATTTCATTTTTGTTGTACTTGGAGTATATATTTCTCATAGGATATATTCTTGGATTTTTGTTAAGATAATTGTAAGGTGCGAGTTCTTTCCCTATGCATGGGGGAATAATAAGCTATAATTTTCAAAAGGTAAGGTATCAACCAAATTCCTCCCCATCAACCACTTGCATATGTTAAATTTGTGCAACTTTTAAAGTTTGTAATTTAGCAGCCGACCACTATAAGCCATCAATATAATTGGATCTAATATTTTCTTGTCCTTTCATTTCATATATTATATTTATATTTAGTAGGTTTAAAGATTTATATCCATCATTTATTTATTCCCTTTTGGCATATTAAGGTTGCGGTGCTTCAACCTTGAACATTAATAACATTGCTTAAAGAACAAATTTGTCCTTTTCATATTATAATTTCATTACTTTTTGGTACTATTATTTTGTAAAATTAGCACACAAGTCTTCTAACAAGAATCATTACTCACATTACTAACCCCTCTATTGCTCCATAAGTGTAGCCCCCTAAAAAGTTGTTAAATGTATTATTTATCCATATTTTATAGATTTGTTAATTCTTATATATAACTATACAAAGCTTGAATCAATCCTACTGAATTCAACTAAACCCAGAATTAATACTATATAATACATTTTGCAAGATTAGCAAGTTATAAATATGAAAAAAATCTATTCGATGCATGGTGAAAATTCTGAATTATTAGGGATAAGATGCTTCCATTTCTGTTAAAGAATAATTTGATTGTTAATTTCTCTTGTTCCTTAAAACAGTTAACGACGGATATTATGAGAAAACTTGTTTGGTTTTATTCCTTTGTCCTTTTTTGAGATAGTTCATGAGGAGTAGAAAAACGTTAGTTGCATAAAAATCCACAAGGGATAGTTTAGATTTGTAAGTACAATCAAATTTCTTTATAAAAATGTCGTTTGTTTCAACAATTTTTGAATTTTATAACAAAATATTATCATATATAACATATAATGTAGCATACCATGAATATCAATTTGTTTCAAAGAGAGCTTGGCTGTTGTAATGAAATATTATTCTAAAGACTATCCTTCATTACCAAGGTTTGAAGAAGGGCCGTACTTAATAATGAGTGTGATGTAGATAGTCTATCGAAATGTAAATATTAGTAACTGTTTTCACGGCTCGAACCCGTGACCTATATCACATAGACACAACTTTTTGATATTGCTCCTAGGCTTCCCCTTCATTTAATTTGCTTAATTAAGAATCTTAAAAAAAATGTTTTATTGAATTCAAATACCTCTCAGTTTTCAAATTATTCCTAAGCACTCTATACTTCGAGTCTCGTGCCACATTTTCAGAGGTTAGATAAAATTAACAAACTAAATAATTGCATTGTGATGCGCTTAGCAATAAGATGATGAAAATTAGTATGTCTAAAATGAATGTACCAAATCATACAGACGTAAGCACGTAATTAGCCTAAGCACTAGGCTCTTAAAGTCTTAAGAATCTAAATAAACCTTAATCATTGAAGTAGTTTGCATCTAGTTGGGGTGCGATTTTAACTTTAATTTAATATAATTAGATTAATTATTAGCTAAAATTTTAAGAATGACACTTTAAACTGTATGCCATATATATGTTCATGAGTGTCTGAGTTTATAAAGATGTTTGATTAAGCTTATAAACTAATTAAATTACAAATACTTTTTATCTTATTGATGCATTTGCTATAATAGGTTGGTCATTGTCGTGCGACATATATAACGATTTTATCATAATACGTTACTGCTTATTTATAAAATCAACTTCTAAAACTTAAAAACATTTTTCAACACTTGATGCTTATCAAATACTTTTAATCGGTTAACTCAAAGAAGTTTTATGTCATATTAAGATATAATCAAATTATTATTTGAAGAAACAAAAAAAATATAAAATCATCCACAAAGAATCAACTAAAAAGTAAACTACAAAAAAGATTAACAACTTGACATGAGGCTGCAATATTCTTTAAGTTCCCTCTCTGTATTTGTATACAATCATGTTCATTAGTTGTCAAACCCACAAAATATAACTTTGTTGGAATCTTAGTTGAGAATAGTGCATACAAATATTTTATTTAAAATCCTTATACTTTTCTGTTGCCAAAAAGCTCCACGGTGTCTGTCAATATTTTTTTTAAAAAGGAAAAAATGAACACAAGAAAATAACTTATGTACATTTTGCTAGCAAAGGAAAACGAGATTTCTTGCCATTTTACGAGTTGAAGTAAAGAAAATAGTCTTTTTCTAGTTTCTTAGTAAAAATTTAAGGGTATCAATTTTTATGTCAAGTCAATAAATATATGTTATATACTTGTATAAATTATTAGTAGTTTAGTACTTTATAAAATCACTTAGACCATAATAATAAGTTAATATAGTTTAATATAAACGCCTGATGCTATAAATTTTTATTAGTGTGATATATGTACAACAACAAAACGAAAACCCGAACCAAACCCAGAATAACATCCACCATACACGTGTCAATATCTGATAGCATATCCTTCCCCATACCCATTCTCATCACTCTCTCTCCTCTCCCGCCTCAATCTTTTTATATATTCCCTACAAAGCCTCTCCACCATTCTCCCTTTCATCAAAACAATTTTCTCTTCATCTCCATTTTCTCCATTTTTTCACCTTTGCTTTTTCTTCGCATTCTCCCCTTCGAAGATTAAACGAGTAACAAAGAAAAGGCCAGTTTTTTTTTTTTTTTAACAAGTTTACAACCTCAAATATTAGTTGAAATTTGTCCCGCATAATAAATAACCTCGTATAACAATAATTTTCGATACAACATGGTTCACTCCGTGCCCAACATGTCGTCAACTGCTGTGACGGACGATGATTTTGATGTCCGTCACAGTAATTTCTCGGCTTATGACCCGAATCGCCTTAGTGGTGACGGGTCCCCTACGATGTTGTCTCCGTGGAACCAAAGTTGTTCCCCTTGTACTAAATCCCCTTGGCATAAATTCGATGATGATGTTCCGATGAATTTCCCCCAAAATGGGCTCATTGGGTCTCTCGTTCGCGAAGAAGGGCATATTTATTCTTTAGCTGCTAAGAATGATATTCTTTATACTGGTTCGGATAGCAAGAACATACGTGTTTGGAAGGATATGAAGGAATTTTCGGCTTTTAAATCAAATAGCGGTCTTGTTAAAGCCATTATCATCGCCGGAGAGAAGATTTTCACGGGTCATCAAGATGGAAAAGTGCGAGTTTGGAAGGTGCAATCGAAGAATCCTAACAACCATAAACGTGCTGGGAGTTTGCCAAAACTTATTGACATTTTCAAGGCTTCCATTAAGCCTAGCAACTATGTGGAGGTAAATTGCGTCACCATTTTTTATCTTAATAATTAAATAACTTCATAGAGAATAATTTGTAATTACTTCTTAGTTCTTATGTCTCATTTTATATCATACATTTTTTTTTGTCAGTTCTAAATAAGAAATGTTATTTAAAAAAAAAACTAATCTTGCTATGCTCAATTTACTTTCAATGATATGACTTGTTAGGACCTTTAATTTCACTTAGTGACCTGATTCTTTTTCATGGACAAGTCAAGCATTCTAATGTAGAGAGTCTACTTAATTATATTTTGTCTTAACATGCTTCCTTACTTATGGACATGATTTTATCACGGTCGTGATATTTTTTATTTTTCTGTAATGAATTTGAATCAAAACATTTGCTTGCTAAAAAATAATATGTTTTTAATTACCTAATTATATCATGTCTGAAATTATATTATGTCTTGAACAGGTAAAACGCAACCGGACAGCTCTTTGGATCAAGCATTGCGATGCAATTTCATGTTTAAGCATGGACCATAGCCACGGCCTTCTTTACTCAGCTTCATGGGATAGAACTTTTAAAGTATGGAAAGTTGATAGTTCCAAATGTTTAGAGTCCGTTAAAGCCCATGACGACGCCGTTAATTCAGTAGTCGCCAGTGTAGACGGAATCGTCTACACCGGTTCAGCTGACGGAACCGTCAAAGTTTGGCAAAGAGAATCTAACGGAAAAACCGTAAATCATGTTTTTGTTCAGACGCTACTTAACCAGGAATGCGCCGTTACGGCTCTAGCGGTTAATAAATCCGGTTCAGTGGTTTATTGCGGTTCATCAGATGGCGTTTTAAATTTTTGGGAACGTGAGAAGAAAAATTTAACACATGGTGGGGTCCTTAAAGGGCATAAATTGGCGGTTCTTTGTTTAGCCGCTGCTGGAAATTTGGTTTTTAGCGGTTCAGCGGACAAAAATATTATTGTTTGGAAAAGGGACGGTCCGGTTCATATGTGTTTGTCTATATTAACCGGTCATAATGGACCGGTGAAATGTTTAGCGGTCGAGGAAGATAAAGAGTCGACCGGAAGAGAGAAAAAATGCGTGGTTTATAGTGGGAGTCTTGATAAATCGGTTAAAGTTTGGAGTGTTTCAGAAATGGCACCTAATTTGCATCAAATGGCCGGTATGCAACAAAATGGCCAAGAAGATAATAGTTGGGATTCAATCCCATCTGTTAAATACTCATCGGACGGTCCAAGTGTATGACACGTGTAATGTTGATGCATGATTAATTAATTTGTCTAAGTTGCATGGTCTTTTACACCATTGTTGCTAATAGAGATGAAAAGTCAATTAAAGGGATTATGGTTTAAATCATGTAATTAATGTAGTGTGTATATTTTATTTTGGCAAGATGACTGCTATGTAATTTCAGGATAAGGAATGTGGATGAATAATATCCTCTTAATTACAATTTCTTAGTTATTCAATATTCGAAATTTACTGATTTAATTTCTATCTATTTATACCATTTTATATATTTGGTACTCGAAATTTATTGATTTGATTGTTGCGAATGTATTCTCAATTGTTCCTTCTTTTTCTTCCAAGTGCATCTGCTCATCAATTTTCAATTGTAATTTCATAAGTGGGGTTTGAAAAAAGGTAAAATGTACGTAGATTTTACTCTTATCTTGTGAAGATAGAGAAGTTGTGTCTGATAGACCCTCAGTTCAAGTAACACCATGTGAAAAATCAAGCATGTAAAGTAAATACAATAATGAAGAAGTCATATTAGTGAAAAATAATAGTAACAACAAATAATATGATAATCAAAATAAAAGAAATTTCAAGAATCATCAACCTTCAATTCTTTACTTAAATTTGATTTTCGCTAAAAGAATTTCGTTTACAAATAATTAGAATGTTCCTATTGACCAAGGAGTGGTTCGATTTTGTCATTAACAAAGATGAGAGTGGCAGTATTCCCTCTTTTTCATGGTTCTACATAAACAAAAATATTTGGAAACTGGCAAATCAGATAACATCACATATTAATTACGACTGTTTGTTTGTTTCAATGATACAGCGAAGCATGTTCATTGAAACAACTTGGCTTCCTTCTTCTTACACCAGATAGATTTTCTTATATGCAATAATTCACAAATTCATATAAGATGCAAGGAACACGATTGAGAAAGCGTTTGGAAAAGCAAAATTGATGTATGACCTCCCAAACATGTTGCAGAAGTCACAAGTACAACTTGCCTTTTTGACCCTTTTAATTTGATGGAAAAATAAAAGAAAAAAGATGTATAATTGAATTTCTGCCCACGTTTTCATCACTACCAGCACTAAAAGATTCTCCCAAGGAACAAATCAATAAAGAATAAGTTGGACAAATTTTAAATAAATTTACTCATACACATGCCAAACATGTAGGTGCACGTTGTCAAATCATGAAGTCTTTATTGTATTTTGAAACATAACCACTATATCAAATTATATGTATGTTGAGAGTTGAATACTGCGGCCTCAACTTGTGAAATAATGATACTGCTCACCCTCTACGGGTGTGATGACCTTTTATATATATATAAATAATATTTACATATTACATAAATATCCCTAGGTATCCTCTATTACACCCCCCTCAAACTGTGAGGGGGAAACCACGCTCAGGTTGGACCGTAAATATTTAAAGCGTTGATCGGATAAGTTCTTCGTGAAAATATCAACCAACTGGTGCTGAGTTGGGACATAGCGAACTACCAAGTCACCATGAGCAACACGCTCTCGTACAAAATGATAGTCAATTCGAAGATGCGTACTACGATCATGTTGAACTGAATTCACTGCTAAATACGTCGCTGAAACATTATCACAATAAAGTCTAACAAGAGATTGTATCATCAAACCCAACTCTGCTAACAGAGAACGGATCCAACTGCCCGGTACTCTACCTCGGTGGAGGACTTGGACACCGTGGGTTGTTTCTTTGCACGCCAAGAAATGAGGTTGTCCCCGTAAAAGATCGCATAACCCGTGGTAGACCTGCAACTCTCGGGACAGCCAACCCAATCTACATCTGAGTAACTTATCATAATTGAAGCTTGCCTGCAAGGACGTAACCACAAACCAAAATTTGCTGTACTAACTAAATACCTGTAGACACGCTTAACAGACAACAAGTGAGATGTACGAGGAGCATGCATAAACTGAGAAACCAAGTGTACAACATATGTAATATCAGCTCTAGTCATGGTCAAGTATTGCAAGGCCCCTACCATACTACGGTACTCACTAGGATCAGACAATAACTCACCATCGATGTGAGACAAAGTGGTACGATTGGGAAGAAGAATGCGTACTGGCTTAATTGTATGAAGGTTGAATTTACGAATAAGATCCTTAACATACTTGCACCCCAAGAAAGAAATACAAATTTCCCAAATCTTTCATAGCAAACTCGTTGGCCAAAACGAAAATGAACTTGGTAATTAAAAGAGTAGAATTGCCAATAAGAATGATAGCAAACATATAAAAGAAGATAAACAACGAATTTTCCCTAACGAAAAATGAAGAGAGAATTATCGAATTGTGCACAAAAAAAGTCCTGCTGCAACAAAAAACTACTCAACCGATGATACCAAGCTCTTGGAGCTTGTTTAAGACCATAGATAGACTTTTGGAGACGACAAACATGATTAGGAAAATCAGGATGAACAAACCCCTTAGGTTGTTCCATATACATTTCCTCTAACAGTGTCCCATGTTAGAAGACATTCTTAACATCTAATTGCCGAATAATCCAAACAAAAGAAATAGCAAGGGTTAAAACCAACCAAACAGTAGTTGATTTCACAACAGGGATAAAAGTCTCAGTATAATTTACACCAGCTTGTTGATGCATTCCATGAGCAACTAGACGAGCCTTAGGCCGAGCCACATTACCATGCTCATCGCATTTTAGCATATAAACCCATTTTGTACTAACCAAGTTTTTATTAGAATTAAATGGTACTAAGTCCCAAGTATGATTAGTGAGCATAGCATTAAACTCCTCGACCATGGCTTGGCGTCACTTTAGCACCTTATTAGCTTGTGAAAAACAACTCGGTTCATTTTCATACTCAATAGTGTTGAGATTTAATAGAGTATTTAGTTTTAAAATACCATCTTTAGCTCCGGTCCGCATTTCATGAACATTGCTCGAAGACGGTGGAACAAAAATGCCACCCAAAGGAGGTGCGACATGCTGTTGGACCACGTTATCAGAAGAAACACAAATGGGCTGTTGAATTTGGGGCTCAGAAGAAGACGTAAATGGGGAAGATAACCCAGCAAGGTATGGGCTAGGTGGGACTCGTGGACTGTGCTGCATAGGTGGACTGGAATGTGACAACTCAAGAGGATATTGTGTAGGTGGCTGCTGGAATAGACTAGAACTCGACTGTGAACTAAGAGGACCACGAGATGAGCTAGACGAAGAAGGGGAACCTGGGGATGGGTCAGACCAACGGGTGTGGTCTGAAACAGAAGGGTCACCTAAGGGAATGGTGTGAGCTACATTAGTCGGGGATTGGGAGAAAGATAAAAGTGAGGGGTACGAATCACTAGTCCCAATGACTTTGGGCAGTTGACTCGACACTAAGGTTTGATATGGATAGACAGACTCATGAAATTCGACATTCCGACTCACATATACCCAGCCCGTAATTGAATCCAAACACCTATAATCCTTATAACCGGGAGCATAGCCAATGAAAACACATGACACTGACCTAGGAGCTAACTTGTTTGATGGTTTTGTAGGAAAATTAGGAAAACACTAACTTCCAAATACTCGTAAGAAATTATAATCTGAAATCCATTTAAATAATTTCTCAGAAGGTGATACACCATGCAAAACTGGAGTTGGCGATCAATTAATTAGATAAATGGCTGTATAAGTAGCATTTGTTACATTCTGTATTTTTGCATCTGGATTATTCGTAAGCTAACGGTTATAAATTCAAGGACTTTTAATTTTGAATTTTAAAAAGACATGATTTGTTATAGATGCCAAGTTATTTGAATAATTTATGTGAAGTAAAATACATCTCAAGAAGGACCCTTGAGCCAAATCAAAGTAGAAGCCATCAAATGTTTTTTTTTTCTTAAAGTCACGTTTCGGGTAAGCCAACTTTGGAAGGCCATAACCTCTTTAGAATTTGGGAATTTGGGAAATCTCTCAAAATGAAAGTTGTAGGTAATTGAAATATCTTTCCAACCATAGGTCGTGGGACGAAATGTGATATCGGAGTAATAAGATATAGACGTTTTAAGTCTGACAGGCCAAGCTAAATAGTGAATTCGGCCCAACCCAATTCTAATTCGGGTCAGGCCCAATACCCACGAAATTAATCTAATTTTTATCTCTTCCTTCATACTTTAGACCAAGAAATATCTGGAAATTTCCAGAGAGAGTAAGAGAAGGGAAAGCTAGAGAGAAACACCAACATCTACCACAATTAAAGCCCCGAATCTCAAAGCTCTTGAAGAGAAAATTGTTGTACGTCACATTGACTTCAATTTGAGCTAGATATCATCCAATAAGGAGAAGATTTTATATGGTGCTGCAAATTTAAGGTAATATTAAAGTCTCCTTTTCATTGTTAACAAGTTTAGTTAGAGTTTTAACGGATTAGAACAGAGAAAATAGTGTTATAAACTAGTTTGGTGATTTGTTGAGATTTATAGGTTAAAGGGTTGTTTTAGGTAGCTTAAATGGATGGAATTATCTTAGTGATGATGTATAATAATGGTTGATGTTGTTTTGATGTTGTTGATGAGTTGTTGTTCTTAAATTTGGAGGAAAAAGGTGTATGAAGATTGTGAATGTTCAAACCCGTTTTTGGAATTGAGTAGCTGGTAGTAATTCTGGAATATCTCATTGTGTAGACCTTAGATTTTAGATATTAAACATGTTTTGGAAAGATAATACACGTACCTACAACTCTTATGTTTATGTTGTAGTCTATATATGCTGTTATTATATCGCAAAATGAGGATGAATCATAAGACAAATTCTGTCCAGATTCTGGATTGCAAAAATCCCTCATGTATACCTGTTAGTGTTTTGATGATATCTCTTTGTAGAAAATGAGTTTTGAGTGGATTTCTTTTGCATTGGAAACTTAAGATAGAGATCTAAATGTTTCATGAAGGTCATAAAGTCCAGTTTTGCCGTTTTAATTTTCAAAATTTAGATACAACTTGAGGTACTCGGCTTTCCGAATTTATTGCTTTAGTAACATGAGTCGGGTGGAAACATTCTAGGCTTATTGTCAATAATAAATCTTATTTTGTGTTAACATTTTGGATTGTTGATGTTTCTTGATGATTATATGGCTGGTTTGAAAGTGGGAAAAGTGAGCGGTATAGGGGAGGTGCTGTCCAATTTTTTTTAGAAATAACCTACTAACGATAGACTACGTTTTATTCTTGTCCATAGCTTAACCATAGTGCTTAACGTTTTAATATAGGTTGAGACAATATTGGACAGCATATACGTATAAACGCTAAAGGTATGTAAAGTTAACATTTTCTTCTTTTGGCATGATCCATATGAAACGAACGAATGACGTATGCTTAAATTCCAAAGAAACTCTTATTCGTAGATATACTCGGATGGCTACCGTTCTTGATTTTCAAAATTTATATTATTATGTCTTGACTCATGTGTATGATTCCAACCATCCTAGTTGGTATACTCATGTTGTGGTATAATTCATATTTTAGTATAATCCATAATTGATGTGATTCATAATGACTATTGTCTTGGTTTTCAAATGATGGACTGTTTTGCTTATTCTATTAAGTCTCCGATAATGATCAAATTTCACAAGATTGCTAATGATACCTTATTCATGCATATTGTTATGGTATTATTCACCGAGTCCTACGATAGGCCGGGTATGTTATCATGTATGGATTCCACTACATTATTCATCGAGTCCCTTACTAGAGGGCCGGGTACGTGATATGATAATATGATATTATGATGATATGACGATATGATTATGGCACCGAGTCTCATAATGGGCCGGGTACGGTATCAGTGTACACTACTCTATTCACCGAGTCCCTTGCTAGAGGGCCGGGTATGGTATATATATACATATGACGATATATTAATATAATTGTGATACCGAGTCCCATAACGGGCCAGGTACGATATATGATGATGATATGCATGTCTTCATTTTATAAGACACAGGTACAGCGATTTATTGATTATGATACTTGACTCCTGAATCTTTATTTCAGATGTGATCTCCTTTACAATATTTTATGCTTTATATACTCGGTACATATTTCGTACTGACCCCCTTCTTTGGGGGGCTGCGTTTCGTGTCCGTAGGTACTGATACTCATTTTGGAGAGCCGCCAGCTTAGGATTCTACTCAACGGGTTTGAAGTGCTCCATTGTCTCGGAGCCTAAACCTTTGGTACTAATCCTTATAATGTATATATTTGTGTATTTAGGGGTACGACGGGGCCCTGTCCCGTCATATGCTATTGTTAATCCTCTTAGAGGTCTATAGACACATGAGTGGGTTATATGTAGATGTTGTCTGGTGTACTAGTATGGCTTATGTTTTTGTACGTTTACATTCGGAGTGAAAGCCTTGTCGGCTTACGTATTATGTTATCTTATTTTTGACAATTAAGACTCTCCAAGAAACAAGTGATTTTGGTATATATATAAGTGACAGTTTGAGATGACGTGCTACCCATATAAATCTTATATCATATTTAACTGCCGATTGACTATAGGTAATAGGTGTGTATACGAGTGTCCAATTCGGACACTAGTCACGGCCCACGGGGCTAGGTCGTGACAGCATCGACCCATAATTGAGCAGGTAGTAAGGCTGCAATGAGCGTTGTTCGGGCCAACTCAATGATATGTCGATGCTTTCGTTTGGCTACGCCATTTTGTGCCTGGGTGTCCGGGAAGGATTTTCAAAAAGAAATACCATTATGTTAAAAATGGTTAATTAAAGGACCATTATCAAACTAACGCCCTCCATCACTTTGAAAATATTTTATTTTTGTATCAAATTAATTCTCAACTAACTTTTGAAAGAAAATAAAATTTTAATAAACATCTGATTTTCTTTTTAAAGGATAAATCCAAGAGTAGCGAGAATAATCATCCACAAAACAAACATAATATTTGTATCCAAGATTTGATGAAATAGTAGATTACTATAAATCAGAATGAACAATTTGCAAAGGTTTATCACACGAATGAATGACATCTTTAAATGGAAGACGATGAGATTTTCCTAAACGAAATGAAACACAGCCATGAATAAAAATAGTTGCACAAACAATAGCCTTATTTTTTCTAAGTGTGTCTAGAACTCTATCTCCACAGTGACCAAGTCGACGATGTCAGGTTGGACCAGGAATGGAGGTTGTCAAAGAGCTATTGGCGGAGTAGAACGATGGGTGATGGTGATCGGGTATACACTCCACTGACTAGTAACCTTGAGTAGCACCTTCCCCGAGTGATTTTCCTTTATAAAAACATGATTCTCGTGAAAATTCACAGTACAATTATTATCTTTGCATAATTTTTGAACCGACATTAAATTAAATTTAATTTGTGGAACATGATAAACAAAGTTTAACTTTAAAGATTTATTGTTGGAGTTTAATGAGGCATCACCAATATTTTTAATAGGGACTTTAGTACCATTTGCAACCTGAACTTGAACTTGGCCAGAGTAAAGAGATTTATTCGTTAAAATACCTTGATCATTTTTCATGTGGGAAGATGCTCCGGAATCAGAAAACCAAGTAGTGGTCTCATTCTCGCCCATAGGAAGTGCAGCAAAAGCTGACGTAGACGACGTCTGAGCATAACGGGATGGAAAAGAAATTGCTGAGTGACCTGGATGATAGCATATTTGACAAAATACAAGAGGAGTATTAGTCCCAAACACCCCCTCAACATTAGAATTGCCTGCAAAAATTTGTTTAGTACCATAGGAAGCAAGGGTCATAATACTCTTAGATGCTAAATCTGAATTACAAATTGCCATAACTCCTTGAGTGTTCTGAGTTTGTGCATTTTGCTGTGGCCCTGAGATACCCCTTGCTGCTGTCCATGTGGCTGGCCACTGTGACCGCAACCTCGCCCACGACCGCCACGCCAACCTCCTCGTCCTCGACCATTATTTTTATTGTATTGTTTGTGCTGCTGATGGTTATGAGAAGTAGAGAAGTTGGTGTTGGTATTAGCAGACGAAGTACTTGCAGCAAACGCTTGATGAGTCACTAGCCCGTGTTCCCTGTTCTTCTTGAAAATCGCTCGTTGTTATTGAACTAGTAGCATAGAACGCAGCTCATCAAAGGACATTGCCCCCGAAAAATAAGTAACTCTAGCAATGAAGGATTCATAATCCTCACCAAGACCCAATACGGTATATTCAATTAAATCTTTATTCGACACAGGAGAATTGATAGCAGCAAGAGAATCAACGATCAGTTTAATCTGACAAAAAAATGCCTCTATAGATTGAGTCTCGCCTTTCTCGACATGAGACAACATACCTTTCAACTCCATAGACCGAGCCATACTTGCATTCATAAAACAAGACTGTAATCTCTCCCAAATCCCTATCGAATGTTTAATATCATGTACATCAACTAAAGTCTCTTTAGACAACGTAGCAAAAAGACACACACGCACAACTTGATCAATTCGTAATGATAATCAGTATTGCCAATCTCACGATGACAAGTATCCAATATATAAATTGGAGGCTTCAGAATGGAACCATCAATCATGCCAAGTATACCATGAGCAATAAGAAACGATTCAAATTATGTACTCCATGGTAAATAATCCTCAACAACATTGAGAATAGTAGTAACAAAATTGTTGACATTAAATTTAGATGGCTCCAGACTAGAAGCGAGAGAGGCAAGAGACGGTCCATGAGGATGAAAACCAAGGGGTACGCCAAAGCCAGAAGTCGTATATGGCTGGGATATGAATCTTGGACGACCAGTGAACGTCGAACCCCCATAAGAATTACGACGCTCAAATTGGCTGGTCTGGAAGAGAAAAGAAGGAGCCACAAACCGTGTTGGAGTCCACGTAAAAGTTGTCTAGTATTGCTCTCCATTATCTGGTTGCATAGGAAACGAGGAGACACGAGGGCTGCCAATTGGGAAGGGCAGCGACATGGTGGCGCCATGAACAGGCAGCGTCACAAACGACAAAGGTGAGGAAAGAAGCGTGGACATGACAGACTTAACATTGGTTAAGATCGTGGAAGTAGGAATTCCAATAGAGGCCACGAAAACAGAGATCGAAAGCAATTTTCTAGGGCTGCGGAAAGAAAAAAAAGAAGAGAAAAATAAACCCTAGAATAACCTAGCTCTTGATACCATGTGAAATAATGATATTGCTCACCCTCTACGGGTGCCATGACCTCTGATATATATATGAATAATATTTACATATTACATAAATACCCTTAGGTATCCTCTATTAATTTTAATTACCATGGACGACATAATTAAGAATATCAAAGTGTTTTCTCTCCAAACTAAAAGTATCTTAAATTATTTGATGAAATTATAAATTTGAATTTACCCATTATAAAAAAATAAAAAAAATTCAGGCCACTTTTGATCAAGTTCCGAGCTCTTTCTTCTTCTTTTTTCCAACAAACACTCCCTTTATCTCATAATAATTGTCACGTTTTATTTTTTGAGAATCAATTTGATCAATGTTTAAAGTTAACTTAGATTAAATTAATTTAAAATTTTAAAATTAAAAAAATTGAATATTCAAAAACTATACACATAATTTCCTTTGTTTCTTCTTTCCTTCTTTTTCCATTGCAGGTGCAGGGCGTTAGGTGGTAGCAGGAATCTTGGAAATGTCATAACACTTACAAATTAACTAGCGAAGTCAAAAATTTATTAAGAAAATTCAAAATCGTAGAAACATATAACACCTAACGATTTCAAGAACCAGGTTTTTAAACGAGTAATACGAACGTAAACAGTAAACAAACACAGAATTTATTGTGGAAAGCCTCCTTGCTCAAGGTAAGAAAAACCACAACCTATACCTCGTAGGACTTCCACCAAACTTCACTAACGTTCAAAGAGCGGTTTTAGATTACAACTCAATAATCAAGGAACTAACTCAAGTACCTAAACTCTAACGATTAACTTTAATCGCAACTCAAATTCTCCAAGAAGTCAAACCCACTTCTTGTTACAAACCTCACTTTCTACTTTAGAAAATTATAACTCAATATTATTTCTAAGTAGAGTTCAAACACATGAATTAACTTTCAAAAAGAAAACCTAACTCTAGTTCTTCTTTCTTTGATGTTTTGCTCTTGAAACTCTGCCTTGCCTTTTGCTTGAGAAATTCGATTTCAGATTTGCAAAGCCAAGAAATCCTTTGTGCGACCTTTTTCTTTTATAGCATTGTTTTTCCTTATAGGAGTCCTATTGTACCGTCTTTCCTTATTTCTGCGTTTTTGACTCGTATAAGGATTTGTCCAGTTTTCCACATCTGCCTACTGTACCATCCAGCAAGTGAACCTGATTCTCGGTTCTCATTTATCATTATCAAAACCTGCTTGAATTTTATTAACAAAAATATAATAAACATATTAAAAACTCGAGGGGATCACAAATTTATAGCCACTAACAAGTAACAATCTCCTATTTTTTTGTTGTTATTTTCGTTTCTATTTATACATTGATTGCGAATAACAAGCATTTTCTTCCAAATCTTACAATTGAGAAGAAAGGACAACTTCTAAGAAGTTGACCAAATACGTGAATAATAAACAGCATGGTGAGGTTTAAACTATAATATAAAAATACTAAACATGGATAATGTTTTTCTAATCTAATATGGTGAGATAAACAAGTGCTATTAATATCGTATCTAGAGGAACTTTAATACTGCTTTAATTCACATTCACATAATATCATACCCAGGCTCATCCAACTCTCGGTTTACTCAATGTCGGCCCGATATTATGTTGTCTACACTCCAGTTGAGAGGGTTGGCCTCTGAGGGGTGTTAAGTTGTCCCACATCGATATTTGGTGGCCAAAATATCAGTAGATACAATCAGCAACCAATTTTATCTCCAGACAAATTTCAAGGCTCATTGTCCTTCCAAACAGAAGTAAAAATTGACATTGGATCAAATTGTGGAGGAGTAAAAACCAAAGCTGGAATTTTGAAAACAGAAGGCCAAAACATGAACTATTGACTCCTGTGATAGTCTCCATTACACAAAGTACCTTCCCAATTAAGAGAAAGTATGTAAATTTCAATTCACATAGCTTCACTAAAAGGGTTCAAAGACGTCACACGAAGATGGAAGAATGAACTTACATCTATTTACACTAGAAATGTGATACATTGAGAGATGAGAAAACTTCTGATTGTACAAAAATTAACTAGAATTGTATGACAACTTTATCTATCTTAGGTTGGAGTTATTAATTCTAGAGTATGAAGGGAAAATGACTACAAGAAGATCAAGGATTCACACCACTCTTAAGTAGAAATCACATTCCGATAATATTAGTAAGAGAGCCTGCGAGAATGTCCCGTTGATATAGGATGGTTTTTAGAATTTGTTCCCTGCATATAACCACTTCTACTACCAAATGAATTTGAATCAAGAATGCCACTGCCTCCTTCTAGTAGTTTAAGTACCTGAAAATTTAAACGAAACATCGAATAAATTTCCTACCATGCATCAGGTACATTACTAGGCCTACGGAATGGAAAACAATACACTAAAAGAACCTTTGAAATGGGAGGTCGCATATGAGGATCTTCCTGTAGACACATATAAGCAGCATGACTCATTGCCTGTAGTTCATAAGGGAAGTTTTCAAGCTGAGATGAGGTCAAGTTGGAGTCGAGCAGCTGATTTTTAAATGCTGAAAGATATGGTCCCTTTCCAGATGTAGGGGAAAGGCTTCCTGAAAGAAGGTGCTGACTGCTGTAGCATTGCAAGTCAGTGGTTTTTCTACCAGTTATCAACTCCAATACCACCAAGCCAAAAGCATATACGTCAACCTTCTCTGTGACCTTTCCATCATTAGAGTATTCTGGGGCAAGATATCTGAAAAACAACTCCAAAATAATTCTCATCAAGTAACCATCAATCTATCTGTCAACTTAAACATAGAGATGAGTCTGAAAAAGAAAGTAAAACATAAGCAGTCTTAGAGCTTGGGATCTTTGTTTAGATGTATACGACACTAGGCTGAAAAGTTCTAGACTATCAATAATAATAAACAACAATTAGGGGAAGATTGAGATGCAGTTAACATAGACAACAAAATAAACAGAAATTACCTTGAAGTTCTAATTAGATGTTCATCTTCAGAAACTTCCCATTCATTGTACAATTGTGCAAGTCCAAAATCAGCAACCTTAAATAAGCAAACCATTTGATATAGGTTTTATTCATTGCTTTTACAAAAGAATAAATGTGTTTATCCATAAATGCATGCAATTTTAGGTAGCTTTCAGATCTCTCAAATGTAATAGCTTTTCTCATCCAAATGGCGCATGTATGGATTTGATTAATATATGCTGCACCTGGCACTCAAAAACTGTAATGATAAACATGCTTGACTAAAACCATCAGCGAAACATACCAAAGGTTCAAAATCGTGAGTTAAGAGAATGTTTTTTGGTCTGAGATCCCTGTGAACTATGCATCCCACTCTGCAATCTTCATGAAGATATCGTAAGCCTCTTGCTGTCCCAATAGCTATCTTAAGGCGTGAGCTCCAATCTAGAGTTGTTTCTTTTTTTCCTGCAAAATTTATTTGAACACTAAGGCGTTTTCACAGTCCAGTTGATTGAACTTCATATAAAGCTGCACTGTAGGATGGATTGCAGATGAACTTTAAAAGAGAAAAATTAAACAGAAAATACCATGTAAATGGAAGTCCAAGGACTTGTTGCAAATGAACTCATAGACAAATAGTCTCCGATTTCCCTGAATGCAGTACCCAACCAGCAGCACAACATTCCTGTGCTGGGCACAGCTCAAAACTCGAACTTCTCTATGAAAATCAGCGTCTGCTTGAGATCCAATAAACTTCAGCTGTTTTACTGCAACAACCAATCCATCCCTTAAAACCCCTTTATGAACCAGACCGAACCCACCTTCTGCTAGAAAATTTGTGTCTGAGAATCCATTTGTTGCTTCCTCTAACTCTTCATAGCGAAATTGTTTAGGAGGCTTTCCAAATGAGGGTGCTTTACATTGACAGAATGAACATAGAGGAGGAGGTATCGAGGAAGTTCGACCTAAAGAGACTGCTTCTCTGATGCTGGAGTTCAGATAGTCCACGTCAGTGTCTCGATTTAACTTGCTTCCTTGGGTACTCAGGTTTTGTTTGTACCCGATAAAATTCCGATTTTCATTTCTAGAAGTGACAGAATGTGAGGTACTTTTGCAGTTTTCTACAGCTGAATAGTTGTCAGCAATAATATCGTTCTGCGGAATCCAAAGGATAGTTTTAAGATTATGAGTTTGAGATTTAGGAGCTGCTGAAAGAGTTATTATCCTTTCCCCAAACGAGGGCAGCTCATTTACTGGATGATCATGCCCACTTTGCTTGCGGACCGGTGAAAATGTTTCTATATCGAACCCTTCATACAGAGGATTCCGTTCATACAGAAGGAATGTGTCTGGATCCGTCAATGAATTCAGTAATGAAGTTCTGATATAGGATGTTCTTTGATCCTCGGGACTGCTCACCGGAGTAGAATGCTTCATCCTTTCATCCTGTAATTCTCTACTATCCAAAACAGGAGAGGAATTGGCAGAGAAGAAAGGAGTTTGTAGTTCCTCTGAAGATCCTAGATTTAACCTGAGAACTTTCGGTTTGGAACCCTTCATCACTACAATATTGCAACGGAGTTCTTCCATGCAATGCTTAAGCTCTAACTTCAATTTTCTGTAGAACAAAAGTGATAAAACAAAAAGAAAATGAGTCCATTTGATATTCAAACAGGGGAAAGAGAAAAGGAAAAGAAACATATTGCCTTATGCACAACAAAGAATAATGAGATAGCCCCATATAAAAAGTAGAAAAAAAACTACAAAAGCAAGTAACAATTACAATTACAGTATCCAACAATGTATATGGAGAACATATAGAAGTACATACACCTCCTGGGGAGCAACAACATATGGTATGTTGATACTACAGGTTTTCCATAATCCAGCAATATGCATGCAAGTCAACTTGAAGTTATTGGAAAAGAAATCCATTTCGCGTTGGTAACAGAGATGAGGCAAGGAGAGAACAGATATTTTAGGCAAAGATGCGTAGAGAGTGAAACAGAAAATAATACATTTACATGCTATTACTTGTCCAAAATGACCCAGCTGACTGCATTGCTTTTTGCTTCAGCTGCCACTACACCAGCACACAAAGCTGAGACGACCTTAATTCGCACCCTAACCTACAAACAGAAGATGATTTAAATCACAATTTCATTATTGTTAAGCACGCTTGTTTGCAAGGGTAATGTCATTTTTCTCACTGCAATATCTATCGTTTCTGTCTCAACAAGCGTAAATCTTTAATCTTGTGATCTTTAAAGAGAAAGCTGACTACTTTTCTGCGTACTTTCTCCATATTTTCCAGGAAAAGATAAGAGTCCAACGGCACATTGTAGTGCTAATGATTGATCAGCAAAATTATCACGCCTAAATCAGCAGCAGTACAAAAGATTCCTTCAATATTTTATTACCTACCAGCCATTGCTTCTGGAGAGCACATGCAACTCCTTACAAATTATTAGCTTCAAGTACAACAGTTTACATTGGATCCTGACAAGCTTAGAATCTTCTTTGATCCATAAAAAACGCAATCATATGACATAGAGATTGAACATTGAAGAACATATTAATATGTGATTAACTACTGAATTTCATTTCTATCCACTACAGTGTAAAATAAATTAATTATATGTACAATTAAATTTGATTTAATCTACACATTTATCTGGAATTTTCTAACTCCGTCCACCAGAACGACATCGTGATACACATAAATTCAATCTAACAACATAGGGTTAAAAGTTCAAAACAAATCCCTCCTAGTAAAGCAAATGCAGTTCCCAGTGAGATGGGAGGACGATTAAAACAGAGCACTCCAGTATTGGGGTTTGGGAAGGGTCTATTGCTTGCATTTCTGCAATAGGTTGTTTTCATTATTCGCACTTCGTATAATTCTTACTATTGATTAAATTAATAATATTTACTCACATCAATACGATCGTGAAATTGAAGAACCATCTGAGAACAAGACTCCGTGATTATTCCAATCTGATCATGTGAGCTCGTCCGTTCATTACTCCGGCAATCTCCTCTCATCCTCGGAAATCCCCAGAATCTTCTTCTCTCTGTAAAAAAAAACATTTTAAAAAAGGTGAAATCTAAACGAGAAGGATTAACTTACTAAATTCATCGGAAGATATACCTGATTTCTCATCGGAAAACACAGCGAGCAACGTAATGCAATCTCCAGGACGAACAACGTGAGTTAGAGCCCAAGCTAGTGCGGTCTTATTGATCAGCTTCTCCGCCTTCACGGCGACGATCACTTTGTCGGCCAGATTAGGAAAAATGCCACGTGGCATCGACTGAGTCCGGCGTTGTGGTTTTGGCGGGAACATTGTATGGCGTCAGTTTCCGGCGACCGGTGAAGCTTATGCTATGGCGAAAGCGAGAGAAATTTCCTTTTGAGGTTGAGCGGTTGGTTAACTACTTACCGGGAGAAGAAAGCTATGTGGCCTATAGTATGGGGAGCTAAAATATGGGGCTAGCTATAGCTTGATTGTGATTTTAATTTTGGAATATACGCTTAACTGTTAAGAAAGTGAACTCAACTGGCAATTAAATCATATGCTAGTTACAGGATGCGCGAATTTAAATTAGTAAATCATCGAGTATAAATGATTAGCTAATAGTGAGCGCATACGGTGCAAATTTTAAAAAATAATTAATTGACTATGGAATCATGAAAACTGAGCGCGTTAACATAAACAGCCAAGCAAAAGAGACTAATTGGGAGTGAGTGAACAAGTCCATGAAAATGATGTGTGTAGGTAGGGCTGAGATGAACATATGAGGACTAGAGACTCAGAATACTTTTAAATTTGTATTTATGTTAGAATAAACATATGAATAATAGTAAATCAGAACTCATATTAAAACAGTTGCATTGGCATGCATGCCATGTTGTTTTCAAGACAGCTAGCTCAGGTCACACGAAAAATCATGTGATTACACTTATTATGCAATTAATGCTCCTTTCATTCTACTACATTATAATTATTATTCAATCAATTTCCTAATCTTAATTTAATATACTACTCTATTATATTTTCTATTAATTCCAATCTCAATTAGAGTAGTACTCATCTATACGCAAGAGTAATTAACTACTCATATAACCTATATGTTTATCAGGAAGAATGCAATTTTCAACTCATGTGTGATTTCCTTTAATTATATGATTTTCGATAAAAAAAAATTCATTGGTTAGTTTTTGAAGTTGAATTAGACTTAAAATTTATTTTTAAAGTGTTATTAGAGCACATCCAAGTTACTATTTATCAATAGTAGGTCCCAGGTTAAATTATCCATGCTTTAGATATTCAGCCATGAGTGTGATAAGGATATTGAAGAATCCTACATCAGATGAATGAAAAAGCTCCTTATATGATCTTGGACAATCTTTAAATTTAATATTTAAAGTCAGTAGGTAAGAAGTATAGGAGACAGGAGTTATATATTTACGATTCTTTTTTGGCAATAAACATGAATATAATATAAATAAATTTTTCTTAAAAATATCTCGATCACATATATAACTTAAATCTGAATTCCTAAGTGAAAAATGAACATTTATACTGTGCAAGCTAGCTCTAGCTATCTACATCGTTAGCACTTCAAGAATTTATGATCAGAAGTTGATTGATAATTTGAATATTATGAATTTTAAAAAAAAAATTAAACTGTAACTCGGTAATTGAATTCGAAATCAATTATTTATATTTATATAATAACATTTTAACTCATAGATATGTTTGAGTCAAAATAATTTATAAATTCAGATAAATTCTTATATAACGCTCGCTGTTATTCCGCCTCGTCATAAGTTAATTATACTTGAGATAATATTGTTCCAAGACTAGAAGGTATCTTCAAGTGACTAATGGGCCATGATACTATTGAAAATGTGATATCGATCACATGGGGGCAGGCTGGCCTGGCCATGAAAGGTTCAACACATAATGCAAGTCATAAAAAGCTCATCCATTTTCCCAAGACTTCCTAAGTTTAATTTTGGTTTTCTTCCCAATGCTTTTGCGTTATCTCAGAGATCGACACCACGCCCATTTCCGTCAACCAATTGAACGCACTGCTATAATGTCCCAACAAACTCTTCAAGTTTTCATATGCATGAATGGCTAATATATATGGTGGTAAAAGTATGATAAATACGTATTTACATCGGATATTATATTTAATTATATCGAATTAAGCAATTCAACTTTAACAATTAAAATTTAAAGTGAGAATACATTATTAGAATTATGGTTCAAGACACTTGTCTTGAATTCATTGATTTAATTAAACTGGTGTACGTGAATAAGTATTTACCATAAAATATCCTGAAAACAACGGCAAAATTTTGATATAATATATGCTTACATATGATAACATGACATTATTCGTATCTTTTTCCTTTTTTTAAATTAAAGTAGATAGTTCTTACAATGCAATTTTTTTAATAGATATATATTATCAGGTTATTATAACTCAAATTCAACTAAAACGATTTTTAACGATAACCATGAGTTGATAATTTGAAAAAAGATAGTGTAATTTTTTTTAATCTTTATTAATATACATAACTCAAATATTAGATTTATTAGTAGTCAAAGAGACGATGAGAAAACAAGATAATGAAGGACAAAAGTGGCTCCACTCCAGCTGGGTGGAAACAAAGGCAGTAGTACATTGCGAGCTTGCAATCGTTGGTGGTGTCCTTAGGGCCTAGGCAAACATAAAGTACTCGTGGAATCAATTGCATAATAGTACCTAACGACCTGATTGGTGATCAATGAAATAGGTTGATAATTTCGTTTTTTTGTTAATATACCTTAATGAATAAAATTATTTGAAATACATCAATCGGTACGTCTCGAAACCAATAAATTTGAAGGTGGCTCTCCTTATCACCTCTATGAATCAGTAGGTCCATAGCACAACATTTTTTTTAAAAGAAAAAAGATCAATTCACAAATTAACAGAAACAAAGACAACGTGAATTGTTGGTGTTTTGGTGTTGGTGGGGTGAGGGAATGACAAGACCTTGTATTATACCCCAAAATGCATTAGCTCCGTAACTCATTCAAAGGACAGGGTTTGAATTATGTTAGATCAGAAAAAGACAAAAAAGATTTTGTATAGATTTTCTAGACAAACTACAAAAACCATAACTTATTATTTAAAAATAATATTTATTGTCATTTTTTAATAATTTATGCTCTCAACTTTACTTTAAAAATTATTCTCTTTCAAACTTTCAACAATAATCGATTTTCTCATGTCCTACCTAATCACCTAATGTACCAACAACAATCACACCAAATAACTTAAACATTTTTTTAATTACTTTCCTAGCCCTCACAATCTTCTCCCAAAAAGCATTCTTACATATTGCAGACTTCACCTTTTTTTTTTTTTTTTTAGTGATATCAATCATAATAATTTAGATAAATATTTTTAATACATTTATAATATAAATACACTACATTGTAATATATATTTCAAACATCACTCATTTTCTTAGTGCAAAACAATTTATAAGATTATGTTTTATTTATTACTAGTATATTTATAATACATACGGCAAACATAACTTTCTTTTTAGTGATACTTACTAGAATCATTTATAATATACTTATAATACAATGCACAATACAATTTTAATATACATGACATACATCATTTCAATTTTACTACAATCTTCAAAAATTCACAACTTCAAATCATCATATCTTCAAATCTTCATATATTCAAACCTTCACATATATTTAAATCTTATATCTTCAAACTTTCATATATTTATATTCATCAAATCCTCATATATATTCAAATATTCATATCTTCAAATATTCATTAGGTACAAATACCAAATACGATTATTAATATAACATTCACTAGAATGAGTATCATCGCCAACGTCAAAGCAACAAATGAGAAACCGACCAACTTCTCCAGCAAACTGAGCAGCCCCAGTTCTTCAGTCTACAAAAATAGCCGGCCCTAACTTCTCTATGGATCTTCATCCTTTGATAAAAGACTAGTTTTTTTCACAATTTTGGGAGATCGAGAAAGAACACAGAGATATAGAGTGCAGAGAGAGAGAAAGAAAGGGAGAACGAACGAGAGAGAAAGAAAGGGAGAAAGAGCAAGAGAGATATCTAATAAAATACATAGTATTACTATAGATGGTAATAATTAGAGAGTATATTTAAAATTAGTAATTATTTATTAAAAGAGACTCGTTCAAATAATTAATCCATCATTGGGTGATCAACTCATCAAATGTATTGAAATTGAAAAATTAAAATTAAGGGGATGTAGACATATATGTAGTCACGAAAGAGAGAAAATGACAACAACAATGTCGATATATATATCCCTTAAAGCTGAACGATTCAAAATTGTAATTAAAGCTGGGAGAATAATGTAGGCCTAATGTCACAGTTACAACATGAAATTCCCATTGTAGGACTCAAAAAATACTTTTACAATCACATTTCAAATGTAAAACCTTTGAAGTTCCGCAATTATTTTCACTTCAATATTACAAACTAGCATACAATAACAGTGGTAGGAGGCACGAATTTTGTCAGCATTTCACTCATAAAGAGCAGGAGCCAAGCGTGGAGCAAGGAGAATTTCAAGGGGAGAAGCTTTGAGCCCTGTTATTCCAAAGCTCTTACTCATATCAATTGGTTCATCCGAAGGCCTCTTCATGTTAAACCCCTGCAGCAACACTGCTATTGAAAAGGGCACCACTTGAAGGACCAATGAAATTCCAGGGCACATTCTTCTTCCACTACCAAAAGGTATCAACTCAAAGTGATTGTCCCTTACATCGACATCATCGTGGGTCGTCAAAAACCTCTCTGGCTTAAACTCGTGAGGAGGTGGCCATATATTAGGATCATGATGAATCTTCCATATGTTCAACAAGAAGCTAGTGCCTTTTGGTATATCGTAGCCACCAATAACACAATCCTCTATCGACTCGTGTGGTACAGAGAGCGGTCCAGCTGGTTATAAACATAATGCTTCTTTGACAATAGCTTGAAGATAAACTAAGTTCTTGATATCCGATTCTTGGACCCATCTATTCTTTCCAACGTGCACATCTAGCTCATCTTGGGCCGTTTTTAGTGCTTTGTAATTGTTTAGGAGCAAAGATAAAGCCCATGTTGAAGTTGCGATTGTGGTGTCCGTACCTGCCGATAGTAGACCCTAACAAATTCAACAAATTAAGTAATCTGCTCCACACAATCAATTGATAATTAGTGAATGAAAAAATAATTTTGGATTATATTAGATGTTTGATCTAATATTACCCGTACCACTAAGAAAAAAACTATATTCCTTCTTCCTCATTACTACTGCGCCCTTTTCCGAATAAAATTCTCCCCATAGTGTTCATAACTATATCCCCAATCCATTCCTTCATCTCCATCTTCACAACACCATTTAAATTACTGTTCTCCCAGTTATTATAAATCTCTTTAATCCCTGATTTTACCTCAAATTCTCGGATGTGTTTGAGCATCTCGATTCGCCGATTGGAGAAAAGCTCAATTGTGGCAATCTTCCTTGTTTCTCTCCAGTAAGGTCCGTAAGGAGTTAGTGCAAACATAGCGTGGTTGTAGCCTATTACCTCTGAAGCCATTGATTTGGGCCGGTTCGCTAGGGCTAAGTCGTTTGTTGTGAAGCATTCTTTGGCTAATTTGGGATCGCTCACAACTATAGCCTGATGAACTCCAAGCTTCATTCCGAAAATAGGCCCGTACTTATCTGCCATGCGGCCCATGATTTTGTGAGGTAACTGATCAGTTTCGGATCCACCGAGAAGATGGAGATGGCCGATAATGGGCCATGCTCCGCCAGCTTCAGGTACCCTTCTAATTCTATTCTCTGTTTTAGCTGAGAAAAATTGCTTGCGAAGAAAGAAGAAAACAAGGAATGAGCTAGCTACTGTGACAGCAATCAAAAACAAATTCATGGCTGCTCTGTGGAAGGAGCTAAGCTACCGTGGGGAAGCTTATACTATACGTACAAAAATTGATAAGCGATATTGTTGGCTCGAATCTCGATCAGCCAAAAAATAATCAGTATCATCAACCATATCACATGGTCTTCAAAATTATATATTACCTAAAAAAATGTTTTGAGATTTTAATTCAAACATTTGCTTTTGCTCTAGTACCATATTTTATACGCGAAAAAGGACCTAAAATATCTTTATATTATTAAAAATAGTAAAAAAAAATAATATTTATTTATCTATTGACATTAAAATATCCTTCACATCCACTTTAAGGTCCAAAAATGACATTGTTTTTAACGAAAAGGGCATTTTAGGCTCAGAGGTCCAAAAATGACCTTACTATCCACTTTTAGATCCAAAATTTTAATTAAATAAATTGAATAATTTTTTTAAACAGAATTATTTAAAAATAATTATAAATCAAAATTTATTTAACAGAATTTGAATTAAATAATTTGAATATTTTTTTAAACACGTGACGGTCACCTATTGGTTACAATTTAATTATTTAAAATTAATTATAAATCAAAATTTATTTAACAGAATTTTAATTACTAGAAAAGGTCTAAAATGCCCTCGAACTATTGAAAATGGTACAAAAATACCCCTCATCCATATATAAGGCCTAAAAATGCCTTTTCGATTAAAAACAATGTCATTTTTAAACCTAAAGATGGATGTCAAGGATATTTTAGGCTCAATAAATGGATGAAGGCATTTTTATTCCATTTCAATAGTAGGAAAGCATTTTAAGCCCTTTTCCATATTTTATATAATAATAAATAAAAATATTTTTAATTACTTAATTATATTATGTTTGAACAAGTAAAACTTAACCGGACAGCTCTTTGGATCAAGCATTGGGACGCAATTTCATGTTTAGCATGGACCATACCCAAGGCCTTCTCTACAGTATGGAGAGTTGATAATTCCAAATGCTTCGAGTGCCGTTAACTCAGTTGATATTCAAAATTCATTAATCTGGTTAATTCAAAATTTCAGTTTATTAAGTTGGAAACTTTCTTAATAAAAATTGAGTTTGAACCAAGAATTATTTTTAATTAATAGTGAAGACTTACATCTTTGGAGATCAATACTGACTCACACGAAGCAATATCAATGATTACCAATAATCACTATTGTTTTAACAATATCACCTCTGAGTGCAGATACTTAATCAAGGAATTGCAGGTCATAGCTATTAAGCACATATTCAGGAAAGATAATGGAGTAGCGGATAGCTTGGAGAAACAAGGAGCCAGATCCCCTTTTTGGATGACGTACATCTACCAGAATTTCCATCAGCTTTTGCCACCGATATTTTTAAAGCAGATGCGGTAGGAACTAGTTACACTAGGAAAGTCTCTTCTTATAATATTAACAACATTGCGCAGTATGGAGCCCAAACTCATGTATCGGCTATTGCCGGAAACAATTTACCTGTTTCTCTTTAAGTAATACATCTTTCTTTCATTTCAAGAAAAAATAATCTCAAATGTTCCTTTTTTTTTTTCCTTTGGATGCATATGCTCATCTTTTTTCAATTAAAACAACATTATATTCAATCTTACTCTGTGAAGATAAAGAAGTTGTTTTTGATAGATCATCAACTCAAGTAATTTAACGCATATTAAAAATTAAATATGTAAAACAAATATAATAGCGAAGAAGTCATACTCAAAAATAATGGAGAAGAAAACAATAACAACAACAAATAATATAATATCCTGAATCATCTACCTCCAATTCTTTACTTTATTTACAAAGGAGTAGGTCGATCATGTCATTAACGTAACAAAGATGAGCGTGGCACTTTTCCTTCTTTTTCATGGTTCTATATAGATAAATAAATATATTTTAAAATATTTTTTAATTTTTTCATGTTTGATTGATCAAAATCTTTTGAAAAATATTTTTTTTTAGCAAAATAAGCTTTTTAAAAATGAGGAAAACGACTTCTTTAATGAAAGTAGGAAAAACAAGTTACATAAATGACATTACATATAATAACTTTGAGATAATATTCTTTTGCTTACTTACCAAATATTAAAAAAAAAGTAAAAGAAAATCATTTATTTTTCATATAAACATTTTCCCTCCTACCAAACACACCCTATATATTAATTACGACTATTTGTTTATCTCAATAATACTGCGAAGCATGCTCCACGAAACAACTTGCCTTCTAATTTTTCTTGTTTTTAACCAACGGGAAATTGATTTGCTACTTTTTAAGCGCACACTATGTAAATTCTCTCATATGCACTCATAAATCATAAAAGATACGATGAGCTCGATTGAAAAAATGTTCGAAGAGAAATTATATACGTAATATTTTTTATTAGATACCACATGTTGTACAAACTAAAAAATACGACATTATGATTGAATTTCTGCCCACGTGCTCTCATCACTAGCAGCACTAAGATTCTCAAAAGGTATAAATCAAGAAATTATAAGCTAGACAAATGTTAAATGAATATATACACATGCCAAACATGTACGTGCAAGTTGTCAAATTTTAAGTGAATATATACTAATAATACACATGCCAAACATGTACGAGAGTTGAATAATAAACATTCTCTTCTCCTTTCCTAGCGCTCATTCTTCTTACCTCATGATCTTCTCCAAAAGCATCCTTACAGTAATGTTCATGATCAAGTTCTCGAACCAATGTCTCATTAATATTTTGAACAACATTTTGAACCATTCATGTTTTCCTTCAAACACCTTTCATATATTTGTTTGATGCATGTTTTTGTTGGGTGTTTATCCTGATTTTTCTTGTATAATTGAGTTTTTTTTTTCTAAAAGGAAAATACAAAGTCTCCATATTTGGCTAATCCTTTTTCTTGTAGGAAGAATTTTCTGACAAATAGAGACTCATTCTTTCTAACTTGATAGCATTTACAATGTAGTTCTACGGGCTTTGAGAGTTTTGTTTAGGGGGAAATTTTGTGAGACACAAGTGTTACGTTAACACTTGTGTGAACCTCTTTTTATTCTGAGTGAATTGTGTGAGGTTATTTCTCTCGATATTGTATACTCTCTTTTATATAGTGGATTGCTCATCTTCTCTTAGTGGAAACGTGAAAAATATAAAGAACAAGGAAGAACAACAATAGTTAATGTGGTTCGGATCAGAATGATCTTACGTCCACTAGAGAACAACTGTCTTTATATTAACAAAGAAAGGGAAGAGATCTCAAATACAACTAAGATAATTGTTCTATCAATTCTCTACTCTTCTAATGTGTTTTGCAAATGTCTTATAATATGAGAAGACAAGAGAGAAATGTTTTTGAGGATCAAGAGCTACCTATTTATAGTAATAAATTCTTTTTCTTGATGTCATCCATGACATTACATTTTGTCAAAATGTCAAAGTTTACCAAACTTTCACCTACCAAGTTTACTAAACTTTCACTTACCAAGTTGCTACATTAAGACTATCTAGAATCTTGTCAATTTTAACAAGATTGATTAACCGAACCACGTTAAATACTTGTGTCTTGTGGTATATTTCTCATTTATTTTCTTACTCATGGTCTTTCGAGATTTGCTTTGGTGGCTTCCGCATGACACTTGATTATTTCGGTCCTAACAGTCTTCAATTCGAATTCTCGTACGTGTGGAAGTATTTCTTTATTATATTCACTTCGATATTACAAACTAGTATACAACAGTGTCATGAGGCACAAATATTGTCAGCATTTCATTCATAAAGAACGGCAGCCAAGCGCGGAGCTAGGAGAACTTCAAGCGGAGAAGCTTTGAGCACTGTCAATCCAAAGCTCTCACTCATATCAATTGGTTCATCTGAAGTCCTCTTCATGTCAAACCCCTGCAGCAACACTGCTATTACAAAGGGCAAAACTTGAAGGGCCAAAGAAATCCCAGGGCACATTCTTCTTCCACTACCAAAAGGTAACAACTCAAAGTGATTGCCCCTTACATCGACATCCTTGTGGGTCGTCAAGAACCTCTCTGGCTTAAACTCGTGAGGATTTGGCCATATATTAGGATCGTGATGAATCTTCCATAAGTTTACTAATAAGCGAGTGCCTTTTGGAATATCGTAGCCATTGATAGTACAATCCTCCATCGACTCGTGTGGTACCGAGAGCGGTGCAGCCGGATATAAACGTAATGCTTCTTTAATAATAGCTTGAAGATAAACCATATTTTTGATATCCGATTCTTTGACCCATCTGTTCTTGCCAACATGAGCGTCTAGCTCATCTTGGGCCTTTTGTAGTGCTTCGTAGTTGTTTAGGAGTAAAGATAAAGTCCATGTTAGAGTTACGATCGTGGTGTCTGTACCTGCTGACAGCAGAGCCTAACAAGACAAATTCAGCAATCAGATCCACATATGAGCTCAACAAAGTGACAAGTTTATATAGTTCTTTCCGTAGTTAGAACACAATCAATTGATAATTAGTGAATGAAAAAAGATTTAGAGTACATATATTGACGATGAAAACAATAAGTTCTACGCTATTTCATACAAGGAAAATTGATCAAATATGTATTTGTATTATCCGAAATTACCCGTTAATGATAGAAATTGAAAGATAAATTTAGACCTTTTTTCCTTAAAGAATTTGGACGCTTTGGAGTACAGTCGCTTCATGTTGAAGTTCTGTTAATGGTGTGAAAAGACCAAAATATAACATACGGCAAATTTGAACATTTTTCTTTGATATAATTCAATGGATTGTGACATATTTCGTAAATATTTAGTCAAGTCATATAATTGGTTTATAACTCAAAAATAGAAACAAATTTGGAGTAATTAATCTGAAGAAACGTACCATACATGTAGCTTTGATAGCAGTATCGGCATCAAATCCAGGCAGATCTCTGTCTTCACAAATAGAAAGCATGACATCCATGAAATCTTCTTCTTCAACAGATTTAATCTTCTTCAATTTGTGTTCTGCTAACCATTCTTCAACAACAAAGTCCAATTCTTTAGCAACCTCCTTCATTGCTTTCTCATGGCCTCCTATATCCAGCCATCTTAAATAAGGTAAGAAATCAGCCACAACAAAAGCACCTAACAATTCAAAAAATCTCCTAATTGCTTTGTGAGCTTTATTTATTCCTTCTTCCTCATTACTCCTGCGCCTTTTTCCGAATAACATTTTCCCCATAGTGTTCATAACTAAATCCTCAATCCATTCCTTCATCTCCATCTTCACAGCACCATTTAAATTATTCTTCACCCAATTATTATAAACCTCTTTAATAGCTGATTTTACCTCAAATTCCCTGACGTGTTTGAGCGTTTCGATTCGGCGAGTGGAGAAAAGTTCAATTGTGGCAATCTTCCTTGTTTCTCTCCAGTAAGGTCCGTAAGGACCAAGTCCAATCATGGCGTCTTTGTAGCCTATGATCTCTGAAGCCATGGATTTAGGCCGGCTCGCTAGGGCTAAATCGTTTGTTGTGAAGCACTCTTTTGCTAATTTGGGATCGCTCACAACTATAGCCTGATGAACTCCAAGCTTCATACCGAAAATAGGACCGTACTTATCTGCCATGCGGCCCAGGATCTTGTGAGGCAATTGATCAGATTCGGATCCACCGAGAAGGTGGAGATGACCGATAATAGGCCATGCTCCGCCAGCTTCAGGTACCCTTCTAATTCTACTCTGCTTTTTAGTTGAGAAAAAATGTTTGTGAAGTAAGAAAAGAACAAATAAGGAGCTAGCCAGTGTAACGGCAATCAAAACGGAATCCATGGCTAATAAAACTTATCAGTCGTCTTCTCTAATGAGGGAAAAAAGAAAAGAGCAGGGAGCTTATATAGAGAGAGAGATTGATATGTGATAATTGCTGTTCTCATCAATCCAAACATATGGCGATTATATATGAAAGCGTTGAAATTTTGATAACAATTTTGTGTGAAAAAAGATATATGGATCCTTTCCCATTTCCGGCAGAGTTGTGCACAACTAATAATAATAATAATCCATTCGACAAAGGACAAAATTTGCATTGGGAAGCGCGATAGTGATAATGATGGCTTGTGGACGTAGGCAGGGAACAAATGTCAAATTCTATATCAATTGGTAAACTTTTGTGGCATTTTATTTGAAAAAGATATTGACATTGGGAACTTATTTTAAAATAAAAAACTAATTTTTCAAACTTGAAATTGAAATAAAACACTTGACTGCAAACAAAATAGGACGGAATGCTTTCTGTTATTTAATTATTTATTTTCTTATAATTTATACAATATTTTATAAGTAGAGAGAAAATGAATTATTTATGTATAAAATTAATATGATATTTGATTGAAAATTTAGAAATTCATATAACTAATACATATATATTTATATATTATTTTATGTAAAATAGAAGGTGAAATAATTAATGCATGTTAATTAATACGTGAATAATTAATCTATATATAACTCATATCTGTTGGATGTTTGCCTTGATTTTTCTAGCATAATTGGTTTTCCTTTTCCTAAAATTCCTTCTAACATAGTATCATTCACAATGTAGTTCTAAGGAGCTTTGAGAGTTTTGTTGGTTGGGGGGTGGGGGGGAGGAGGACTGTGAGACATAAATGATAACGTATCATTTGTGTGAACTTCTTTGTATTCCGAGTAAATTGTGTGAGGTTATTTCTCTCGATATTTTGTATTTTCATATTTATAGTGGATTGCTCATCTCCTCTTGTGGATGTAGGTCGGTTGATCGAACCACGTTAAATGTTTGTGTTACTTTTGGTATATTTTTCGTTCGTCTTCTTACTCATGGTCTTTCGAAGTTTGCGTTGCTAGCTTCCGCATGACACCTAATTATTTTCGATCCTAAGAAGTAATATCAGAGCGAGTTAAAAACAGATGTTCATCTTGGCGGGTTCAGTTTTAGCTGCAACTTTTTTGATAGTAATAAAGATTTTTTTTGGAGAAATTTTTCAGAAAAGTTCTCAGTGTTGAGACATAGATTTTGCAGAGGAGATTTTGAAAATGGAGATGCAACCTGTTGAAAATTATGTAAAGAAGGTGGAGCAAATTTATTTTGTCAGAAATTCAGGTCAAGGAGGAGAATTGTTGGATGTTTGCCTTGACTTTCCTAGTATAATTGAGTTTTTCTTTTCCTAAAAGGAAAACACAAAGTTTTCATATTTGACTAGTCTTTTTTCTTGTAGGAAAATGTTTATGATTCTATAAATAGAGGTTCATTCCTTCTAACATAATAACATTCATAATGTAGTCCTAAGGGGCTTTGACAGTTTTGTGTGGGGAGAGAAACTATGAGTCACAAGTGATACGTTATCACTCGTGTAATCCTCTTTGTATTCCGGGTGAATCGTGTGAGTTTATTTCTCTCGATATTTTGTACTTTCATATTTATAGTGGATTGTTTATCTCCTCTTGTGGATGTAGGTTGGTTGACCGAAACACATTAAATGTTTGTATTTTTTTTGGTATATTTCTCGTTTGTCTTCTTACTCATGGTCTTTTGAGGTTTGCGTTGCTAGCTTCCGCACGACACCTAATTATTTTCGATCCTAAGAATATCTACATAAAATAATATATAGATTCGCTTATAACTAATCTTAATTAAGTTTATTTTTCACGTCTTTGCTGTCATTTTCTCACTAGCGTACCAACGATGCTTTAAATTTTTTCAAGTAACCTTTGATTTGTTGATATATCAAAATCAAGTTGTTAACAAAGAAATGTAGGAATTTTGAAGTTCCATTATTATTTTCACAATAATATTACAAACTAATATACAACAGTGGCATGAGGCACAAATTTGTCAGCATTTCATTCATAAAGAACGGGAGCCAAGCGTGGAGCAAGGAGAACTTCGAGCGGAGAAGCCTTGAGGACTGTCAATCCAAAGCTCTCACTCATATCAATTGGTTCCTCCGAAGGCCTCTTCATGTCAAACCCCTGCAGCAGCACTGCTATTACAAAGGGCACCACTTTAAGGGCCAATGAAATTCCAGGGCACATTCTTCTTCCACTACCAAAAGGTAACAACTCAAAGTGATTGCCCCTTACATCGACATCATCGTGGGTCGTCAAGAACCTCTCTGGCTTAAACTCGTGAGGATGTGGCCATATATTAGGATCATGATGAATCTTCCATATGTTCAACAATAAGCGAGTGCCTTTTGGTATATCGTAGCCACCAATAACACAATCCTCTATCGATTCGTGTGGTACAGAGATAGGTCCAGCTGGATATAAACGTAATGCTTCTTTGACAGTAGCTTGAAGATAAATCAAGTTCTTGATATCCGATTCTTGGACCCATCTATTCTTTCCAACGTGCACATCTAGCTCATCTTGGGCCTTTTTTAGTGCATTGTAATTGTTTAGGAGTAAAGATAAAGTCCATATTGAAGTTACGATTGTAGTGTCCGTACCTGCCGATAGTAGACCCTAACAAATTCAACAAATTAAGTAATCAGCTCCACACAATCAATTGATAATTAGTAAATGAAAAAATAATTTTAGATTATATTAGATGTTTGATCTAATATTACCCGTACCACTAAGAAAAAAACTATATTCGGACCTCAACCACTGACGGAAATTCAAAATAGGATAATTTTAAGTTATATATAGTCAAAAGTTCGGACCTCAACCACTGACGAAAATCCAAAATAGAATAATTTTAAGTTATATATAGTCAAAAGTTAGAAGGTAAATTTTAGTGAACGTTTCGATTAACTTTTTTTTCAAGTTACTTATAAGTTAAAATCTTTTGTTATACTTTTTCAGCTTTAAAAATGTACGTTTAAACACTTTTTGTGTTATTCAAAAACTTTCAAAACTAAAAAAAGCTTAAAAATAAAAATCATTAAAAATAAGTCTTTTTGAAGATTTTGGATGTTTAGAGTCCAGTCACTTCATGCCAGAGCTTGAAATAGGCTTTAGAAGATACCATGCAGTTAGCTTTGATAGCAGTATCGGCATCAAATCCAGGCAGATCTCTGTCTTCACAAATGGAAAGCATGACATCCATGAAATCTTCTCCTTCACCAGATTTAATAATTCCTTTAGAAACCCTTTTCGTTTTGTGCTCTGCTAACCATTCTTCAACAAAAGAGTCCATTTCTTTAGCAGTCTGCTTCATTGCCTTCTCATGGCCTCCTATATCCAGCCATCTTAAATAAGGTATAAAATCAGCCACAACAAAAGTCCCTAACAGTTCAAAAAATCTTCTTATTGATTTGTGAGCCTTATTTATTCCTTCTTCCTCATTACTACTGCGCCCTTTTCCGAATAAAATTCTCCCCATAGTGTTCATAACTATATCCCCAATCCATTCCTTCATCTCCATCTTCACAACACCATTTAAATTACTGTTCTCCCAGTTATTATAAATCTCTTTAATCCCTGATTTTACCTCAAATTCTCGGATGTGTTTGAGCATCTCGATTCGCCGATTGGAGAAAAGCTCAATTGTGGCAATCTTCCTTGTTTCTCTCCAGTAAGGTCCGTAAGGAGTTAGTGCAAACATAGCGTGGTTGTAGCCTATTACCTCTGAAGCCATTGATTTGGGCCGGTTCGCTAGGGCTAAGTCGTTTGTTGTGAAGCATTCTTTGGCTAATTTGGGATCGCTCACAACTATAGCCTGATGAACTCCAAGCTTCATTCCGAAAATAGGCCCGTACTTATCTGCCATGCGGCCCATGATTTTGTGAGGTAACTGATCAGTTTCGGATCCACCGAGAAGATGGAGATGGCCGATAATGGGCCATGCTCCGCCAGCTTCAGGTACCCTTCTAATTATACTCTCTGTTTTAGCTGAGAAAAATTGCTTGCGAAGAAAGAAGAAAAAGATAAAGGAGCTACCTACAGTGACGGCAATCAAAAGGAAATCCATGGCTGCTCTGTTAAACGAGCTAACTATCCTGGGGAATCTTATATACAAATTGATACGCAATATTGTCGATAATATTGAGTATCTTCAACCATATCACAAAATCTCCGAGATTATATCACTTAAAATATTCGGTCACAGACTGAAGTTATATTTTAATATAATGGATAAATAAAAATAATTAAATAAGTGTTCATCAACTCACCGCAATAATATAATCGATAAATAAAAATAAATAAGGGAATGTTGACCAACTCGCCACAGTAATTGATACACATAATGTCCTTAATGTGAAAGCGTTGAAAGTTTGATATAGTTTTGGGTGGATAAGTTATATTGAAAAGTATAATAGAACTATATTGAAAAGTATTATAACTTATATATAAGAAAAAACTTGATACAGAGATTTATAGATTTATTTTGCGGTGGTACAATGTGTATATATATCTATATTTCAGTTTCAAAACTAATATGTATATTTGTACACTTGTGTGTCGAGATTGAGAGAGAGGAGAGAGGCGAGGAGATTTAGGGGAATGAGAAAATTATGTATTTGTGATCTATGTATTTTAATTTCAATTGAAATGCACGTTGTATCTTAATACAACATACTCACATTTTAGGTCTCTTTCTATCTCGTTCGTCTCTCTGCTCTCTAAAATTGTTGCTATGAATTGTAATTAGAAAAACTATAATTATTATTCATAATTATGGTTCAAGCTATATTTATTTATGAAAAAAAATTAAAAATAATATCATATTTTTATAAATAACTTAATATTTAAATTCTTCTTTTATTCTTAATAAAATAATTTATAGTTAAAAAGTCTTTTTTTATTGTTAATCTTCATTTCCCGTCAAACGATGCTAATAAAATAGGGTCAACGAAAATATTAATTATTGCAATGTATGTTTACATTCTTGTACAATCTTGTTAAGAAACATTGTCAAACTAAAAGATGAAATGTCAAACTGTCGACAAACTCAATTGTCATTTTTGGTTTCATTTTTCTTCTGCAGGTCACTATTACTTGTAGAACTCAATTAACATAAATCATATTTGATCAAATAAAAAAACCTCAGCCTAATTTAAGACAAATTTATTTTTATGTTACTATTAAAAAGTAACATAAAAAGGAATAATTTTTAAAATTCTTTTAAGCAAAACTCGTTGGTAATTTGTTACGTCATGCTCTAATTTAAGACAAATTTATGTTTTCTCTATTGATGAAAAAACAATTGTAATGTGTCATGGTAGTTGGTTCATATTAGGAGGTTTTTCCCCCACTAACCTCACGTTTCTTCTATCAAACATACCTATAAAATTCATTTTATTTTCATAAATATTTCCCCACGAAATATTTTCACTATGTTACCTACAAAATTCATATTTTTCCATAAATATTTTTTTTTGATTAGATATTTTCTTTGTTATTAATTGCTCCTTGCCAAATTCTTGGCCAATTTCCAAATAATATACCTCACATTAATTGCTCCTTGCCTAAATTTTGGAGAATTCCAAGGGCTGCACATCAGCAGGCAACTTGATAGGCCATTTCTTGACTTTGAATTTTTTCCCTTTTTTATGATGTGAAAATTTATTATTAAAAATATTAAACAAAAATAATAAATAACAATTTTATCTTATACTCCCTTCATCCAATATTAGATAGACATCTTACTAAAAATATTTGTCTTATATTATTTGATCACTTATTAAATCAAGGTAGAATTAATTATTTTTTTCTCATTTTACCCCTACAATCAATATGACCTTTTGAATATGAATAATTTTCAATACTAGTTATTTTTATACTCTATTTATATTACATCGATGTGAATAAAGGGAAAAATAGTAAAAGTAATCAATCCATTAATGATTTCTTAATCACCATTTAAATAGAAAGTGTCCATCTAATATGGGACGTAGGTAGTAACTTTTTTTACAAAGGACAAAAAGTTCAATTAACATTTTTAAAACTACTTCATACTTCTACTATAATATAGATAGACTATTATGTACTATATAATTTATATAAATAATTATTATAAGTATAAGTGTTATAGTATATTTTTGGTTATTTGTTTGAGATTATTTAACATCGATTAGTTCATAAATTATGCCAATTTTCTTTGTTTATTAATGAGTATATTAGTTTCAACTTTCAATTTTATTTTTTATCCTTTTTATATAAGCTTTAAATCCATAGATGTCAAACTTCAATGCACATTATATTATTTAAGTGCACGCTTTCAATTTCTTTGAGGGTTTGTTTGGAAAGCCATCGGGTAATTAAAATTGATGTAATTATTAGGATAGTAATTATCAGCATAACTTAGTAATTATAATGACGTGTTTGTTTGTTACTATGTAATTACAGTGTCATTATAATTAGACTATTTGGTTGCACAAATGTAATTACAAGATTGTGTTAAATTTTAAAAATAAAAATTAATTATCTAAACTTAAAATTTATATTAGACAAACAAGAGCCTTTATAAATAATATTAAATTAAACATTTTAGATATATATTGTATTTTGAAAATATATTAATTAATAAACATAAGTTCTTACTAATATTATAAAAAATTGATTTATATTTTTTAAAAAATTTGTATATTTTAATTAATTAATCATAGAAACTAAAAATACAACATTTCTTTCAACATCATGAAATGCATGTTTGACAAAAAACATTAACATTATAAATATAATGTCATAAAATTATCAAAACATTTGACAAAAAGATTATCTAACAAATCTAACTAAAAAATAAATGGCTTGCAATGTGAAATATTAAGTCAATACTATTAAAATAAATGAAGCTGAAAATATAACATAAATTTTAAATTCAAAATAAAATTTTAAACACAATACTACTCTTATGTCAAAGTTCAACATAACGTACATAAATATGATTTAAAAGAAAAGAAAAATGTAAATCTACAACTTTATTCAACAATGACTTCTACTTTAATTTAAAAATTCGAATACTAGCGAAATTATGTTAATGAAAATAACAAACATATAATAAAAAAATTAATACAAAAATTTGCATGAAATCACATGAAGTAAAGGTTGACAATGACAAGAAAATGAAATTTAAATAATAATAATAAAATTTTTAGAAAATATTAAAATAATAAAAATTTTAAAAATTTTAATAAAAAATAAATGAAAATGAAAAAAATAAAAATAAAATAAAGAAATTAAAAAGTAATCAATTTGTAATTACATCATGTAATTACACCAATTTACAAATTTCCCCCCTCTTAATTGTAGAGTGTAATTACTCCTGTTAACTACACCCAATTACCTATTGATCAAGTAATTACATAATCAATCAGATATTTCAGATAATGTAATTACACCAAATTCGATTAACTGAGATTTCCAACTATATCCTGACGGTTCTCTCATCTTGTATATCATATTGTCATGTGCTAGAAAATGAAATTTATATTGTATTTTTAAAAAAAAAAAAAAAGAAAGAAGAAGCTATTTTGTTATTTTGAAGCTTTTCTGGAAATCCACACAAAATCTGTTCTTTATAAATCAAATCTCTTCGATAAGTTGGCCTTTGCATATAATAATTGTTCAAGATATTTTGATAATCAAATCCAGGGGTCCAGAAGGCTAAAAGGTGGGGGAGAAGGAAGCCGAACCTCTAATCGATCTGGACACATAAAGAATTCTCGGCGTCGAGAGAGAATGTTTAGTAAATACTTTCTCTATTTCATATTAATTGAATTTTTGAGATATTTTTATTATTTTAAATAATTAAATTATTCAAAGTTCAAGATGGATGATTAAATTATTTTCATATTTGCCTTTTCATTTATTGAAGTTTTATATTTTTTAGGAGATAAATCACACTACTTTTTTAGTTATATTATGATTTTACAAAATGCAATATTAGAAAGTATGATTCAAATTATGATTTTAAATATTTTTTTTAATATATATGCATTACCTGATAAATTCAATTAATATGAAATCGATGAAGTATTATTGATCAGTCAAAATTTTCATGCGTGTCAAAAAAAAATGTTGATTTTTTCGTAAACATTGAATGATTCAATATACTTATTTGGAAACTAGTAGTGAATAATAACCAATCACGTCCGACAACTAGAAATAAGAACAAGAAAAATTGCAACCAATTCCTTGCTTTTGGCCAAAAAATTCACACACACACTATTGGAACTCGTAGGGATGACATGGTAGGATATGGTATGCTATTTGAAATTTTGATACGGTAATTTTGTTATTTAATTTTTTTAAAATATTTTATTTCATTATTAGACCAATTTAATTCAGTATGATTCAATGTTTTAAAGTTTGGTTTTGGTGTGGTAGTAAATCAGTAACTATAGTTTATTTAATTTTAGCTAATATATACTCGTATAATAGAGTATTAAGACTTCGATAATTCAAAAAAAGATCTCAATTGTATCATACTAACACATTATACATGTAGAAATATATATATTTAAAAGAAAGTACAAACAACTCATTTTCTTAATCAATTCTATTCAATATACATTTCAACAAAATAGAGTAGTCAAAGTTTCAATTTCTAAACATATAGTTTATACTAATATGAGGTTGCATATATGTTAGTATTTTAATAATATATATATATATATATATATATATATATATATATATATATATATATATATATTATTTATATAACTATTACTTTAGTATGATATTCGGTATTTTGATATATTAATTCTAAATACCAAATATCATTTTGAATACCAGAAAAATTAAAAAATATATCATATACCATATCAAATATCATAATACCAAAATCATAATATCAAAAATTTTGATTTGATATGATAATTCGATATATATCATATGATGTCCATCCCCATTGGAACGTCATGACAATAATATCATAATAGATATGTTTACCAACAAGAGAAAGCGAAACTGATCTACTCAAGAGACAAAACACACTATGATGATTGGTGAAGGAATAAATAATCCGACATATTTTTAAATATTAAAAAAAATAACCCTGTAATTTTTTGATATCTTTTATGTTTAGTTACTTATCAAAAAAAATTCTTGAAAAAATATATTAAAAAAATAGCAAGGATTTGCATATTGCACGATATTGAAGAAAAAGAGTTTCATATTAGGTATTAAATTTGGTTTCATTTTTAAAAGAAAAAGAAAAATTACAAAGTTTTTTTTAATGTCTTAATTTAATAAGTCAGTAAACTTTGTCGTAGCATTTTCATTTTGGACTAGTTATTTAGTTTATTTTTTTGGCCTAGACATAATTAATTCATTAGTAGTAATTCATTAGTAGAATGTTTGCCATGTGACAGTTAATTAACCTCACATGCCTTATCTCTTTGATAAAACTTCTTCTCAAAATACATAATTCATTTATATATATAGACATACAATTTTCGTAATCTGGTTGTAGGTCCTCTTCTTTCAAAGCTGCGATCTGGCTTCTTTACCTAGTGTTTGTTTGGTAACATTTTCTTTCTCACTCATTTTCTTATGACTTTAGTTAATTATTAAATATTTCGGTCCGTCGTTACTTTTGTTTATTTATTTTTCTAGTTGATTTTCCGTATGATCAAAGGTAACTCAACTATTAATTATTCTATTAGAAAGTTATTTTCTTTATTGAACAAAAAATCAAAATCAAGAAGTAATTTATTATTAGTTGAGGGATCATCTGATAAATGAATCGTTCGTTTCCAAGTATTGGATTGAATAATTGTTACCTCGACTATTCTCCATGGTTGTTCATCTCAAAATTTGGTTTGACATACAAAGAAGGTGAGATTGAATTATCGTCAGAGAAAATTAAAAGATTGAATTGGAACATAGCTAGGAAGGGTTTTGAAAAATTCATGTTGTTAGAATAAGAGATGGGATGTGAGGTGCTTGCGCGCTCAATAATTTGCGCTTAAACATGATTTTATCAAGTTTTTGAACGGACTGCTCCTATTTTCGGGTGGTGTTTAGTTTTTGCCTATATATGATTATGTAATAGGAAAGAAGGATTAATTAGAGTTAAGTGGCATAAAGTAGGAATAAGAAAGATGAAGAGGAAAATTGCTTCAAGTATTATTAAGTAGCGTTAGGTAAGAGCAGGATTAAATAGAAGACTGGTTAGAGTAGCGTGGGATTAATTACATAGATTTAACACATTAAAAAAACACATTATTATTTCCTATTTTACCCTTACGTGAATTGCTTCGTCTTCTCTTTGACTTGACTACTGGCAATGGTGAAATACTACAGAAGCAACACACAAATTGAGGAAAACTAGCAAAGGTGGTCAATTGAGGAAAAACCAGCAAAGCATTTTTCCAAATGGATTTCTTTCTTGCCATTACTTATGCTACTACAGTTATTATTTTTCTCTACTTCATTTACATGCTTTTGGAGGGGATTTTCAGTAATAAAAAAGGCAATGTTAACAACAGAACGCCCCCAAAAGTTGCTGGTGCGTGGCCTGTCATTGGCCATCTTCACCTCTTCAGTGGATCTAATCAGCCTCACAAAACTTTTGGGCTCATGGCAGACAAATATGGGCCAATTTTCACAGTAAAATTTGGAGTCCATCAAGTTTTGGTGGTGAACGATAGTAAGATAGCCCAAGATTGCTTAACCACTAACGACAAGGCCTTGGCGAGCCGACCTAAGTCGTTGGCAGTAGAGCTGTTGGCCTACAACTATGCTGTTTTTGGGCTTGGCCCATACGGACCGTATTGGCGAGAACTGAAAAAAATAGTCGTACTCGAATTACTCTCCAATCATCGCGTACAAATGTTTAGACACATTCGAGAATTCCAAGTGAAAACAACTATCAAAACAACGTACGAAAAGTGGTCGAAGGAAAAGATGAACGATTCTTCAAATTTCGTCAAAATAGAAATGAAAGAGTGGTTTGAGAACTTGACTATGACCATTATTGTACGAATGCTTTTCGGAAAAGAACTTGAGGTACAAGATGGAAAGAGAGCAAGAAAAGCAATGACAAACTTTTTCAAGTTACTTGGTGCATTTGTTGTAGCTGATTATATACCATCACTAAGATGCTTAGATATAGGAGGATATGAGAAGGAAATGAAGGAGAATGCCAAGGAAATAGATTATATTCTTGAAAAATGGCTAGTGGAACATAAGAAAAAGACAAGTTGTGGAGAAAAGAAATGTGAGGATGAGAAAGATTTTATGGATATAATGTTGTCCCTTTTTGAAGATGCTATGGATGAAGATCTTGCTGCTTTTGATGCTGACACCATTATCAAATCTACATGCTTGGTAAGTCTAATTTTTTAATCCACTCCTTCTACTTTGCATTTTATTTGTGTGGTTATAAAAATTTGTCAATTAGTACCGGTAAAATGATGATTTTGAGTTAACCGTTTGAATATAGAAATTATTTATATATTTTTTAGAATACTTTTTTACTTTATTTCGAAATAAATGTTCCGTTATAAAATTTTCAAATCCAATTTAGACTTGGATAGAAAAATTTGGAAAAGTGCTCCAACTCTATTTTCAATTTTATCTTTATAAATTTCAAATAAAGTGATTTCTTCTCTTATTTGCTACAGATATTACTAACACAACTCATTCTTTAACTCTATCTTCATAAATTTCAAATAAAACAAAAAATATTTAGAATCTATAACCAAATGCCTATTATTTCCAAACTTAAGAAGGGTCTTTTTCTTTTTCTCTCTAATAAATTAAAAAGAAAACGCATAACTTAGAACAAATTAAAGTAAGTGACCTTTTTAATCCGACTATATCCAAGTAATATCGTCCTGACTCCTGAGTGGTAACTGATAAGTTTATAATATGTATATGCTTTTGGTAATAATATGTTACATTAAGATTTAGTACTTCTATCTTTTCCTTTTTATTTTACATATATTATATACTATATCTAAAGCTTACTCTTTCATTTATACAGGTCATTATATAATTTATTAATTTTTTTCTCCTTTTCTCTCTTTTCGGTTTTCCTATTTTGGAAGTCTATGTTAGCAGGAGGATCTGACACCATAGTTGTATCACTAACATGGACTCTGTCTTTGTTACTCAACAACCCTCAAGTAATGGAAAAGGCCCAAGAAGAACTGGACATTCAAGTTGGAAGAAATACACTTGTTGACGAGTCACATATAAATAACTTGGTCTTTCTTCAAGCCATTACTAAAGAATCGTTACGTTTATATCCACCTGGACCACTCTTAGCCCCTCATGAATCCTTGGAAGATTGCACCATTGGTGGCTATAATATCCCAAAAGGTACTCGAGTACTATTCAACTTGTGGAAGATTCAACGGGATTCGATCATTTGGTCAGAACCTGATTTATTCAAGCCAGAGAGGTTCTTGACAACTCATAAAGATTTAGATGTTAAAGGAAATCATTTTGAATTGATTCCATTTGGTGCCGGAAGAAGGATTTGCCCTGGAATTTCCTCAACACTTGTGTTATTGCACTTAACTTTAGCTAACCTGCTACATTCATTTAAAATTACAAGGCCATCTGATGAACCAATTGACATGACTGCGAGTTTTGCGACGAAAGCTACACCACTCGAGGTTCTTGTTGCTCCAAGATTATCCCTAGATTTGTACTACTAAATATAAACCCCATATTAGTAAACTCTAAATAAAAGAAAATGTCATTTTACAATAATTGAAGTGCACACTTGTAATTTATTGAATGATTCAAGTCATGAAAGTTATTCATCAAAATACTTTTTTGTTATACAAGTGGACACAAGTGGTGGCTGTCCATTTTTCTTTTCTACCCATCATTTGTTGTTTTCTTACTTTTTCCTATAACTTATTTTGTTATTTTAACTCCCTTCCTTTCCCCGGCTATAAATAGCCTATAGGTCGTGATATTAAGAGATACAGATATTAAAAGAATTCTCTCCTTTTCGCTTACTCCCTTTTTTCTATTTTGCTAAGTTAGTTTATTTTATAATATGTTATCAGCATGAAACTCTAATTTTATTTTTCAAAAAATTAACTTCTATATCAGGTATATCTACTGAAGAAATTTAATTTTAGTTGTCTTTGTTATTTTTAAATTAATTTTCATCATGTCAAACTTATTTTTATGGGTACTTAATGCTGAAATCCACCTTACCACTAAGGGTCTTGGTGATACTATAATCGAAGGAAATAAAACATCAAGTCAGAATAAAGCGAAGGCTATATTTTTCTTCGTCATCATCTAGATGAAAGCCTGAAGGATTGAATACTTGATAGTAAAAGATCCACTTGAATTGTGGAAAGATTTAAAAGGGTGGTATGACCACCTCAGGACAACGGTATTGCCAAGGTCTCGTTATGAGTGGATGCACTTACGGTTTCAAGATTTTAAAACTATAATTGAGTATAATTCTGCTGTATTTAGAATAACTTCCCAATTAAAATTATGTGGAAAAACTATAAATGATAAGGACATGTTAGAGAAGACACTAACTACTTTTCATGCCTCTAATGTGATATTACAACAGCAATACCGTGAAAAAGGTTTTCAGAAATACTCTGAATTGATCTCATGCCTTATGGTGGCTAAGCAACATAATGCTCTTTTAATAAAAAATATGAAGCCCGTCTCAGTGGAACTGCCCCGTTACTGAAAGCAAATGTGGTAGAAGCACATGGCCAGTCTGAAAGAAGACAAAATAAAAATCAAGGTCACAATAATGTGCGTGAACGTGGCAATGGAAGAAGACGATATAATAATCGTCGTGGTAGTGGTCAACATAAAAGGGAGAACAATATGAGTTTTCAAAGTGGCCCTTCAAGAAGTAACTGGCATCGTCGTGGCATGAAAGGCTACTGAAAAAATGAATATCGGACGCTTGAGCATTCTGTAAGGCTTTATCAAAATTTCTTCAAAAGAAAGACAAATAGAGGTGGTGCCTTCTTCTAATGCTCGGATAGAGTCATACTTGGCGTTTAAAAATAATGTTCAGACAAGACCTTCGCATAATGACAATATTGAAGCAAATCTAGCTTTGGAGGATAACGATTGTAATGACATCAATGATATTACTCATTTGGAGGTTGGAGACTTTTTTAGGGATTACAATTGATGTTTAATTTCACTATATGATTTACAATATGTTGTCCTTTTTATATACTTTTGATTATCATATTTTTACGTTTATCTATTTAAAAAAGAGAAGAAAAAAGGACTTATATTTTTCTAGTAATATTGTTACTTATTTTATCTCTTATAATGTATTTTTATTTTATGAAGATAAATAAATTTCTCAGTCTTCAATTGGATCCAAGATAAGTAATGGAGATATGTGCCTTTTGGATAGTGCCACAACTCATACGATATGAAAAAGAAAAGAAATATTTCCGTCATTTGATTATGAAAAAGGTCAATGTCAATACAATATCCGGTAGTACAAAATTAATTTAAGCCCCTGGAAGAGCGGTCTTATTACTACTTGGAGGAATGATATTGTTAATTGATAATGCATTGTATTGTAGTAACTCTCAAATAAACTTGTTAAGTTTCAAGGTTATTCGCCAAAATGACTATCATATTGAGACTGCGAATGAAGGAAAGGTTGAATACCTTTATATTACTACAATAAATACGAAGAAGAAAATTGTGCATAAAAAATTACCTGCACTTTCTTCTGGATTGTACCATACAAATATTGGTACTGTTGAATTACATGCCATAATAAATAAAAGGTTTACTGATTCTAATGATTTTATCATTTGGCATGACCAGTTGGGCCATCCCAATTATAATATGACGTGCAGAATTATTGAGAATTCACATGGACACACTTTGAAGAATCAAAAAATTCTTCAATCTAAGAAATTTTCTTCTGTTGCTTGTTCCCAAGAAAAACTGATTATTAAACTATCAGCAACTAAGGTTGGGATTATATTCCCTTTGTTTCTGGAACGTTTACAGGGTGATATATGTGGGACAATTCACCTTTCATGTGGACCATTTAAATATTATATGATCTTGATAAATGTATCTACAATATGATCATATGTGTGCTTATTATCAACTCGCAACATGATTTTTGCGAGATTATTAGCTCAAATTATAAGGTTAAGAGCACAATTTCTAGATTATGCAATAAAGATAATTCGTCTTGATAATGCTGATGAATTTATATCTCAATCCTTTAATGATTATTGTATGTCGGTTGAAATAAAAATTGAGCATTGATCTCTCATGTTCATACTTAAAATGGTCTAGCAGAATTATTGATTAAACACCTCCAATTGATAGCTAGACCTAGGGGTGTCTATATTCCCCTTTGGTGGATGTAATTACCTTCAGGTATGTAATGAATTTGGCAGTTCATGAAAAGCTTGAAATGCACCTAATAGACGTGGTCACTGCCTATTTATATGGCTCATTGAACTACGATATTTTTATGAAAATTTTTGAAGGATTCAAAGTGCCTAAAGCATACAAGGATTCTCAAGAAACTTGCTCAATAAAGCTTCAGAAATTCTTATACGGGTTGAAATAATCAGGGCGCATGTGGTATAATTGTCTTAGCGAATATTTGCTAAAATAAGGATATAAAAATGATCCAATTTGCCCTTGTATCTTTATGAAAAGGTCTGTATTTGAATTTGTCATAATAGCAGTATATGTTGATGATTTGAATATTATTGGAACTCCGGAAAAACTTTCAAAGGCAGTAAAATGTCTGAAAAAGGAGTTTGAAATGAAAGACCTCGAAAAGACAAAATTTTATTTTGGTCTACAAATTAAATATTTTACAAATGAGATATTTGTACATCAGTCAATATATATTGAAAATATTTTAAAGAGGTTTTATATGGATAAAGCACATCCATTGAGTACCCCAATGGTTGTGAGATCTCTTGATATTAATATAGATTCGTTTCGTCCTCATGAAAATGATGAAGAGCTTATTGGTGCTGAAATACCATATCTTAGTGCAATTGGTGCATTAATGTATCTTGCCAATAATTCTAGATCAGATTTAGCTTTCTCTATAAGCTTGTTATCAAGATTTAGTTCTTCTCCAATAGGAAGACACTGAAATGGAATTAAGCATATATTCAGATACCTTCGAGGGACCATTGATATGTGATTGTTTTACTCAAATAAATCTGCATCACAATTGATTGATTACGCAGATGCGGAATATTTGTCTGGTCCCCATAAAGGTCGATCGCAGACAGACTATTTATTTACATGTGGTGGTACAACTATATCATGGCGTTCAACAAAGCAAACTATGGTTGCCACTTCCTTAAATCATGCAGAGATAATAGCCATCCATGAAGCAAGTCGAGAATGCATTGGGTTAAGATCAATAACTCAACACATTCAAGAAATATGTGATCTTTTTTTGAAAAGAGACGTTCCAACAATATTGTATGAAGACAATGTTGCATGTATAACTCAATTGAAGGGAGGATACATCAAAGGAGATAGAACAAAACATATTTCACCAAAATTCTTTTTTACTCATGATCTTCAAAAGAAGGGTGAAATAGATGTCCAACAAGTTTGTTCAAGTGACAGTTTAACAGATATGTTTACCAAGGCATTGTCGACTTCAATCTTTGAGAAAATGAGATACAAAATTGGAATGTGTCTTCTTCGCTATATCAAATGAAGTTTTCATCAGGGAGAGTAAAATACGCATTGTACTCTTTTTCCCTTAACAAGGTTTTGTTCCATTGGATTTTTCTGGTAAGATTTTTAATGAGGCAACACTCAAGGCGTATTATTAAATGTGTGTACTCTTTTTCATTTACTAGATTTTTTTCACTGGATTTTTTATAGTAAGGTTTTAACGAGGCACAATATCAATGGGTGTTCAGAATAACTATGAATATTGTTTCTTGTAAAAGTTTTTAATGAGGCACATTACACGTGGACATGCAAGGGGGAGTGTTATACAAGTGGACACAAGTGGTGGCTGTCCATTTTTCTTTCCTACCCCCCATTTGTTGTCCCCTTACTTTTCCTTACAACTTGTTTTGTTATTTTAACTCCCTCCCCTTCCCCGGCTATAAATAGCCTATAGGTCGTGATATTAAGAGATACAGATATTGAAAGAATTCTCTTCTTTTCTCTTATTCTCTTCTTCCTATCTTGCTAAGTTAGTTTATTTTATAATACTTTTATATTTGTTTAACAATAAAGTCATCCAAATATGTTCATATCTCCTCCAAAACAACTCAAGCCAAAACTTTCTCAGTTGGCATCCGTCTCTTTTCCTTGAAAATGTTGGATAAAATGTGATTTAGGAGAGTAAAGGACAGAGTGAAAATGTATAAGGAACTCAAAAAAGTAAAAAGAAAAAGAGAAGAAGACATCACTTTATAAATTATTAGAAGACTTGTTAAGTACATGTTATTAAGTTGGCGTTAAATATGATTAAGTACCTATAATTAAGTAGCGTTAGGTAAGAGGAGAGTAGGATTAATTAGAAGACGGATGAAAATTATTTACACCCAGAACTTTACTTTAAAAATCAAGCCCCCCTTCAACTTTGAGAAATAATCACCTTCCTTTTTCGATATTGACTCTCATAAGTGTCTATTCTATCCTTAATTCCTTACATTATCAACCTTTATCCCTTTTTTATACTTTTTTTAAAATCATATTTTTTTTATTTTTTAATCTATATAACAATATTTTAAAATTAAAACAACATTAATTTCGTCCAAAAAGGAAAAGAAAAAAATATATTGATTGAGTATATAATTTAATGTCGTTCTATATAATAAAATAAATGAGAGAAAAAGAGATGGGAATAAAAACATGCCATTTTAACTTGTTTTAGTTGTCATCTACGTCCTCTAACTTTGAGTGTGCATAAGTGAAACTTCAACTTACATAAAGATTAACAAGTAGACAAACGCGTTCTACATGACAATTCGCGTGAGATATACTGGAACTGATTTGTATTATACCGTATATGACACATATTATGTGACACGTGTGTCTATTTATTCAACTTTATACAAGTGTAAATGTTTGCTTCTGCACACCCATAAGTTGGAGAGCATAGATATCAGCTGATAGAGTGTCAAAATGAAGCCAAATATAGGTAACCTGCAAAGAATTTTATGGGTTGGGATCAAGATAACTTGAATTGAGTCAATCTTAACTCATTCAAGATTTAACACATTTTAAAAGAATATTCAATTGAACCCAAAATCTCCAATTTCAATCTGTTTTAAGACTTTTTATTTACACTGGTGTAAGTATGTTTCCATATTGAAAATATGAATTAATATCTATTTTATATCTTCTAGAATTTATCTATCCATTTGTAACTTATTTTTTTATTTTCTTGAGTTGAAATTCAAATTGTGGTTATAAACGATAAATTACAATATATTAAAATTATTGAGATAAAACGGTTCAAATTGGGTAAGACATAATCCAACCCGATTTTTAGCCCATTGTAGCTCAACCCATTCGAGCCAAAGTAAATTTGGACGGGTCATGACCCAACCCAATTTTTATTTCAATCCATTTTAATATCTCCAATTTCAACCCAACCTGCCCATTTGACATCCCTATCAACTGAGCCCAAATTAAAAAACATGTATTTATTATGCCTAATAGATAAGTGAAACGTAAATACGTATGCAGTTAAGTAGCGTTATATAAGAGGAGAACAAAATTAATTAGAAAACTGGTTAAGTACTTGTTATTAAGTGGGTTAAGTATGATCAAGTACCTACTATTAAGTAGCGTTAGGTAAGAAGAAAGCATGATTAATTAGAAGACTGGTCAAGTACCTGTTATTAAGTGGCGTTAAATATAATTAAGTACCTATTATTAAGTAGTTGAGTAGCATATAAAGTAGAAATAATGAAGAGGAAAACTCGTTAAGTATCATTAATTATGATTTATGATCAAGTAGCGTCAGTTAACACTAATAAGTAGGAATAAGTACTTTCACTTTTACTGTTTTACTATTTCAAAAATAAATTTTTATTTTTATTTATTATTTTTAATATATTAAAAAATAAAAATAAAAATCTTCATATTGTACTCTTTCAAGTTTAAATACTTGACAACTATGCTATTTTTGGTATGTCCTCTAAAGGCCCGTATTGGCGACAAATGAAAAAAAATATTCCTACTCTAATTACTCTCCAATCGCCGGGTACAAATGCATCGACACATTCGACAATTCCAAATGAAAACATACCTAAAACAAATTTATGAAATGATGAATTCTTCTCCAAATATTGTGAAAATAGAAATGAAAGAATGGTTTGGGAACTTGAACATGACCATTATTGTAAGGATGCTTTTCGGAAATGAACATGTACAGAGGAGTAGAAAAGCAATTAGAACTTTTTAAAAGTTTTTTCGTGTAATTGTTGTAGCTGATTATATACCATCACTAAGATGGTTAGACGATATAGGAGGATATGAGAAGGAAATGAAGGAGAATGCTAAGGAAATAGATTATATTCTTGAAAAATGGCTAGTGGTGTTGGGTGTTTGCCCTGACTTTCCTAGTATAATTAGGTTTTTTTTTTCTAAAAAAAAAAACACAATGTCTCCATATTTGGCTAGTCTTTTTTCTTATAGGAAAAGATTTATAACTCTATAAATAGAGGCTTATTCCTTCTAACTTGGTAGCATTCACAATGTAGTCCTAGGAGCTTTGAGAGTTTTGTCTAGGGAGAAACGGTGAGACACAAGTGTTGCGTTAGCACTTGTGTGAACCTCTTTTTATTTCGAGTGAATTGTGTGATTTATTTCTCTTGATTATTTGTACTATCATGTTTATAGTAGATTGCTCATCTCCTCTTGTGGATGTAGGTCGATTAACCGAACCACATTAAATGCTTGTGTCTCTTTTGATATATTTCTCGTTTGTCTTCTTATTCATGACCATTCAAGGTTTGCTCTGCTAGCTTTCGCATGACACCTAATTATTTTCGTTCCTAACAAGTGGAACACAAGAAAAAGACAAGTTGTGGAGAAAAGAAATGTGAGGATGAGAAAAACTTTATGGATATAATGTTGTCCCTTTTTTGAAGGTGCTGTGGATGAAGATCTTGCTGCTTTTGATGCTGACACCATTATCAAATCTACATGCTTGGTAAGTCTAATTTTTTAACCATTTAATTATGAGAATTATGAATTTATTTTTTACAATAATTTTGAGAATTTATTTTTTACAATAATTATGAGAATTATGAAGGTGCTGTGGATGAAGATCTTGCTGCTTTTGATGCTGACACCATTATCAAATCTACATGCTTGGTAAGTCTAATTTTTTAACCATTTAATTATGAGAATTATGAATTTATTTTTTACAATAATTTTTTAATTTAATTCAAATTTAGTGTTTGATTATAAAATTTTCAAATCGAATTTGGACTTGGATTCAAAATTTGGAAACACCTATTTCCAATTTTATCTTCAAAAATTTTAAATAAAGTGATCCCTTCCCTTCTTTACAAAAGTATATTAAATACAACTTCTTCTTTGACTCCAACTTAAAAAAATTCTAATAAAATAAAAAATATTTAGATTCTATGACCAAATGCCTATTATTTCCAAACTTGCAAAGGGTCATTTTTTCTCTGATAAACTAAAAGGAAAATAAGATCGAATAAATTTGAATAGAGTAAGTGACCTTCTTAATCCTACCATATGCAAGTTATATACTGGTAATAATATGCTACATTAAGCTTTAGTACTTCTATCTTTTCCTTTTTATTTGACTCATATATACTTTATATCTAAATTTTAGTCTTTCATTTATAAAAGTCATTATATAATTTACTAATGTTATTTTCTCCTTTTCTATCTTTTTTTTCCTATTTTGAAAGGCTTTGTTCGGCAGGAGGATCTGACACTGTAGTTGGAACACTAACATGGACTCTGTCTTTGTTACTCAACAACCCTCATGTAATGGAAAAGGCCCAAGAAGAATTAGACATTCAAGTTGGAAGAAATACACTAGTTCTTGACGAGTCACATATAAGGAACTTAGCCAGGCCGGGACGTCCGGCAGAATGCTTGGCCTCCTGCGCTGGAAGCGAGACCCGAAGGGTGAGCTTATGGCGATTTATCTTCAAACCATTAGTAAAGAATCATTACGTTTGTATCCACCTACCTACAGCACTCTCAGTCCCTCATGTAGCCATGGAAGATTGCACTATTGGTGGCTATAATATCCTAAAAGGTACTCGAGTACTACTCAACTTGCGGAAGATTCAACGGGATCCGACCATTTGATCAGAACCCGATTTATTCAAGCCAGAGAGGTTTTTGATGACTTATAAAAATATAGATGTTAGGGGAAATCATTTTGAATTAATTTCATTTGGTGCTGGAAGAAGAATTTGCCCTGGGATTTCCTCAACACTTGTGTTGTTGCACTTGACTTTGGCTAACCTGCTACATGCATTTGAAATTACAAGGCCATCTAATGAACCAATTGACATCACTGCGCATTTTGGGGTAAAAGCTACACTACTCGAGTTTGGGACAATCTTGGATGGTTAAGACACCTCTTCTTTGTTATCTTTTATACCTAAAAATAAAATCTCCCGTAAAACAGACATAAAGTTAAAGTAAAATTTTATAATCATCCAAAAAATATATCATAATTATAACCTTAATTTACTTGGAAAAGATCAACAATCTCATGAGTGAAGATTAGAATCCAAGCGTGTAGTAAGGTGAACTTCGAGTGGAGAAGCTTTGAGAATTGTCAATCCAAAGCTCTCACTCATATCAATTGGTTCATCTGAAGGCCTCTCAATTTCAAACCCCTGCAGCAAAATAGCCAACACATATTGCACTACTTGAAGGGCCAACGAAACTCCGGGGCACATTCTTCTTCCACTACCAAACGGAATCAATTCAAAGTGATTACCCCTTACATCGACATCTTTGTGACTTGTCAAGAATCTCTCCGGCTTAAACTCGTGCGGATTTGGCCATATTTTAGGATCATAATGTAACTTTCAAATGTTCACTATTAAGCGAGTCCTTTTCGGTATATCGTAACCATTAACAACACAATCCTTAATCGACTCGTGGGGTAGCAAGAGCGGTGGGGTTGGATATAAACGTAACGATTCTTTAACATTAGCTTGAAGATAAACCAAGTTTTTGATGTCAGATTCTTGGATCCATCTGTTCTTGCCAACATGAGTGTCTAGTTCATCCTGGGCCTTTTTTAACACTTCGTAGTTGTTTAGGAGTAAAGATAAAGTCCACATTAGAGTTACCATTGTGGTATCGGTACCTGCCGTTTGCAGAGCCTGCCAAGCCCAAAAATTTCAGCAATCAACTCCACATTCCACAATATATAGTAAAGAATAATAAATAAAATCGGTACAAGTTATATTTACTGACTTTATAATAGTTTTAGTGCTTAGTTATGTAAACTCATAGTTGGAATGCACTGATGTTAGTTGGACCAAATTAAAAAGTTGTATTATGCAGGGTTACTAAGAACGTACCATACATGTGGATTTGATAACGGCATCAGCATCAAAACCATGAAGATTTTTGTCTTCACAAATGGACAACATGACATCCATGAAATCATCTCCATCCCCACATTTATTTCCCCTTAATTCCCTCTTTCTTCTGTGCTCTGTTAACCACTCTCCAACAAGACAGTCAATTTCTTTAGCAGTCTCTTTCATGGCCTTCTCATGGCCTCCAATATCCAACCATCTTAGATAAGGGAAAAAATCAGCCACAGCAGAGGCCCCCAATAATTCTAAAAATCTTCTAATTGCTTTGTGAGCTTTACTCCTTTCTTCATCTTCCTTATCTGTTACAGAGGTGGATCTAAAGTTTAAGTTTGGTTCAACATCCAAATTTTTTTTAGTACTTTATGTGACAGTTGAATTCAGACATAGAATCTTTAAAAAAAAATTGATGATTAAATTATTCTGATGATAAAAAAAAATATTAACGATATCAGTATCACGGTATATAACTTAGATTAAAAATTAAATACCTGTGTATTTTACTCCAAATAGCATCTTCACTATAATGTTCATAATTAAATTCCCAAACCATTCCTTCATCTCTATCTTCACAGCACCATCATTTAAATTACTACTCTTATTTTTCAGGCAGTATTCATAAGTCTCTTTAACAGCTGATTTTACTTCAAATTCTCTGACGTGTTTGAGCATTTCGATTCGCCGAGCGGAAAGGAATTCAATGGTGACTATCTTCCTTATCTCTCTCCAGTAGGGCCCATAAAGCCCAAGCCCAAGCATGGCGTAATTGTAGCCCAAAATCTCTGAAGCTGTAGATTTGGCCGGTTCGCAAAGGCCCTGTCGTTCGTGGTGAAACATTCTTCGGCTACTTTGGGATCACTCACGATTACTACTTGATTTACTCCGAGCTTTAATCGGAAAATTGGCCCATATTTTTCTGCCATTTGGCTGAAGATTTTGTGAGGCATTTGAGGTCCGTTGAGGAGATGGAGATGGCCGATAATGGGCCATGCTCCGGTGGCTTTTGGTACACTTGTTCTTCGCGTTTTAACTGAGAAAAATAGTTTGAAAACAAGGAAGGAGATAGCTAGTGTAATGGCAATCACAGACAAATCCATGGCTGCAATTAATTTGTAGCGTAGTTAGTCTTCTTTTTAAAATGAAAAATAGAGTCAAAATCAAATCCTCCAAATGGGAAATGGCATTAGACTTTAATGGGATAAGGTTGTGAGAATTGTGATTAATAGATACATGCAAAATTAGTTCACTTTAGCTTTTATAACTCGTTAGAAAGTCAAAATCATATAAATTTTGATCAATTTATTGAAGTAATATAATAAAATTTAGCTGTAAAAATTAATTAGATTAACACTTGAATTTGTTGTAGAATTTGACGGAGTAAATGGTTAAACATAATCCTTTATAATTTGAACGGAATAGAGAATGATCAAGATATCTTCTTTTCAGATCTCTTAAGCTAAAAAATAAAAAAATTATTAGAAAATATCCATAAAATTAAAACGCAACATTGTAATCATTGAAAAATTATAGCATAATTATAATCTTAATTTACTAAAAAAGATCAACATGTTATACGTAATAAAGATTAGAATCCAAGCGTGGAGTAAGGTGAACTTCGAGTCGAGAAGCTTTGAGAATTGTCAATCCAAAGCTCGCACTCATATCAATTAGATCATCTGAAGGTCTCTCAATTTCAAACCCTTGCAGCAAAATAGTCAACACATACTGCACAACTTGAAGGGCCAACGAAACTCCAGGGCACATTCTTCTTCCACTACTAAACGGAATCAAGTCAAAATGATTCCCTCTTACATCGAAATCCTTATGAGTCGTCAAAAATCTTTCCGGCTTAAATTCATGCGGATTTGGCCATATTTTAGGATCGTAATGTAACTTCCAAATGTTCACTAACAAGCGAGTCCCTATTGGTATATCGTAGCCACTAACAACACAATCCTCAGTCAACTCATGATATAAGCGTAATGATTCTTTAACAATAGCTTGAAGATAAATCAAGTTCTTGATGTCCGATTCTTGGACCCGGCTATTCTTGCCAACATGAGTGTCTAGTTCATCTTGGGCCCTTTTTAATGCTTCGTAGTTATTTAGGAGTAAAGATAAAGTCCATATTAGAGTTACCATTGTGGTATCCGTACCTGCCGTTTGCGGAGCCTGCCAAGCCTAAAAATTTCAACAATCAACTCCACATTCCACAATATATAGTAAGAATAATAAATAAAATCGGTATAGGTTATATTCACTAAAATTCCATATCAAGGATGAATATGCATATTATGTACAAATTTGGCACAATTATAATGATTGTCTTAGTGAAAGGATGTTTTTTGGAGGTTTGTCCAAGTCCTAGACCAATTTTTCATTCCTCTACTAATATAAAATTTGTTAATATTTTCAATGTTGAATGGACAAAATCTTAATTAAATTTTAGACGTCTAACTAAGATATCGCTTTAGGCCTTAATGTATGTATGTTGAGCCGCCCTGCAAATTAGATGTGTTTTTAGAAGGGTATCTAAGAACGTACCATACAAGTAGCTTTGGTAATGTCATCAGCATCAAATCCATGAAAATCTTTGTCTTCAAAAATGCACCATAATCCATGTTGGTGGTGTAAGAATTTTTTTATGTTGCCGTCAGATCACTTAATAGGTGATTTCAAGTAACTGCTCTAATTTAATAAGCATTAATTAGTACTATCTCTGTTCAATATTAGATTCATACTTTCAATTTTATACGATGTTTAAAAAATTATTAATATATTGAAAGACTTTATCATTTTGCCTTTTGCTTATATCAATGCAAAATAAATAAAGTATAGAAATAGATAGTATTGGAAATTGATTACATTCAAAATGCCATATTAATTGTAGGGGTAAAATAATAAAAAATTAATTAATTCTATCTTGTTTTAGTAAGTGATCAAGTAATATGGAACAGACATTTTTATTAAGATATCCATTTAATATGAGATGGAGATAGTAATCAATTATGATAGGTTAAATTACACTGCGATCAATTTTTTCTTTTTACCATATTAATGTATATACACTAATTTTCAAAATTAAATCCCTTTTATTGTACTCCACATAGCATCTTCACCATAATGTTCATAATTAAATTTCCAAACCATTCCTTCATCTTCATCTTCACAGCATCATTTAAATTACTACTCTTACTTTTCACCACTTATTATAATTTATAAATCTCTTTAACAGCTGATTTTACTTCAAATTCTCTGATGTGTTTGAGCATTTCGATTCGCCGAGCAGAAACAACAAGGTTTTGATCAAAAACATTCTTAAACTATATCTCAAACTTAAATTACATCCTTAAAATATCCTTTTTGGCTGAAAACATCCTCCAAGTATTTGAAAGTTAACAATGTTTATCCTTCTATTAGATATTGTCAAAAAATTAAGAAATCCTACAAAAAATTGTGCAATTCACGACTTCACGTGAACAAAAAGTTTTCCTGCATAATTCATTAACTGCTATAAAAAAACTCATTAAAAAAAAGAATATTAAAAATCTTAGACACGATTGCTTGTTGAAACAAAAAATATTAGGAAGGTGTGAGGATAGAAAGGTGTGAGGGTATATGATTTGCTCTTCTTCTTTTTTACCAACAGAAAGAAGTTGGACTTTAATTATTTTCACTTTTTTCAAAGTCAAATTGTAGTTAGATCAATAATTTTTCGGTGTAATCTAATATTGAGGTGATCAAAATTCTGATTATGTCTCGCATTTGAGTTTTATTCTTCATTATTAGAAGTGGAAGTATCCTACAAACACCGCTTCTAGCAGATTCAATTAAAAGGAAACATATTTCAACTGATAATTTTTTTAATATTAAATCACATGAAAAATATATTAAAAAAACTTTTAATTAAATTTTTTTGCATAATGCTAAACTCAATTGCCCAAAAAGTTCACAATGTTATTTTTGACGTATCTCAAAATAATAAATACGAAGGAGTGACTTAATTTTTGTGGGATCTACTATTTTTTTTGACAAATTCTAGCAGAAGGATAAAAGTTGTTAACTTTTAAATATTTGAAGGATGATTTCTGCTAAGAATAATATTTTAAGAATGCAATATAATTTTAGAGTATAGTTTAAGAATGATTTTGACCGAAAACTCGAAAACAACTCAATGGTGACTGTCTTCCTTATCTCTCGCCAGTTGGGCAAATAAGGCCCAAGCCCAAACATGGCATAATTGTAGCCCAAAATCTCTGAAGCTATGGATTTGGGCCGGTTCGCAAAATGTCCTTTTACTTTATCATTACATTTCTGTTGTCGAATGTCAAATTATATGAATTGGGTGCACCACATTTATGGAATAGTGGACCTAACACCCACTCTAGGAATGAAAAACTATCCATCACAATGGTGAAAGTCAAGTACCAGCCTGTAACTTCCAGAACTTTCCACTGCATGTATATTTAATTTTAATTTGCTTGAATAAGTACCTTTAATTTATTTTCAAGTGAATATTCGATTACCCATGAACTATATTAAGCTTGTGTTGTCAATTCCTGTATGAAGGTAATATACTTTTAATAAAATTTATATATATTTTACTTTTTATATTAAAAATAGGGATTTAATCACACATCCATGAAATATTTTGTAATCTTCAGAACTGTTTACAAATCTAGAAACTACAATTAAAAAAGATATGCAAAAACCTCAAATTCTTGTAGACTATAAGTATTTTAGAAAAAGTTATGAAAAATAAAAAGTAGCCGAGAAAACTATTTGGGCCATGAGTCTAATAAGTCGTAGATTTGGGCCTTTTGGCGAAAGGGAAAAAAACTCTTGATTTGCATAGCAGAGACTTAGAGCCCGTTTGGATGGGCTTTAAGTTGGTCAAAACCAACTTGTATCCCTTTTTTAGTTTTTGGACGTGTTTGCCTAATACTAACTTTAAGTCATAAAGTTCTTAAAGTCAGTCAAAAATTAAAAGTTATGATTCCTAACTTTTTTTTTTCTAATTGCTTAAAGTCATTTTCTTTGAACATTAAAATTACTTTTATATCCCTTATATTTTAACTAAATTTCCAAACTACCCTTTTTATTCTTTTAATCCTAAAATTCAAATCATTTTTCTCATTTAATCACTTTTATCCAAACATTCAACTGTTTATTTATAAAAATAACTTTCAGCACTTCAAAGTTCTAAAAACACTTCATACATAAAAGTTATTTTTTTTAAACCCATCCAAACGAGTTTTTAATCCAGACCATACTTATTCTTAAAATGCTAATCACTCAAATCTATTTTTCATTCCTAGAACACACCACAGAAGAATTTTACAAAATATATTTTATAGTGTATGTTATTTGCTGATGATATTATGCTAATTGACAAAATTGGGCAATAGTGTCAATCGAAAACTTAAAATGGTGAAGAACCATTTTAGGGAGTAAAAGTAAGAGGGATTACATGCACAATGCACTGTATATTTAGTTAAGAATGAATGATAGATGAAGATGTTACAACACATAAAATTAAAATAGATGCGACGTAAAACGAAGAAGTGCTACTAATTAGTTGTTATGTAATAGAAAAGAAAATCTACCAAAGTGAAATGTATGTTCTAATTGTTAGAATAATTATAAGACAAACAATATTAGATGGGAGTAAATATTGGGTCAATAAAGTACAACACGACCTCAAAATAAGTATCGTAAAAATGCAAATACTAAAATAGATGTGAGGTCATATTAGACTAGGCAAAATTTGAAAAACCAAATTTGTGAGAAGGTTCAACTAACAGCATGCGTCAGGTATAAAATGAAAGAAGATTGTTTGATCATGTTTTACGCTGACTGTCAGATATACTGATCCATAAATATGAAATCATAGCGAGTGAACGTTTATTAAAAACAACGAGGTAACCTATAATTACATGAAGTAAAATTATCATGAAGATTAAAAAATCTCTTGGAATCTTTACAAATTTAGCAAAACATACAATACCAACGAAAAAAAGAGTTATATAAGCGATACATATTTGATGAAAATATAATTTAATCATGTTAGCACTTTAATTTCTTTTTGTTCTATACTTTAATTTCTAGGAATTGAGGAAAATTTAATGGACATCTCTATTACTTCTTATTTTATTTTATTATTACTCCCTTTGTTCAACAATAGTTCTCCATTATTGACTTGATACACGAATTAAAAAACAGTAAATGATAGAGGTAATTTTACTAAATCACTCTTATTAAATACAAGTCATCTAAATTCTAAATATTAAAAAATGAATACTTCCTCCGTTCTTATTTCTTTGTCAAATTTTGACTTGGACACACCTATTAAGAAAACAATGATTAGTATAGTGAGTTTACCATTTTACTCCTATTAATTGATAAAGTTTTAAACATATTTACTAACTATATTTTTCAAAAGCATTAACTCAATATTAATAAATTGAGGGTATAATAGGAAGAAAAAAACTGTCTTTTCTTGATTTGTCAAAATTGACAAGTAAAAAGAAAAACCAAATTAGGAAATATTTGACAAGTAAATAGGTACGGAGGGAGTAGTATTTAATAACAAGGGTAAAATAGATAAATCATAATAAATTATTCATTGATTTTATAAACTGAACAAGTATTGTTGGACGTTCCAAAATAGTATAGTGAACAAGTAAAGATGGACGGCGAGTTATAATATTGAACCAATATGATTGTCTATATATGGAGTAATATGGTTACAAAAGAATTTATATAATCGATCTAAATTTACTTGTTATTTTATATTTGAAAAAAAAAATCACCAAGAACATATAAAAGGAATTAAAATGATAAAGACAGGACTAATCGTTAGTACTATTGTCATTTCATGATAATGGCTATATATCTTGATTATTATTTTGTGATATGCCAGACCAGATATATCTCAAAACAATTTCCAATCCTTAATTTTTGAGCCTGAAGCTTCTAAACATGGTCAAAATCATAGTAGTGGAGCCTTAATTTCCCATCACAGAATAATTATACATATTCTCAGTGGAAGGAAATCATTAGACACATCAAATTTGTCACCTAACCTTACTTAAAATGATTTAGCAAAATCAACTAAAAGCTTTTACCTTTTTTGGTCAAGACAAAATTGTCACGTACAGAGAAAACTATAACTAATAACTAGGTCAACTTAATTAATTTTAATTACTCTACATGATCCAAATTATTTAGCACTTGAGAAGAGTCGAATCATTAGAGGATGATCCAGCTTGTCCCAGTTTCCAGCTTGGTCTTCCTAGTGTAAATTCAAGATCAAGCAATGTATCATTTGAAGATGAGTTATGGGCTGTCTCAATTCCATGCATCTGTATGAATCCAATTACAAAAAATTAATAAACATAATTATGCTCCATTAATTAATTAACCTAAATATTCCAGTAATTAATTAATTAATGTATAACTTACATTTTTTGAGTAGCTGTGAGGATAATTAGCAAATGTCCTTTCTCTATTTGAGTGGCTCCATGCATTTGTCTGATCAGGCATGAATGACGACGGATCCCTGCTAATTTGTTTAAGATAATTAAGCAAGTTAGTAAGACAAAGAAAAAAGATTAATTTGAAAGGGCATTAGTGTTTTTATTAGTCTCATATATAGAGATTTAGGTGGTAGCAACCAAGATTATTGGCTACAATAAAACTAATTGTAAACCTAGTGAACGTGCATTTTTGTCTGGATATGCTAGATATATGGACCATTAAGAAATGTGAAAAGTGAACACCAATGAAGACTTAAATGGCATGTTAGAATTAGAAAAAGTTTAGGGCCTTAATTAAAATTCAATAATTATAATGGCCTTAAGAGAATTTAGGTAATACGTTTTACTGATTTAGCTAGGGAGACTAATCTTGGTGTGGTGGAATCGATAAGATCCGTCCATGCTTAATTAAAAATTTTGGGCCTTGAAATGATCAAATTCCTAGTAGAGAATGGTTTTGCCTTTTATATAACTTACGAAGTACAAATTTGAATTTGTCGTGCTAATAGATTTCAAATACGAAAGAATTAGGAGGGTATATATAAGATCTAATTAACTGAGAGACTAACACAGTGTTTAAGCTTCCAACAAAAAATTAATTATGATTATTGTTGCCATGGCTGTCCATGAATGCAGTCCACAAAGCCCATCGAAAAAGAAGATTGAATTAATATAATGGGGAGGCATATAATTATATATTATATGGGGTAAATACAGGATCCTTATCACTATAATTTGGAGATTTGAGTCAAACGGACTAAAACTTGACTTTTAGAAGCAAAAAGTACACACATTTTGAGATCGGTGCTTAAATTAGCCCCTCTTCCCCAATAAAAACAAGTGTTTAAGATAAATAGACCCCGTTTGGATGACTTAAAAAAAGTAATTTTTATGTATGAAGTGCTTTTAGAATTTTTAAGTGCTGAAAGTTATTTTTATAAATAAGCAGTTGAGTGTTTGGATAAAAGTGCTTATGCTGAAAATAAATTGTTGATGTATTTGACAAATGTGAATTTTAGGGCTAAAGAGGGTACTTAAGGAATTAAAATAAAATATAAGAGATATAAAAGTAATTTTCATGGTCAAAGAAAATAGCTTTAAACCCTCCAAAAAAAAGTTAGGATTTCTAACTTTTCATTTTTGGGTAACTTTAAGAATTTTATGGCTTAAATTTAACATTTTAAGTTGGTAGTCAAACACCACTATAAGCTAAAAAAGAGCTTATAAATTAATTTTACCAACTTATAAGCTCATCCAAACGAACTCATAATTTCATGATTTAGATGAAAGTTACTTAATATTTGTTTTAAGGGATGTACAAGCATATATGAATGAGAGAAACTTGAATTGGGATAGTAATAAATACTCCTACTCCCTCCGGCTATATTAATATTAGTGATCACTTTCCTTTTTTTTGGCATTTTAAGAAATTATAAATAAGAGGATAGTTTTACTAATTCATCCCTTAAGAATTTTTTTAAAATATTACAAACATAAACACCTTCAAAAATCATTAATTTCAAGGGTAATATGAGAAAAAATTAATTAATATTTTTTTTTAATTTAGTAAGGTGATCAACTAATATGAGATAACTATTTTTAATATAATGATCAATTAATATGGGACAGAGGGAGTTATGGATTTCGAGTTCCTAACTTTATAGTACTAGCAAATAAATAGGATTTTCGCACACATTAATTCCACTACTCATTGTACCTAGAAGATCTTATTCTTTACATTCACCAAGCTCAATGTACATGGAACTATTGAGTATTTAATCACATTTTTTTTAGTTTTGATATCCCTTTAAGAAAACTTCTCACTTCTAAAAATAGTAATTTTATCAATATATCTTAATTAATAAATCCCTTGAAAAAGAATTAGTATTTTAGTAATTCTTTGATTATATAAAAATTTGTTTATTTAAATAAGACTAAAATTGGAAGAACAAAATCAACGTCTGGTTGATTATTTGAAAAGATACTTGAAAACACTACTTATTATAAAATGGACCGTGTAACAAAGAGAGACACCATCATGTACAGAAATAAACTCCAGGGTCAAGGCATTTTTGTGTGTGCATGTCTGCCTCCTCCTCCAATTGATTATTAATTTATCCACGTGATGTTATTAATTACTTCACATAGAACTATATAACTATAAATGCCTTAATACAGTTGTCCACAATACGATACATGTTTAAAAATTCGTTAAAGAGGAAATAGCAACAGAAAATTTCTATCGCTTGATAGACAATTTTTATCGCTAAATTTGTTTAATGATGGATTTATCAAATAAATCTATTACCAACAAGCTATTTAGTGACAAATTAACCACGAATTTCATTGTTGATTGATGTAAGCTAGTTTGGTGATTATCTTTTTCATATGCGTACATGTCAGTAACCCATTAATATATATAGCAGTAGCTTGTTTTCCAATTTGCAATGATGGAAGATATGAAAATGCTTGCAGCATATATGTAATATTAATTAATTTCAAAGAAAGTCAGAAGATAATAAAATGTAGCTGATGTAGTTGCAGATGCACTCACCTCATATGAGCCAAATTTTCTGGTATTGTGCTTGGTTGTGATAATGCATCAATCTCCTCACAAGATTTTTCATATTCACCATTATTAATCCCATTGTTTTGGTTCATAAATATATTCTCTCCCTGCCCTTTAACTGCAAAAGAACAAGCAAATAATAAAATGATATGTATATACACTACTAATAAAGAACAACAAAATTCGCCCCTAATCCTATTAATTAGCGTCTGATTATCAAAACATTGTATTAGCTACGAAGCAATTAAGCGACAAAGTTCGTCACTGATTCCAACGCTTTTTTGATTTATGAAAATACAAAATTTCAAAGCTTGCAAACAAAAAGAATAATGGAAGTGAAAAGCATTGGGCTCCCTTTAGGATATGAAAATTCCAAATATATTACCTGTAGCTTTGTCAGTGCTCTTCACTGTTCTATACATCTGCATGAAAACCCACATAAAAATGTTTTAGACGAAAAAGTCTACATTTCTAAGATGCCTTTTTGTCCTAACCCTTTTGTACTACAAATTCTCCCAACACTCCCCACCCCACCCAAATATTCACATGGATTTTTGCAGTGTAAAAATACAAAATATCCATAGCAATCAAATAGAGAGATCCATTTTTTCTTTTACATTCAAAAAAACAATTGATTAGAAAAAAGTGATGTTACGTACCTGTAAGTGACTCTTCACATGAGCTAAGGTTAGATCCTTCACATTCATCAACTCTAGCACGGATTTTGGTGTTGCTCCTATTTCATGGAGGAAAAAAAATTAAAATTAAAATTTAGGTTCATTGAAATAACAGTTGAGTTGAGGTCGATTATATGAATTTTCACTGTTTGACTTACGTTCGTGTCCACCTAGGAGTTGAACGGCATGAACAAAATGAGCATGTAGAGTTGAAGTCCATCTCATTCTAGGAGCTCTAACGCTTCTTTTCACCCCACTAATCAATCTCGAACTTCTCTTGAAATCGCGGCCGTATATTTGTGGCTGATGATGCTGGTGATGGTTGTGATGATATTGAACGTTTCTGCCTATTGGTACTTGCGCGAACCCTAGACTCAGGGTCGGCTCAAAAGAGGGAATCAACGGAAGATTAAACCCTTGTTTGATCTCCGGGTGAAAAAATCCGTTATTTTCGTGGCTCAAATCGCTTCCCCCACTAGCACTGCTACCAGAATCCGTCGTGCAATTGAACTGATCATTTTTTAAAATGCGCGACGGCAAGCTGATCTGTAAAGAAAGATCAGGGACTGTTGAAACTACTGTGTCCCTCATATCTGTTTTGAACTGAAAAAAAGAAGAAGAAAAAACTCAAAAAGGGTTTCTTGAAAAGAGAGAAAATGAAGCTTAAAAGGATTGTGTTGTGATTATCTCATGAGTGCCTTATGATTTGCATGTAGTCATGTGTATAAAAAGAGAGGGGAGGGAGGGTTCAGAATAGGCTTTTTGGTAAAGAAAAAGGTATATAGGGAGTTATAAAGATTTTGATAAAAGAACATAAAAGTAGAAATGTTCAGATGGTCGAGGAGAAGAATAGTGTAATCTCTAGTCAACAACATAAACTAATTAAGAGATTTAAATATCTTGGGAGTTTGAATCTGAATAAAGCAAAGGAATTGCTGTAAAAAGATTTGGGTAAAAAGGGAACTGTATTTAAGGATCAAATTGCACTTTAATTTCCGATGTGAGATTTAAGTATTTGTTTGGACTATGGGAACAAAGAATTAAGTGGTGGGGGGCCGGGGGCGAATGTAGCCTTTTGGCTACGTGACAGAATTTTGGATTTTAATTTCTTAAAATAAAATAGTATTTTGGATTGGACGAAAAAAAATAGCTTTTAAGTTAAAAAATAAAAAGTCAAATTAAAATGATTTTTAAGTCAAAAAATAAAAAGTAAGGAGAGTCTTACTTTTAATTTTTAACTTTTTTAAAGTCATTTTAAACGTATTTTATTTTTAACTTTGTCAAACACTTTCAAAACTAAAAATGACTTAAAAGTATATTTGACCAACTTTTAAATCAATCTACACATGTTCTTAGTCTATAGCTCTTCTACGGACTACAATTGCACAATTAGGTTATATTAAAATCTTAATACATATAAGTAAATTTTGACTCATAATTTTAATAATAAATGAGCTCGATATTAAAAATCTTAAAAGTTGAATTCATTAAATTTAAATTTTGAATTGGGAAAATGGTGTGCTGTAAAAAGAGGTACATAGATAGGAGTAATGGGTGTGTTCTTTGGAGGGAATGGTTGGAATTCGAGAAAACAAATTAGTACTGTTCAATGGAATATTGGGAAAGGAATTGCTCTCTCTCATATACACACATTCTCTTGTTCTCTCTTCAGTGTCCATAGATTGTGACCTACTATTATAATTCTCTTTTTTTTTTTCTCTCTCCTGTTTTTATTTTTGGTGTTTTTAGGTTATTTCCTGAATTTAGTATATTCCACCAATAATTTTGTGAATGAGATTTGAGTGACTCTCACAGGCCAAAATATCCATTTGCCTCTCAATAATTTTAATTTCTATCATTTGGGGAAAAATAAACTGATTCATGTTGATTCATGCTTTTGACAGACTTCTTGACTCCATTACTATTCACTCTGAGTCGACTATTGATCTGTCGCCCGAGCCCATTTTTCTTTCGTAGAGCAGGGCACAACTCGCTGTTATAAAAAATTGAAAGATTCAATCCAGGGAGATCTTCTACGTCCTGGGTCTTTCCGTTCGATCATCTGGTGCCGAAAACGAAGAAGGCCACTAGAAATTATTTGCGAGAAGGTCTTCTAGCACAGGCTGTCCGATGCATGGCCGATGAGGGAGGCTCATGTCTTGTAATTTTGTATAATTATAAAAATTTTGAAATTTGTAGTCCGATAACATTTTTGTAATTATAAAAATTTCTCATTAAAGTTAAAATATGAAATTATTTAAGTCATTTTCAATTTTGGGGAGAGGTTTCTTTGAAACTGACGATAAAAATGAGAAATAGAGCTACATAAACTAAAACTAAGGGAGAGTATCCATTCGAATATTCTTCTTTTTTCTTACTCATAAAAATCATTTTAAATACGTTGTCTGTTTGTGTAATATTTTTTCCCTTTCTCTGTAAATTCTACAAATGAGTTTTTTTTTTTATGTTCATAGATTTTTTTTCGACTATTTTTTTTTTATATAGCCATAATGGAAAACAGAAAATCAAAGGGGAACAGAAAATCATGATTATTAATCAGGCAAGAATTTCAAGTTGACGCAGTAAAATATTAATCCCACAAATCCATAAATTCCACACTATTATATAGTCCATGCACAGAGCCAGGTTAAAATGGGAGTCTTTAGTTCTCCCTTCGTCTCAAATTAATTATTTTTTTTTACGAACCTTTAAAAAAATATTTAATTATTTATTTTTATTTATGTCTTAAAATATAATTTTCTCTTTAAAAAATATTTTCTCTATTCATGTGTCATCACCTCATAATTGACGTGTTTGTATTTTTCAAAAACAATTATTACTATGAGTAAAATTGAAAAAGAAAATTAATTTTGTTTTGAACTTTTAAAATGACAAAAAAATTGAAATATCTATTTTTAGAAATCAGGAAAGATAATTTGAGATAGGGAAAGTTATTTATTTGTTGTCTGTTGAGCAAGCAGCATATGGCAATACCTCTGCAATGCATTGGTACCTTACAATTTATTCATCGATCTATCCATCTTTATCACACTACAATTTACGTAAGGAAAAGAATAGTAATGACATTAATTCTTCTTCTTTTCCACAATATTGGATACATCTATTTGTAGGGTTGACATCTTATTATATGCCCCATAGCTTTCTGTTCCTCTCATAAAATTGTAGGGTTGACATCTTATTATAATGTCATTCTTCTTTTCCCTTTTCTCTTAGCCTTTATTTGGTGTTGTGGTGAACGTGACAAAGAAGGTCAATTTTAGTGAAAAATATTTATTCATACTCGATGTTTAAATTAAATTAAATTAATCCATGAATATAAGACATATATAGTCCATTAATATATTTTTTTAGCTTGGTATTTAAACTTCAAAATTTTAAGGAACGTTGGTGTACACGTGGTAAGTTTTCAGAAATAACGGGGTTTTATTTGGGAGAAAAAGGGGAATAGAAGGGAGTAGGCTGGAGTGTCAGAGGGGTGGTTAGGACTTTCGGTGACACCGGCGCTTCAGTCCCACATGTATCTGACGATGCCATTCTCATTCAACGCGCCTACTCATTTTTCATATACGACTAGTATTTTTGATTAAGATATCAGCGATGACAACGTGTCCTATTTAATTTTATTAGTGGAGTATGAAAAAAGATAAGATTTTATTTCTATCCCATCTATGGTAACAAAAAATTATTTTCTCAAGGACCCTCGGTTTATTCGTGCTGTTACTTCTCGTACTACATATGTTAGGGTGGTTGTTGAGTACACTTCTATACTCAAACTACATTAAGACAATTGCTCGTTCCTTACTGCTTAAATAAAAGTGAGTGTTTAAAGGTCATATCATCGCTATAGGGTGGCGAGGAGATGCATTGGCTGATAACACATCTATTGCCCTCTCAATGCTTACACAAACCTATGCACTAACAATATTTGTTGAATGAATCCGATAATATTTTTTTTTAGATAAATAAGAAGTGAAATGCATTATTTTACGATAGTCATTGGACAGTTAACTTCGTAGTTCCTTGATGTTAAATTCACTGTAGCGCATTTCATAAAATGACTTTTTATTTTATCCTTTTTATTCATATTGAGTGAAAAAAGAAAATAGGATAAATACACACAAATGAGCATGAAGAGAGGAGTGTAGAAGTGGTTGTGTGCATATATAGGGAGGTCCAAAAAGGCAAAGACACTTGCGTTTAAAGGGACTACAAATACAAATACAAAATTGATTGAGTAATTTGTGAAATGGAGTAATGTTTTGAATAGGCAACACCAATATTCCCTCTCCGTGTCCTAATATTCCTCAGTATTGGACTTATCTTCTCATCTTGTCTATTGTCGAGCTCGAGCCCTTCTTCTTGGACAACCAACATTAAAAAAATACCCAAGAGAGTAAAGCCATCCATATTCCTCGGTGTCAACCCACGTGACTTGTGGCCGTGACTCTGTCCGCTACCTTATAGCCAGTTGACATCCTCCTTCCCTATTACTACTTGTTTCTTTTGACCTATTTATTTATTCTACTTTAGGCTTTTTAAGAATACCATCTATGATCTCACAAACAATTGTTTAACATTTCCTAATTTATGGATTGTATGGTGTTCCAAGTATTAGGTGTTCATGCAAGGTTTGAGAAAGGTTATTATTCAACAAGTGTATTTTAGAAAGTCTATCCCGATATGAACATTATTGTTTAATTTTATGGCTTGGATTTGTTATCTATAGGTCACACAGATATAACTTACTGGTGCTCCAAGGTAGCTCATTGCACGAAGTATTCAACGTTCATGTATGATCATAGGAAAGGTCGCAATTTAACAAAGGCAGCTTATCTAGAAGTCAAGCATCAATGACGAATTCCACAACTTGGACTCATGGTGTATAAGTACACGATCAACTTTAACATAGCTCTAAGCCCCCCCCCCCCTTCAATATATTTAAGAATGATCTAGTTCAAAAATGTTTGGATCGGATGAAATTAAAATTTTCGATATTAAACTATAACATATTAGTAAACCTCAACCAAATTCTAAAAAATCAATTTGAAAGTTTTTAGCCAATCAAGTTCATTTTTTTTGGAAATTCTTTCGATATTTCCAACATTTTCCACATCCATAAACGCCTTGAAATTCAAATAAACTTAACTAATCAAATTTAAACTTTAATCATGACAAAGTTCTATTAAATCAAATTTAATAATATATGTGTACGTGGGGTATGTGGGAGGGGGTTGGGGGTAGGGGGATTAAAAAAAGGGTTGATTTGTTTAATAATAGAATAGGGAAAGCAGGGAGGGTCAGCGCCTGATGCGCTCTAGATTCTCCGGGAAATGAGAATTTTCAACCTTATTATATAACTCTATCTCTGCCCGTTAATATTCTTCTTACCACTTTTCTATCTGTCTCTTTCTCTCCCGATCCTCTCTGTTGGAATTACGGATTTCCAATATTATTAATTACTTACTATAACAACAACTAATGTTATTTTTGTTGGAGTTATTAATATAGTTAAATCTCCTAATTAATAATATACTCCCTCTGGTCAACATGTCTCTTATTTTAAAAATTAAATTAAATCTCTTTTAAGCTTATATTCCATATATATTCCTTACTTTTGTCTCATCTCATCACACCTAACCCCCTTTTCCTTGTTATAATTCTCATTTTATAACATCTTTTTAATTTTTATTATTGTTATTATCTTTAATTCGAACTGTATAAAGCAAAAACTCGTTCATGTTTAAATAAAAATGATTTTTGACCACATGCAAATTTAAGACGAAGATCATACGAATTTTATTACACAATTCTGAGATGTCATCCGATGGACTTTATTACTTAAAGTAAGAATATAGCAAAGTGATCTCCAAGAGATACAAAAGGGTTTCAGATCTCTTAAGCATGTTCTTTATTCCATAGACCCAAGTGATTAATAACTTAATATGAAATTAATCCTAAATGCATAAAAGGGAAAATAATTAAATAAATAAATTAAAAATAGTCAATTGTTTAACGACATGGACGGTCAAGCATTAAGGACATGACTCATCACTCATCAAGTAATTAGCTTCATAGATACTACATAGTTGATAATTCATACTACTAATTAATAACTAGCTATAAATTTTTTTTGGACTAACTTGCCGCACCTCAACTAATTTTACAATATACCTGCAATTTCTCCATCATCAACAAGTATCAAATAATTTTGTCCATTAAAATTAAGACATGAAGAAAGAAATCACTTAATATTGTTGTATCTGATATTTTATAACTCAATCCACTTGGCCACTTAATTAACTAGTTGATCACACCCTAACCTAATAACCAGCTATAATATTATACATTTATACTCATCTTTTTGTCGTTAACAAGTTAAACTATAGTGCTACTTGAATACATCGACTTAAAATAATGAGAAGAATAATAGTTCTTCTATAGTTATTCGTAAAGAGGGTACTTTATAATTATAATATATAACACATGGGGAGAGCTAGTACGTAGAGACATGTTTGCTTCGAAGTTTGAATAGAATCACCATATAATTTGCTATGGTATATGTTATATTATTTCTTCCCAAATCCCCTTAAGAGTACAGAATAGAAGACAAAAAAGAAAGAAAGGAATCAGCGGAATCAACGCCGTTTCGACTGACGTGTATCATGAGCCACGACACTGCCATCTTTAAAAAATTAGCCATTAAAATATAAAGGGAAATTACTAATATTAGTCCAACGAATATCAATAAATTCTAATTTTGGTTAAACGCTTTTAACAAGGAGCGAAGCAAGAAGGTTACGTACATATCTGCTGAATTCAGTAATTTTAATCTAATTTTTATATTTATATTGAGAAATATGCTTGATATATATATAAAAATTATTTTTGAATTTAATTTCTAATACATAATATCATTATTCTAGAATTCACAATCTACAAAGTAATTTAAATTATAAGTCCATCTCTAAATTTAGCCTTCAGTTAATTGACATGTGAAATTTTGAACCTTGTAAAATGTGTCTCTAAATCTTCACAAATTTAATGAATTATTAAGTATTAAAAAAATATTCAACTATCGATAAGTTATGTTAATGTTTAACTACTACTACATATAAATTAATTTTAAAAATAGTCTAAATATAACATACTTGCTTTATCAAACACACACACACTTAGTTATTTAAAGGTCGGCCAAATATTTCAAGAATTAAAATCAGAATTTATTACTAACTAAAGAACCAAAAGTGAAACTATACTCCAAATATTAAAAAACAAATGGTATATATCATTTGATTAATTTGTTGTTTCAAATCAAACGGTCCATTTTGTTTTTGTCTTTACATTTTAATTAGTGTTCCTGAGGCTACTAGTCTTAAACTACTTGATTTCTATTTATTTACTTATTTTGAATTTTGTGGAATGTTATGGGGAGTAGAATAAAAGACAGTCAAAAAAGGGTACTCAAACAAACATAAAAAAGGTTCAATAATTGAGAAGCTAAAAATAGGGTAGTTCATCGCTTTCAATAACAGACATTTTGATAGCAACATATATGCATTATTCTACCCCCCACCCCCCAAGTATTTTCAGCAGTTGTACTCAACTACTCAGACACTCTATCTACGTTTCATCACTCATTCAGAATTTAAATTTGATCGATTCAACTTTTAAATTACTTCTAAAAATATTGTTAAAATGTCCTTTAATCTTATTTAAAATAGACTTGTTACTGAAATTATGTTGATAGTGTAAAACAATAAATATAAATTTAATCATTTGTGGAGAACATTATAGTGGCTGTGAATTCAGGACGAATTTATGGAACATAGGGGTCGATCACACTTTATAGCAATATAGCTATACTACTGCCTCTCTCATTGTATAACTTTTGATTTCTAGTCAAAATTGCTCTTTTTTTCTCAATTTATAGTACACCAATGTCATTTTTTTTAATAAAAATAATTTAATTTTAAAAATCTTTTTTTATCTTACATGAGATTACATAAATGTCTAATATTTGCTTAAAACCATAAATTTTAAAAGATTTTTTGCTTTTTTATAACCTAATTCAATATCAATCGGTGACACATAAATTGAAACTTAGTGTCCGTTTGATATGACTTATTTTAAATATTTTTAAGCAATTTGATTTTTTTGAAATGTTTAAGTAAAGTTAAGATATGTTTATAAGTATTTATTTTTAAGTCAAGATAACAGAAATAAGAGAAAAGTCAATCTTAACAGACTGTTGTTGGTCCATGGATCCATATATACATGTCAAGAGTATCTTAAACAGTCCAACTAGAAAATCCTCTTTGCAAATTTTAATACTCATAAGTAGGGCTGTACAAGGCAAATTGATAAATCGCACCAAACTGATAAGCCGAACCAAGCCGGAAAAATAACCAGACTAGTGGTTTGGTTTGACTTGGTTTGGTGTTTGGAAAAAAATCTCAATCATTATAGGGTTGGTTTGGTTTTAACTAAAAAAGTCAAACCGAACCCAATCCGACCGATTATAGATATACTACTTTTAAATTATGTTATACATAATTTTATTTTTTTCATAATTTTTATTTTCTTTCTTACATTTAGATTTGGACTTGAGAAACTCATCTAAATAATATACAAAAAAAAACCATCTTGTAAAGTTAAAACTTCAAACAGTGATTTGTCTCCATCTTATATGTTGATATTTTGTACTAGAACTCTTTTTAAGAAACACTGCTCTGTGCTTTTTATTAGATACTAAGAAAAACTCGAGAAATTCAAAAAAACCCGAAAAACCCAAAAAATTCTGAAAAATTTGAGAAAAATTGATATCGAAAAAACTAATTTTTATTGATTTGGTTTGATTTATAGATTTAATAACCCGACACAAATAGTTTAGTTTGATTTATAAAAACTTTAAATCAATTCGGTTCATATACACCCTACTCATAAGAATAGGGCCCCTCCCTTTTTTTTTTACATTCAAGTAGGTACTGATGAGAATTGGTAAGTACTTTATGATTTTACCAGTAGGCCAGGGGAAAAGGATAGTAATAAGTCTTGGACTATTGGACCCCATTGTAATATTTGGAACGTATGGTATGTAGGTTCATAAGATACGCACACTTGGGGTAAATTCAATTGGTTTATTATGTGTAAAGAAATTGATTATGAATTTAACTTAATTTTTAAAACTAGTTTATGAAAAGAGAATTATTCAAAATCATATAATGAAACCATGTGACATTATCCCCCTGGAATACTCAATGAAATTTTAATAATTTTCACATATATTTATATATATGTTTCAACGTGTGTCAAAAATATTGTATTCGATTGAATCCGTGAATCAATGTTATATTTGCCACTGCAATTAATTTATCGATTATAGTACGTATATAAGTTGACAAGTTTAAAATAATATTTAAATCTAAGTATAAATAAATAGAGATGTCAAATAAGATTTTTAATGAATCAAAGGAAGCAATTATGTTTGGTGTGGAATTCTTGGGAGTTCGATTTTCCTCCAAAGATATCAAAAAATTCACTCATCTGCCAGAAAATATTGCATTTAATTAATGTCTAACCAAATAAGTGAGTAGATAGAAGTGAGACAATAAGTAGCTAGTGTTTTTTTTTTGCTAGGGAATACCCCTCTGTTCCATATTAATTGAATTTGTGAAGCAATGCACATATGTTAAAAAAATATTTAAGGACATAATTTGAATTATATTTTCTATTATTGCCCTTTGTAAAGTCATAAATATAATTTTGTAAATAGTGTGATTTATTTCCTAAAAAATATAAAACTCTAATAAATGAAAGAACAAATATGGAAAAAATTCAAACATCTATCTTAAATTTTGAATAATAAAACCCCCTTTAAAAATTCAATTAATACGGAACTGAGGGAGTAGTATGCCAAACAAACAATTTGATAATAATAGAACATCAATCATAACAATTATTTAATTCACAAAAGGTACAATCAAGATCAAGTTTGACTGTATCAAACTCTTTATTTTTTATTTCAAATTATTATTACTGTATTTGAGAATTAAATGTTTGGCACTTTATGTAGGGAATGATTTTCTATTTTATCTTTTTCGGCGAATTGCTGGATGTTAATGTTTTGTCAGAATGCAATGTTGCATTATTCACTGAAAATATAGTACAATGGGATTAAAAATAATTAAAGAGCAACCACATATTTCTTTATATATTTTTTCTCAAACAAAATTACTTTATTTGATAGATATAATAATGTTGTTGAAATTAATTCAAAGATTTTATTGTCTGTGCCCTTTACATAGCGGATATCCACCGGCTCACTACAGCCAACTAATACAACCCAACAAAAGCTAGAAAGGCCTTATAATCCAATGTGTCGGCCCATTTTTCAAATTACAGTTTAATTGATGGCGACTTTTTGTCTATCCAAATTCCAATGTGCTTATAGCTTCGTCACCAATAATAATATAATTTCTTTTCACTGTAATATTGATCCGTACTTGATGAGTTTTCTATTTTCTATATAATTGAAATTGAGTGCTTAAACTATATTAATAATGTATTATTTCTTTTACAATAATAACAATGGAAAAGAATCAAAATTATCTTTGAATTATTTAAAATAGCTTAAATATACCCTTTAATTATTTTTGGGATCAAATATATCTTCGCCATTATTAAAAGAGACCACAAATACCCTTTCACTTAACAATTGGTCGTTAAATCTGACGTGACAGTGCCACATGGAAAAAAAATCCATATGGACGGCATATCAACCTCTCTCCCCCTTCCTCTTTAGTTCAGGGGTATTTTTGATCCTTTTTTATAATTATAATTTTTTTCTCTCTAAATTTCCTACACCACTACATACCCTCTCCCTCCACAACCCCACTCACTTTTTTTTAATTATTAATTATTATTTTTTAAAATTTTCTACAACACCACATACCTCCAACACCCAGCCCCACCCCTGGACAGATATTTCAAAAAAAAAAAGTTTTAAATTTTTTTGAATTTTCTACACTACCACATTGTCACGCCCCGGGAGGGTACCCTAGACGTGACCGGCACTCGAAAATTATTTCTGACCTTCCAGCGAACCACCTGATTCAGTCACTTCATCATTCAGTCATATACACACAAAGTAGGGTTCAATCATAAACATACTATTCACAATATGGGGGCCGAAGGCCAAACATGTTCAACTCAACAAAACAAGTAAAATAGGACTTCTCAACAATAGCAGTCCAACCTTCTCACACTCTAGTCTATGAAGCCTTTATCAAAGTCTAGAAGGTGCCAATGACAAGTCCATGGCTACCAACAATCCAAAATAAAGGAAGCGACAACAAAACTATACAAGAAAGATCAACATCCTCCGAAAAACTAGGAGGACTCACCAACTGGCTGAGAGTGTATGTAGATCTTCAACGGAGCGCCGGTTGATGATCTCTAGTACCTGTCTCTGCATCATGAAACGATGCAGGTCAAAGGGCGTCAGTACATGGAATATACGAGTATGTAAAATGGCCGAATGAAACAACATCAAGAAGACATCAATATCAACTCAGGACCTCAACTCATATATACATGACAACTCACTCAAGTGTCCTAAGTCTAACAAGAATAGTTTAGACGGGACTAACTCATAAGCCACTTTACTCAACTGACTCGGAGTACTATTAAGACCTAAATGAGAGTTTCTCTTATCCGACAACCATCACCTATGAGCCGGTGATAGTACAACAATCAGACGTTCTTGCCACGTCCGTCCATACCTTGCCAGGGCATGAACGCCTCCCTAATCATGGATACCATCGATTAGTCAAGTCCTATCATTTCAGGACAAATAAATGAGAAACATCCGACTTTAACGGTTCGGTCCCATGAAAAGCATCCGACTTTAACGGTTCCATCCCTACCTACGTTGGCGGCGTAGTTCCTGAGGTTTGAGTACGGACTATACTCTCGCCCGCCTCGGTGCTCGATACTCCTCCCATGACTCTATGCTCATAAGACTCCCTCCAATCATCTCAAACAAGCCCTCACGGCTAGTTTCATGTGGGACATTGCCAACTCATCAACTCCATTCTCATTTCAACTCAATTAAGTCATAATGACAAGTTCCATTTAGAACCTCGTCCACTCGTAAATTCTATCCTCCAATTAACTCAATCAAGCCTCATTTAGGTAAGCATTTATGATATCTCCTCAAGACTCATCACAACTCTATGACTTTAACTCAACAACACAAGTGGAATAACACATTCAAGAAAATTGACTTATGCAACATAATCACATGACTAAAGAGATCAACAAAACATAATAACAAGTCATCTCCATCAACTCATACTTACATGAAGGTCTTAGGAACATTCTTAGCTCGACAACATCAACACATATAGCATCAAGTAAATAGGGGACAAAACTCATTCAACCATAAACCATATTAAGGAACTCCATTTTCATGGACATCTAACCTCAAAGAAAGAGTAGGGCACATGGGTGGACTCAACCCATGTTTTGGATAGCCTTACATACCTTAGTGAAGACTTGAAGAAAACCTTGTGGTTGGGTCTTCAATGGAGAACTCAAACCTTGAAGCTCTTGGAACTCTTCTTATTGGAGGAGGATTTTGGAGAGGAAGAAGGAGAGAGAGAGAGGTTTCTAGGAATTTTAGAGAGAGAGAGTGAGGCTGTAAAATGTGTTCCCAAAAGACCAAGGGTAATACATATATAATTTGGGTAAGTTCCCAAATTGCCCCTCCTCAAAATTTCTGAAAATAGGCCAAAAATGCACCTGGCGCGATAGTGGCGCATCGCGCCATTATATCGCCAGGCTGATTACGCCTAAAACCTACACACCTCGTAGTGGCGCGCCGCGCCAAGGACCAAACTACTGAGGCATGTTTCTGGCGTGATAGTGGCGCGTCACACCCTTACAGCGCCAAGGCCAATATTTTTTGGATTCTGGAAATTGGCTTGAAAAACCCTGCACACCTTTTAGTGGCGCGTCGCGCCACTGCGGTGCCAAGCCCAGATTTTCCAGTAGTTGAACCCCAGGCCTGAAATTCCTACTATGCTAGTTCATCTTAGGATCGTCATATCTTTCGACTTCGAACTCCAAAAATTATATTCTTGGTGGCGTTGGAAAGAAGACTCGACGACCATTATATTAATAGGTCGTAGGCTACCCAGATCATCATATATCAAAAGATAGGGTAGTTAGAAGTCAACCCCTCATGCAAACTCCTCCTCAAACTTAGCCACGACTAACCTTTTTGGTCTTAGCTCGATCCTAGGGGTCCTCCATGACCCCACATCACCTCCAACACTCCTCAACTACTCGGGGACTCATCTCAACTCAAGCACACACTTCTAAATAATTGGGTTCGACCCGGTACGATACAAGAAGGGTGCACGATACAAGAAGGGTATGAATCCTAGGGAAGAATTTTTGAGGGGTGTTACACACATACCCACCCCCTCGCCCCAAAAAAATATTTTAAAAAAAGTTTTAAAACTAGTTTTTTGGGGATTTTTACACCACTCACCCCCTTGATCCCCCCTCCCACACCCCACCATCCCCTCCAAATTTTTAATTTTTATAATTTTTTTATAAAAAATAAATTAAATATTAAGTAGATTGAATTTTTATTTTATTTTTTACCCCACGAACCCCATCCTCCACGACCGATACCCCCACCCCCAAGAAACAATGTTGAAAAGTTTTCATTTTTGATTCTCTATACCCATTTCCTAAAAAAAGTGTAAAACTTTGGGGGAGGGTTGAGGGTGGGGGGAGGGGGAGTATGTGGTGTTGTAGAAAAATTTTAAAAATAATAATTAATAATTTAAAAAATTGGGTGGGATTGTGGAGGGAGGGGGTATGTAGTGGTGTAGGAAAATTAGAAAAAAAAAATTAAAATTATAAAAAGGGAGTAAAAAATACCCTTGAACTAAAAAGAAAAATGGAGAGAGGCTGACGTGGCTGTCCATGCGAATATTTTTTTTCATGTGGCAGTGCCACGTCAGTTTTAACAGCCAACGTTAAGTGGAAGGGTATGTTTGGTCTCTTTTGATAGCGGCGAGGGTATATATTTGATCCCAAAAATAGTTGAAAGATATATTTGAGTTATTTCGAATAGTTCGAGGATGATTTTGACTAAATTGTAGCTATTTCGACCTATTAAGTTTTAGGACAAAGCTATTTATAAAAAATCTGCTTTTATAATTCATAGTCGTCCACCAAAATAATACTGTAGTTGAAATAAAATGAAGATGATTTGTTTTTTCACCTCTCAATGTTTATTTGATTCTACTGAGGTGAAGTATTGTTGATGAGTTATCTAATATTGATCACATGTTGCATCACACACATTTTCCCTTAATAATATACCTAATATTATTTCATTCACCTTTCCCAACAATACAATAAACACATGTTATTTCTTGACCTTCTGAACACATATTACGTCTTCACCTTCTTGGCAATATTCAGTAATGTATGTAAAGTTTATATGTTATTTCTTGACTTTCTTGGCAATATTCAGTAATGTATGTAAAATTTATCTTGATACTGGGTTTAAAAATATATTTTTTAAAAACTTATGTAGTAATAACGCCTTCTGAATATGGCCTTAATTTTATCATAATATTTATTTGGCCATAGAAGATTTTCATTAAAGACAAAATGAGAAATCTAATGTTTATAAAAATAAAACGTGTCATTTGTAACAAGTTAGAAAGTAAATAGTGTCATTCATATGGGCTATAACTTATAATTATAATTAGAGATGATTTAAGATTTTTTATATAGGAAAATGATACCAATAAGCAAACATATACTAGTTAATTAATATACATAGCTATAGTTTAAATTAATTTCCACTCGCGACAAACCTTTTTCAATAATTAATATACACAACTATAGTTATCCAAAATTTGTATAATTAAGCTCTAAATTGTATAAATTCAAAATTTTCTAATTGAATAAATTTAAAATTTGTATATGCTTACCCTAGCATGTATATAATTATAATATTGATACATTTAATTTGTATAAGTTCTGAAAAATTACTAAAATGTATAAATACAGAATTTTTATATATTTATCCTATTTGTATATTGCCAGCGAATTATACAAACAAATTTGTATATTCGCAGAAAATTATACAAACGGATATGCGAATTATACAAACAACTGATATAGCTACAGTTACGAAATGTAACTACCTACACTGTAACTATTTCGACCTATTAAGTTTTAGGACAAAGCTATTTATGAAAATTCTACTTTTATATTTCATAATCGTCCACCAAAATAATACCGCAGCTGAAATAAAATGAAGATGTTTGGTTGTTTCAACTCTCAATATTTATTTGATTCTACTAGGGTAAAGTATAGTTGATGAGTTATTTAATATTTGATCACATGTTGCATCACACACATTTTCCCCTAAATGATATATAGATAAGGTCAGATATCGATATATGCATCCAACTTGAGTCATATATGTCAAAAGTTGCACTATATATGACATGACCTCATGTCAAAATGTGACCTTGCCGAGGCAACAATACTAAAATCTAGCCTTATCAAGCTCACAAATTCAATAAAAAATGTATCAAGTACTCCTCAACTTCAATCAAAAGTGTCTGAAATTGACCTCGACAAGCCACAACAAACTACAGGCAAAAGTATGGCATTCACAAAGCCATACTTTAAACAAAAACATCCCTAAATCAGACACAAATTTTCAAACTTCAATTGCATACACCTAAAATTGTGATAGAAGGGCGAAACTTGCAATAAATTTTTTATCAAATGACGACCCCAAAACGGATATTTGTGCACTTCAGCGGCTACTTAACATTTTCAGAGCCCAATATTAAAGTAATAAGTAGCCCAATAATACGTAAAAAGACCTATCTCAACATATGCTTATGATTTTCCCCATGCCTGAAGAAGAAGATGTTGAGGATCTCATAAGAAGAAGACGGTGTTTCCACTTCTTCAACTATTGGCCTATGAATGAAATTGTAAGTTCGTTCAGCTTTCTATATACGCCCTCAGTTTTAATTTATTTATTTGCTTTTGACTTAATTGAGAATTTAAAAAAGTAAAAAAAGACTTTTGAAAATTAAAAGGAAAGAGTTTCAAAGAGGTAAAAAGACTTCTTTTTTAAACAGTCTAAAAATAAATGTAAAACAAACAAATTGAAACAAAGAAAATATGTGACAATGTTACGCTGGGATATAACTATCTAATTCCAGATTAGTCATGGGTTACGGAAAAAATGAAGGTTAGCATAAAAATTGTCACGGCGAGCCAAACACATATTGTTCTCTTTTTCTCCGTGGGTCGGATGAATATATAGTGGGTTCCAAACCTTCCAAAAGTACTGATAGACGTGTTGTAGACTTTCTATACCTCTTTATTCAACACTGGAAGAACATAGGAATACGGATCCATATCGTTATGAGAATGGACATGATAAGCTAGTTTGAATGAAGTGTCGTCACAATCCTACTGGGAAGGACATTTTTTTTTCCCCCAAAAAAGCTTTTTATTCATCATTGATTTTTATAATAAGAGAAAGGCAACCAAGAGCATTAAGTGTTTTATTCTCCAAATCAGATCGAAGAGTATTCTACTCAATATATGCGCTCATAGCAGGTGAAATAATAAGGTACATCATTCTTCACGAAATATGCTAACATCCAAGATTATTGTGTCTTCATTTTCTCCGCTGGCAAGGTTGAACACGCACACATCAGATATGTTAAGGTGATTTTTGATGGCAAATTTTTTCCAATCACCAGTTAGTGCAAAACCACGATCTGTGACAGTGAGTTTTGCCTTCGACGTGCGCTCATCATACCGAAGAACTACATCTATGTCCTTGTGCGGGAGATGGAGCCTTGCCCAATCTATAGGAACTGTCTGCAGCAAGTCAATTGACAAGTTAGATTTTTGGTGATGTTTTATTAACTACAAAAACATAAATATATATAGAGTATTTCTTTACCATGTAATACGTTCCCTTAACATGCGAGCGGTGCATAACCACTACACAACTGTTTGCTGTTGTAGCAGCCTTTGCCGATTCTAATGCCTTATGTTTGGTATATGTATCCCCACCAACTCTAGTACTTGTACCTAATTGGATTATTATCCAGTTATGTAAAGTTGCACCACTCAAGTCAAATAAATATATGTTATTGAGATTCAAGTGAAGAAGACTTACTTTTGATTTTCCTAGACCGCAGATTGGCATTAGCTCGACGAGGAACCTGTGCACTAGATTTGCTACGTGTCCTTCTTTCAGTAGTTTGCGAGGAGTCAGACTCATAATCCTCATCTGAAGAAGATTCGCTAGTTTGCAAGGCCTCAGACTCATAATGTGAAGAAGATTTGCTAGTGTGCACATGAGATGTTGGAGCCGATGCCTTAAATTTCTTTGTTGCAGGGGCGTCACACTCCTCATGAGGAAAAGATTTACCTGTGGCCTCAGACACATCATTAGTTGTATCATTGGTTACTGCTATGGGCCTCTTTGCCCTGCTTCCACTTGCAACATCAGCGTGCTCACATTTTTTTATGAAAAATGAAGCTTCTTTCTCACACGAGCTTTGACTATCGAACACTGAAACATCAAAGTGTGAGTCTCCAGTGTACTTAAATATTAGTAAGTCACTGACCTTAAGGGAATGGGCATCCACAAATTCCTTCCACCCATGTTTGAGGATTAATGTTTCTCCAATTGCAGTCAATCCTACCTTCCAAGTTGAACCACTTGGACCTGTAAGCCTTACATAAGATTCTAGCTTTTCCTTCAAATGCTTGGCAATTCTCTGGGGTATGACCTGCAATTTCAGTGTACAACAAGAAGACTAGTTAAGATTGCAAAAATCCAAATAAATCAAATGGAACATGTCCAAACATGGGAAGTTTTCTAATCTGTAGCAACACACAACAAATTGGAATAATTTTTTTCTCTGAAGAGTACAATCATTATGAACTGGACATTCAACCAACATACTACTATCCAAAAACAATTCTATTGTTACAACAATCCAAGATATAATGGGACATTTATTCATTTGCAGGCATAACAAATTATTTTCCTCATAATGAAAAAGAACAAGATATTCTTTGAGGGAAGTACCTCCATAAATGCAACAATCAATAAATCAATCAAGGGAAAATTTCAAAAAAGTACAATTAGCTAACTCATTGCAAAAATATAACCCAAAATTTACATTACAAATCTTTAGCCAGAAAATAACATACAAAACTTTAATATTTTATTTTTACAAAAATATTTAAAAACTTGATACACAAAATTACAAGACATATACACCTATATACTGAGTAGGACCAAGATAGAGTACTTCGAGTATAAGTTCAGTGAGACACCCCAGAAGGTTGGCACGGAAGTTAGGCTTGGTGACCAGACCATCCAAAAGAAAAGTAGTTCCAAGTACCTTGGGTCTATCATGCAAGGCAGCGGGGAGATTGACGATGATGTCACACATCGTATTGGGGCAGGGTGGATGAAATGGAGGCTCGCTTCCGGTGTGATATGTGACAAGAAGGTGCCACCACAACTTAAGGGCAAGTTCTACAAAGTGGTGGTTAGACCGGCTATGTTATATGGAACGGAGTGTTGTCCAGTTAAGGTCTCTCACGTTCAAAAGATGAAAGTTGCCGAGATGAGAATGTTGAGATGGATGTGTGGGCATACCAGGAGCGACAGGATTAGAAATGAGGCTATTCAAGACAAGGTAGGAGTGACCTCGGTGGAAGACAAGATGCGGAAAATGCGACTAAGATGGTTTGGGCATGCGAAGAAGAGAGACACAAATGTCTCAGTGCGGAGGTGTAAGAGGTTGGCCATGGATGGTTTCATAAGAGGTAGGGGTAGGCCGAGAAAATATTGGGGAGAGGTGATTAGACATGACATGACGCAGTTACAGCTTACCGAGGACATGACCTTAGATAGGAGGGTGTGGAGGACCCATATTAGGGTAGAAGGCTAGTACATAGTCTTGTTATTCTTCCATATTAGTAGGCGCATTAGCGCACTATAATTTCTTGTGCTCTGATTTCTATTATTATCTATTACTTTCTGTACTTTGATTATTCTATTTTATCTGTGTCGCTTTCGTTATTTGATTTCTCATATCGCTTTGAACTTCTTAGCCTTATTTGACCTCTTTTTATGCTTCTATTGTGCCGAGGGTCTCTCGGAAATAGTCGTCCTACCTTGGTAGGAGTAAGGTCTGCGTACACTTTACCCTTCGCAGACCCCACGTTGTGAGATTTTACTGGGTTGTTGTTGTTGTATACATGACCCCATTGCATCATCCATTCATAGTTACCGTCTGTCAAACCTACTATAGCCCCTTCTAGTCTATCTTTGGCTACTAGTAGAGCATTGAAGTCACTAGCTATGAGCCAAGGTTGGTTATGATAGTGTATGCAATTCTAGCAGAGGTTCTTTCTTTGTTCTATGGTATTGCAATCATAGATGACTGTTAGTACAACTTGTTGGCCTTTGATTCTGTCTCTAATCAGACAGTGGAGAAGCTAAGAAGTATTGTAACTCATAGTCACATTATAAAATTCTCATCCTTCCATTAGGTGTTGTATTATAGAAATTCTATCTGATCCGTGTTGTGAACCTCCTCAACTAGTTTGGTGATTAACTGGTGTAGAACTTTGGCCTTGTTCAGTGTTTTGTTAATTGATCTGCATTTGAGGTTGAATCACCCCTCTATATTGCTATGTTTGTGTCACTTTCTTCCCTGCTCTTTTCCTCATCTATGTTGATTGTGGAGGGTTGGCACTAATGACCTACCTTTTGGCATTTATTACAATACTAAGATCTCCAGTTCAACACCACTGGTTGTAAAAACGTTTTCCCATTAGGATCCATAACAGTTACTTCTTAGTGACATTCTAGCATATGAGATTCGACTTTGTATAGTGGTACACTCATCGGCAAAAAGAGGGGTGATACGATCCCTACACGAATGGAACTTGATTGAGCTAAGCCTAAAGAACAAAGACCTGGAATTGTTCTTTTGTTATTCAGGTTAGTAAACTAGAAAAAATAGTATCCGAGTCCAAAGAATTCGCTGTGTATCCTTAAAGAATTTAATTCCCTCACTATATCCGAGGTTATGGATTATTTTCTCCCAAGATAAAACGGATAAACTATTAAAGAAGTAGCGGTACCTCAAACTTCAATAATTTCAGCGAACTCAAAAGTTAGCAACAAAATATATGAAGAAGAGGGAGAAATTCAATGTTTTTAAATGAGAGGAAAATCCTCTATTTATAAACAACAAAGGATAGTGTGAACATGTGCTTATTGTGACTTATCGAAAAAGTCACAACCATTCGCAAAGTCACAACCTTTCAGAAAAGTCGTAACCCTTCAAAAAAAAAAGTCACAACTTTTTGGAAAAGTCACAACCTTTCGAAACGGTCACAACCTTTCGAAATGGTCACAACTCTTTGGAAAAAACACAACCTTTCGTAAAAATCACAACTTTATATTTTTCGTTCACACCTTTAAAACCCAATATTGCTGAACTCGAGAAGTTAGAACTAAGAAAAAGAGGAGAGAGAAGAGAGAATTTTGTTACTGATCTTAATAATAGAATTAGCCGAGTATATGTAAGCAAGGACAATTGTCCAAAAGTTAACTATAACTAACTTCTAATTGACTTCCCTAACAAACTAACAGCTCACGTGCCAGTCACGTGCCCTACTGAACAGTCTGCAATACAAAATTAACGACTAATTCAATCAATTACAATTTGGGACAATTCCTGATCAGTTTGACATGTAATAGGGAGCATCCTACTCCCCAATAATTGAGTGGTAATTTGGGGAATATCTTACATATTTTCAACAAAAAGTCATTTATAATTCAATAATATTTAAGTAAATAAATAAAATCCCAAAAATTTCACCTAATTTTTAACCCTAGTCTTAGCTAAGTCATTTTCATTTTCGCCGCTTTTTTATTGATTTTAAGATTGAATTTTTCTACGAAAAGGAAAATGGGGACTTTGTATTGAATTCAAACATTATATCAATTCAAAACTCTTTGTTTTCTGTAATAAGAGAATGGAAGCATAATTTCATTACCAATAGGAGATCTCTATTTTTTTTAATGATCTACACACCATAATTATTTTCAAAAAAACAATTGATCAAAAAAGTAAAGTGTCATTCTTTTTCAACAAAAAAATAATCAAAAAGACCTCAAGATTTTGCAAAAAATTCTTTCACATAGCAAGACTCATCAAAAATTTAAAGAAGTTTTGTCACTTACCAACCGTTGATCAAAAATTCTAGAAAGAATCTGAAAAAACTGAATCACTTGGACTTGTGACCAGTACATTTGCTCTTTCCATTTTTCACAGCTTTTACAGTCACTCCTCATTCTGCCAAAGAAAAAAAGATTTGACGGAAAAAAATAATATTTTTTTTCAAATTCTTTTATATATGTAATAGAAAGAGGATCGAAACGAAGAGAAAAGTTGAAAAACTCAATCTTTTGAAGAACAAAACACTTTTAATTTATTTATTAGAAACTCGCCTGATTTAGATTTGATGATTATAAACCTTCGAGAAATAGAAATACTTAAAATTTAAGAGTATCAATAGTACTGGAGTTGAAAGCGGTAAAAGAGTACTAGGGTTGAAAATGACAATAGATTTTATACTCTTTTGAGATTTTTGTTGACTAATCACATTTACTGATGTAATTATCTCTATTTGTGTGACGTAAGAGCCTATTAATTATTTTAAAAAATTCATCTTCAAAATTTGAGTTTAAAAAGTATAATTAATAATAGAAATCTCATCAATGTCGCCATATTTTTGAGTGTGATTTTTACAATATTTTTGAGTGTTTTTATGTCATTTGTAAGTGTATTATTTTCTCTACACGTGTGTCGCACGTGTGTATTGAGTAGTAGAATACATCATTTTATAAAATACTTTTTCTATTTTAATTTGTTTGTCTTGTTTTTTTCTTTTAGTCTGTTTAAAAAGGAATATCTTTTTTTGTCAGCTCTTTAATTTTAACTTTTCAAGGCATGTTTAAGATCACAAGATTAAAGAATATTTTGATCATTCTATATATCTTTAATTTAAAGCGACAAGATTCAAAAATATTCTTTACTTTCTTAAATTTATTATTAAGTTAAAATCGAACAAACAAATTAAAACGATGGAAATATTTCTTATAAAATAACATCAAAATAATACAATTGCTACAAGTTACAATAATCCGGGATAGAATGAGACATTTAATACAATTATAGGCATAATTGAGTGTTTTTCTCATGTTATACTGGTCCAAAACAAGTAAACAAGTTAACCTCTCAGGAAAGAGCTTCCATAGAAGTATCAATTGACAAGTGAACAATGATGTCTCATGTTTAAATTTCAATGTTGTTAAAACATTAGGTGATTTCTTCTAATTTGTTCAAATTTTGATGAATATTAGTTATCATATATGTAGGAGGGTTGATTTCTCATATAATCACTCAACTAATAGTAATTATCTTAGAAAGTCACTTTAACTTGGAATCAAGAAAAAAATGTGACTTTTGGAGATAATAGTTATTAGTTGAATGATCATCTGATAAATCAACCCCAATCGAAATCGAAATAAATCAAACCACAATAATTAAATACCGGTCCAAATCGAAATCAAATCAAACCAATTAAATAAATTGATATTTTTGTGGGTTGGGTTTTAAATTTTAAAATTTGAAATATTTCATTTGATTTTGTTAAGAAAATCATAGAAAAAAAAATCAAATCGAAACAATATATTATTTTTGCGAGTAATTTTTAATATCTTATGCATATTTTCATCAAAAATATTTATAATCAAATAACATTTATGTAAAAAAATGACAAAAAATATTTGTAGTCTCAAAAAAGTTAACCTAATTGTTTGGTTCTAGCCTTACTTAAGTCATTTTCATTTCCCCCCGCTTTCTTTCTCCCTCTTCAAAATTTTCACAAAGTTTTTCTTTTATAAAGATTAATGAACCCCTTTTCAAAATTTTCACAAAGTCTCAAGAATCTTTTACTTTTGAGTATTCTAATTTTTACAAAATTTATCATAATTCATATACTAAGGGCATTCACATTGAAAGTCCTTAGTTTAAATTAAACTTTGCATAGTTTGATATATATGATTTGTTCCAAGTATATTTTAATGAAATAATATAACATTTACCTAATAAAAAAATTTGTCGCTTTATTATTTGTTTAATATAAAAAATTAATAGTAAGAAAGAAAGAAAATTGTACATATCGTTAAAATTGAACAATCAAACGAAATCAAAATTTGTAAATATAGATATATCTAGTTTGGTTAGGTTTTAAGAAGTAAAAAATTAAATAAATTGATCTGATTTTGTTTATAACTAAAATCGACCCTAATCAAACTGTAAGAACCCCTACATAACTGTGGTGGTGGGAGATTGTAGGAACCCGTGAAATTGATCAATATATGTTTAAATTGATGTCCCTTGACCTATTCGGAAAAATTATTAGCCTACAAATATAATTTCTTTCTAATATTTTATTTTATTTGATTTGGTGAATGTGAAATAAGAAGAGAAATTGGCTTTAAGCCATTTGGTCTTTTTAGTACCCCAACTACAGTTTGGGGTTTATATTGAGAAAAATTTGCAGACATCAAATCTAATCTACATCTGAATAATTAAAAACTTTTTCCCACAATTTTACGTTTTTGTTTGGTGGAATTCGTGGCAATTATAATAAGTTTTTGTGGTGGCATTAGTCACCACAGAAACCGAACCTTCGGTGGCGACTTGTACTGTTGCCACGGAAAAGTACCAGCCACTTAGTATTGACAACAACCCATGGGTCGCCACGCCAGGTAATTTTTGTGGCATTATTTGTCGCCACGAAAAGATTTTTTCTTGTAGTGATCATAGAAGTTCCATTGATCATTCCGTTCTGCATGTCATAATTGTATTTTTCATGACTTTTTTATGTTATATTCTTTAAATTACTAATCATTCTTATTCATTTTTTAAAATATCATTTTTGGGTAAAGGGTAGAGTAGTTTATTTGCACGAGCGTTGAACGTGTATGTCGAATCGTATCATACATAATTTTGTTAAATAATATTTTTTATCAAAATAAAGTTGAACTCGAGAGAATGAAAGTATAAATTCATTACCAGTTGTTGATCAAAAATTTCAGAAAAAACTAAATCACCTGGACTTGTGACCAGTACATTTGCTCTTTCCATTTTTTGCAGCTTTTACAATCACTCCTCATTCTGCCAAAGAAAAATAGATTTGAGGAAGAAAAAAAGAAACAATTTTTTTTTTCAAATTCTTTTATGTATGTAATAGAAAGAGAATTGAATCGAAAAGAAAAGTTGAAAAACTCAATCCTTCGAAGAACACAACACTTTTAATTTATTTATTAGGTTTTCACCTGATTGTAGATTTGATGATTATAAACCTTAGTGAACAGAGATACTTCAAAGTTTTGAGAATATCAACAGTACTGGAGTTGAAAGCGGCAAAAAAGTACTAAGGTTGAAAATGACAAGAGATTTTATACTCTTTTGAGATTTTTGTCGACCAATCAATATTTTATATTTACTGATGTACTTATCCGTATTTGTGTGATGTAAGAGCCAACTATCCCCATTCCACATCAGATGGACATCTTACTAAAAGTGTTTGTCCTATGCTACTTGATCACTTACTAAATTAAGATAGAATTAATTAAAAAAATTATGTTTTACCCCTACAATTAATATGACTTTTTAAATGTAAATAATTCCAATACTAGTTATTTCTATATCTATGTATATTGCATTAATATAAACAAAGGATAAAATGCTAAAGTTTTCCAATGTATTAATAATTTCTTAATCACCGTGTAAAGTTAAAAGTGTTCATCTAATATGAAACGAAGATAGTATTAATTATGAGCATGTTTTCATTTTCAAAATTTGAGTTTAAAAAGTATAATGAATAATAGAAATCTCATCAATGTCGCCATACTTTTGAGTGAATTTTTATTGATCATTCCGTCCTGCACGTTTTTACGTTTTTGTTTGGTGGAATTCATGGCAATTTTAATAAGTGTTTGTGGCGGCATTAGTCGCCACAAAACCTGAACCTTCGGTGGCGACTTGTATTGTTGCCCCGAATAAGTATCAGCCACTTATTATAGCCAACGACCCATGGGTCACCGCGACATGTAATTTGTGGCGACAGTTTAACATTCTGTGGCATTATTTGTCGCCACGAAAAGATTCTTTACTTGGAGTGATACCATAGAATTTTCATTGATCATTCCGTTCTACATGCCATAATTGTATTTGTCATGATTTTTTTATGTTGTATTCTTTAAATTATTAATTCTTCTTCTATTTTTTCAATATCATTTTTGGGTAAGGGCTAAAGTAGATTTTTTACACGTGCGTTGAGGTGTATGACATTATAATGACAAATTGTATCATACATTATTATGTTAATTAATTTTTTATCAAAATAAAGTCGAACTCGAGTTGATCTAAAATAAAGACTTCTAATTCATCGAATTTTCTTTGTCTCTAGATGAAGTGATCAAAACTAGATCATTTTGATGAATTAATCTAAGTTGGCTATTTCAACTTAAAATACATTTATGATAAAATTGTTCGAATAAACTCTCAAAACACGTGAGAAACACAATAACATAATAGAAAATATTCTTCAGCTAATCTATTATTTGACAATCAATCATAATTAAAAAAATTATATAAAATTTAATTTTTCATTTACATTACATTTATTTCCTTAAGACTTTTATATAAGTAATGGGTTCATGTGCAAATGAATACACAGAAGAAATTTCTCATATTGTTCATAACTAATTTCTACAAATAGTAATATAATTTGTAAGTCAAGTATACAATAAACTGTATATTTTTTTAAGTTTTTTTTGAGATTTTGTTGACCATTCAATATTTTGTATTTACTGACAGACTTATTTGAATTTACATCACATAAAAACTTATTAAATGAAATATTAATTATATGATTTTTTTCATTTTTAAAATTAGAATTCTAAAACTCTAATTAATGATGGAGATCTAATCAATTTCGTTTTATTTTTTAGTAAATTTTTTATTAATCACTCCGTCATACATGCTATCACATCAATTTTCATATTTCTAAATGTTATATTTCTTAAATATTTTTTAATTATTTTAATGTATAATGCTCTTTATATTCATTTTAAATATACTAGTTTCTCCACACGTGAGCTGCACGTATTTATCCAATCAAGTAGTATTCTCTTTGTAGATATAATATTAAAATAAAATATGAACGCCTTCTTTTATAAAATAAATTTCTTTAAATATAAACATAGATATCTAATCTCAAAACTAATGAGAATAAAAAAACCGTTAGAAGAATTACGAATCAAAACAGTGAAACTAAAGAATACTAATTTTTGAATGATACGTCAACACAAGTAGCTTTATATAAAGAAAATTATTAAACATGATAGTTAAATTGACATACCAACAATAATAATTTTTTTTACAAATATTACCACTTTAAAAGTTAATTAAAAGAGATTTTATTAATCTCATCTTATTTTTGTGTGAATTTTCATTATCACTCTGTTGTACATGTCATTATCATCACTTGTCATTTTTTTTAATGTTTCTTAAAAATATTTTAAATTATTAATTATTTTAATGCCTTTATATCATTTTAAGTATAATAGTTTTTGATAGATGCGTTACACATATATATAGCGCGACTCATACTTTTGAAAATATAATACTCCCTCTATTTCATATTGAGTGAATTTGTGAAGCAATGCACATTTATTAAGAAAAAAAGTTTAGGACATAAATCGAACATCACTTTTCACTTTTACCCTTTTGGTTATTCTTAAACTGTTCTTGAAAATATAAGTAATTTAAAGTAAAATCATAAATATGAGCAATTAACTCTCTTGCAGTTATTACCTAGAATATGTATATGAGGGACAAAAATGAAAGAAATTTTCAACAACATTCTTATACTTTGAACAATTCACTTATTAAAAAAGGCCAACAAAATCACTTAATATGAAATTGAGGAAATAATAACCAAAAATAATTAATAGAAATCTCATCAATAGCGCATCTCAGGAACTTATTAAACAACTAAACATATTAATAGCAATCCCCCTAACAAGATGTTAAGGAGCTTTCCAATATATCTTTCCTTATTCACAAGTTTTTTTTATTAAAAAAAAGGGGAGGAGGGGGAAAGGGAAGGGGAATGGAGAAGGGAATTATAAGGTGGGAAATCGAATTATAAATAATAATGAAAGTTCAGATAGTCAATCAATTGAACTATTAAGATTTTCCTCTTTATTCATTTTTATTACTCTCTCGTAGGGATGGCAATTGGGCGGGGCGGGTTGACCTCAACCCGCAATTTTTCTAAACCTCCCTGCCCCGTCCCGCATGACAATTTATTTCATTTTCAACCCACCCCGCATAAACCCATCACACATAAATTTTTAAGTTTTTTCTCTTTTAATTGAGTTTAATATGAAAAATAAAATTCATAATTTTTTTTTTGCTAATCAACATCAACAACTAATTAATTGTTTCTAGTTAACATTTCAACAATTATTCTTAATCACTAATTAATTATTTCTAATGAACATTTCAACAATTAACAATTCACTGATCATGTCTAGTTTAATTATTTTTTTAAAAAGTTAAAAATAAAGTCAAAGTTTAATACAAAAAGTTTATATCTTTGATTTTTAGTAATTACAAAGATTTAATTTTCTTTAAGTTATTATTTGGTGCCTTAATTTTAAAATAATTTTAAAACCCGCCCCGCCCCACATAAATTTAAAAAATAATTACTTCAAACCACCCCGCATAATTTTAAAGCCACCCCGCCCCATATAGCTCTAAACTCGCCCCGTAACCGCCCTGCCCTACCTCATTGCCTTCCCTATTCTCTCGGTCTCTCTCCATCTCTAATTTAAAGGTAAAAAAAATCTTTAAGTTATTTTTAATTATAGAAAAATCACATTCCCTCTATGTACTTTTATTTGTCCTCCACTGGAGTGAAACTTTGATTTCTCATTCTAGAAGATGTTCCGATTACTGTTTATAAATATACAGAGCAACAGCAGATGTTTCAAGACAATTATACTAAGACAAATGACTTATTTACAAAGAGTAACCTATAACATTAAGAAGATGAGAAGCTTTTCGTGCAGTATTTATACCAACACTTAAGTCTGAACAAGAGTGCTCAGACAATGCCTACAACAAAACATCTAAGCTACTGAAAGCATATGTCCAACTTAGTCAAATGTTTGATAATCTATTTTAAGTGCTTCTCCATAACATTGATGTGTGCTCCTTTTCTGATCCAATGTATTCAAGTTTCGATATCTTCCAGCAAAATGCGAAGCCTGAAAACTAAAGAGTAGTTAGGCACCAGAGGATGGAATTGAACAGAAATGTCCTCATGTTGATAAACAGAAAGTACAGATACTGAAATAGTAAACGTGTTCGGGAAAAAGAAAAGAAAGGGAAGGGAAATCATCATTTTGTCATCCAATTTGCAGAAAATTGCAACTATATTTTTTAGGTCAGCACCATAACCCCCTTCATATTTTGAAAATCTGTGGCACTTTGCCATTAAGCACCAGCAAGCTGTAATAGCACTACGTAAGCAAACTGTAAAAAGGCATGTGACACTCATATGACGAATTAAACAATAATACAACACCCATGAAAGCATAGATAAATTATTCAACTCTATCAAATGCAATGGAACCATAGTTATTTTAATTAAAGAGAGTTTAACCTCACCTAGTATTTGGCAAAAAGTAATCTTTCCTACAGTATTTTACGCCAAAGGTCTCTAGCTTGTCAAGGACGCAAGGATAGCCGACTCCTTAGGAGTTATCCCATTTTGGTAATCTAACCCCTTCTTCCCAATTGCACATATATGTACACGCATTTCGTATTTCGCAACGAGCTCAAATATGCAGATATCTCCCATCTGGATGTCATTCTCTCGGACAAATGCCGACCATCCTCCACAGAATGTATGCAGCGTTTGTACCTTTACAGTCGGAATTGAATTTACAGTCCAACATTCTCCTTTCAAGTTATGAAGCACAATCTCCGTTCTGCAGTTTGGGAGGTGTTCCATTGAGAACCGACATGGAACTTTCTGTGAAAGACGTAGAAGACTCTAAGAACATGAATTAAAGCAAAGAATCGCATGATAAACGCCAAAATATCCAACACCTTAAACTGCCTAAGGAACAAGTATCAGCAGAAACAAAGAGAATGCCATAGGTGTAATTTATTCAAGACCAAAATAGTCAGTTGAGTGATGCTTTTAGGGGGGTCATGATCTATTTACTTTGATGTAAGCCCAATAGAATAGACACCACTACATTTATAATTACCCGTATAGGCCACTGACGTAAAAAAAAAAGAAAGGAATCACTAACAAGATTCACATCATTCACACAGATGCCTGGAGCACCTACAACCTACAATTTTCTTGACTTGGTTATATGCAAAGTCTTAGATTAACACTTTGTATAGGGGCTGGGATAAATACTCTCTTTTGTCATTCTGTTACTTAACTATGCCTCTTGTATTTTTGCAGCTCCTTAATGCATCTCCTTAATGGTTTTCTAAATTAAACATATTACATTATCAAAAAAAAAAAGGATTCACTCGGACAACAAATTTTTGTTTGACTGTTGATCTTATGTTCTGTTAGAAGGCCCTTATCAAACAAGAATTATCTGCTTGAAGGCAAAGAGGGGTCAAATACCAAACACATCAGCTCTATAGAGAGACAAAACTAGGCGTCAAGTCCAGCGGGCATTTAGTTTCTACATAGGAAATAATTATTTATGTTGGTAAACAATGTTTTTGACATATATTAAACATTTGAGAAAGAATGAACAAGAAAGGGAAAATACTTCGAAGATGATCATGAATGTTTGGAATCCATATAATGCAACCAGATGGAATGGAAAAGGTTGGGACAATAGCAATAAATAAAAAGATAAAACATGCAAAAGAACTCACCAAGGTGTAAGAGCCACTAATGTTGAACTTTTTCATGATTCTCACGAAATGAGGAAAATTGGAAATGAAAGATTCAGCAGCTAATTTCTCTTCAGGTACTGATTTCATGGACATACAGCTCTTGGTGAAAGAACCCTGTTTATCTTGAGAACTAGTAGGTTTCCTGGTTGCTGTTTGGGCATGATGGTTGAAAGGATTCAATACAAATTCAGTTTGAGGACAGACAGCTAAAATGAGTTAGTTAATTGTCATTCAAATTACCTGAATCTCCACTGCTAATCTTTGACTGACAATGGAGCTGATGATTCTTCAACATATTAACATGTTTCTCTTTGTCAGGAGCAGATCCTTTTTTATCATATGTCATGGCCTTCGCTACCCGCTGTAAACATCGATTAGAATTTGCTCTCACTTTCCTGGATTTACATCCAGAATTTTTTGCATAATCAGTAACTAGTCCTTCATGAACTACCTTACTACCGTAATCATTTCCTTCCTTTTCCACCCTAAGAACACGCACACGCAATTCACACTTTCGGACAAGCTCAAAGATGCAGGTATCTCCCAAATCAATGTTATTGTCGCGAACAAAGGATAACCACCCTCCACAAAAGGTATGTGATGTTTGTACTCTTGTAGTCGGGATTGAATTCACAGTCCAAGTTTTCCCTTCTACATTATGAAGTAAAATTTTTACCTTGCAGTTGGGAAGGTGTTCCGTGGCAAATTGGTAAGGGATGTGCTGCCAAAGAAAATATGAAGGAGATCAACAAACTAAGTGATGCAAATGCAGGAGTGGTGAAAGAAGAATAACCTTGTCTAATCATTGTAATATTACCCCAAACTAAACATCAAATAAAGCCAATGTCACCAGAGTGATTCATCTCCTAAGATGAAGCAAATCCACATGGAAAAGCTCAGGCATACCATAAATCAATCACTAATGATACAGAAGACTACAAAAGCAACTGAATGCCACAACTCCCTGGCAGATTAGAGTGTTGTAATATATACTCCCTCCATTTCAATTTGTTTCTCTTACTTTTTTTTTGATAAAGGTAAAATTAAATGTGTCTTACTTTTCTTTTTAGTCCGTTTCAAAAAGAATGTCCTTTCCCTTTTTGGCAACTTTTTAATTCTAACTTTCCAGCACGTTTAAGACCACAAGATTAAAGGACATTCTAATACATTCTACATATCTCTGTTTTAAAACCATAAGATTCAAAAGTTTCCTTTACTTATTAAACTCAGGCCAAGACCAGACAACAAATTGGAACGGAGGGAATAGTTAACAACAACATCAGCCATATCGACAAAATAGGCTTGTGGTTCACTATATAAACAAGCAGGTTAAGGAAAAATATGCAGTTAGCAGATTAAACAGAAACATCAGTAGGCAGCTCAGATATTATTGGCAACAAACATATAACAACCAAAACAACTTTACCACGTTGCACATGATGATCAACCACAACATTCATGTTTAAAAAGATTTATGAACAATTCTGATTGAAGGAGAGCCTTGGAGTAACTGGTAAAGTTGTTGCCATGTGACCAGGAGGTCACGGGTTCAAGCCTTGGAAACAGCCTCTGGTAGAAATGCAAGGTAAGGCTACGTACAATAGACCCTTGTTGTCGGACCCTTCTCCAGACCCTGCGGATAGTGGGAGTTTTAGTGCACCGGGCTGCCCCTTTTTTTTTCTGATTGGTCGATAAAAATCGATTTCGATGCTATTTTTTTTATGAGTTTAGCCAATTTATCATGAAAGGTAAAAGGGGAAAAGGAACCGTGTGCTGATTATCCTGTAAATATAAGTTGTCTTCCTCCATAAAAGCTTATTTGATGCACTAATTGATAGTAAGATATGTTGAAGCAAGGCATTACAGAAATTAAGACTACTGTAAGATCTTGTAGTTGCAGCAAGACATTTCAAGAAATGTTAGTTTAAAGAAAACAGAAGAGCTACTCACCAGGGTGTATGAGCCACTGATGTTGAACCTCTTCATAACTTTAGTAAAGCTGGGGAAACTTGAGGTAAACAAACGGGTAACCTTTTCCACTTCCTGTGCAGGCAACCACATATCTTTCTCGGAGGAAGCTCTGTCTGTTTTCATCTTTACTTTAGATTCAAAATACCAGTTACTATTCCAAATCATAACTAAAAATTTGGTTATATAGTTATTTCTAACAGCTAAAATTTCATTGCCATTACGAAAACAACAAAAAATTTACTTAAGAGAATTGCAGGGCAAAAATGTATACAAACACTTTGCACAGTAAGAAATATTACAAAGTTGTAAAGAATGAGGCCCCACATGAGGGAAGTATGTTCTGAACATAAATTCGACTCTCTAAGCACGTAGATTTTCGATGAGGCAGTTGCACAATTCAATGGGAAAAATTGGTGTTTATTAAATGTCTGTGCATGATTAAAATGAACTGTAACATCAAATTGGCTTGATTAAATGAACACTTCAAAGAACACTTCTCAAACTAGAAAAATTGAACTGAAAACAATAAAAATAAACAATATAACCATTCACCTGGATTACTAAAGACTATCTTTGCTTGAGCTGGCACAGCGATGGTAACTTTACTGTTTAATGCATCTCCAGCATTCCCCATTTCATCCAGACAACTAGCAGCATAATTTCTTCCCGCATATGAGCAAACTGCATCTTCTGGAGTGTACCCATCCTTGCTAGATGCAAGACCATGGGTATCCTGGCTACTTGTGCATTCAGAAGGGATCTGAGTGCTTCTCATTTTCTTCGGTACACCTTCAACAATGCAATCTAATAAAACGGAGTTTCCTCGGTCTCTTTTTTTCAGAGCAAGATTGTACAAGTCAGTTGCTCCTTGACTGCAGTCAGCATTATAAGAAGCCTCCTTCTCACATGAACTCTCGTCAAATACTTGCACAGTGAAATGCAAATCACCATCATATCTGAAAACCAAAGAATCCCCAGTTTCAAGGCAGTGATCTTTAACAAATGAAACCCATCCATTGTGGAAGAATAAACCATCATCTTGCTGTATTAGGTCCACAGGCCAAGAATTTCCACTAGGACCCACCAAAACTGTTGTTCTGGAAGCCGTTCCTTCCATATGTTTAATGAATTTTGATGGAATTTTCTGCAATATAGAAATCAAAACAGTTAATAAACTTTGCAAGAGTTGATAACACAAAGTTCTTCAGAAGAGTCTGTTTTTCAAATAAAATAACTTCATTATAAAATGCATAGGCGAATTGTTCCAAGAGAAACGGACACTGATCACTATTACAAAACTCGTCATACTGCCTTGAAATAACCATGTTGCAATTGTATCACATGCCTGACCACAAACTCCTCAGGAACTATCACATTTTAGCCTAGCTTAGCTCATTCATCTAGAACCTGCCATACATCTATGCAGGGCCCTAAGCTAATGCTCCCCTTATACTCATGAAACTTGTTAAGCTTAAACGATGAATGTACCATTGATTGATACGTAGCACATCTAATCCTCATATCTGTATGACACAATTGTTTACTAACTGAAGTAATTGCAGCTCGAAGTACTACTAAAACAGTAGCAAATAAAAGAAAGCAATCTCAATGCAGCATTCACTGTCATCATGCATTTGTTAATGAGTAGTCCTTATAGTTTCACTAAAGTTTGTTGCTTTGATCCAAAAACAACTTTCTTGGTCAACCGCAAACAATTTTGCCCATTTGCAACAATTAGCCCAAATGCAGTAAGAGTAGCAACAAACCCAACACAGGATGAAGAATGATTCCAGTATAATATAGAGGAATAAAAAAAGAAAAATTCAACAAACAAGAATGTACCAACAAGTTGTGAAGCTAAGAGCAATACAGCAATGCTTACCAATTTTTCAGAATTCATAGAAGGGTTAAAACCCACAAGAAAATGAGGCCTTCTTGCATCCAACATCTCTGTTTACTCTCCTTTTCACCTAAATTTTGAAGCTTAAACCCTAAAGAACCCCAAAAAATTCCTTCAACCCCATTTTCTTAGAATCTGGGGTGTGAATTTAAGCAAATAATCAAACACACCGCAATCAAAATTCAGAAAGCAAATGTTGAAAATCGAGAAAAAATTGGAAATTAATTCACTCGTAAAGAATTAAAGTTTCAGATGAAAATTAATAATTTCTGCACATAGCAATGTGACCCGAGCGAGCTGGTTGGGGTGAGTTGGGGTGCGTGAAATTCCTGAAGTACCCCGTGAGATAAAGCGTGAGTTACACGTAGAACAGAATGTGGAAATCAAGGCGCGTTGGTCATTTTTACACGTAACCAATTGGATCGTTTTCCCCATATATTTTTACTACTTCTTTTTGGAATTAAAAAGAGCTAATTTTACTAGAAAACAGAATATAATCCAAATGATAATTAGGATTTAGGATGACAAAATAGAATAGCATAATTGAGAAAATAGAAAAATTAAAGCATTCGATTAGTCATGGGAGTTGATGATTATTTTAACATTTTTTCAATTGATTCGAGTTACTTCAGTCTATTCTATTTATATTTATTGAATTTTATAGCAATATTTTATATAATCGTATATAAAAAAATGTGAAGGTCGAAAATTAGTATGTAATTGAAATGTGAAGGTCGATTACAATTTTATAGCAATATTTTATAGTAATATTTAATAATCATGTAGTTTATTTTTCTTTAATGTTTTTTGCTATCTGTGTTGTTTCCTTTTTCTCTATTGCTTGATATTAAGTCAATGGTCTATGCGTGCATCTTACCTGTTGGTTGTTGTTAAAGAGAACAGGGCACCACTATCAAAAGATATCGGGAATTATGAGCAAAGGTATTTCTGTGTTTCTCATTCTAATTCTAGAGTCTAAGTTTCTCATCTTCATTATTATATCTATCCTTAGTTACTTGTTATTTTAATATTTTCATTGTAATTCAATAGTTTGAGTATTGCAGGATTTTAAAATTGTAATCGTGTTCCAGTTCTCTTATTGAGGAATTCGGGTTTGTTTCATTACTATTCCGAGACTTCACTTAAAAAATTATATATTGCTGCTTCCTTGTGTACTTCTCATAACTTCTGCTTTTTTGAGAAAATCTTTAAATGGCTTCTTGATAGTTAAATAGATGTATTTTCTTTTATATATATATTCTCTTAATAACATTAGTTTGTTTTTTAATCTATCTTTGCCTGGTCTGAGAACCATAACATTTTCTTGTAATACTAATATATACAGTCTTCCATTCATAGCATACTCTAAAATTGTCAAATCATATAAAATTTACCAGATATTAGGCAACGAAGATAGCCTTTTGAATATTACTATCTCAACATAATTAATCATGTAACACGTGCAATATATATGAAGCACTTATGCACTGCAAATTTTCTTATATTTCCATATGTTTGGACAAGTGTTAATATTTCCATATTAATATTAGCATGGGATATATATATATATATATATATATATATGAAGCACGTGCACACCCATACAGTGCAATAATAGCTAATAAGAGCATGCGCAGTGCAAAGTTTGAATATTTAACAAAACTTTTTAGACGTAAAAATAGAGCCACCGGGCCACTAATTAATGTTTAATTTGCTTGGAGTAAGATTATATATTAATTTGTTTTGAGAATTGTTGTCTTTGAGAAATCTGGGGGAAGAAGGTGGAGACTTGGGGTTTACTTAATTTGTTGTGATCATAGGTGATGATAGATTGATTTTATAAATGATCACTCTAATTTTTTATTGTATAAAATTACAATAGACCCTTGTGGTTGAATCCTTCCGCGGATCCTGCGCATAACGGAAGCTTAAGTGCACCGTATTATCTTTTTCAATTTTTTATTGTATAAAATTAATAACATATATTTTTTATATAATTTATAAGTCGCATAATTTTACTTAAATATTACATAAAGTCAATATAGGAGGAAACAAAAGATAATTCTATATGATACTTGAACAAATCTGAATAACTTTTTAGTTAAGGAAAATTATTTAGTGACTTGTTATAAACTTATAATTCTTAGATAAACTTGAATAATTTCTCATTACTAAATATAATTTAGTAACTTGACTTTCTGTGTACCAGAGCAAATTAAAGTTGAGTAATTTTTATATTATGAAATATAAATGAATAACTTTGATATAAAAAATAGATGATGAGTGATTGTCTATGAAATCAACTCACGACAATGCTAATTTATTAAAGTATTTTTTCATGTTTGTCCAAATCTTGTGTATAGAGCCAAACAGAGAGAGGGAGCGTTAATTATTTATTTATGAATGTGACACAACTCAATAATATTAACATAAACTCAAAATACCAACTCTAACACCAAAGGCAAACACCATTGTATAAAATAAACGACAAGATAATGTATACACACCAACACAGGATACTGCAACGAATGAACAATTAGAAAAAGAATCATGTCTGGCTATAGATTTTAAAGTTTATGATTTGAAATTTGAAGTTACGTTTAAAAACGCATTTTATTTGAAAATTAAAAAATTGAAATTTGGTGAGTGAGAATCTCAAAAATTCAAAAACTAGTCCTAGCCAAATTTTAGCTATCATTTGGCCTCAAATTTCTAAATATTCTTGGCAAGTTATTTTTGGGTGAGTTTTGAGAAGTTTCACCATGTGTTTGACCATAAATTTTTTCAAAAATATTTGATTATTTTAAAATATATTATTTTATACTCGTAAGTAATGACAATATATGGCCAAACACTAGTTCCTAAGTTTTTTTTCAAAAGCTATTTGGGGCCAAATGACACCTTAATAACTTGAAAATATTTAAAAAATAAAATTTGACCAGATTTTACAATGAAATAGTTCTTTAAACAAATTTTTTTAATAACTATCCAAAATATATAATTAAACAAATGTTTAAGGATAAACTTTTAAAAACTATCCAAAATTTATGATCTAATATATTTCAAAAAATTATCAAAATCTATAATTAAATAGATATTTAAGGAAATTTTTTAAAAACTATCTAATATCTATGGTCAAACTCCACCACCAAATTGATGCATGGTAACAAGCTAAAGGGACAGAAAGTGTCTAGCCAGTCCAAACACCCACCACCTGCTATGTTTTCACCTTTATTTTGAGTGTTCTGCCTCTAAAGAAACCTCCAAAGATTGCTACTTTCTGATAATTAATAAGTTTGGTATATTCAATCCATATCTCTAGTTAACAAAACGACAATAAGACTGTCTTCTTCTTCATCAGGTTCTCTGTGGGTATCAAAGGTAGAATCTTTTTTGCTCCACTCCTATACATATAGTCACCAACTTTTGTTTTTGATTTCAAGTTATAATTTTATGTTATTTTGGTTCTTGAGAACAGAAGTGGTGTAAATGGATGCAATTTTGAATCTTCAATCAGTACCATTAGGAACTGCTCTTACAGTGGGTGGTCCAGTTGTTGCTCTTGGTGGGATTTCACTATGGTTCCTTAAAGAATATGTTAATGATCAAAAAAGGAAATCATCAAATTTTCTCCCACCTGTCCCAGGTAAAAATCCATTACTTTTGAGTGTTTTGTATTCAATTCTGCGAAATCTTGGTAGCTCAGTTGCTAATTATCCGAATATGTCAATGAGGTTCAATTCCACACCTTATAATCCTTGCCAGTTGCCCCCCATTTCCCCTTCCACTACCCCAATTTTAGAAGAAAAAAGAAGTATTCAATCCATCTATTTGGATTGAATTTAATGGCCCCAAACACATGCAGAGTCCGGGTTTGAAGTTTATAGGTTTGTTATAGCAACCTCAAGTTAATATATAATAATAACTGCGTTCATAAACAAACATCTATAGATATTTAGTAGATTTCTTATAACATTTAGGATTCGAAAAAAATTATTGGGTTCACGTGAACTCATATAAGCCAGGTGGACCCGTGCCTCCAATACAACCGAGTTTGTTGTAAGTCTATAAAATATAGCCAGAGAACCAGTGACAGCATCAGGATTTTCACTATGAGGCCAAGAGAGGGTTCAACGTCTATTATGTATACAGAATAAATAACTTTGACTGTGTATATATAATGCAATATTTCGACGATTGGTACACTAGCTCCTCCCCTGCAGGGAGGATTTATAATTTAATTTGATCGTTCAACCTTCAAGATTTTACACTTGAATCTTGCAAAACTATTTGATGGTTCAACCTTCAAGATTTTACATTTGAATCTTGTAAAACTATGTAAAAATGTTGAAATTTTAGTAATTTCTTACATATATATCTATGTTCTGTGTCGACGTGAGCTCCGACCACCTTTGCATATATAGCATATAGATAGGTAAATGCTGATGAGAAGTATGTGTGGATTTGATGCAGAGATTCCAGGGTTACCAGTGATTGGCAATTTACTGCAGATGACTGAGAAAAAACCCCACAAGACATTTACAAATTGGGCTGAAACTTATGGACCTATCTATTCCATCAAAACTGGCGCAAACACAATTGTTGTACTCAGTTCTAGTGAACTTGCAAAGGAGGTAATCAAAATAATCACTGTCAAGCCTCTTTTCTATGCTAAGTTAGGATTCAAGCATTGGAGCTCTAAGTTTGTAGCTAAAGCAACTTTGTTTGGTCATTATCCATTTCTTAGTTGTTATATAGCTTCTTTCTTAATTTTGTATGATGTCACACGGTTTTATGTCCTAGTAATCGCCGCTTTTAAGTCATGAAATGATTCAATCTGGTATTTCAAGTTTTTCTAGCTAGATAGATACGAATATATGAGATAGACACGCGTAGTAAAACTTTCATTAAAATGGTAAGCAGAAAGAGGAGAGTGGCTGACGGAAAAATATAGATAGAAATACGTGGTCCTTCAGAACCACACCATTTAGTAGGAATTGGATATGTTTTTTTAGTAATATGTAGTGAGAGTCAGAAATATTTTACATTAGTCTGACTGGACCTGGTGATGAAACTTATATATGACTAATGTTGCATATGAGCCCCAAAATTTCCAATACTATATAGCTCTATCTCCACTTACCTATAGATCGAACTTAAAGTAATTCCCTGCCTCTCAATAATCACTAAACGGATTGTATTCCCTAGTTCCTCTTTGTAAAGACTAGGACATAATGCGAAGGTGAAGCAGTTGGTGATTTAGACAACTGCTATTTCCATATTTGGTTTCAATATATCCCTGGATTATATGTTGGTTGCTCTCTGGAAAGATTTCAACTAGTCTATTGGGAAAGCTTCTGTTGTTGTGGTTCTTAGTCACCGTACTAGCTATGATAAAATAGTGTAATATACTACCTCAGTAGTGGCATAAATTGGCGGTGTACCAGCAAAATTTCGTTTTCACTATTCAACTGGTTGAGGTTTTATAAGTTCTATAATATCAGAGAAAATACAAAGAATATGAAGATCTTATAAAATGATGTTGAGGTTGGACGACTAATTGCACATTGTTGCACAGAGCTTAAAGTATTTAGCACCAGTTTCCTACAGAGCTTAAAGTATTTAGCACCAGTTTCCTTGCAAGAGGAGAGCTTGAGATAAGACACAAGAGTATTTCAATATTCAAGGTATTGTAGTTCTTTGTCACGTAGAATAAGCATCAACAGTCAATACCAAAGTAACAACTCACGTGTAATATCAACACTACAGTGGTGTATCACCAATAGGTTGAGGTATAAGCTAATATATAAAGGCATGTTTGATGCTTGTTTTTTAAATCATTGTTGTGTCATTTGTGTCGCTTGTCATATCTGTACTCACAATATTTGATACAGATAAAAAAAAAAGAATTTTTGCTATTGTGCTTGTTGTCTTTTTAGGCTATGGTGACTAGATTTTCGTCCATCTCAACCAGAAAGCTAACAAACGCATTGAGAATCCTTACTTGTGATAAGAGTATTGTTGCGGTAAGTGATTACAATAAGTTCCACAAGACAGCGAAGCGCCACGTACTGACCAGTGTTCTAGGACCAACTGCTCAGGTTTGTCATTTAGAAATTGGCCTCCATATTTTGCATTATATTTTGATTCTCTTCATTTGTTTCATAGACTCCATATCTAACGGGAAGTGCTGCTTAATATGCAGAAACACTACCGTATCCACAGGGACACCTTGGTAGAAAATGTGTCTAAGCAACTACATGATTTGGTTAGGGATGATCCTAGCGAAGCAGTTAATCTCAGGAAGTCATTTCAGTCAGAACTTTTTGGTTTAGCATTGAAACAGGTGAGTTTTTCAAAATTCAGTTTCATCAGTATGTTGTTATTTTGGAAATTCCTTTAAACTGTGCGATCATTTTATAAGTTTAACTTTATTTGCAGGCTTTGGGAAAGGATATCGAGGCTATTTATGTTGAGGAACTCGACGCCACTTTTCCAAGAGAGGAATTACTCAATATCTTAGTGCTTGATATAATGGAGGGTGCAATTGATGTGGACTGGAGAGATTTCTTCCCCTTTCTAAAATGGGTTCCTAATAAAAGCTTTGAGCACAGAATTCAGCGTAAACATCTGCGCAGGGAAGCCGTGATGAAGGCCCTAATGACAGAGCAAAGAAAACGCATTGATTCAGGAGAGGTGGTCTTGCTCTTCCTTTCAAGCAGATACTTATTCCACTACGTAATCATTTTAGTACCTTGGCTAATTTTCTAAGGTGGCGGAATCTATATACAGGAACTGAACAGTTATATCGACTACTTGTTATCTGAAGCCAATACATTAACAGAAAACCAAATTCTGATGTTGCTTTGGGAGGCAATTATTGAAACATCAGACACCACACTAGTGAGCACAGAATGGGCTATGTATGAATTGGCCAAAGATCCCAAACGACAGGTAATATCATAATCATGCCCGTCTCTTGTTTTTGCTCATCTATTTCTCCAAAGTTTGGTTGTATCTCACGACTGTTAATCGCGTAGGAACAACTCTTTTTGGAAATTCAAAATGTTTGTGGATCTAATAAGATTACAGAAGATAAACTTTGCCAACTTCCATACCTATGTGCTGTTTTTCATGAAACATTGAGAAAGTATAGTCCTGCACCTATTGTTCCTCTAAGATATGTTCACGAAGACACGCAGATAGGAGGGTACCGTATTCCTAAAGGAACTGAGGTAATTAACCCTTCTTCTCTGCTTGTTGTAAATTTGAAATTTTCTTTTCTTATCAAGTGAGGTAAACTCCGCCTCTGTGAGCTTTGCTTACATTGTCAGTCCCAAGCCCGAGAAGGGTTGTGGCTGGTTGGCAGCCAACGTAAAACTTTACAATTCATGATAATTGTCATGATACAGATATCGTTGGGATGTGCCCACCTAGGCACACATGTACGAAATTAGCTTCTTCTTGTTATTTCTTATCAGGTAACTGAATTAGTTGTCTATATTCATTGTATGCGCAGATTGCAATAAATATATACGGTTGCAATAGGGACAAGAACGTGTGGGAGAGTCCTGAAGAGTGGAAGCCTGAACGATTTCTTAACGGAAAGTATGATCCAATGGAGTTGCAGAAGACAATGGCGTTTGGGGCTGGAAAAAGGGTATGTGCTGGTGCTCAGCAAGCAATGACAATTAGTTGCACAGCTATTGCTAGATTGATACAAGAATTTGAATGGAGACTAAAAGAGGGAGAAGAAGAAAATGTTGCAACAATGGGTCTTACTACTCATAAACTCCACCCAATGCTAGCTCATATCAAGCCAAGAAATTGAAGGGAAGCCTTGCGTAATAGGTAAAGTTGTCACGTGACCTGGTCACGTGTTCAGAAAGTGAAAATAGCCTCATGCAAAATTGTTAGGTAAGGTTGCATGTAATAAACTCTTGTGATCCTGTTTTTTTAGTGCATCGGGCTGCCCAAAATTTGAACTTTCTACTCTGTATTAGCAGAACTAGCTATTTTGTTACTTAAGTATAAGTTATGAATCTGGACATCTTTCTTTAACTTATCTAGTTCGAACTTAGTCCAAGTAAATTCACTATTATTATGATGATAATTTTAGCATTTAATTGCACGATTTGTCCTTCAAACGGATTGATCTTTAATTTTTGCCCTTTGCAATCGAATTTATATTGTACAAGACATAAGTTCTTTAAGTCCTATGACATAATTTATGAAATATTATGATGTAAAAATATAAATTTACGTCTCACATGAAAGTAATTTGCCTTGAGAGAAAAAATTAAAGTTCAACCCAAAATAGGGGCAAAAGTGCAAATGACCCTAATTTTAGAGGAGCATAGTTAAGTTTTATATATAGATCAATTATTGCTAGTAAAACTACTTTATTTTATTGTTAGATTTTCATATAGTACGTTAAAATTTTAAATACACCCCTTTATAATTCAAGTCCAATTACCAAAACACCCTTGGTAATGAAAATCCTACATAAAATATTAGTATTTAGAGTAATTTAAAGAAATTTAAATTTAATTTTTTGAATTTTTTCTCAAGTACAGGCTAACCAATATATGTATGTGAGATTTTTCATTAAAGATAAACATCAGATTTTTACGCAAATAAGGGAAGAAAAAGAGGTTGAAGCAGTAATCTGTGTCTAATATAAACAGGTGAAAGTGACTAGGCGTAGTATTAGTAAAAGTAAGAAATCAGAAGTCAGAAAATAGATGGATATCACATCAGTATTTCTGGGATTAAAGCAGAGGTTTTGTTTTGCAACTATCTGTAATTCTGAAACAAACTAAACAGAAAAAATTGAACTACTGTTTGCTCATTCATTAAACATAGGACTAACGTAGAGTTGTGAAATGTTTCTTTTTCTCCTGCAACTCCACTAGGCTTTTCACACAAAGGTCAATGGTGCAGGGTTTTTAAGTTCTAACGGGTTGTTTGGTTACGGTTAGGAAAGTGAATTATTATGTATTAAAATTAATGTGTTTGATAGTGTTCACTGTTCACTATCAAAAAGTTGTTAAAAATCCATTGATAACATTTAAAATTTATTAAATATATTAATCATTCAATTTATATAACTAGTGTCATTACAAATATTTGAGTTTGATATCAAATTATCATATTTATAAAAATCTGACGGAATTTCTGTTTTTAAAAATAAAAAAATTAGTTATAGCGATTTCTAATTTGAGAAAATTAGAAGACCTCCCTCGACCTTAAACGAGGCAATCCATTAGTTTCCTAAAATCAATCCATCATTTTTCGACATAGTCAAATTTGTTCAGTTTAGACAAAAAATATGAGACCAATCATCAATTTTGATTCTCGATTTTCAATATATTTTTTGGAAAAATTACACAAAATAAATTAAGGGAGTAATTATTTACTTTGAATGGGACCTATCCCAACTTATTTATCATGGTTAGACCAAAAAGTAATTATAGCCCTTTCTTCGCATGACCAGGCTTACGTTTGTTTTCGCGTGACCTTCATAATATTATCAGAGTATATATACACTCAAATAATTGATCAATATTTTTATTGCAGTATTTTCTCTTCGTGATACTATCAGAATATATATATACACTCATATATACTCTGATAGTATCAAGAAGTAATTGGACAGTTTATTCAGTGATTAATTATTTTTTGCTCCTTGATAACAGCACAATATATATATACTCTAAAGGTATCAAGGACAATTATATATATATATATATATATACTATGATAGTATTAAGAAATAATTAAACAGTATTTTTTTTTCATAATACTATATACTCTGATGGTACCAAGAAGATGCGCAAATTTCTTTTCGAGCTCGAAAGTAATAGAGTATCCACTAATAAATAATTTTTCCTTTTGGGTATAACAATAATTATCACATATTTCTTTCTGTAGTGAGTATATTAATTATTACGTATAAAATTTGATACATTAAATATAGAGTTGGATTAACAGTTTATAATTCCGGTATTAGAAATTGTGTTATTTTTCATGTTTGGAATATATTTTGCTCAATTGTAGTGAGCACCGATTTGATAAAAAAAAAAAAAGGATGAGTGGAGGTGAAAGGAGGGACCCACTAATTGCTTCCCACGCTAACCCGACAACCTCAATTATTCTGTCGGCTTCTCAAATCCCTAAAACATAAAACTTCCATTATTCCCACTTCTCCCCATGCGTTTTGTTTTTTTTTCCCTTTGTTCCGTTGAATATTCGTATTAACATTTTATTATTTTAAATTTATATCGTATAAGGCTTCATTAAAAAAAAAAAAAAAAATCTTTCAAATTCAAAATTTTTAGTTAAAAGAAAAAGTAGCCTCATCTACTATTGCACGTCCTTTCTTGGTGCGAAGGACTCTCTCTACCTTCTCCTTTTCCCTTTACCGCTATTTTATTTTACCACACTATAAACAAATTAATATTTTTGTTTATCCATTAACCTGTAATTTTAGGTGGTTCATTATTTGATTTGAATTTAGATTGAATTTTAATAAAAACTAAATTAAATATTAATTTAATTGATTGAATTGATTTGATTTTTTACCTAGGAGGGTGAGTGTAGCTATGTTCGAATAAATCATTAATTTTTGTTCATATCATATATATATATATATATATCTTAAAAAGAATAAGTACAAGATTTTGCAATTGATTGTCTTATTGAGTTATAAATGAAGGAAACGATATGTTTTTAGTGGTAATTAGTTTATTTGTGTAATGAGTATAATTACACACTAAAAAAATGAAATTTTTGAATAAATATTTCTAATAAAAATATTTTATCATATATTAAAATATGTAATCTGAACAAATAGTAATTTAAATATCTAAATGAAATTTATTTAGAAATGTAAGGGCCAATGTTGACTTTGTAAATTTATAGACTTTTAGGGGGCTAAATATAAACTCGTTTTAATACACTTATTTTCAAAATTGATTGTTTGTTAACTGTTCAAAATGAAGTCATGATCATCTTGTCAAATAGGTTCCAGGTGATCGGTTCCTTGCTCGTACTAAACCACGAGCAAGGAAGTGACTAGTACAGAGGTGTGCATTCAGTAAATCCAAACTGTTTATTAATGCTCTAATAATTATTTTTCTAAATAATCGAACTGTTTTGATAAACTAAACCAAATTGACTTTAAAATTAATACCACTATTTTGCTTGTAAAAGATATATGCATCATAAGCTAAAATTTACTGTACAATAATATGCAACTCTCCATAATAAGTCTGATATGATAATTTAGAACATTAAACAAAAACATGCTATAGCTAGAATATTATATTGTACATATTTACATTATTTGCACATATAATTAAATTCTTTGTAGATGCCATATATAAAACCACACGTTTTTATTCTCTTTGCAAGTAATTTTGTCCAAACAAGATAAGGAGAACCCAAGAGTTTGTCAAGTAAACCTTGTGAAAAGTTGCATGTGGGATTAAATGGTGGAAGATATGTGCATAAAAAATGCGCCGCTAACATCAAAACAATCACAAGTCATGAGAGCATTAACCAATGATGCGCGCTATACAAAATATACGCACCACTATTTACTATATTTACAACTATCATGAAAAGCTTTTACCACTATATATAGTACTCATGCATCAAGTCATCATACAGACTCAAAAGTTTAAATACTAGATTGCTAGTGACGGAGGTAGAATTTTAACTTAAAAAAATTCGAAACATATACTCTAATAAGCGCTTCTAAGAATTATAATATATACTGAATGAAAGTTTTGACGTAATTGGTAAAGTTGTTGTCATATGATCAGATCACAATTTTAATCTGTAAAATGACCTCTTAAAAGAATATAGGATAAGACTACGTACGGTGTGGTCCTTTTTTGAACCCCGAGTATCGCGAAAACTTAGCACACCAAGCTTCCCTTCATATACATAAAAATAATTTTAACTTTATATATCTATAAAATAATTTTCCATGAAAGAAATTCGGATGAATATAATTAACTTACGCCCCTAGCTTTGCTCCTACTAGATTGTGATTGGGTTTATTATTTTTTGTTGGTTTACTGTTTAGTATTCATATTAAGAATTCGATTAATTAAGATTTATAGGCATCGTGTAAAGGCTTATTTTAAGTGAAAAACGCTCTCCAACATGATTATTTTTATATTTATAGTGTAAATTTGAGATTTATGATAAAGGATGAAGTATGAGTAGAAGTGAAATAAGTAGGCTTCGCACCGGTGATTTTGGAAATCAGTCAACTAATTTCAGCATGTTCTAAAAGTTCTAATGATAATCTTTGTTATGATTTCGAAACATCTTTACAACTGATAGATGGCTAAATAACAGTAGCTCGTGGCTCATGCCATAATTTTCCATTCTTTGTGTGACCCCATAATGACCAGCAAAGCCAACCAAGTACTGTTAAAAGGGAAACGAAACATTAGAATGAAAAAAAAATTAGACTTAATGTAATTTCTTCATACTTATTAATCGTCCAGTATTTCAAATTTATTGACTTAGTTAATGGCAAATAAGTCCATTAAAAATAAAGTTCACCGGCCGACTTTCACATTAAATTGTAGGCGTGTATATATGTGTGTACGTACACTAAGGGTATGAATATTAAGAATAATAAGTACGTGCATATAATACTTGCATGAAATTGATTTAACATGACTCATGTTTTCCTTGTCTTTTAGTATTTCTTCTGTTCCTTTTTACTCGTTAAAAAATTTTTAATTTAATTTTTCATTTTACTTGTCAAATTTGATAAATCAAGAAAGTTTAATTTTTTTTAACTATTATATCCTCAATTTGTTGTGAGAGTTAATATTTTTGATATCAAAATGTTTTGAAATTTGAATTATGACTTTAGTGATTATAAAAGTAAAAATGGTAAACTCATCATATCAATAATTAATTTCTTAATAGATATATCAAGTCAAAAATTGACAAGTAAAAGAGAGGGGGAGGGAGTACTTAAGATGGTAAACTAGAACGTGCTTGTAATTTGTGAATAATTTTAATTTTAGATAAATTTCTTCTGCGCACATATAGAGTGATGAAAGTTTCGATGTAAATACTTTTGTAGTTTTAATTGAGGACGTCTTGATCACTAAATTATCTACTGGCAAATTTTCCTATATTAAGTTTGAGTTTATATAATATGCATAAGTTTTACATCATTCGACCATCTTTACCTTATGCCTAGTAGCTTATTAAGGATATGACTTGTTATTTTCTTTTGCTTCGACTTATTGTATTATTTATCCTTGTTACTATTTTTTTGTATATTTTTTTTATGTCTAAATTGATATGTTTTATTTGAATTGAGAGTTTTGAAATAACTTTTATATTTCAATAAGAGATAGTAGTAAAATTTTATACAAATCACTTTTTTGATTCTATTTATAAAATTATACTGAATATCCTGTAATTGATTATTTTTATATATTAGAACAGTTAAATATTTATACCGATAATATATAAAATTTGAAACTCATAAAAATTTAAAGGTGATTTCCTTATCAGTAAATTGTCTACTCGAGTTGATTATGTTTACCCAAAAATAAAGTCCAAGTGCTTGTTAATTATGACTAGATACTACAAATGTTTATGGTAACAACAGAAAAGACAAAATGGAAAAACACCCATTTTGTAATTTCAAAAGCTTCACTATCCATATATATATAGGAAAATCCCACTATTTCACGCCAAAACAAAGATTTCTCTTCTCTCTTTACTCTTTTAGTTCTCTCTCTCTTAAAAAATCAAATCTTTGTCCTCTTTCAACGTACTGTCTTCCTTAAAATAACACCCCCTTTATTCACCTGAACAAAACAAGCTCAAAAACAAAAATATGTCTTCAGAAATCGGCGACAGACGTCCGGCAAGACTGCCGGCGTCGGTAAACGGAACACGGCCGTCGGAACCAGAGAACTTGCCGTGTCCACGTTGTGATTCTACAAACACAAAGTTCTGTTACTACAACAACTATAATCTTTCTCAGCCTCGTCATTTCTGTAAGTCTTGTCGCCGGTATTGGACACGTGGAGGCACCTTACGGAACGTCCCCGTAGGCGGCGGTACAAGGAAGAACTCCTCCCATAAACGCCCCCGCATCAACTCCGGTACTGGCGCCGTTCAAGAACAACAGCACGTACAGGCCAACTCGATTTCCTCAATGATGGGTTCGGGTTCCGGGTCCGGTCATATATCCGGTTCGGGTTCGATGTCGTTGATGGGTTGTGAGGTGAACTTGAATGAATCAGTGCAGGAAGGTGGAAATGGAACGTCGTCTTTTACTTCGTTGTTGACAGCTCCAGTGGGGGTGGGTGGGTTTGTGCCCTTAGGTGGATTTGGGCTTGGGCTAGGCGGGTTTGGGCTTGGGAATCTTGATTGGCCCATGGAGCAAGTCAGCGGCGGAGGAAATGGCGGCGATGGCGGTGAAAATTACAAGTGGCAGCTGAGTGGCGGTGAGATTGAAAACGGCGGCGGCGGCGGCGGCGGCGTAGGTGGTGGTGATGGTGATTGTTTTGGGTGGCCTGATCTTGCTATTTCAGCACCAGGGACAAGTCTTAAATGAAGTAGAAATAATTACTATATTATATACTTTAATAGTTTCATGGAAGAAATCGAAAAAAAGGTGTTTGTTTTTTATGTTTTTTTTTCTCTTTATTAAAAATGGTCTGTCTTTTTGCAAGTTTTTGGGGTGCATGGATTGGTTTGGCTGTAGGCAAAGCTATTTTTGCTTGGTGGGCAAGTGTTTTTTTTTTTTTTTTTAGACTTTTTTGTTGTTGTTTGTAAATGTATTTGGGGGTCTTCCTTTTTCTTTTTGACAGAAATAGGTCCCAACTAATTTCATGAAATGAACAATACATTTTCTTTGTTGTTTTCATGAATTTTGTTTGTACAGTATATGGTTCTACACTGCGATTAAATAGAGTAGCGTGATCAGTCGATTTAACTTAATTACTCAAATTACTTGAAATTTATATAGTCGGCAACAAGTATGCGTTGAGTGTACTTGTTGTTTGACATGAGTGTTATTATTGTCCATATTGTTTTGTTGTTTCCTTTGCCTTCCTCCATGGTCTATTATGTTGCAAAAGGTGCGGTACTTTTGGGGATTTTAGTTTTTCTTTCTTCTTCCGTTAGCTTTGATGGGGGGGTCCTCCAGTTTACCAAAAAAAAAATGTTCCTATTAATCTATAAAATATTTGTAGTTTTGTTAGGGAGAAAGGGGTCCTGGAATTTCAAAAAGCCTCTCTTTTTCCCAGTTTTAAAGGGGACCCCTTTCCCTTTCCTTCGACGCCTGTCACGTAATTGTCTAAAGCGAACTTTTAAAGCCCCTGATTACATGACATTATCTATTTGATAAGAGTATTAAATGTTTGAGCGGAGACTTGGTAGAATTTTGTTCAAATCTTTGATAACATAAAATTATTTGGTGATAAAAAGTAAATATCCTGTTAAAGGCGCAAGGGACGGCGTATTAGCTTTAAATGAAGTGTCAGCGCGAGGTTGATATGCACCACCGACCCTAGCCGATATTATGGAATATGATTCCCAATCCCAAACGAATTTATACCTCTTGCATCTAAACTTTTCCATCCTTTCTTCTTTCTAATTTCCACTATAATACTCGACTTTGTAGTTTGATTCGACCAACCAACATGAGTAACATGAGTAGCTTCATTAAATTTAGATTGATGACTTCAATTTCAAGATTTCTAATTAAAAGAGATACGAATTTTAATCATTTCACCTCAATCCATATTGATTTGCGTCCAAACTTTATGCATGCATGAGTTTGTCCATGTTCATAACCTCTCCATCAACTCACATTGAACAAAACCACGAAACTAATTGATTACTGAGAAGCAAATTAAATTTTTGAGCTAAGAGTTCTGAATTTTAGAAATTAAAGACTTAAACAAATCTCCAACTAATTAAGAGACGCATTCAAAATTTTGAATTGATGAATTTTGCATGACGCAGATTCAATAGTTCTAACCAAAATTCGTGATTTTTGAATATAAGTATAAAATTTTGACTAGAACTATTGAATTCTGTCGAAACAGTAGCTAGAACCTATGATTCGCCCATAAAATTTTGGCTTCCAATTTAACACAACCCAATACATTAGTCCAAATTTCTGTATTAAAAAAATTCATTTATTATGTATAAATAAATTATTCAATAAACTGCCTTTTTCGAATAAGAAAAACTGACAACACTTCAAATTCTACCTCCTGCTTTGTTAGCCTACGTATAATATACATTTTTCTTTTTGTCGTTTGATTTACTACAATTTGAAAATTCTTTGATAGTCTACATATAAATATAATTCACGACTATTTGAATCCCAACATTATATTCAGTCATGTGCTCCGATGGTGTCTTTATTCCATGAAAATGAAGAATTCAAAATTTTGAATAAAATCCTCTAGGCACCATATATACGTAGCTGCATGTATGCAAAGCAGCAATTGATGAAAACTTATTCATATTGCAAACATTTTAGTAGCTGTAAAATGTGGCTTTTGAGCGATTTCACAAAGCGTATAACTCGAATGGATTTCAATTATAAGCCAATTGGTTCTATATATTCTTCAAATTGGAGCTGTGAAACAAGTTGACACAACACCAAATTCCAAAGGTAGAAAACAAGAACATGTTTGTACCTATGGCTTTATACATATTCCTTTCCTTCCTCTTCCCCCGAACCAACCAACACACACGCACGCGTTGTTTCTCCACTTCACCTTTTTCTCAAACCTAGAATAGCAACACACATTACAAACTACTACTAGCAAATACAAGTTTCCATATCAAGCGCGCTTTATTATTCATCTTTTAGCTGGGCTTAAAGAACCTGAGTTTAAGTCCATTATTGACCATACTCCAAATTCCTCCGATCGAAAAAGCCAAGCTAAAAGCAACTCCTAACCATCCAAGGATCCAGTTGAAATACCAGTTAAAGCTGTACTTTGTAGGTTTCTTTATAAGGACCCACATGAAGCAAGGATAAGCAAACGTTACCGGAAGTGTGAGTCCTCCTAACAACCCTGCAAGACTTGACAGGAACGGAAGTGCCACTCCAATAAAGAATGAAACGAATCCGAAAAATATTCTGAAACCGGAACGGACCCAAATTGAGCATGGTTTGTTGGTACGACTAGTGTATCCAGCTTCAAAACTGTCAAATGCTGGCATTGAGTATATTTGGAAACTACTCAAGCAGTTGAACACGACTAAGAGAAATGTCATGGCAAGAAGTCCTCTTGGAATATCGTGAATGTGGAAGGCGTATAGTGCACTTAGCATTCCTCCCGATGGCATCTGTAAGGAATCAAGTAAGTGATTAAATCAGAAATAATAAGGAAAACTATAGTCCGTGCAGAGGAGTACACCGATCTACAAGTATATATGGCCCATGGAAACAAATACAACAAGAAAAGAGTCTGTGTGGATAGTAAAGTAGCAAGAGTACTACCAATACACGTATCATAATTTGGCAAAGCTTTCTCAAAGGCAAAAATGAAAAATATTTTATACTATCAAAATAATGTTAGACTGCTAAATAATTATCGCAATGACCTCCAAAGTCAATCACACATGCCCCTAGCATATCCCCAAGAACTTGAATGGTCCGGTCAGACTAACAAGTGATCCTCATTTAAAGACGCGTGACACATATACCAAGTGAAATTTATGAGTTTCAAGTGAAGATAAGAATGGCCGTATGGTACAGTACAAATACTCAAAAGGCATAATGCAAATGCTATGAGCTCATGACATTTAGATATATGAAGTGCGAGGGCAAGTAGTATCAAATATGACGACCAATTCCAATTGGATTGGCGGAAATAACAGAAAGATAGCTATACTTACAAGGCTTCCATATGCCCAGAAGCCTCCAATGGCAATAGGGAACAGGCACATGGCTATGAAGAAATAAGCAACTTTTGCTCCCTTCCACATTGGCACATGAGCTGGGTGCTTGAAGGTTGACGGCATTGTTGCCTGCAAAATGACAGAGAAGATATTAGTTGATGTCTTTACAATCGCAAAATTGAAATGTTTCTTGAGACCAGTCACAGAAACAGTTTGTGTTTGCACATGCCAGAAAAAAGGGTAAGAAAAATATTACCTGAATTTCAAGGACTAAATTGTGTCCTCTAAAGGTAAATGCTATAATGCCCATGGCGTTCAAGACCGAAAAGAGAGAAGCTGAGTAGGAAGGCAGTGTAATGGGTTCATATGAAATCGAAGGTGGTCTTGGTTGGCTTACAGAGAGAACCCATGCCATAGTGGCGTATGTGATGGCTGTCACTGCTCCAACAAGGGAGAGTCCAGCGATGGAGTTCAGGTTTGGGAGCTGGGATAGAACAATGCAGAGGGAAGTGAAAACCAAATACCACTCAACAGTTGTTAAAGGATTTGATGAACAGAGTGGACCACAAACAATCTGAAAGAACAGCTTCATGGTTTCTCCGCCTACAAGAATCAATGCTGTTGCGGTTCCTGCAGATAGGTAAACAGTAGGGAAGAGAGCAAGCCAGACACCCAATCTTTCACCTGAAAATGTAAATGAATACAATAATGTTATAGCAAGCAAGGAGAACTATGTTCATTTCCTTTTCCTTCAATGAAAAATAGCAGTTATACAACTCTATCAGCTTTACATGGATCTTACTCATTATCAATAATCAAGCACTCCCTCTGTTTAAATTTATATGACGGTGGTTGACCGAACACGAAGTTTAAGATGTTCATTGTGACTTAAGTAGTATATTAGTGGTAGTGGAATAAATACTCTCTCCGTTACAATTTGTTTGTCAGATTTTGACTTGGCACGGAATTTAACAAAGTAAAGAAACGTTTGAATTTTGTGATCTTAAACTAAAGATACGTAGAATGTAACAAAATGTCCTTTAATCGTGTGGTTTTAAACCCATGTGGAAAGTTAGAATTCTTTCTAAAACAGACTAAAAAATAAAGTAAGACGAACAAAGTGAAACGAACGGAGAGTACTTAATAGTAAAATAATGGTTAAAGTTAGGTTGATAGAACAAACATAACATCAACTTAAAATTTAGCAGAAAATAGAATGGTGTGACACATTCAATAACGTCTTGAAATGGAAGGTGTGTCATATAAATTGAAAAAGGGGATCATACATATCAGATAAGTAAGCTTTTGAGCAGGTTATGGGGAACAGAAAATAAAGTAGTCCTGAATTTTTTACCAAATGCTGCTTGTGCGAGTTCCACATATCTATTGTATCTCTTCCCAGGAACTGCTTCATGCAGCTGAACAAGGATCCATAAAGTATAGAGTTGCCAGAAATAAGCTATAGTTAAGGAAATTATTCCCCAGCTCCTGCATTCAAAAGGACATTTAAATGCTCTACGTACCTTTCAGAAGACTAAAATAAAAGAGTATCTGGTAAATGCTGGCAAAAGATTAATAAAATGGAAACTTAAGGACATAGAACAGTGATCGGATTTGGTGTAAGTTTCAACAGTAAAATATTTCTCTCCTATTAACTTAAGATGGAACATACTGTCGTAGGGGCACATTAGTCCACTTGAAACTTGGAAGTTCCAGAAGCATTTAGAGATATTAGATCTTAAAGTCAAAGTGGTATCTCATAATCATCCAAAGCAATCATACTGGGGCCATACCAAAAGTAAATTCAGATAGCCAACAGAGAACAAAAAATAGATATCTCCACCAAATAGATGAGGAAAATCCTTATAATCCTTATATTTTATGGAATGAATGACATTGCCTTTCAAAAATATCAATGGTGTGTTGAGGCTCTATCAAAAACAGTGTCTCTAACTCCCAAGTTAATGGTAAGATTTGTGCACACACTACCTCCCCAGATTCACTTGTAAAATTACGCTGAGTATATTGTTGTTGTCATACAAAATAACCTCGAAACTACATTAATTCCTTTCATACATTATCACTTCAAGATTTATTCAGACATGTACTGTTGTTGATTTTTAAGGTAAAAATATCTTTAGGTAAATGTACAGAACTTAAATCCTTTGATGTACCATGGGACCATCTTTCTTAAATGATGTGGAAATGCAAAAGGAAGATGGACCAAAAGGTAAAAGCCACAAACCAAATGAGTACCTTCAGCATACTATAGCAGTCTTATTTCTCAAAATATGATGACAAAAAAATGAGAGAGGACCCAACTGGAGATGTATTTTTATGAAAAGGCAAAGTAGTATGAATGCCAACAATTAGTGCAACTATCTTTACTGATTTCATTTGAAATCAATGATGAAAGATGAGAAAAGCAAGAAAAGTAAGTCCACCGAGACAGATTTAGAAGATTTCTTGTTGGTCCACAAAGCGCGATAATTTTCTTAAATAATATATCAATAGATGGAGGGGTCCGTTTAGATGAGTGCAGTATAGTCAATCAAAGTCCCCATTTTCAAATACAACTGATGTGCATTTTTAAAAAAGCCGTACTTAGAAGTCAAAAGAGAGCTGAAAGATCAAGACTTTCGAGACTGACGGTTGGCTTTGAGAAAGTTTATGAAGCAATAATGGTTTTCCCAACTAAAGTAAATCCCCAATTAGCAAAGAGAGTTCTTCAAACCAAGATAAACAAAGATTCATAGACAAACCAGAATAAGCCCAAAATTTGCTGAAAGCAAGGCAGCTTTGCAAGCAAATTCTAATGGAATTCTTACATATTGATCATAAAACAATAAATTTCACAAAGAAAAGTAAAAAAGATCAAAACTTTAAACCAACAAAGCAGAATCTTTATAGACACACCAGAATAAGCCCAAAAACTGTTCTGAAAAAGCAGTCAAAAGCAGGCAGCTTTGCAATCAAATTTGAATATAACTCTTACACATAGATCATACAACAATAAATTCCACAAAGAAATGTAAAAAAAGATTCAATCTTTAACCATAACACAATCAACAATAGCAAAAACAAGCACCAAGCAGATGAACCAGAGATAGCTCTTCAAACCAACAAAGCAGAAACTTTATAAACAAATCAGAATAAACCCAAAAATTATTTTTGAAAAAACAGTCAAAACCAAGCAGCTTTGCAAGCAAATTTGAATATAACTCTTACATATCGATTACGCTACAATAAATTCCACAAGAAAATGTAAAAAAGATACAATCTTTAACCATAACAACATCAAGAATAGCAATAACAAGCACCCAAGTAAATGGTACAGAGTAAAGGGGCAATTCATATAAGCATTCATTAACAATACCAAGAAAGAAAAAGAAAGGTTTAGTAATAATACCATCCAAGAAAAGAGAAGGCAACAGGCAAGACCAAAGCTTGAAACCCAATACCAGCATTGAGATTATGAAAAGCAGCATAATGAGCATTGCCATTACGAGATTCAGTAATTGGAAGCCAAGCATCTTGAGGATTAAGCTTAGTCAAATGTCCAACTTCTTCCAAGTAACCCTTCATATTAACCAACACCCTTTTCATAGGAGTCCCAATAGGGCTCAAGAACCTAGGTGAAATAAATGAAGTTGGTGTCCATGACTTAGCATCTTTAGATGCACCAGTAGATGTATGTCCTCCACCACCCCTTGGTGACCTTTGACCTGATGGCGTTAGAATCTCAGGTGTCGATGCACGCGGTGTTGCTGGTATTGAAATAAGCTCTGTCTCTGGTCTTTCCTCCATCAATGGCAAATTATTTTTTGTTGGGGAAAAATGAAAATGGACTAATGGGGGGTTATGGGACCTTTACTTTTTGTTGTTTAGTTTGTGTTTTTAGCTATTGGGGGCTCCGGTTTTCGCCTCTTCTTGTCAGAGTAAGGAAGCAAGAAAAAAGGTGTTTCAAGAATATATAGAATGAGACTGAGCTGCACATGCAATGTGTGTGGGGTTGTGCAAACAGTCAAGGTGAAGTTTGAATCTTGGCCGTTGATGGAGAAGCAATCTCGAGGAGCTTGGCTACTCAGGGATGGTTGTTTGGGGGTGGTGATGATGTGAATAAATAAAGATTTGATTTTTGGTGACAGTTTGAGAACAGAGAAAGGGGGGGGGGGGGGGGGTGAGTGAGTTTTGGGAGTGAGACTGAACAAATACTTAACAAATATTTAAAGCTGTAATAGACTCAGGTTTTCATAATTCAATTTTTTATTACAACTTTATATTATAGTATATATTATACATGTAGAAGTGGAAGTGGAAGTGTGAGTTAAATATCTTTCAAGTGCGGATCCAGAATTTTTAATAAGGGGTTCAAAATCAGAAAAAATAGATATACGAACTTATCGAAGGGGATTCGACATTCATTATTTATATATAAAAAATTATTTTAACCATGTATAAATAATATAATTTTTCGTCGAATGAGATTTAGATGAACCCCTAGACATCATGTGGCTCCACTCCTGCTCTCAAGAGATGGAGTAACAATGATGAAATGAAATAATTGCTAGCATGGTAGTAACTGTTGAATTTGGTCAAATGGTTAGACAGATCAATCCAATGCTAAAAGTGAATGCAAATAACAATAAATTCAGCAATTTCACAAGGAAATATGAAAGAAACCTATATTCAGATTTTATTTCTATTTTGTAAAAATAAAAAAGATTATTTTCAATATTATTAAAACTTGAGAAATATAATAATACTATCAATCATATGCAAAATTTTACTACTATATGTTTACCGTTATAGTACTTTCTTATCAATTCTTTAAACCTTTCGGAACTTTGAATATAGATATTATTGGTGTGACAAGAACAGATTTTCTCAAGTTTGACTCCAATAATGTAAAAATTACGTCGTCCACTTTAATCTGTAAAACTATTTAAAATGAAAAAATAATTACCGGAGATTAAACTATGTAGCATTCAGAGACGGAATTGCATGCGTGTGGATATTTTTTATTTTATTTTTTAAATTTAACATTTGATATCCGTTTTAGAATCTAATTAATTCGGATTTCTATCATAAAATTTTACTTTGGAGGATAAATTGTTCTCTATTAAAAAATATAATTTTGTGATAATTTTTTTGTGAAGACATTGTAATATATTTATTAAGTTGGTATAATCATTCGGTGTGTAATTGTTTAATTTTTCCTTATGCGTATTTTTGGGTTCACATCAAAAGATTATTTCTCAGGTTTACATGAAGATATTTATGAGAAATACTTATTGAGAATGTTGTAATGACCCTCGGGATCATTTCTGCGTTTTTGCGTGTTTTACCATTTTTACCCCTTCCCATAGCTTTCTTGTAGCATTTGTGCGGTGTTGGAATGGGTGGCACGCTCCCAAGGTGTTCGATTGAGTTTAGATGTGTTTTGGCCATTTTTTGAGGCTTAAGGCTTGAAAGAGTTGACTTTAGTCAACATTAGGAGATTCTAATGTCGGATGATGATTATATCGGTTCCATCAGCTCCGAAAGGGTTATTTTGGTTTACAATGAGTGTTGGTATAGGTTTTAGGGCTTTCGTTTCGAGTTTGTGCTATTAGGCGTTTTAAATTTAGAGTTTTGGCCAAACTTTGACTTCGGTCAATATTTTTGGAAAACGTCTCGGATTGAAATTCTGACAATACAGTTAGCTCCAAAACACCATGTTTGGTCTAAAAACACCTTTGGTTCGGTTTTCAAGGCCTTCGAAATGAGTTTTTGATCGTTTGTGTGTTTTATGTGTTTTCTTGGATTAGTGTTGACTTTGATCAACATTAGGACAAGACGACTTTCGTTGGGTGGTTCGATGATTCCATTGAGTCCGGAATGTCTTTTACAAATGGTTTGCACTTTTAATTTGCGTAATTTGGCCTCCAAATGTTTTCGAGGTTCTGTTTGAAGTCTTGAGCCTAAGAGTCAAAACTGAAGTTGCAGGCCACTGGTGCAGTCGTTTTGCGACCCTTGGTTTCTTAAGCGATGGACACTTTTGCGATTAGGCTATTGCTGATGGGGTTCGCTTTTGCTGTCTGGATGTCGTTTTAACGACACCCACACATGGATTTAATCCCTGTTCTTTCTTTATTCTTCAAAGACAAAGACCCACACTATGAGAACTCTGACCAAGGCTTTTCCCCTCATTTCTTAACCAATTTAAGTGGGTCAAAGGTAATTCTCTCCCATTTCCTTTTCTTAACTTGATCCTAGCTTCAATTTCATGTTTTATTTCCATGCTTGACCTTAAATTCCTCAAATTCTACTGTTCAAAGAATGGTATTTGGACCATTTGAGGTCTGAATTGAATTCCATTTCCGCCCAACTTTTAAGCATGTGATCCTTACCTCAAGGAGCACATTATGACGATTTTATTTCGTAATTCTATAAAATCGATTTGCGGGATCAATTTTTGACCTGTGTTCGATTCAAATTTTATAATTATAATATGGGTATCGTTAGATTCGCTTTGACTTGCTCGTTCCATTCTTGATAGCTTGGCAACAATTCGAAGCTCTTTGAAAAGGAAAAACACTCGATTAAAGGTTCGAGTGCGATTTTGGCCCTGAGTTAGGTTATGATTTCCCTTTTTTAGACTTGGCTTAGTTTGATCGTCTATATATTTGAGTAGTTTGATAGCTAGGTTGGTGTTAGAACTTGGTGATAGGTATGCTCAATCCTTAGTGAGATTCATTGGCCATTTCGGGTTATTCAACTTAACGTTTTATCTCTAAACCTTAGTTTAGGTTGATTCTTGACTTGATTGTTGCTTAGATCCTTAGACCGCCCTTAGGTGGTGTGAAACTTAGCTTGTGTACGTTTTGTTTGCTCAGTAGAGTTGTGTGCCACTTTTTTGTTGTGTCTAAGTTTACTTCTCTATTTTGATTGAACTGTTGGGCCTAAGGTCGTGAGCTTGGACTAGCGGAGTTCTAGGTTAGTACCCTTGGGCTGTGATGAGTGTTTTACACGGTTATTTGCATGAGTTGGATTATTTTGAGATATTGATTCAATTGCATTGCTGTATAAGCATGTTTATGGCATATTTGCATCTAATTTCTGAAAGTAAAGAGATTCTTTAGCTATTTTGGGCTATACTATATTTTTCTATGGATTTGAGCTCGAGGGGAGCGGGACATTGATTGTTGACTGATTTTACCAATGGAAACTTGGTTTCGGAGGAAATGCACCAATTTTTAACTTGATAATGCATATGTTGATAAGATCCGACGGCCCGTAGACTAAATTTCGAGTTTTACTTTGCTGATAAGCTGAGGCAGGATTCCACAGTTGTCTTAGAGGTTCCACGGGAAAATCGGTGAGACAACTCCAAAACTTTTTTCATTCATTCTTCATTGGTCATATATGTGTTGCTCCTGTGTTTGTGTGAGTTATGGATTGAGTGATAGTTGTTGTGGTAGCTTGTGTTCTTGATTATGTTTGTTGTTAGTTTGGGTTGCCTTTAGCTTTAATTAGACTTTGTTATTTACATCATGCTGCTTATTTATATATATAATCTTTTTGAGCTCGGTCGACCTATGATACCTACTAGTACCCCGTGTTTTTGATACTTATACTACATTTCTGCGTTTTTTCTGATGCAGCTCCCAGTACGAGCCACCCTCCGTGAGCATTGGATCTTCCTTGGTTGTCACCGACTTGGATCGTGGTAAGCTTTTGGCATCCAGAGACTTGCTGTTTTCCCTCTTTTGTACTGACTTGTGTTTTGTATTTTTCTTTATCAGTTCTCCTATATATATAACCTTTCTATACTTAGTAGCTTCTGTATAGGTGACATCAGGACTGGGGATTTGGTCTTGTATTAGTTTGTCTTTCTGGTCACTTCGAGCCTCTTTTGTATATTTTGTGTCGAACTACAAATTTATGATATGACCCGTTTCTTATATATTATTCTTGGCATCATTTATTATTATCATTATACTTAAATTGTTGTCTTCCACGAATTTGTGTTCTTGGGTTTAGGCTTGTCTGCTTGGTGGGTTGTAGTAGGCGTCATCATAACCCAATTTTGAATCGTGACAAATATATTTTCAGAAATAAAAAAAATTAAAATTTATAATTAATCTTATTAATGAACATTTGGTCAAAATAACACAATTCAAATTGCAGTATTACAACCTACAAGTTTCTTGAAGTCTGAAGACTAGGATAACACTCATTGTTGTTAAGATGCGTTATTCATCCATTTAAAATACTAATAAATAAATAAATAAATATATACATCTTTAAAATATTGCATAATCTTTTAGGTATTAGCTCCAATTCCCTAGGTCCAATATGATATACAGTGACTTTCAAGAAATGTCATCATATATTATGTCATTACAAAATTAATTTGCCTACCAAAATTAAGTAATATTGTGACTATCAAGAAATATCATCTTATGTCATGTCATAAGAAGATTACTTTGCCTAGAAAAATTACACTATATAATTATACGTTTTGCTCTCTAAATGAGTTAATTTAATTTTTGTTTTTTAACCATTAAATTGCAATAAGAAAATTTTATTTTATTATGAGAGATAAAGATTTGTACAAAATTGGGCAAAAGTGCAAATGACCCAAATTACAGAATACGTTCGTTAGTGGACTCACAATGATTTTGTGTGTCTTAATTAATTGTTACCCAAAAAAAATGGTCCCGACAACACTGGCAACAGTGTGAATCTACATTTGATCTCATTGTTTCTTATGTTCTTTTCACTTTCTTTAATAATAATTAAAAAAAATACTCTGCCACTATATAATTATTGTGAAAAATCCCAGAGATACCAACAAATTAATCTCTTATAAAAATTCAACTCTTGCTATGCCGCCTGTCATAGTCTGATTGCAGAGTCAGTGATGTTTAACAACTTCTACTTTTTTTTCTTATGGTTGGAGCTGTGTCATTACTTTATTTATACTCTATATCTTTAGAAGCTTTTGTATCTGTTTAAACTAGTATCCTTGGAGGTGTTAGAATGTTCCTTGTAATAAACCTTGTAGTTTTTAAGTTAATATAAAGTGATTTCATAACTCTTTTAGCCTATTATTTATATTTTATTACACTTTCGCATGTTATTTCCGTTTAGGAGATTGAGGTTGTCCTACCTAGGTGTTAGAGCATATGTCTGCACGACCCAGTGAATTAGATCGTGACAATTAGGCTACTTTTGGATTCAATCAAGATGTGTGTCATGGACAAGGTCATATGGGAGAGACCATAGCTCATGTCCCGGGAGGCCATGTGTCTAACTTCCCAAGCGTAACGCTAGCTATGGGTATAGTTCAAGATCGAGTATTCAATTAAAAGGCATTCTAAAGTAATTAATCCATTTTAAGAAAGTATATTTAAGTTTGTGACAGGTCAAATGTACAGTTCGATACACAAAACATCCACGTTAACAGAGTACAAGTAAAAACAACACCTCAAGAAGTACGAATATTTCCACGACTATGTACTCTTGATTTTGATCACTACATATAGCATGTGACTTAGTGAGTTATTTTCGCAATATATATATATATATATATATATATATATATATATATATATATATATATATATATATATAAAGATTAGAAGTTGTCACATCTCTAGGATTTAGAAGAGTCCATAAGCAAGTAATTGTGAGGAAATAGTTTGAGACAAGACTGGATGGGATTTGATTTCCTCTCGTACGGCTAATGCAATTCAAACATTGGATTATATTTCTATCATACACTTGAAATAAAGGTAAAATTGAGATAAAGTGATATCTATGGAGCCCTCATTTCTCTCACGCCATGAAACATAAAAGTGAACTCTACATAATGAATTTTGAATTATGATTTATGCTGCAACGTAACCCCACTATGAAAGTTCCTTCAATAAAAGTTACTACTTTAGAAGGTTTCGATTTTCAAATGCTGTAAAAATAGAGCAGACAAATAGCTATCATATCAAATGATATGACTAGATTTTTGGGACAAGCTTGCATTTTGGAAAGACTACTATGTTTTTTTTTTTTAAAAAAAAAATATTTAATAAGTTAACAACCAAGTTGAGAAGACTAACAGCCCGTTTGGATGAGCTTAAAAAACATAACTTTTATGTATGAAGTGTTTTTAGAACTTTGAAGTACTGAAAGTAGGATTGTACAGGGCAAACCGATAAACCGTATCAAACCGACAAACCGAACCAAATCGAAAAAAAAACCCGACTAGTGGTTTGGTTTGACTTGGTTTGGTGTTTGGAAAAAAAACCTCACCATTATAGGGTTGGTTTGGTTTTAACTAAAAAAAGTCAAACCGAACCCAAATCGACCCGATTATAGATATACTACTTTTAAATTATGTTACACATAATAATATTTATTAAAATGTAATTTATAAATATTTTTTAAATTTTTTTCATAATTTTTGTTTTCTTTCTTACATTTAGATTTGGAGTTGAGAAGCCCATCTAAATAATATACAAAAAAAAAACCATCTTATAAAGTTATATTATAAAGTTAAAACTTCAAACAATATTCTGCCTCTATCTTTTATGTTGATATTTTGTACTGGAACTCTTTTTAAGAAGCACTGCTCTGTGCTTTTTATTAGATACTATGAAAAATCCGAGAAACCCAAAAAAATCCAAAAAACCCAAAAAAATTCGAGAAATCCAAAAAACCCGAAAAAACCCGAAAAACCCGAAAAAAATTGATATCGAAAAATCCGACTTTTATTGGTTTGGTTTGGTTTATAAATTTAATAACCCGACACAAATGGTTTGGTTTGGTTTGTAAAAAATTCGAACCAACCCGGTCCATGTACACCCCTAGCTGAAAGTTATTTTTATAAATAAGCAGTTGAGTGTTTGGATAAAAATGCTTATGCCAAAAAAATAAGGAAAATAATGTGAATTTTAGGGTTAAAAGAATAAAAAGGGTAGTTTGGGAATTTAGTTAAAATATAAGGGATATAAAAGTAATTTTCATGGTCAAAGAAAATGGCTTTAAGCACTTAGAAAAAAAATTAGGAATCCTAACTTTTCATTTTTGGCTGACTTTAAAAATTTTATGGTTTAAAATTAGCATTATGCAAATATCATAATAAGCTAAAAATGGCTTATAAGTTGGTTTGACCAACTTATAAGCCCATCCAAACGGGCTCTAATACTATATGTATATCCACTTTAGACCTGCCATGTTTAAAGTTAGGCTTGATAAAATCAAACTTTTGATAACATGTATAAAGTAACATATGAGTTAAATTCATGAATTTATGTCTGGATGTAAGCAAAAATGGTTATGTTTCAGTCATTTTTGCTTGAACTTCAGCCATATATGATTGACAGTTAATTATTTTTGTCTGACTTCGGCTATTTTTTGTTTGAACTGCAATTATATGTGCATACACTTCGGACATAAATGATTGAAGTCACGCAAAATAATTGAGTCATAGAAAATTTCTGAAGTTGTCTCAAAGTGGATACATAGAAAGGAAAAATAAAATAAGCAGACACAAATTAAATGAAAACCTTTTGAATGTTTGGACAAGTCACAGTATCTTGAATCCTTGACTTGCTCCATCCATGAAAGGGTAAGCCACTAATAGTCACAACAAAGAAAAGCCCTACCCGTTGGGCTAAACAGAAGAGAGGAGGATAAAGCTCGGCCCACGTATAAGGATGGGCTTCTACTAGATGAAACGGATACTAATATGTGGAATTTTCATAAATATCTTAGTCCTAAAATTTAATAAGCCGAATAGCTACAGTTTAGATAATTATATTTTGTAACTGTAGCTATAACAGTTGTTTGTATAATTCGCATACCCGTTTGTATAATTTTCTGTAAATATACAAATCCGTTTGTATAATTCTCTTGCAATATACAAACATGGTAAGTATATACAAATTCTATATTTATACATTTTAAGAATTTTTTTAGAACTAATACAAATCAAATGTATCAATATTATAATTATATACATGCTAGGGCAAGCATATACAAATTCAAAATTTATTCAATTAGGAAATTCTGAATTTATACAAACAAATTCTGAATTTAGACAATTAAGAGGTTAGTTATACAAATTTTGGATAACTATAGTTATATATATTAATTACTCAAAAAAGTTAATGGAGAATAGGAATTAACTTAAATTATAGCTATATATATTAATTAACTAATATATGTTTGTTAGTCCGTGTCATTTTCCCTACAAATATTTGTATTCGCTCAAAAATCTATTAACTTGCGTAAAAATAATTACATTCGTTATTTTAAATATATATTATTTCGCATCAAAAAATTATATTCTAGGTATATCTTGCATTAATATACAAAAATATATATTTACTGGCTCTAATTTGTGATAACTGGTTATTTAAAGAAAAGACATGTGATATGATATTTGACATAGTCGATTAAAAATATGTCAAGTGCTAAATTATAATTATCTTTCAATATTTTCATCCAAATGTTTATCTTCACATTGCTTTAGTCAGCTAGCCCAAACACACTCTTACTAAAAATCAGAAATCTTTAATACATAATAAGTTTAAGTCAGAAAAGGTTTTAAGGTATTTTGTAATCCTTAATATCTTTTATTAAATCAACAAAAATACCCTCTTTGAGACAAAACCCCTAACACAATTTTCATGTTATTTCTTTTCTTCATCCTCCCATTAAAGATTAATTTATCTAAACTTTCTTATACTTAAGAGTAGTCCACGCCTTTTAAAAGAAATCCTTATGACTATTTCTATTTGTCAAAAATACATTATTTTCAACTTTATTCAATTACTTAATTATAAAATTAATTTCGACATCAATCAACAATAGTTATTTGTCAATTTTTTCTGATCAAATAAATCAAATTAGCTCGTAAAAAGCAAGTGATGATAAACTTATAACCATCATAACACGAAATAAAATAAAATAATACTCCCTCTATTTCATATTAAGTGAATTTGTGAGGCAATGCACACATATTAAGAAAAACATTCAAGGACATAGTTTGAATCATATTTTTCATTATTGCCCTTTGTAAAATCATAAATATAACTTTGAAAGTAGTGTGATTCATCTAATAGGAAATATAAAACTTCAATAAATGAAAGGTTAAATATGAAAAAAATTCAAACATTTATCTTAAACTTTAAAGGATTAAATTATTTTAAACAATAAAAATTATCTTCAAAATTAAGTTAATATGAAATGCTGTGAGTATAACAACAAAGTTAACTTGCTACTCCAGCATGGAAGCTGCATTGACCACCAACATGTCACCAGAAAACAAGCAAAGCAAACGAAAGGGCCCTCTTCAATTAATTGACAGATACATTGTATTTGTCCACCAAATGGAATTACTCGAAAATGATCAATTAATAATAATAATAATTATAAATATCTTATTTATGAATAAATGACATATAAATAAAATGAATAATAAGAAATTTATATCTTAGGACATCAATAAAAACAAAATAATCAAAAAATCCTTTTAAATATATATTGAGAATCATGATAAATAATTTAAAAGCGGAGGAAATAACGTTGATAGCCCAATAATAAGACAATAAAAAGTCAAAAATAATGTTTGACTCTGAGAATATTTTGGCTTTATTCATTATAAAATCACTGGCTGATGTGTGCGCTTCCATCACTACTTCCTTCATTATTAAGCACTCATACTACTCACAGCAAAATACTATTTTATCTTATCCATTTTATATAAAACTAATTCTTCTTTATATTTTTATTCTAAAATGAAATATAAATATCATAATATATTTCAAATTATAAATTTTAACTTTTATTTATTTTCTATATGCAATCGAATAAATTCACATAAAATGAAATGTTGAAGAATATATTTTGATTTATATAAATTAACTTTTGATAATTGATTTGTCTAATGACATAACAATTCAAATCCAATCCACCAACTATTAGAATCTTTTTCAATTCTACATTAACTTTAAAAAATATAGTATAATATTATTTATTTTATTTATTTTAAAAAAAAACATTTTAAAGATTGACTAAATTATAAAATAGATCATTCAAATTCCGATAGAAGATTAATAAGTGGTTATCTCTTAGGTTGGTATAGATCATCTAAAGTTGTTTTTCTTGTATATCTTCTTTATTTATTTTCGCTTTATTAGCATTATTTTTGTTTAGGTTCCTAGAATTTTTATTTACGTGAATCAGTAATATTTTTTTTATCTTAAATTTTCTAAAATGAAGAAGTTAGTACCACGTGTAATGAAGTCAATGAAAAGGAGTTGACCATCTATAGTTGGTAAAAACTAGAGATATTCATATTTTTTTTGTAAGTACTTTTAATAAGTCAAACATATGTTAACAAAAGAAATAAATTTATCAACTACTCACCAAAAGGAAATAAATAATTTGGTGTCTGCCAACTCAAGCATCGATACAATACTGGCAATATCATTCATATTTGTCAAAAACAGAAACTATACTTATTTTAATTGCCTAAAAAAGTATTCAAAAGTGGAGATAAAGTTGACTTTGAAGAGTTCTAAGATTATTTTTTTCTGAAATTGTATTTCCGAACAAGAATAAGATTTTTTTTTTTTTTGCTCTAGTAGTAAAGTGAATCAAGAAAGTTAGACAATTAATAACTCAGAGATAACTCAGAGAGGGAGTACAAATTCATTACACCTATTAAATATTTTTTTATTTTTAATTAAGGTCTTGAATTCGTGTCTCTTTAGATAAAGACACATGTATAAGGAAACATTTTTATCTCCTAAAAATATTCATTGAAGTGTTATATTTGGATAATTTTAATTTTTCCGTGAGTTGAAATTGGAACTTTTGAAAATTTCATTGGAAATGCATATATATATATATATATATATACCTTAAAAATAAAAAAGGTTTAAAGTTCAAATTAGAATTTTATTCTCATTTCACAAATAAATGTAGAATCATACAAATTGAAACATTTTTATTTTTCTACCATTTTTTATTTGCAAGAGAAGTTCGCTAATTTATCTCGAATATTCAACTCTTAAATTCTTATAAAACGATCAAAATATTAAATATTGTCTTTTTTGAAGAGAAAGTGATCAAAAAAGGTCATTCTTCAAAGTGATCAAGAAATGTCATTCTTCAAGATCAACTCAAAATATCAATGTATCATTAAAGTTTTTAGAAATCAAACACATCTCAAATTAATGCTTCTTTACGAAAGATTCACTGGACGGAAGTCCAATTGTCCAAGTTATTCTACATTTGAGAATATACTACTAACAACTTTCAAATCAAAAAAAATAATTAAAAAAATAAAAAATACACAAAATTATACTCACAATCTTAATAAATAATGTCATTTATAAGCACCAAAATTAATAAAACCACAAAAACAAAGTAGTATCTAATAAATAGCAAATGGCTAATTTTTTCTTCCCAAAATCTGCATATTCCAAAGTTATGGTGTATACAATTAAATATAAGAGGAGAAACTTACAAGAAACTCCTACACCGCAGCTACCTGCCACCTGCAGAATAAAGGTTACTAACTAAATCAAAGTAAAAAATGATTGCTATTTCATTAAGAAATTGCCCCACTTTTTGAAACATATTTGCCAATATGCCATTTATCTGTCTTTAATCGCCTTTTGTGACTTGTAATTTTTTCACTAATTTAAGGTTGCAATTCTCTTCAAATGGCTTGAATAACAATAACTTTTGACAGGAGGATTTATTTTAAAGTGAAAATTTCAGTGAGAATTCGGGTTAATTGGATTCAAAGCGAGTATGAATATCGAATAAGAAAAATATAGTCAATTGTCTATTTTTCTGTTATTACTCCGTATTTTAAATTCTAGATTGACATTTGAATTAATGAGCGACTTTTACAATAACAATAATCTATATATAATATAAAGGAGAAATACAAATAAGGTGATGTGACACCTCTTTATGATCTTCATTCATATTTTTTTTTATTTAACTTAATTATTTTATTGTAAAAGGGAATTACCGAATTTATTACAAATAAAATTAATGGAGGAACATTTACAATAAAAACTCTTCACATGCCAATTTACATAGAGCAACTATCCATTACTCATACCTCTCTAATTTTTACTCTTAATAAATTTATTTTTTTCTCCCTTTTTACCTTCTTTCAATTATAAATTATAAAATTTATAATATATTTTAATATTCTTAGTATTTTTTTTCTTTATTATTAATCTATACCTACATATAATAAAAATCTAAGCATAGTCAAAATGATTTAACACCTTTCTATGATCAAGAAAAATAATTATCTTTTTTGACACTTTCCTTCTTAAAAATATCTTAATGCAAATTCACCATGAATTTTTAACTGGAAATTTTTCATTAAAAACTTTTAATAACACTAAAAACTACATAATAATATTTCAAATCTCTTGAGATTCCTATCTTTTATTAGTATAATCTTACAACCTTATTTAATTAATAAGGGAGAGGAAGATAGATTCAATTTAATTGAATAAATAAAACAATTTTAATGACTTAAAGAAACAATGTATAAAATAAAGTTGTAAGGGAGCATTATCATTTTAAATCATAAACAACTGTTTTGATGAATATTCTCACTTTTATTTTTCTTCACAAATTCAATAAAAGCTCTTTATATTATTTTTCCAAACCGTTATTAGAAATAATTATACCATTATGAGTGTTAAATTATATATAATTTATTCCTTGTTTTTGTTTCTTTTCAATACTTTACTTGCCCACCCAATTTTCATCTAACTATATATATGTGATCTGTGATTGAATTCCAACTAAATTTTAATGGTTTTTAAATTCTTTTCATACTATGTGTTGAAATTAGAGTAAATATAAAATGTTACACAAGTTGGCGGAAAAGTTTTGCAACCTTAAAATTGATTCAATAGTACTTTATAGCTCATCTACAATGTTTACTTTCAAGTCATTTTTTTTGTTTTTTTTTTGTGTATATTGTATATGGATTATTGGTGTTGCAATAAAAATCGCTTGATATAGCGTTTTAATTTTTTTTGCAAAGTAAAAAATATGGCGAAGGAATTCTTATATTTACCTGAATTTTACAAAGGTATTTAACAATTTTAATATTTTCTCTTTTTTTAATTTTAAGTGTATACAAATAACTTAAAATTAAAATTTATATTCCATCTGAGGAAGTAAAAGGTTGGAATAGAGAGAAAAAGTAAAGATACGTTGAAGAGAGATTAGGGATTAGGGAATGGACAAGAAAGAAAAAGATGATCAACAAAAGGAAAAACAATAATGAAAACACGTACATGATTGGAGTTTAACCGATGATTTTCTTTTTCTTTTAAATTTCTTTATTTTTCTTTTTCTTTTAAATTTTTTAAAAACTGCTGTAAATTAATTGTGACATCCATAACTATGAGAGTCAAGAAAATCATAACTACTGTAGTTAAGGATGAGTTTGGATCTTTTAAAAGATGTGCTTATGTGAAGATTAGCGTAAATTAATATATATGAGATGCATCATTTTATTCCGTCAAATAAAAGGGTAGAAATAAGCCAATAGTATGACATAACAGATATTTTTGAACCAATAATATGATGTGAAAAATATTTTTAAATCAAAATATAATTTAAAAATATATATATTCTATTTCGAATAGTTAATAAATAATTTTTACCTGTATTTTCAAAACCAAATTCTGGTAGCAGAAAGCCGGATAAAACCAAACAGGAATGGATAAGAATCCCGCAGGTGAGGGAGTGGTATTGTCGTAGTTATTGTAACAAATAATGGCAGAATTCCACATAACAAATAGCCGCCCACTATTAGACCCAAAACCCTTCACAAAATTTTCGACTTCTCACTTTTCTGACATCTGAAAATTCTCTCCTTTTTCTCCGGCGATCTGTCGCCGGCCGTCGTCGAGAGCAAAATCCTTTCCCTTTTCCGTTCACTTCATACCCTTTTGGAAAACCCTAATTTTGATCCGATTCTTTCAGATCCCCGTTCAATTCTTATACTAATATCGTTGACCTAACTTTTCAATTCAGCGATTTCTTCTCCAATTCACTGATTTCATCAATTCCGATGGCATTTCTTCGCTCCTTGTAAGGTTTTTACAACTTTCTCCGTTAGTTTCCGAAGCCACAATTCTCTACATCTTGCTTGGTTTATTACAATTTGTAGTTATGGCGATCCGGTTCACCGTCACCTATTCCGGCTACCTAGCCCAAAACCTAGCTTCTTCGGCTTCTTCGAAAGTGGTGGGTTGCAGGTTCTTTCACGAATGTACTGTCCGATCTCGAATTTTCCATCCACCAGCTCAAAAATCCGAATCCAATTGCTCCGATTTCCGCCGGGCCAAAGCGAAACCCCGGCCGGTGAGTAACACTCACTCTTCCCGGTCGTTTTCGTCTAGTTCAGTGTGTTCGTCGTTTGCTGCTGAGCTTCTTGGCGAAAGTTCGAAATCACCTTTGGTTGTTGGATTGATTTCGCTGATGAGGTCTTCTTCTGGGTGTTCTACGATGAATGTTTTGGGGATTTCGCCTTTGAAAGCGTCTTCGTTTCTTCCGTTTCTGCAGGGCTCGAAATGGCTTCCTTGCAATGAGTCCGGTATTGGGTCCTCTGCGAATATCGAGGTTGATAAAGGTGGGACTGACACTAAATGTGGTGAAAGGTTTGTTCGATCGGAGCCTTTGTCCACTGAATTGAAGGTTTCCAAGACCCGTTGGGTGTCAAAGTTGTTGAACATCTGTTCTGATGATGCAAAGGCTGCTTTTACAGCTTTGAGCGTTAGCATAATGTTTAAGTCATCTTTGGCTGAGCCAAGATCAATTCCATCTGCTTCCATGTCCCCTACTCTGGATAAGGGTGACCGTATAATGGCTGAAAAGGTACAATTAATTCTTTCTTCTTGCTGAATTTGTTGATATAGGTTGAAGACGTAGAGATACTTCAAAGTACCGTGTTATGTGCATTTTTGGCAAATAGCTTGAGTTTATTACTGTTTGATTCTTTTTCATTGGCAAAAAGCTGGCCTGAATATGTGATTTGTGGTTATCATGATACTCCGTGCCTGGAAAATCTAGTATTTTCCTGTGCAGTTTTTGCAGTCTCACTAGAATTATTTGATCTGATGGTACTTTTCAACTGATATATCAGGCATAGCCAATTGATTGATTGAATATATTGGCTAACCACGATCCTTATTGCCTAATGTCTACTAGTTTATTTGGTCTTTCAATGTTTTGCAAAAGCCTGGTTTAGTTTCCTTGCACCATAATAACTGTGTTAGATGGTGTGTGGGTTATGTGGCTTGCGAGCTATTGCCTAGAAGCGGTTTGCACACCCAAAGGGTAGCGGTCCCAGCGGCTGTGGATTTTCCCTTGTCATAAAAAAAAATTATAATAAAAAAATAAAAATAATTGTGTTAAGACGGTTGATGTCTGCCTTCTCCATTTATGTTATCAATGATTTTGTCTAGACTTCAGAAATGTTGAATGAATGCCCATTATGTTGTGACAAATTCAATCTTTCATTGAGCTGCTTTCTTTTATTAAAAAGTCTGCCTCGCATCCAACTTTGTTGAGGGTTGTTCTAGTAGTGCCAAGCAACCAATCGTCCTGATTGGAAAACTGCTCATTATGCTTATGATTAGTTCAAACTTTATATCTTAGACTCCTTTTCATACAACAGATTTGTCTACTGCAATCGTTAGTGAAACTTTGACATGTTGGGATTCTATGCAAATAAAGATTTTTATGTCCTGATTGTTTACACTCCTCACTGATTATGCTTCCTGTTGCATTTCAGGTTTCATATATTTTTCGGAACCCTGAAGTTTCAGACATAGTGATATTTAAGGCGCCACCAATCCTTCAGGTACGCCAGAGTTGTCTGGATTGCTTGTAGTGTGAGATTTTTACTCTGCACATGCATTCATCAACTGGCAGTTTTCTGTATCTTGCAGCATTTTTTTGGTTGTAGTGCTGGAGACGTCTTCATTAAAAGAGTTGTCGCGTTAGCTGGAGATTATGTTGAAGTAAGTTCTTCTGCTCTTACCATGTTTTACAAGTAGCTTTGTTAAGTCTGCTGTCTTATACAAGAATAACACTTTATGCAGGTGCGTGAGGGTAAACTGTTTTTGAATGGTGTTGCTCAAGATGAAGATTTCATTTTAGAGCCCCTTGCCTATGAAATGGAACCAGTGGTAATGCATATATTTTGTCTATATTCAATGGTGTCTATATGATGTAATTTCTTCAAAGATCTAACACACTAACTGGTCATTTTACAGCTTGTTCCTGAAGGCTATGTGTTCGTGTTGGGGGACAATCGCAATAATAGCTTTGATTCTCATAACTGGTGAGCATTGAACGATTTAATTTATTCTGTAAATAGAGAAGCAACAATTCACTTCCGAGAAATAGCTGCTGTAGTAATGTTCAACCTTGTCTTCTGTCCCTCCCCTCCCCTAAAACCAAGCATTCCATTAAATACATATAAAAATTCCCTTGTTTGTGAGTGTGATAGTCCCATAGGGGTCGCTTGTCCATTGTGGGTTAGGAAGTTGAAACACTTAGAATCAAGAAGCAGTGGTGTATCAGGTTCTCCATGTGAACCCTTCATAGTTGGAATAGCAAAAAAGAACCCTTTAAAGCATTTGGTGTTTTTATTTGTTTATCTCTATGCAAAATTTTGATCTCATCTGTACTGTCTAATTTTTCAGGGGTCCACTTTCCATTGAAAACATTGTTGGTAGGTCAGTATTCAGATATTGGCCCCCATCCAGGGTGTCGGACACCCTGCATGGTTCAGTAATGGAGAAGAGAGTAGTTGCAGTTTCTTGACCCTTTCTAAAATGGAGGTGTTCTACTGACTTCTTTCATCTCTTTATTCTTTACTGATCATTTTCTGCCTTTTGGCTCATTGAATCAGCTGTATAATCTTTCCCATCCCACTAGCTGTTGTTCGATGCACACTTTGAACTACTTTGAGGATGTGTTATCTTAATCAGCCTGTGTGATTGTTTTTGTCAAGGGCCCTATATTGGGTGTTTCTGCAATTTTATGTAGTGGAAAGTCTCAGAGATCAAGCTGATCATTGGAATTAGCGACTCAGTTGTCGTGATCTGAAGAACTGGAACGTTTTCCCTTTCCAGACTAGGGCAGACACGTTGGTGTCTATATCGACCCATCAAAGTTTCAGCTGTAAATCGTGACACAATATTTTGAGGCTCAACCTGTTTAATATTTGCTTGTATTCCCGCTGAATGTAGTGAATTTTGAAGTATGGTCTCCATGTAACAATTCTCTGCTGTGTTGTCGAGTGTTTATGAACTTACAAGTGCACAGCCGTAAGATTGTGGCATATATTGGTTTGAATTGGGAGGGCAATTAGCCTCAAGATTGGCCATCTTTTGAGATGAGTTTTTCTTGGCTTCTTAGCGCTACCCTTGTATCTTTTTGGCTATTCCAATATCTATGAACTATAATATAGTAATATTTCTGATATCTTACATCTTGTGTGTTGAGAAAATTAAGAGTTACTATCATTACATCAACCTTCAACTGTGTAATGCTACTGCTGAAAAGAAACCGTGTAATGCTTAATTGCTTATGTTTTTTATGGTGTGAATATATCTGCAGTTTCTGTTGAAATTGATGCAGTATGCTTGCTTAGGTGAAATGAAATTTTAAGGGAAGCTGCTCCATCTCTATTCAGAAAACTCTGTTACTAAAGCTGACACACATTGAACTTCACAGTGAGGCATTATCAAAAGTGTACCTCATTTGATCCATTTTATGTGATATCAAGCAGTTCAGAACATTAGTTTGCTCCGTATACTACAAAATTTGGTTGAACTTTTTTCAAAACAAGTAGTTAAAATTTTAATTTGAAAAGCTAGTCTTACTTCAAATCATAAATTTGTTTAGATAGTCTATCTAGGCTTGATGATATGGAGGAATGAGATACACTAATCAAGAGGTTACATATAAATGGAAATAGGATGGCTAAACTGGAGAAGTCTTTCTCGATGAGTTATGTGTTTTGTTTAATATCGACATGCGGTAATTTTTGGGGTGTGATTGAGTGAAAGAAAAGTTCTATAAAATTAGTGTAAGGCAGTAATGTTATAATAACTTATATGGTAAATTTTGGTGTGCAATTGAGTGAAAGAAAAGTTCTATAAAATTATTGTAAGCCAGTAATGTATTAACTTATATGTGAAAGAATGTCATGCAAAAATTCAAACAAGTATATGAATGCTAAAATGGTTGTGTAGACCTCAAATGCATCCTGCACTTGTGACGAAAAGTTGATTATACACTCAAACTATTGTGGTGCTCCAATGCTTCCTTAATAGTTCGAGTGTATAATCGATTTTTTGAGATAAGTTCAAGATGCATTTGATGTTTTTTTCCCAAATTTAAAATGACTATATTTGATAGAATGTGTAATGGATTAATGAAAAATAGGATACAACCAACGTTTGGTTATATAATGAATTGCTTTATTAAGAAATAGCATTTTAAAAGTCGTTTAGATGTAAAAATGAAGATATTTCATAATAGATTATAACACTAAAAAAATTTAAAAATCGTAAAGCCATTTGAAATTTGTTTTATGCAGTAATAAGTACTACTATTAAAATGACCTTAAATGAAGCCACATCAGTCATATAAAGAAATCATATACTAATTTCTTCGTCTCGTATTAAATAAAACAATTTCTGTTTTATATGGTGATTGAAATTATTAATAGATTAATTAATTTTTTTATTTTGCTTTTTATTTATATTAATGCATATAAAAATAAGTTAATTTTTTTTTACATAAAATATAAGAATAGCTAGCATTGGAATTCTTTATATTTTAAAAAAATATATTAATAATAGAATAAAATATTTTTTTTAATTAATTCTATCCTAATTTAATAAAATCAAATAATATGTAAAAAAATTATGAGGCACATCTAATATTCGGTGGAATAGTACATTTTATAGTATCGCAAACTTAATAGACTTGGCAGTTGGCACTACACATAATTCATGATGTACAATACCGTACTGCGTTTTCCCAAATAGTCATTTTGCTTGTCGCTATGCAGATCTAATTGTTCTCTACAGAAAGCAAAGATTGTTAATCCCATGGCCATTGCAGAGCAAACTCAAAGACCGACGATGATCCATATCCCTTCTTCTTCTTCTACCACTTTTCTCATACTCTTTTTGGTCCTTTCCTCTCTATCCCCATTTCCAATTTCAATTGCCACTTCATCCCCCATACCCTTCAACATTTCTCACTTCCTTTATCCAAGAATCAGCTACGAGGAATATCCTCAATCTTCACCCAACCCTCCTTCATTTCTCGAGGTTTTGTTCAATTACCCAACTGGGTTTTGTCTAATTACTGTTATTATTCTGTTTCTCTAATGGGTTTTGCCTAATTACTGTTTTTTGTTCTGTTTCTCTAATGGGGTTTGCCTAATTACTGTTGTTTGTTCTGATTCTCTAATGGGTTTTATGGTTCTATTTGTATATGCTATTCAGGACGTGTTAAAGGGGATTGCTGAGCGAGAGAAATGGGATTTGCAGGACTTGAGAGTTTCCAAATTGGATGTGAAGAAATCGAAGTTTGGGACTTTAAGGAAGTATGAATTTCGGGTCCGAATTGGGAAGACGGAATTCGTATTCATGATGGCAGATGAAATATCTCAGTGGAAAAGCTTTCACTTTCCTAACAAGAATGAGTCCGACTTCGAGTCTTTGGTTAAAGAGATTGGTTCTAAGGCCACTCTTGATGTCCTAAAAATCCAAGGGCCATTCGAATTGTACGCTACTGGAGATGATTACCTCTCCTTGACCTTACCCGTATGTTCCCCAAATCCTTTAATATTGCCTTTGTTTGTAGCACTACATTTTGCAAGTTACACTAGATGGCTTTTCTGTAGATGATCGTTTGCTTCCTATCTAATGTTGTTTCCTGAGCTTCATTTAAGTCTTGTATTTGGATATAATTGGCTGCATACACGTAGAAGGAGGTGCTGTTGCACCCACTTCAGCTCGATTTTTATGCATATAATTGAAAATTTTTAAATACGTAGGCACAATAAGGCAGCATCCACTGTGACAAAGAGTAGTGGGTAGCAGCTTTATCTATATGGTTGAATTTTTAAGTGTATACACACACCAAGGCTTCACCCCGTCGTCACAATGGAGTAGTGGGTAGCACCCAGTTCAGCTGTAATTCTATATGTATAGTATAAAAATGTGAACTTGCACCCACTGTTACAAAGGAGTAGTGGTACTTAACACTTGCTGACTTGAAATCGTAGATCCACTTCAGATTGGTTGCAAAAATTTTGATTGTGTTGTAATTGAACTGTGGACTATCTTAAAGATGTAATATTTGGTTGTTGATCCTTATGTTGGAGTGCCTGGTGAAGTAGACAGTTAGATGAAGCAAATCTTCTCCCATGACACTAGTCCACCGGGCTTATTTTCTGCATTTTAAAAATCAAATCCACCATGTAGTTTTCAAGATTCTTTGCGTATCAAGGTATTACCGGCCAAAACTTCAGAAGTATTTAGGTCCAGCATATTATATCAGCAGAAGTTCTTATAGACTGATCTAGTTTAGTCCGAATAGAGCTGCTGCATATGCACAGAACTTCTTTAGATGCAGCTTTTCTAGAACTTAACTCTTTCACAGGAGAGAACATCAAATTTGTGTTTGCATTGTATACTTGTTCAATGTATTGACCGTGCAGTAGGGAGAAAATGTCAAACTAGCGTATGTTCTCCATGAATGATCTTCTATTTATTATGTTTATTCGTGTATATGAATATTATCATGTTGTATCACGGAGAAAATCTTTTCTCTGTGCCTGGACATGTTGACATATCTAGCCTGTTTGGATGTGATGTTTGACATATTCTCTTGAAATGGATATAGATTGTGCTTTGATCTCTTCTTGCTAATTTGCAGCTAGTTGCTTTAATGTGATTCGTCATGAGTTGATGCCTTATGTGTTCTATTCGAGCACTGAAAGTGAGATTTTACAGATCGTTATGTGTTTTCATGGTGGGCTAACAACATTTTGTTATTTACCTTTTTAACAGCTGAACTCTTCCTATACGGGATTGAAAAAGATCCTTATTGGTGAGGGAATCACTGTAGAAGTTAAAGGTGCTGATGAAATATCAGTGTTCAACATCTCCGATTTGCTTAAATTAGTAAATGGAAGTATTTTGACCAAGTCAGGAAACGGTAAATTTAGATATATGTCGCGATCTTCCTGCATACCATTACTTCCCATACATGTAAGGGGACCTGCTTCAGTACTTGCCTATATAACCAGAAACCCCTACTTAAGAATTGAAACTGCATTTGTATCCAGAATATCTATCAAGTTGCTTTCTGAAAAATGTTATACAAGGCATATCTACAGAAAGTGGAACTTGTACAATGATTTTCTGAGCCAGAAGATAACATTACTGGAAAAATTTCTAAGGAGGTTTCTTGGTGGAAAAACCAGTCAAATTGCACGTTTCAATCTCTTAAAAGTGAAAGTTGAAGACTTGACCCTTTTCCGCTTCCAGCTAGAGCTTGAAAGAGGTATCCAAAACAACGACACATATTGGACTACTATGGGGGAGTGGAGAACAAGGCCAGCAGTTGAACATTCATGGTTTGAAGTAACAGCAAGGTTTGAGGCAGAGGTCTTGAAGCCACATTTGATTAAGAAGGTCAGACCTTTTATTGAAGTAGATTCATCTTCGTGGAGTAATTTGATGTCAAATATGTCCTTTACCAAAATTTCTTCTTTTCTAGTCCCACCAGAGCCCTTAACATTGGATGTTAGATTGTAGGGAAATTTATATCCAGTCCTGGCATGCTGTAATTTAGATTCTTATCTTCCTTACTGTAAAAATTGAAAATGGTTGCCTGATTTGTACATCATATCCTTTGTATATTGAAAGTCATTGGAAAGGAATTATAGAAAAACAGTGGTTGAAAAGGAATGAGTTGCACTGTTTTATAAATCTGAAGAAGCTAATTTTTCGAGATTGAAGATGAGTTACCCTGCTTTATGGAAGTTTATCACTTGCTCTCCAGATGCTCTAAGTGAAAGCTTGGTTTAAGAGGTTCATGTGAATTTCCCTAATTACATGAACTAGCTAAAGGAATCTCTAAAATGGTAGATCTCCTCTTTACCTATGCCCAAGTTCACATTAGATGATTCTTTCTCTACTAGCCTTTCTAAATTGTGCTCTCTAACCTATCTTTTGAGGGTAATGTTAAGAGGGAGAGATTGTTCCTTAGGATAGAGTCGACACGTCTTTGAGAGTCTGCAATTGGCTTGTGGGCCAGTTAACAGGGTCTTGCATCATGGTCTTGTGCTTGCTCCATTCATCCTGGGTTACTAGCGGATGAAGAAAAGATGCTGCTCATTTATGTGCGAGAGCTTAATTTCTCTTAGTAGAAAACCCAGATTTTAAAGTATGCAATTCCAGGATGTTAATTGTCCAAGTACCCTTGGTTTCTAACACATTTGCTTTGTTACAATCCACTTTGTCACAGTATATATTCTTTTACGACCCGTTAATAACTTAAAAGTTTATCTTAGCTACTTTGTCCTAGCTCTGGTATTTAAGAAAGGGGAAACAAAAGAAGGAAGAAATGCATTGCAAGACCAAGCTCTGTCAGTGCCAATGACAACTAAATAATAAGACATTCAAAACTAAATATAGCAAGGAGTGGTTTTAGCAATGGAGAAATAAGCAATTGAAGCCTCAAACTTTCATGCCAGGATTTCTTCTCCTAGATATGGTTTGCACCTTGGAATATTTGATCAACTAAAACCACTGATGCAGGATTACTTGGACTCTATGTAATATGTTCACAACCACAATATTATTATATGACATAATTTGGGTCAAACATCATGAGGATGCATATTCCCTAAACAACACACATTTCAACTTTTTCCCTTGGCCTTCTTATAAGAGATAGCATCTTCTTGGTTCTGTTCTGGCTTCTTATACTTGTTCCAAGAAGCGCATAGTAAATAGAAACCAAAGTTCAGTACACTGACTCCTGCTAGCAACCAATAGAAGTAGTTGAGCTTGTCTCTGTTCAAGTTGTTATTAGCTAACCAGCCACCACTCACCTTGTTGTTATTAGCTAACCAGCCACCACTCGCCTTTTTAATTACACTCACCACTACTGAGCTTGTGAAGTACCCAAATGCCAGTGAAGACCAAGAAATGGCCATACTCAGTGACTTTAAGCCTGATGTGCTCTCTGCATAGAAGAAATCCATCAATCCCACCAATGTAAATATTTGAGCCATTGCAGATATTACAAATTGGTATCCAAGCCAGAACACACTCATAGGTAATGGACTGGATGAGTCAAACATGTTATGCTTAATGGAAACTGATTTCCTGTGACTTTCTACAACTGCATCCACTGCCATTGAAACTGCTGAAAGTACTTGTCCAACACCTATTCGTTGCAGTTGTCGAATCCCAGAAGGGATCCCTGTGAATTTTCTTGCTATTGGAACAAAGATACGGTCATAGACTGGGATCAGGAAGAGTTTGAACACTTTAGGAATTACAGGTATGGAAGGCCCTGGGATTTCAAAGTTTTGGATTTTCCTGTTCATTGTCATGTTTTGTTGGATAGTGAAGGTCTGGAATTGAGCCATACAAGTGTTCATGAAGACAGTGTTCAGTATAATTGGGAGCATTCTGACTACAATCTTTGTTTCTTCAACTTGTGAGATAGTACAGAGGCTCCATGGCCCAAGAGCATTTGTTTGGATGCTTCTTGGTTGTTCCTCAGTATGGCTGCCCTGTCCAAATATCTGCACATATTATGGGAATTTGGTCAAGTAAAACAATATGTCAACAAGAAACTGAAACTAAAAAAGAGTTATTAAATACTTGAATTGATCAGTCCTTTGAAGAATCTCATTTCCATTTTCAGGTTCTCCACTTCTGATCTGATGTAAATCTTTTTTGTTCTGTGGTAGTGGGAGATTTCTGTTTCTAAAAGTTGCAACAACAACCTGTGAAATGCGCATCAGAGATTATTTTTGTATACAAACAATTTGTTATTAGAAATTATACTATGCATATTATTTTTAATACAACAAATCATATAACCAACACAAAATAATTTCAAAATAATTAATCCCAAAATAGCTTGTCTTCGAACCAAACGACCCCAAATAGTAATTCTCAGAAAGTTTAGTAAATGTAATAGTAGTGTTTTAAAAGTTGGAAGCGCGAGACGAGATATTTTATGCATCAAGGGGTGAGGCGTAAGCCCCGAAACATGGAGCATAAGTCCTATAGGTCTACGGGGTGTATATTTCATGTATTTTTAATTTTATAATTTTATTACTAAGAATATAAGCAAAAGTAAAATTTTTAATGATTCTACAAATAAATCACCAATAATATAGAAAAAACATTATAATTATTATTTAAGAAAGATAACAACACAAAAAATGATAATAACCGAGTTAATATTTAAAATAAAATCATCATTCCTTTCATCATCAATCTCAACATCTACTAGTCCTTTCCACCCCCAACTAATAGTTGCATTGATTATGATTTATCTATTTCAAAGGAAAAGGATAAAAGGTAAGCCGTGTCAAAAAATGGATAAGGTTATCTCAGAACACAGTGTTATGAAATTTCTATTCTATCAATTTCAAACATGATTATCTAAAAAATTATTTATGACAATGCCATTTTTTGTAAGATTTTTTTTTTTTTAGAAAACATTACTACAACATAAAAATATGATAGTAGAAAGTACAAATATTGTTGCACTAATAATAATAAAATATGATTTATAGTAAAAACAATTTTAAAATACTAAAATTTAAATTTAACGCGTGAGAGACTTACACTTTTACGCTCAAAATTTACGCCCTAGAATCTACATTTTTTATTTGCACCTTAGAACGTATTTAATACGCTCCATTCCGTGATTCGTCCCTAAAAAGGCTTTAGAAACCACCATGTAATAACAATGATTTTATAACTATATTATTGTCGCAATTAGTGGATGATGATGTGACTTACTTTTTTCTCTGCCCTCATCCTTGTCTTTAGGGCCCAAATGGTGCAATTTGCGACATAATTTTGATATGAAAAAGGACATTAACAAACTCAGAAATCACTAAAAGCACATTTATGTATTATATCTAAAATATTATCTTATTTTCGATATTTGGTTAGATAAATTTTTTGAATTTTTTTTTTATAGAAAAACTGCAGAGTCGATTGGAAACATATATTGTACTACATTCTCCACAACCTTTTTGAAAGAATGCTTGAAAAGAAGTGTTTGGTCTATCCAAACAAAGACAGCATTAGTTGTTACAAAGAGAAGTAGTTAGCAACCTCTCTATCTCCTCGAGGTAGTGATAAGGTCTGCGTACACTATATCCTCTCAAAATCCTACGTAGTGGGATTTTACTGGGGTTGTTCTTGTTGTTTAAATGTGTACACATACCAAGGCTTCATCCTTCGTCACAAAGGAGTAACGCGTAGCACCCAGTTCAGCTGTAGTGCTATATGTATAGTATAAAAATGTGAACTTGCACCCACTGTTACAAAGGAGTAGTGGTACTTAACAGTCGCTGACTTGAAATCGTAGATCCACCTCAGATTGGTTGCAAAATTTTGATTGTGTTGTAATTGAACTGTAGAACTCGGTTAATGATGTAATATTTAGTTGTTGATCCTTATGTTGGAGTGCCTGGTGAAGTAAGGAAATCTTCACCCATGACACTAGTCCACTAGGCTTATTATCTGCATTTGCTAAATCAAATCCACCATTTAGTTTTCAAGAATCTTTGTGTATCAAGGTATTACAGGCCAAAACTTCGCAGTACTACTTAGGTTCAGCATATTTATGGAGTGCTAACTCACTTGATGTTTCAGTTGACTTATCAGATCTCTAGAAAGAAAGCTTCAATTATATTGGCAGAAGTTGTTATAGACTGATATAGTTTAGTCCAAAATAGAGCTGCTGCATATACACGGAACTTCTTTAGATGCAGCTTTTCTAGAACTTCGATTCTTTCACTGAGAGAGAACATCCAATTTTGTGAATGCATGCCGTATATATATTTGTTCAATGTATTGACTGTGTAGTGACAAACTAGCGTGTGTTCTCCATGAATGATCTTCTAGTCATTATGTTTATTCGTGTATATGAATATTATCATGTTGTATCACAGAGAAAATGTTTTCTCTGTGCCTGGACATGGTTGACATGGCCTGTTTGGATGTTGATGTTTGAAATATTCTTTAATCATTTAGATTATTCTCTTGAAATGGATATAGATTCGTGCTTTGATCTCTTCTTGTTGCTTCAATGTGATTCGCCATGAGTCGATGCCTTATGTGTTCTATTCTAGCATTGATAGTGAGATTTTACATTCTGTTGTAACAGGGTACTTAGATCGATTAACAATTCAAGTCTCAAACTTCCATTCTCTTAGATATGGTTTGGGTACAGTAGAATTTAGATGCTAAGATATTTGCACCTTTGAATATTTGATCAACTAAAACCAGTGATGCAGGATTATTTGGACCCTATGTAGTATGTTCACAATACAATAATATTATATGAGATAATTAGGGTCAAATATCATGAGGATGGGTATATTCTAAACAACACACATTTCAGATTTTCCCTTGGCCTTCTCATCAGTGATAGGATCTTGTTGGTTCAGTTCTGGCTTCTTATACTTGTACCAAGAAGCGCATAGTAAGTAGAAGCCAAAGTTGAGCACACTGACTCCTGCTAGCAACCAATAGAAGTAGTCGAGCTTGTCTCTGTTCAAGTTGTTATTAGCTAACCAACCACCACTCACCTTGTTAATTACACTCACCACTACTGAACTTGTGAAGTACCCAAATGCCAGTGAAGACCAAGTAATGGCCATACTCAGTGATTTCATGCCTGATGTGCTCTCTGCATAGAAGAAATCCATCAACCCTATCAATGTAAGTATTTCAGCTATTGCAAATATCACAAATTGGTATCCAAGCCAGAACACACTCATAGGTAATGGACTGGCTGAGTCAACCATGTTATGCTCAATGGCAACTGATTTCCGGTGTCTTTCTACAACTGCAGCCACTGCCATAGAAACTGCTGAAATTACTAGTCCAATACCTATACGTTGCAGTTGTCGAATCCCAGAAGGGATCCCCGTGAATTTTCTTGCTATTGGAACAAAGATACGATCATAGACTGGGATCAGGACGAGTTGGAATAATTGAGGAATTACAGGCATGGAAGGCCCTGGGATTTCAAAGTTTTTTATTTTTCTGTTCATTGTCATGCTTTGTTGGATCGTGAAGGTCTGGAGTTGAGCCATACAAGTGTTCATGAAGACAGTGCTCAGTATGATAGGGAGCATTCTGACTACAATCTTTGTTTCTTCAACTTGTGAGATAGTACAGAGGTTCCATGGCCCAAGAGCACTTGATGTGGATGCTTCTTGGTTGGTCCTCGGTATGGCTGCCCTGTCCAAAAATCTGTACATATTTTATGGGAATTTGGTTAAGTGAAGCAATATAGTAACAAAAAAATTGAAACTAAAAAGGTGTTATTAAGTACTTGAATTGATCAGTCCTTTGAAGAATCTCTATTCCATTTTCAGGCTCTCTCATCTGATGTAAATCTTCTTTGTTCTGTGGTAGCGGGAGATTTCTGTTTCTACAAGCTGCAACAAGAACCTGTGAAATGCGCGTCAGAGGGCTTCCTTTAGGAACATTGTATCTGTAAAACTGTTTTCCCATGGTCAAGAGCAGTATTGCCAAACCAACTGCTGCAGAAGAGACACCAAATGACCAATCCCATCCCTGATTGTCACTTATCCAAACTAACAATGTAACTCCAAGCATGGCTCCAATGGTGATGTAGAACAGTAGCCAATTGAAGTAACTTGATAGCTTAGCAGCCCCTTTGGGATCCTTTTCATCAAATTGATCAGCACCCAAAGATGGCAAAGCCGCTTTAACTCCACTGTTTCCAAGTGCTATCAGATAAACACCTCCATACAAGATTGCCAATTGACCTCCATCTGCAGATTCACATAGATTGTTTTGGCTTAAAGGTACGTTCTTGCACGGAAATGGTCTCAGTTGACTGAAATGTGCTTGAACTGCTAGAAGTGCGTATCCCTAAGAATGAAAGAATGATCAAAGTCAATTCTTGATCCTGCATGGACATATGAAATATCTGTATTTTGGTTTTCTTGCATAGCCAAGATGTAAAAATAAACCATTACCAAAACTTGAATGATGCCAAAGAGAACACAAGTCTTGAATCTGGAGAAGTAAGTATCTGAGAGAAAGGCTCCAAATAATGAGAGCAAGAATGCTGTTCCCATGAAGTTTGTCACAGTATTAGCAGATTTTGTCAAGCTGAAGTTCATATACCCATAGAAGTAAGTCACCAGGCTCACACCCTTTGAAATAAAAGCCATGGTATCGATCCCCGCCACAACTGCATAATCAGAATATCAAAACCTACAACTCAAAGCAAAATTTGAGCTACCTTGACCACTAGAATAAATGTTTCCCCTGTGTCAAGAGAATTTTGTGATATAACTCCTAACCACTATTACATATATATGCATAATATTATTTTTCGATGAAGGGGCTTCAATTGAATTCCGTTCCGTGTCAAGAGAGTTAAACAATTAGATACTTGAAATGTTCTTACCATAGACAAAAATAGCTGCTCTAGTGCCACCCTTCCTTTGAAGTTGGTTTTCTTCAGTCTTGACATTTTTGCAAATTCCCTGCAACAATTATCAAAATAAAACTACCATTTAAAACATTTCTTAGTTTTGGAAAGTACCATTCTTATATTCATACGCTAAAAACACAATTTCAAAGGCAACTTACCATTTAGATTGTAGCTTCTCTTTTGCTAAGCCAAATAGTTTGTTTTAGCTTCTGTCTGTAATAAATAGACTACTAATAATGTTAAATTTATTTTGGTACATCGGAAAATACTTAATAAAGTTCTTAAAATTTTCATAATGTTACTTTTTTGGGGTTCTCACCCGGTGTTCGGAGCCCACATTGGAGCTCCACCTAAATTCGGATCGCGCACTGCATCCCGAATCTCAACATAATTTTTCTTCATATTTAAGGTTCGAACTTGAAACCTTTGATTAAGAGTAAAATAATCCCACCACTTCACCACAACCGAGGTTGGTCTTTCATAATATCACCGTTGTGTCCTCCCCATGTCAGAAAATTATATTAATTATTTGTGAGTTGTTTTTGTGGTGCTATCACTCAAAACAACTTTATAATTAAGAAGTACTAGTAGATATTAATATTCCGTGCAAAAATCATTGTTATGTAACTTTTACGAATCAATTCCACGTACTCAACAAAAAAAAAGTAGTAATAAAAAAAAAGACGTGGAAGAAACGAATAAAGAAATGCAAAACACAAAAAGATAAAAATTTAAAATTAATCAGTTTTCTAATCTAAATGATACGGGGTGTTTTGGTACGCTGGACAGGCAGTTCTGAAACAAGATTTTAAATCCTTGTCAAGTTACTAATGTATCAAGATAAGTTATCTTTGTCAGAGCATGCGCTACTGTATTCCAGAGCAATGAAAAATTTATATTATAAAATATAATTTTTCCATCTATTTTCTACTGAACCAGCTCATTAGGAATATGCATGATGGGAAACAAATTATCGCTGAAATAGTGGAAGTTTTCTAATTTTTTCATGTGAAAACACCACTTTTTTTCTTCTCTCACCGATTCAATCAAAATATATGTGGGAATAGTTACTAAATATTTTTTCAATGAAAAATTTCAATGAGAAAATAGTAATTCTTATAGTGATAGAGTAACAGTATTTAGTTATTCCGGAATAAAATAATAAAAATGACAAAAACATTCAGTAGGTTCCTTTAACCTTTTTTCTACTAGGATAAGTTGAAAGTATTTTGTAAACAAACTACTTCATTTAGAAATTATATACGTATGTTATTTTTAATACAACAAAATCAAATAGTTAATAAATAATAGTCTCAAAATAATCAATTCTAATATTACTAATTATAACATAACTTATCTTCAAATCAAATGATCACTATTTACTTAGAAAGTTTATTGAATGTAATAGTAATGATTTTATATCTATGTTATTGTGGCAATTAGTGGACAATGATGTGACTTATTTTTTACCCTCCTAATCCTTGTTTTAGGGCACAAAGTGTGCTTAATTGCGACGCAATTTTGATATTAAAAAGGACACTAATTAACTCAGAACCATTAAGAAAGATTTAAATATTATTGTCCTTAGCAATGGGTCAAATAATGATTGTTCATAGTTGATGTCACAACCTATTGGAAGTTTGACCAGAATAGAGCCATGATTTTTAATAAAAGAAATGAACGCATGAAGAACCTAACACGATACATGAATCTAACAAAGATTTATCATCTACAATATATACATAAAAAATAAAAAATGAGTATCATTTATGACTTCTCAATTGATTTTTGGTTAACAATACCTTTCACTTCTTTGTTTTCTTTTTTCCTTTTGTGTCTTATCGTCTTTGAAGAAGAGTATGATCAAACACAGGAGGAATTCATGATTTAAGTTTTATGGATTTAGTGATTTTTCAAAAGAAATTTAAATTATTATTGTTGAGACCATGAAATATTGTTATTATTTTGTTGAGGTATTATTTAATTAATAAATTAACATTTATTAATTTAAAAAGTGTTTGTTAGATTCAGTGAAAGTTAATTTTAAAAAACCTCAAGAATTTAAATGAACCCTCTTGTGAAACGACATTCATAAATTTGAGATCATGATTAATAATCTCGTTATTATAATAAAATGGATGTCAATAGCCTATTAGATTACTCAAGTGAAAATGATACATATTCAGAGTTCCAAAGCATAGAAGAAATTATGGATACCATCGGAAAAAATAATATTTATGATGAAGTTGAAAATGATATAATACCTTTACAACCAGTTACGCATAGGAAAACACTTTTACTCTTCACAAATTTTGTAAAATTCCTAAACTATGCTCATGTCAATCTTTCCCTTGGCCTCGTTATTACTAGGGACATTATCTTCTGTATTCACATCTACCTTCTTGTATTTATACCAAGAAGCACAGAGTAAATAAAAGCCAAAGTTGAGCACACTTAATCCTGCTAGCAACCAATAAAAGTAATCAAGCTTGTCTTTGTTCAAGTTGTTGTTAGCCAACCAGCCACCACTTACTTTGTTGACTATACTCACTACTATTGAACTTGTGTAGAATCCAATTGCCAGTGAAGACCAAGAAATCGCGGTACTTAGCGCTTTCATGCTGGATGAGCTCTCTGAATAGAAGAAATCAAGTAACCCCACTAATGTGAACATATCTGCTAGACCAAAGATCGCGTATTGGTAGCCTAGCCAGAAGACACTCATTGGCAATGGAGTGGCGGATTCAACCATGTTGTGTTTAATAGCAATTGATTTTCGGTGTTTTTCTACAATCGCAGCTACTGCCATTGACACAGATGAAAGTACTAGACCAACACCTATACGTTGCAGCTGTCGAATCCCGGTTGGAATCCCTGTGAATTTCCTTGCTATTGGAATGAAAACGCGTTCATAGATAGGGATTAGGATGATCATAAAAAGCAGGGGAATTGCAGGAATTGAAGCCCCTGGAACTTCAAATTTGTGGATTTTTCTGTCCATTGTTATGCTTTGTTGGATTGTGAAAGTTTGGAGCTGAGCCAAACATGTGTTCATGAAGACAGTACTTAATATAATTGGCAACATTCTGACTACAATTTTTGTCTCTTCAACTTGTGTGACAGTACAAAGTTTCCATGGTCCATGTGCATTTGATGTGGATGCCTCCTGATCAGTCCTGTTTATTGCTGCCCGGTCCAAAAACCTGCAAAGATTTCAGGGATTTATCATTTATGCTTTATCAAATATCAACTAGAACGTAAACTGAGAGATTGTAAAATGTGTTTAACTTACTTGAATTGTTCAGTTTTTCGAAGAATCTCAGTTTCATATTTAGCTTCCTTATCCTGAATCTCGTGTAACTCGTGTTCATTCTCTGGCAAAGGGAGATTTCTGTTTCTAAGCGCTGCAACAAACACCTGCATAATGCGCGTAAGGGGGCTTCCATTCGTGACATTGTTTCTGTACAATGATTTTCCCAATGTTAGGAACAGAATTGCCAATCCTACTACAATACTGCAGACAGCAAAAGACCAATCCCATCCTTGATTCTCACTTATCCAAACTACAAATGTGACACCAAACAAGGCACCAGTGGTGAGAAAAAACATAAGCCAATTGAAGTAGCTTGATAGTTTAGCAGCCTCTTTAGGATCCTTCTCATCATACTGATCAGCTCCTAAAGGCGGCGCTGCTGCTTTGACTCCACTAGTCCCAATTGCAACTAGATAAAGTCCCGCGTATAAGATTGCCAATTGACCTTTATTTGCAGACTCACATTGGTTCATTTGGCTCAAGGGTACATCCTTACAAGGAAATGGTCTTAGTTGCCTGAAATGTGCTTGCACTGCTAGAAGTGCATACCCCTGAGAGTGAAACATCCACATAAGAGTCCGTTTGACTTTTCAAGTTGATTCAATAAATAAATAGTTACGTACTTGGATAGAAGTGTTGAAACTGATGATAAACAAGGGGGTGGGGGGAGGGGAGGATTAACTTACAAGGACTTCAAAGCAACCAAACAGAACACAAGTCTTTAATCTGGACAAGTAAGTGTCTGAAAGGAAAGCACCAAATAATGATAGCAAGAATGCTGTTCCCATGAAGTTTGTAACAGCAGTAACTGATTTTGTTATGCTGAAGTTCATAAATCCAAGAAAGTAAGTCACCAAGCTTACACCAGTTGCCATGAAAGCCATAACATCGATTCCCGCCATAGCTGCATGGTTAAAGATTACCATATATTATTAACACTCTGAAAGCCAGTTGTTCATATTACATTAAGTTTATGTCTTTATTCTGACCATATGCAAATAAAGCTGCTCTATTTCCCCCTAGCCTTGTTGGTTGTTTGGGTTTAGTCTTGATATCTCTGCACATTCCCTGCATATAAGTAAACACAAAGAACCTAATTAGCCATAAATTCCATGCTTGATTTTGAGTCATTGAAAGATATTTCTTTTGGACATTTTCTCTAGGAGAGCTTACCATTTTGATGTTGGAGTTTTTCTTCAAACACCAAAATGTTAAATATGGATATTGCTAGTTAGAAAACTTTCTATAAATGCTTGAGTATATTAGAATCATAACCCTTTGTTTATATAGTATAATGAAAAGATATAATCTTTCACATAGGGACAAGTAAAGATAAAAGGTATCAAACTGCATCTTCATATTTGAAAATTTATGAGTGGGGGAGGGTCTTTTTGTTCCTTACAATTAAATTCGGGGGCGGAGCTACAATATTAAGTATGGATCTGGACGACTTAATAGCTTTTGGTGAGATCATGTATTTATGTCAAGAAATTTATTAAATATGTATAAATATTTTAAATTGTGAATTCAGTAATTAAAAAACAACTATTGATTCGGTGGCAAGTTCAAAGCTCATAAACTTCAAATTCTAACTCCTAGAAACGATGTGTTATACTCTGACTTTGTTGGTTGAAATGAGCATGTGCAGGTGATAATCCCTTATTATTATTGATTTAAAAAGGAATTAAATTCAGTGTAAGCAAATTATTATGTCACTGGGCTCTGATGCTGAATTGTAACTTAGCATTTTGACACTCACTTTAGGACAAAGACTAACATTATTATGCTAGAGATACATAGAAGCAACTCTATACTAAAAAAAAACTCCTATTTGACGATTATTTACACACTAGATTTGAGCACACAAATGTAAAAAAAAAAAAAAAAAAAAAAAAGATAAAAATAATTTTAAATTTTTTTGTTGATAGTTAACAGTATATCGCCGGCTTTGGCATCTACCAAAGGCATAAACTCTTGGAGGTCCACTGGAATATCCAAGAATTAAGATTAGCTTGATAATTTTTTAACAATAAATATCAAAAGTTGACCGCAGTATTCATATAAAAAGATACATTAAGCTGAAGCATTACTGTATTAGACAGAAACGTTTTAACTAAAACTGAAGTACCTCAGAGTTTGGTGAAACAGATGAATCAAAGTCGTCAGTTATTTTCTGTTTTCCTTATAAAAGCCGTTTTGGCTCATTATAGCTAGGTAAATACATACCCGCACAGGGTATTTATACCAAATCAATTCAACTTACGATGGTTAAGTGAGTTAATGAGGGTAAATATTCATTAATTAACCATGATTAAGTAAGATAAGTGTATGTACAAACATTGATTTGGTGTAAACACTTTGTCCGTCCATGCAGTACTTAAGCATAAACCAGAGTCAATTATGTAAGATGCCAGAGATAAAAGGTAACAAGGTCTCATCATTAAAGTGCATCAACACAGTTACAAACATATATTAGAAAACTTGTTATTCAGAAATATAACACCACTCAGTTTTGTCCTAATCATCAATGTTACATAATCAAAAGCTTATCCATATAATATAGCGAGTTCAACAATTCTCATTCCTTCCAATTACTCATTTTTTGTTACTTTCCACATGGGCTAACCAGCGAGAGGGTCCGCGGCAAAGTCTATTTCCTTGTCAATGCTCATGCATTGTTGCATCAATATGACAGCGGTAACAGCTGCAGCTTCAGTTCCTTTCTCATTTACCTCAATGAAGGACTTGTGATAAAAATCTGAAACAAACAGTTTCTTAGATATATGGGAATCAACCATCTCAGTGAGACCACCCGGAGAGAAAGGCAACTTGAGGCCAAGCCCCCATAGAACTTTAGTAGCTTCAAACCTGAAAGTTATTTTGAATTTAGGGATGAGAAATTTGTGTGCTTTAACTTTTTCATATGGAACATGTCGATTTAAAAATCCAGGTTCTGAACTGATTTTGTCCAGTAAAGCAGGTAATCCATCACGGGCATCAGGCAGAATGATATACATGCAGAAGCTACGAGTGTCCATGCCCTGTTTATAGGAAGCCTCAACACTTTAAAGCCATCAAAGGCTGTTATGTACTGCTTCTTCTGGCTAGTCATGAAGGGTGCTCGAACAGATCCTTCATTGAGAAGATGGAATTCATGGTCTTTCGTTTCGAAAGCATAGAACTTCTCATCCCATGCTCCTTTAAAATATTGTGCATTGGCAAAGATGAGCCTCGTCATGTCGTTAACTGCGTCTGGAGGAAGAATCTCTTTTATGAGATCATTTGTCTTCATTTTAGCCCACTGATTGACTTGATTGGCAACCTCAGCAGGCTAACCAATTAGTAAGACAAACACAGAATGATAGAATCAGCACATAGTATATGTTTTACCCTACAATTTCCTTTTCAATAAAGCTAACAAACGAAGATTATGGTTCTAAAAAAAATGACAGTACTAGTAATTAGCCAGGAGTATGTGATACTTTTGCTGATTTAAGCCAACAAAGGAAGATTATACTACTTGATGCTAAGCAATATAAGCTGTGTTCTAATTTTGCTCCTTTCACTCTTTCAAAGTTAGATTGATCCTTCAATCAATCAACTGCATCTCAATCTCAAATGAATTAGTGGTTGGTAACATTGTTCATTCATGTCTATTTCATATGATAATATTTGGAGGCTATAGGGTGTGTTTGGTATGGAGGAAAACTTTAATTTGGAAAATGTTCTCCAAAAATTTTCCCATGTTCTGTTGATTTGGAAAACAATTTCCTTAAGAATGAGAAAAATGATTTCTGATGAATGAAATGTCCCACATTGGTAAATGAACGAAATACTGAACTCTATATAAGGCTTACAATCCTAGTTCCTGTTTTTGGGACGTGAGTTAGGTCCAAAGCCTAATTTGACACGGTATCAGGCTTCACCTGATATGTACCCTCAGGAAACAGGACATTTGTGGGGTGGAAATACCCCGCTCGCCTTCCAACACACCTCCACTCCATCCCCTCCACCCCACATGCATTGTCTAAATTATATACAAATATTTTCTCCCTTAAAGACAAAAGGACTTTCAGTAAAACAAAATATGAATAAAGGCATACCTTGTTCCGAAAATCAACAGACTTGGAAACTGCCTGGTAAACATTATCCACAACCTGTTTGAAAGAATGCTTGAAAGGAAGTGATTGGTCGATCCAAACACCATTAGCAACGGACAAACACGGACTTCCGTTGGGGGTGCCATCAACAAAGACAACATTGACAAGATAAGAATAAAAAGTGTTGAGTTCATTAATTGATTTTGAATTGAGGAAAGAGAGCAGCTGATCCTGAGTTGGTCCCTTAGAGCCTGCAACAATGAGGCCAAGTGCTATTTGAATTGAGAGAGGAGAGAGCACCAGGTTGGTATCGTCTTTAACCTCTTTCGAGAAAATGTGCTTAGCAAGCATGAAAGACATGTCAGTCTGATTGGTGATTGACTTCCGAAGATCCATATTTACTTGCAAAGAAGAAGAAGGAGGGTTGACTTGGGAGTTGTCAACTATCCTTCTTGTTGTTGGGGTTGAACCGGTTATCGGTTAAAATTAAAATTAAATCAATTCAGTTGATTTTTAAATTTCTTAAATCAAATCAAAAAAATAATTGTTGGTTTGGTTATTATCAATTTGGTTCGGTTTTCTTGGTTTTTTTAATTTAAAAATAATAAATTTGTTGAGGGCATAACTCTCGTGGATTCAATTAAGTAATACTAAAATTATTATTACACTAAGAAAGTAATTTACTTAAGCAATGCTAAAGTCATTACACACCAAAGATTAAAAGGTCAAATCTTTATAGCAAAAAAATAATTCCAAACTCAACAATTGAGGATCTATTCGGGGAGGGGCAAGAAAATTATTTACCAAAATTTAAATATTGGGATTGAAAAATAGTAAAGTTAAAAGACTTCAGCTAATTTAAATTTAATAAAATATTTATATTTTATTTGTGAATAATATATAAATAATTATAAAATTTATATATATAATTCTCGATTCGGTTTGGTTATTTTTGCAATTTTCTTAGTAAAATCAAAACCAAATCAAAATAATATCAATTTTCAAAATTTAAAACCAAATCAAACCAATTATTAATTTTTTAGTCAATTTGGTTTAGATTGCTATTCAATTTGATTTTTTAACCATAATCATGAACAATCCTACTCATGTTAGTTTGGTTTTTTTATTATTATAGTCATCAAGTTGTTTTCTATATTTCGTTGGTCCAATTGGCTTCCAGGTGGGATATATAATAGTTGAGATAATTTTTAAAATGAATTATCATCCAATTCATCATTGATCTCTATTTACTAGTCTTTTTCACCCTTAACTAACGTTTGCATTGATTTTTGTTTATCAATTTCAAAGAAAAATGATAAAATGTGTAAGAGCAATGACAATAAATAAATAAAATTATCTCACAAATATAATGTTCTGAAATCTTTATCATATCAATTTAAAAAATTAGTATCTGAATTCGTGCTTTGGAAGGTGTATTACATGTTAATTAGTTCAAACTTTTTTATTGAGATGGAAGGAGTATATAATAGTAAAATATATTGGTTTTAAAAAAATGCAAGCTTATACTTAGAATGCTACTAATATAAAGAAGTTAAAACACATACCAATTCTCTCTTTATATATAAAGTAGAAACAACTACTAAAAGTATAACAAGAATATTTGATGCTAAAACTAAAATATTTCATGTTTGGGATAATAATATATGTGTCTAAACTTTCCTATACAATGATATATAAAAATTGTGCATTAAAATAAATGTGTTGAACTTTGTTATTAAAATCTAATAAAAAGAGGATATTCCTGGCTAATCGAATTCTAGACGTCAATAGCTCTAGGTACTTCCCATCCTCTCAAATTGTTGGTTTCTCTTTCAAAAATAAAAAAAGAAGATGAAATTGATAGATTAAACTGATGCAAGAGCCCATAAAAATGGTGAGTAAGAAATCAAGATTAATCTTTTCTTGCCTATTTATAGCTCTCTTTTAATTTGCATTCCTTGAACCTTTCCTTTCATGTATTTATTTCTCCTAGTTAATTAATCTACACTTAATTGCTCAATGCAACTCTTCCGATTCTCCTAACTATTTAGCAATGTATTCATTTAAACTTGATTAATGGGGTAAATTATAAAGGGCTACATTTAAGTTGGACGTTTGAATATCTGCATATTCACAAATCTTTATGTAAATTTAAATATTAACTATTTAATTAGAATTTGATTCAATGCAAGGTTGAAAATACATAATTGTCTTCATGAAATTTAAATATTACTATTATTTAATTAGATTGGGTGTTTTATTTATTTTGTTTTACATAATTAAATATACGGAAAAGGGCCAAATTTACTCATGTACTATTGAAAATAGTTTAAATATACCCTTCATTATATTTTCGAACTAAATATACCCCTCTCACTATACTTTGACTCAAATTTACCCCTATAATTAAAAGAACCATTCTAATTTAAAATAGACCTAATTCAAATATAATTCGCCCTGCCCCAATAATATAACCCGTCTGGTACAGGTAATGCTTAACGTGTATAAAGGTAAATTTGAGCCACGGTATAATAGGAGGAGTATATTTAACTCAAAAGTATAACAAGGGTTTAAACTATTTTCAATAATAGGTATATTTGGCCCTTTTCCGTTAAATATAAGAGCAAAATTGTAATATAACTTTGAACACTCATTTTGTTTCTCTTCATTTTAATTCATGTGAATACATTCACCTCAGACTACTGTTGTAGTTTGAACAGAAACAACACAAAACAATATATACAAAGATAACGTATTCCAGGCCATAATAAGTGTTATTTTTTCTGACTTTTGAAACTGTGTATTTATAATACTTTTTATGTCACTTCAAATAATATATGTTAATTCTTCTTTCTCAATTTATGTGGCATTAGAATTTCGAGAGTCAAACGAATTTTTTATATGTCATTTAAATATTTTAAATTGTTAAATATTATAATTTGTAGTATTGTTTACCTAATTTCTAATTATTATTTAAAAAAATACAGGGAAAAAATTAAAACAAAAAATATATTAACAATTAAAACAAAAAAATATATATATCATCGTTTTGATTATTTAAGGACAAATTTCTTCAAAAAAAATATGTTAAAACATAAATTAAATATTATTTTCAACTATTACCATTTTGATTATTTCTAACTATTCTCCTAAAATAGTTCAAAATAAGTTTCTTGGGCTACAAGAAACTACAATCATATTTAGTGTGCAATATTCAGAGGCATAGCCACATATAGCCCAGGGTAGTTCCGTCTATCGCTTTATTGTGAAAGACCAGATTGGCCCGTTCTGCCATAAGTACCTCCATATTCCGCTGAGTAGGATTCGACAATGGGTTTGAGTCGGCTAATTGGACACCATTCATCGAAAAATTATATTATTTATATAAAAAAATTGTACTAAATAAATAGGTCAAAAATTATTTTTCTAGCATATATATTAAATTTTGGATATCCTTAATAATTTTTTTAACATATATATTAATTCTTGGAGATCTTTAATGAAATTTCTGACGTCACCACCGGACATATTCATCAAATTACTTATTATTCACATCAAATTCTTGCAAAGCTTTCAACTTTGAAGCCATGATGAGAAAAAGAAAAAGAAAACTCAGTCACTTTGAGTCATCTTCTTCGCAGGCAAATATGTATATGGAAGAGTTAAACACAAACCAAATAGACGTTTCTTTGATGCTAACTAAACAAGTTTTGTCTGAAGAAGTTAAAGGTGATTCGAACCTGGTGTTCTCTCCTCTGTCAATTCAAATAATTCTTGGCTTAATCGCCTCCGGCTCAAAGGGAACAACTAAGGACCAGCTACTCTGTTTCCTCAAGTCGAAATCCATGGACGAACTCAATTCTCTGTATTCTCATATTATCAGCAACGTATTTGCTGATGAAAGCCCCAGTGGTGGTCCCATTTTGTCCGTTGCTAATGGTGTTTGGATCGTCCGATCAATGCCTTTTAAACCTTCTTTTAAGAAGATTGTGAAGAAGGTTTACAAGGCTACTTCAAAATCTGTTGATTTTCAGATCAAGGTTAGTCCTTCAGCTTGTTTGGATGGTTGCTACCCGTTGTTCCATAATATGATTGTTTTAAACTGTATTGTATTGTTACGTGAATAGAAAGTTTGGATAAATTTGTATTGTTTGTTGTGGTTAAATTACGTCTTTATTGTTAGTGCATACATAATAATAATGCCTCTGTTCCAATTTATGTAACACTGTCTTAGCATAAATTTTAAGAAAAAATGGGAGAATTTTGAATTTTGTTTGGTTTGACCGCATGCATCATATAATAATAAACTACTAATAAGTTTACAAGGCTGCTTCAACATCTGTTGATTTTCAGAAAAAGGTTACTACTTTGATTGTTCACCGACTCTAGCTGATAAATTTACATCAATGCAATGGTTGGAATGTTCGTAGAACATCTTTGAACTTTTACATTGAAGTGCCTCTGACGGTGTGGTCAAATAGTCAATGAAGTGGGAAGAGAATTACGAGGCCTCAAGTTTAAATTCTAGTCGAGGAAAAAAAAATTTAGATAATTTCTTTAATCTATCGAAGTCTTGGGGGACAAATTTAGGAAATTAAATGCCAATTAATTTCAGATTTGTGTAGATTGATACTGTTCTTATTGTGGCAGGTGCTATGGACATGAATAAAACGTAATTAATTATAATCACCTTGAGGGTCATTTTTCGAAAATTTGTGCAAAATTATCATTTGATCCCTATCTTTAATGCCCCCGAATGTTATTTGATCGGTTTGTGTTGTTGGTTTTGTTAAAATCTTAATAGGTTGTGAATTGTGTAAGTTTTTTAGTTTTCATAAGTTTTAAGTTTTAAAAAATGGTTTTCGATACCAACTAAAGCTACGGGTCTCGGAACGGGGTTTCGTCCGTTCCATCAGTTTCGAAATGTGAGAATTGGTCTAGGAGAGTTGTCGGAATCACATTTGGGGTTAATACATGGATTTGAGGTCTTGAGTTGGAAAGTTGATTTTAATGAGCTAAGTTTGACTTTGGTCAAAAAATTGAATTTCGAGTGTCGGATGGTGATTCTGCTAGTTCCATTGGCTCTGAAATGTGTTTTCTAATCAATTTGCTTTATTGGTTCATATTTATAGGATTTCGAATGAGTTTTGAGGGTCAAAAACATGTGTTGAAGGGCTGTGGTGTAAGTTGACCGCGATCAACTCGTGGCCAATGCGCGGTCAACAGTCAACAAGCGTGTAACACGCGTAGCTTTTGGGGCAAAAACAGTTGATTAGAGACGTCTATCAAGCCTGCGTATGTTAAAAGCAAATAATTAACACATACCTTACTTAATTACAGTAAGAAATAAACAGTAGCGTAAGTATTACGAGCACGTCCCTAACCAACTCCTCTATATAAGGAGTCGTCTCTCTCAACTTCAATAATTTAACTCATCACACAAAACAATTATGGATTTCCGTTCTCAGTTCGAATTTATGCATCTCCGAGCATTGCTTCAAAAGCAGAGCGACGTTTCTTCCATTCTCGCAAAACATGTATTCTTCAACAACTATGGAAAACCTGATGACGACGTGTCTAAAAAAGCAAATATGGTGTTTTCTCCACTATCCATTCAAATTGTTCTCGGCATTATTGCTGCTGGCTCTAGTGGTTCTACATTGGATCAATTGTTGAGTTTTCTCAAATTCAACTCCGTTGAAGAACTTAACTCTGCTTATGCTCGGGTTATCGCTAATGTTTTAGCCGATGGAAGCCCCATGGGAGGTCCTCGTTTGTCCGTTGCTAATGGGGCTTGGATTGATCAAACTCTCTCTTTTAAGCATTCTTTCAAACATGTTATGGACAATGTTTATAAGGCTGCTGCGGCTTCTGTTGATCTTCTGCACAAGGTAATTAATCTTAAATCTTAATCCTTCACTCACTAGAAAAAAATTGCATACATGTAATGTTTGAATGTGATATTCTCCTCCGGCCTCCGTTACCAATTTATGTGGCATTTTTTGAATTTTGAAAAATCAAACAAGTTTTTCGATTAGTTAATGTGACTTACATGTCCGAATTCACAATTTTATGTCCAAATTCAAAATCCAAATTGAAAAGTTGGACTCTCGATGAGCATGTTGGTAATTAGATTTAAGCACATTAGAAATGCTTGATATTACGTAATAATACTCCCCTTCGTCCCTATTTATGCCATCTTTCGGACAAGTTTTTCTTTACCTCAATTTCTTTACATGCCTGATGAATATGCAAATTTTATGTCAAAACATTTCATAATTACATGTCCAAATTCACATTAAAATTGAGAAGTTTGACTCTCAATATAGAAAGTGTGTTATGAGCATGTTGGTATACAGGATATTTTCCAAATAAGATTTATGAACAAATGAACGTAATGTGCATATAGGACATCTTGTTTATTACTTTTAATTTCAACTTATTCTGTTAATAGGCTGCTGATTTTATGCTCTCTGTTTGTTTTAATTTTTTTCAATTAAGGCTGATGAGGTTGCTGCTGAAGTCAATAAGTGGGCTGAAGAGAAAACAAATGGTCTCATCAAACAGATTCTTTCTCCTTGTGCAGTCACTGGCACACAGCTGATCTTGGCGAATGCACTATATTTCAAAGGAGCCTGGAATGAGAAATTGAATGCTTCAGATACGAAAGACCACGAGTTCCATCTCCTCAATGGAGGATCTGTTCAAGCACCCTTAATGACCAGCAACAAATGGCAATACGTGAAGGTGTTTGATGGATTCAAAGTGTTACGTCTTCCTTATAAGCAGGGAGAGGACAAGCGTGTTCTCAGCATGTATATGTTTCTCCCAAATGCACGAGACGGATTGTCAACTTTACTGGAGAAAATTAGTTCGGAACCCGAATTCTTAGATCAACATATTCCCTTAACAAAAGTTAGAGTGCGCAAGTTTCTTATCCCTAAGTTCACAATATCTTTTGCAATTGAAGCTTCTAAGGTTCTAAAGGGACTCGGCCTCACATTACCTTTTATTGGCGGTCTCACTGAGATGGTGGGCGGGAATTTCCCTCTGGCAGTTTCAGAAGTTTTTCACAAGTCGTTTATTGAAGTAAACGAGGAAGGTACGGAAGCTGCAGCTGTTACTGTAGCTACGATGACGTTCGGGTGCTCAATGACAATAGTTAAAGAGGAGGAGATAGACTTTGTTGCTGATCATCCCTTCTTGTTCCTTGTGAAAGATGAGACTGCTGGTGCTGTTTTGTTCATGGGGACTCTATTGAATCCTCTTGCTGTTTAGCATGTTTCTTCGCTTTTTCAATTGCTTTCATTAATCAATTTTAGTTAGTCAGTTGATGTTAAATTTTTTTTAGTATGAATTTCATATTATCTTAACTACAGCAGTTGTGTCTCAGTTTGTTTATAGTCAAGTTCTCATTTTTCTCTTCCGTTGTCATTTGTTATGGTATTTGATGACACCCCTGACCAAGGGCGGTCAAGTGCAAGCTTCGATGTAATTGTAAGAAAAATGTAAAATACATATGTCATGTTTTGGGTTGTGACAAAACTAATGAATAATTGGCAGATGTGTGTAGCATACAAGTCAATTCGGCAAAAGAATATTTAAACTGAAAAATTAAGGGTTAGTTTACACTTCAATCCCTCATGCTTTACTTAGGAGTTGGGAGTAAGGTTGATGTTTCTTTAACAAAAATAAAAAGGCAGATAAAAAAAACACAAATGTAGATTGTGGTGGAAATACCTTCACCTGGAAATGGGATTAAAGTCTGTAGTCTAGACTCTAGTGATTTGCTTACCTTCATAAACTCATTGAAAATTGTACATTATTGTAGAATTGAAAATTACTCTCCATAGCCAGAAAATATGAAAAAGTAGTATAATATCTGCTCCTCAATCTATTGCATTTTATTAATTTGTAACTGTCATCAAAATTTAATGCCATTATGTTTAATTATTTTTACTTAAATTGTCAAATTACTGCAACATGACCTTGTTTACGGTCAATCAAACCGAGTATAAATTTAATCACAAACTTAATCATATTACACCTTATATCATCCAACTTACAAGATAAGATAAATTAACGTAAAAGTTAAAATCTCAAGATAATTTAATCTGCAAATCAAACGATCCTTTAAAGATATAACTTAGTAAATAATATTCTCTTTGTTTTTTTTTAGTTGTCACGTTGTACTTTTCGAGAGTCAATTTGATTAACTTCCAAGGATAAATTAAATTACATTAATTCGATATTTTACAATAAAAAATTAGATATTCAAAAACTATAGAAAAAATACCATAAATTATAATTTCTTTCATAATAATATGATTAAAAATATTTTTTAAAATATTAATCAAAATTTATATTGTTTGACTTAAAAAATAATTAGTGACAACTAAAAAAACAAAAGAAATAACAATAAAATTGGAATCAACTATTTATGCACCTTCCCAAAATTGGAATATGTATAAGTCGATAAACTAATCCAACACCATCATTATAAGAATCATTATGCTCAAACTCAATAAACAATTTTTTTTTCTTTTGATCATAACGTGGTACAAATTCCCTACTTCTATGCTAAGTATTGACTGTTTTTGTATTGACTGTCAATACTTTTTCAAACTTCAAAACGTGTCTCTCCTGCACCATCTCTTTATTGTTGACTCTTAAAATTCTTCACACACAAACCCAAAAATCTCCATAGCAATGGACCTTCAAGAATCGATCAGCAACCAAACAGGCGTATCCTTAACTCTAGCCAAACATGTTTTCTCCACCGAGGTTAAAGGGGACACCACCAACATGGTCTTCTCCCCTTTGTCGATCCATGTAGTGTTGGGTCTCATCGTAGCGGGTTCAAATGGTCCGACCCGTGACCAGTTGCTCTGTTTCCTCAAATCGAAGTCTACTGATGAACTAAACTCTCTTTCTTCTCAGATTGTTGATGTTGTCTTTGCTGATGGTAGCCCTAGTGGTGGGCCTCGTCTTTCTGTTGCTAATAGCGTCTGGGTTGAACAGACTTTGCCTCTTAAGCATTCTTTCAAACAGATTGTGGACAATGTTTATAAGGCGTCTTCTTCTTCTGTTGATTTTCTGAAAAAGGTTAGATTTTTAACACCCGATTTATACTTAGTTATTTCAAACATAATTGATCGATTCAGTTATGAAATGCTTGATGGGATAATTGTTTTATGAGGAAATATGTTGTATTTGAGTTTATGAGTAGTTATGGGCAAATTTTGATGCCATTAATTTCCAAGTACTTCCTCCAAACTTTTGAATCTTATGGTCTTAAAAATTAAAGATACGTTGAATATAAATATGTCATTAAATCTTGTGGATTTTTCATACTTAGCGCGAAGATTGGGTTTTATTTAGAAGTTGATAACCAGTTAGGAGGTGGATACAGTATAAATTGAAATACTATTGCAGTATCGCCATTTTTTAGTGAAGTAATGTGGTGAATGGAATATGAACTAGGATACTGGAAATAACAATTTCATTGTGGAATCTTCCTACTCCAAAGGAGCTAAAGGTTTTGGTTGTTGTCAATTGCTAGACATTCAAATATCTTTTGATGAGTAGTATAATTAATTGAGCAAGATGACGCAAAAGATAATTTTGTTAATGGATGAAGAACTGATATATATACAAAATCAAATAACCGAGTCTATGTGAGAGAGCTCCTCCTACGGTGGAAACTGAACTAATAAACAAGGAAATAAAATAACAAACTCCTAAAATGGTGAAACAAAAATAACAACCTATAAAATAAAACAAGTAGTAACAGTAAGCAGTAACAAATGGCAATGAAAGGAGCTTGGAAGCCGTTTGGTGAGAGGTCAGTCAACTGGTCGGAACTAGGAATGTGCTTGAAGACAAGGTGTTTATCGTTAACTTGTTGGCGAACATAGTGGAAGTCAACAGCTATATGCTTCATGCGGCTCTGAAGATTTTTGTTCTCACATAAGCAGGTGAGTTGTCGGTGGTGTGGGGATATGGATGTGGAGTTCCTTGAGAAGATTTTTCACCCAAGTGGTCTCATCAATGGCACTAGCAACAGCTCGATGCTCTACTTCAGTAGACGAGTGGACAATAGTAAGTTGTTCTTTTGATGATCAACTAACTGGAGTAAGGCCTAGAAAAATAACATAACCTGTGGTGGAACTTTGATCGGTGAGTTTGCCTGCCCAGTCAGCATCAGAAAACACCGTGATTATGACTGGTGCTTGGAACAATTCGAAGGCCGTAGTTAGCGGGGCTTTTGAGATATCGAATGAGGTGTTTAACAGTCTTCCTGTGAGTGGGACATACATAAAATGAGACAATTTGTTCATCGAGTAAGAAATATCTGTTTCTCATTTTGTTACATATGAAAGTCAGTGCACTTAATGTTTATGCTCGAGGGATTGTCATTTCTACTTTTAGCGAAGATAAAACTTTTAGTGCACTTCATCTTTTTGACATTGGAAATTTTTCAGCTTCGTCTTTTATCTTTATCTGTACCTTTTCCTATTAGCTGGAGATTGAACTATGAACAGATGGGGTTATGCATTTACATTGCTGATAAACAGCAGGCCAATAAATGGTGCCTCATACATTTTCCCTATGCTTATCATTTTCACTATAATCTCAAATACTGATGTATTGCTACCTTCATTGGAGATTGATGAAGTTCTACTTTCATTGCTTAAAAAAACTGGCTATACTCTTCAAACATTTCTATTTCTCTGCAGCCTTAGCATGGATAGTTTTACTGACCTATATGAACATTAGTCACCCAGCAGTGGAAGCTGTACTCAGATTAAAAGGATAGCATTGGGGTAATTGAAAATTAAAAAGAATCTTTTTGAATAAATTTTTATTACAAAATTTTGGATGATTTGTAGGCTGTTGAGGTTGCTAGTCAAGTGAATCAATGGGCTGAAAAGGAAACAAGCGGGCTTATCAAAGAAATACTTCCAGCTGACTCAGTTGACAATTCAACAAGACTTGTGTTTGCAAATGCATTGTACTTTAAAGGAGCCTGGGATGAGAAGTTCGATGCATCAGTGACCAAGGAAAGTGAGTTCCACCTTCTCAATGGTACATCTATTCAAGTGCCCTTCATGACTAGCAGGAAGAAGCAATATGTAAAAGCTTTTGATGGTTTCAAGGTGTTGGGACTTCCGTATAAACAGGGTGAGGATAGGCGTCGTTTCTCCATGTACTTCTTTCTTCCTGATGCCAATGATGGACTGCCAGCCTTGGTAGACAAGGTCAGTTCCGAATCCCAATTCTTGGAGCGACACCTTCCATATCAGAAGGTTGGAGTTGGTGAATTTCGTATCCCCAAATTTAAAATATCATTTGGGTTTGAAGCTTCTAACGTTCTGAAAGGGCTTGGCCTGGTATTGCCTTTCTCTGGTAATGGCCTCACAGAGATGGTGGACTCCCCTGTTGGCAGTAACCTTTATGTTTCTAGCATCTTTCACAAGTCCTTTATTGAGGTAAATGAAGAGGGAACAGAAGCTGCAGCTGCAACTGCTGGTGTTGTTAAACTAAGAGGATTGCTGGTCGAAGAGAAAGTAGACTTTGTTGCTGATCATCCATATCTCTTCCTGATTAGAGAAGATGCAACAGGCGTGGTACTCTTTGTTGGTAGCGTGCTTAATCCTCTCTCAGACTAAGTCCGTATTCCACTATATGGAGGTTGATGTATGTTGTTTGTGTCTTCTTTGTATCACTTGGACTAATTTTTGGTACCCAGAGTTAGCTCAAATCGCCTTTCAAGCCCTTCCATCTTATGGGATAGTGGTTTCACGTATCCTTCAAGTATCATACTTTTTTACGACACTCTGAGTAAAATTTACCAACTGCTCTTTGTACGGTTGATATCAGTGCGACTTGTATGACATACAGTGTACTATGAAATAATTGACATCAAAGTTCTGTCTGATACTTCAATTTAGATGTGTAATATTTATTTCAAAATGATCTCATCTAAAGCAAGTTAGAAATTGCTACTAGCACACACCTGTTAGAATATTATGCATCTCATTTAGATGTATAATATTTATTTCAAAATGGTCATTACTAGAAATCGGTGAATGTTGGCTTCCTTTAAACTTTAAAAAGGATAACTCGTTGCACTAATCTTTTATTGTGCGTGGAGTTTGGGAAAAAGATGAACCACATTAGATTTCATGTACATAGTCTTATCTTATATTTATGAAAAAGGCTATGTATGTAGCTCGTAATCTTATGATCACAAAGTTGATTTCTTATTCAACCAGTGGTTATTATTTCAGAACTCATAAAATCTGGGTGCATGTGTATGTGAACAAAGGCCGGTGCCGACCTTTTAGTGCTCCAACTTTTGAAGTTACATTTGCTTTTTATATACGAATTGAGTGAAAATAGCAAAAATTGGTAAAAGGGTAAAATACTAATATATATCTCTAATCAAACAATGAATGAATAATAAAATATGATTTTTTCCTATAATATATTTAACACTTTGCCACAGATGTTCCCACAAGGCCACACACCCTACCATACGAATACCGCGTGCTGGCGCGAAGTTTCAAACCGTATTATTTTCCCAATTTGGACCTATTCTTATTTCATATTTACCATTTAATGCCACTACCATCATTGTAATGGCTACAATAGTAATGAATACGATCATAACAATCATAAATGGTAATTGCATTTGTGGATTAGAGAGGATATGATGTATTTTCAGTTTACTAAAGACATAATCTTAAAAAAGAAGGTTTGAAAACTGTGAATACAGATAGACGGTTAGTATATAGCTAGGGGTTGTAGAATATTAGCTTTTTCATATAATTTTTGGTGTTTTGCATTTGATATCAACTAATATTATTGTATTATTATATTTATCAAAATATTGGAGAGAGATGATTAAATAAGATATGACGCTACTTATTAGTTGAACTCGAAGAGACAAATGAAGAGGGAATCTTTCATATCTCCATGTGCACTTCTCTGTGTGTGCGACCCAATAAATTGACCAAGTACACAAAGATGAACGATTATCCCCATTATTCTGTGTTGGATTTATCTCAGGCTGGCTTCTTAAGAAGCCCTTACTCTATTAGAAACTATACAAATGTAAATAATATCCTTATGATCCCTCTTTTGTGCCACAAAAATTGCTTAAAGATGCCATCACTAGTCTACTAACTCAAAAGGATATGGGAGTAAATTATATATAAATATTAAAAAAAAAAGTTTCTTTTCGTTTTTAATCCCATGACCTACCGTGAGATGACAAACTAAATTTTATTTTATTTTTTTTCTCCTTTTTTCCATTGTTCATTTTCATTTCATGTGTCACATCAAATATTGAATCATTAGGAACTAGAGTGTAATTCAATTAAGCTAGGTTGATATTTTTTGAGAATTTAATGGAAGAGTTAGCAAGGTTATGAATTAGACATTGGTCTGTTTGTCTTTATTTGCTAATGGCAGACACTTTAATTTGTTTTCTTCTCATTTTCCTTGGCTTTAATTATTGATCCTATATTCTCCTTAGTCCTTACACCATTATCATTTCAATTCAAACTAGATTATTCAAGTCTAAATTAATTTTTTTTTCATACTCTCACCATTTTTTTTACTTGTTTTGTTTTATGAGAATAAATAAATAAATTTAAAATTAATTAATTTAATATTTTAAAAATAATATTAAAAATATAATAAATTACAATTATTTTTATTTAAACATAATAAAAAATATTTTAAAATATTAATTACAATTCATATTATTTAACTTTCGAAAAGACGTGTAACAAGAAAGAAAGCAACGAGGGAGTACTATTTTACACCTCTAAGTACAAAGTTGATTGCTTTAAAGGAATTCATCAATCTCTATATATTTTCTCACAAGTAGCATATATCTATTTTTCATGACACTATTATTTTTTTGTAGCATTTGTACAATATTTTTTACATCTGATAGTATATGAACCTTTGACCAACCATTCTGTAATGCTCTTTTCAATGTTTATCAAATTGTTAGTATTTCAGCAATAACAATCTTTCTCACAAATTAAATAAAAATACCAAAAACATGAAGCAAATGACCACAACTATCCATAGTTGCTAATTTGCTATTACAATACTTGCCTTTTCTTTATTCCAGTGCAGAGGTATGTCTACATCTATAAATTTAAAACAACAATCTCATCTCGTACCATATAAAATAATATTTTCATCCTTAGTCCTATTAGACATACAAATCAAAATTGATGAAGTTAAGTAAAATATTATTATATTCATAAAAATCAAACAAAATTTTATTAACTATTTCATTACATTCATATATGTAACTATTAAAAAAAAAAATCTAGCTTTCCACAGTTACGGTAAAACAAACACACTTAAAAGAAAGTACAAGAATGTCAAATTCGTAAATAACATAAGAATGAAGGGGTATTTATGAAGTAGAACATCGAAATTCGTGGACCCACGCGGTTTGTACCCTTTCGTTCCCATGCTATGCGTTATGTTCCTCGAAAATACCAAATACCTTAACCAGTTTACGTTAAAAATGTAATCCCACACAACCTTATCCCTACCATCTCCTCTCACTTTCTTCTTGTCAGAAAAAAAATAAAAACTATATATTAAAAATAATAATTATAATATGGGTTGTCTATCTATCTGCATGTTTCAGAACTTAATAATTTTAAAAAAATCTAATCTGGGGTATTCAAAATTTCATTTACTGTTGTAATTAATGCTAGTCATTTCAAGAAAAGGGAAAGAAAAAAAAGAAGACAATTTTTAAGCTCAGATTTCATTTTCTTTTTTTCCCAAATCTATAGTGTCATGTCGGTAGCTGGTTCTTGAAAACTAAAGTTTGGAAGTTTAACCTTTTTTAAGCCCTATTTTTTAGATATTTTTTTGAGAGGAGCAGAAAGAGAATTATGGGGGAGACACATAATCATGACCACAACCACCAACACCAACACCAACACCAACACCAACCACCGCTGCCACAAGCGGCGGCTCCGTCAGCCATTCCACTTGGTTCTGCCAAAGGACCTTTGTTTCCTCCTGCAGAGCAACTTCTTCAGCTTCACTACTGCATACACTCAAATCCTTCTTGGCGTTAGTATTCTTTTTCATCTATTTATAGTAAAATATATACTTTACTGAAAAAACAAAGATGAAAAATTGACACTTTGTTTTTTTAAAGTTTGTGTCTTTTTCACTTTTGTTTTGGGTGAATTTTATAATCTTAAAGTATTCCCATTGAAATTGATGTTTTTTGTTGTAAAGTTTGTGTTTTTAATTTTTTGGTTGGGGTGAATTTTAAAAGCTAGAAGTATTGATGTATTTTTTTTGCTGAACAAGAATCTACTTCTAAAGAAAAATGAAAAATTGACAGAGTCCTTTTTGTGAAGTTTGTGTTTTCGCTTTCATGGTTTGAGTGAATTTTAAAATCTAAAAGTATTCCTACTGAATAACCTTTTTGCTGAACAAGAATCAACTTGGAAAAAGTCTTCTTTTTTTTTTTGAAAAACATATCTATGTTTTAGTTTTCTGACTGTTGTTGGAGTTTCTGTGCTTTTGTTATCTTTGAGAAAGTAAAGCTTCTTTCCAGCAGTCCTTTTTGTGTTCTTTTCTTAAGTGCAAATTAGATTCTAATTGTCTGGAGTCTTGTTCTGTTTGCTCTTATTGCAAGACAATCACGAAAACAAGAGAGGTTAAATTTTTCAGGTTATAGTAAGATTAACTGTGAGAATAATGAATTGCTGAAGAGTTATGTCTCCCTTCCAACTGGGAGAATTGAAACTTTGAGGTTTCCTATAGCAGGATGGCAATGGAATGGGATTGATCAGAATACTCCAATAATGTTGCCAAATTGTGCTAATCCCCATTCTGTGAACCTATATTGATATCGCTTGCCAAGCTTCTATGCCATTACTCAGCTTACTCATTTTGGTCATCGATTTTTAACGTGAGCTATGTATTCAGTGAAGAGTCCCTTTCATGTGCGAGTGCGATAATAGAATTAGATAAGCCGGTCATAAGTTTTCTTCTTTTGCATGGAATGTGACGTCGCATGATTGGATCTTCACTTTCTGATGCATCTTCGTTGCAAATTTTAATGTGGCATGGTGAATAATATACATACAAATAAATTTAAAGATATTCAGATGAGCCAAAGATTAGATAGACGAAAAGGCCACTACCTTCCAAAAAGAGTAGAGGATGAGGGAGGCACTTGCTCAAACAGCGTAGACCTTCTTAATGAGCTTAATCACTTCCAAGGGTAGTGGGGTTCAAGGATAATGAGGAGTTTTATGCGCAGGTTGGTGGAGTTAGTTTCTTGGCTTTATTTAATTTATGCCTCAAAAGTGGAAGTGCATTTGGCAAGTCTAAATGAATTACTGTGAGTAATTCAAATGATGGGGAGGCTGGATTTCAGCTGAACTCTTATAAATCACTTGTCAAAAGGAAAAGTCTCTGCAGACGTTATCGACTTAAAATTCATTATAGCTTCTGAATGATACGAGACAATGTGATGATCCCTTCATGTGAGTCAGTTGATGCTTATGCTTTTACGGCAATGGTCAGGTGAAGGAATCGTAATCATAGTAGGCATGGTGACTTTACAAAAGCTCCCCATTCCTCCAATGTTTGGAGTTGAGATTGCTCTGACCTCCGAGTAAAATGCTTTTGTTTCTGATATCAAGTTGAAACATGTTCTCTTTTTTTCTTGGGGAAGCTGACTATCATCGGAAGACTTAAGAATCAAACTGTTTATGGGTAGTTGAGTGGTGTCAAGCTTCTTGTTTAAGATGCAGATGTATGGAATGTATCATGAAAGGCTTTCCATAAATGTAAAATTTGCATTCATCCAATAAATAATTTCCCAACCAAAAGGAGTTGCAGTCTCTCCATGAAATGACTAAATCCTGATAAAGACAAAAGATCCTCTTAACCATTGCTAGATTGTCTCAACATCACCTGCTATTCAGCTAAAGGACAATTCTTGTATTTTACCGTCCGAAGGAATATACTTTTGATAGATCAAAGGTTTCCGTATTGAACATTAAGATCTGGTTTGCAGTTTCCTTGTTTATGTCGCCTATGGCCACTTGAAGCAATCACTTTTGATTATTTGCCTTGTTCCTGAAAATTGGAATTCTTACTTTGTTATTAAATAAAGAAATAAAAGAATTCCAGAAAACCCCGGGCGTAACAATTTCAGGATCTAACTTATCCTCCCAGAAAAATGATTTTACGATTTGAAGTTTTCACCACCTGTAACTGAGTTGCAGATTCTGAAACCTAATTATCGTATTGGTCTTTTTCTCTAATCAGTTGCATGATTCTACATTTTGCAGCACAAACTGTTTTGCTGGCTTTCCAACACTACATAGTTATGCTTGGAACTACAGTAATGATTGCCACCGTGCTGGTACCTCAGATGGGTGGGGGTCCGGTATATCTCTAGCATTTCCCTTGTTGAGTATTGGAGATACCTTTTCGATGTAATATTGACATCGTGAGCTCTTTATCTTTATGATCAGGGTGACAAAGCTCGAGTCATCCAGGCTTTGCTTTTCACTTCAGGAGTGAATACTCTTCTGCAAACGCTTTTTGGCACAAGACTTCCCACTGTGATGGGTCCGTCATTTGCTTACATTATATCGGCCCTGTCTGTCATTAATGATCTCTCTGACAGTAATTTCAGGAGTGAGCATGAGGTAATAAAGTTTCTGTTTAGGTATTATCTTTATTACTTGTATAATACTCCCTCCGTTTCAACTTGTTTGTCCTATTTTGACTTCTCATCAACTTTCAATTGTTGAAGCACTTCTCATCAACCTCCAATTGTTGAAGCACTTCTCTTCAACTTTTAGTTAATGCATTCTCACCAGCTTTCATTTTTGTGTTGAAGTGGAGCACTTCTCTCCAACTTTCAATTGTTGATGCACTTGTTCACCAACCTCCTGTTTTTGTTGAAGTAGTCGGCTCCTACCTCCAACTTAGAAAGTCATTTCTCTTCTTGTCTGGTCTTGTTCTATTTCTTCTAAGATCATTGATTATTCTTGAGACATAAATTCATCTAAAGCATAAGTCACCTTATCTTTATTACTCTAATATTAACTCTTTGATACTGTATGGTGGATTTTATTTTTGCATTCTCAAATTATACTGATAAGATCCAATGTAAGTCAGCTAGAATCATAGGTTTAAATAAAAAAAAGTGGATATCTAAAGCGCTCTCTGCTGATATAAAGGCAAAGCTTTCATTTCTAGATCTTAGTGGGGAAGTTTAATCTAATAATATAGCTTTTCCTTCACTTGTGCTAAAGCGAGGTTGGTGGAAAGCAGAAGTTCAATACAAACTGCTGATGAAATCATAGTCGTATCAATTTAAAATAAGCAAGCCCTTACTTGGGGGATAAGCTTATGTTTTGCATGACCGAGATCCAGATGACTACTTTTTATTGGATAAGTTGTTTGTTCAGAGATAAATACTTTGTTTATAGATGATATTCGAAAACAAGATGTTCTCCTGTACAAAAAAAGCTGGTAAGTGCTTCACTTATAATTTGAGTAGAAGCATCATAGTAGTAGACAAGATTATATGCAGAAATGCTGATGATATCATAATCTTGTTTGCTAATTAGGATAAGTCAAAGCCACAGTTTGAAGAATCAAATAGACATGGTGTCTTAGAAGTCCTTTAGTGGGTGTTCTTGGAATTACGTAGAGTGCACAAAGCTTACAGTTGAAGCATGCTGCTACTATGGATTTACTTCTCTAGTAGAAGCAACAGGAAAGTTACTTTAATCTACTTTTCAGATTCAACATGCCTGCATATTGATTGAGCACCCTGGTTTAAGATTCTGGATTTTACTTCCTCCGTGTTTATCTCGATGTTTGGGGCTTTGTGTTGTTAATGTGAAGTATGTTGTCAATGCTGACTGGGGGTACACCTAATCTTGGGTTTGTGACTATGCATAGAAATCTCAAAACAATGGATGTTGCATAATTGCTGATGATATTTCTGATGCATTACCCTTTTGTTGTTTTTAGAGATTCGAGCACACTATGAGAGCTATTCAAGGGTCGCTGATAGTGTCTTCCTTTATCAACATAATATTTGGATATGGCCAAGCCTGGGGAAATCTTACTAGGTAAAATGTGTTTGCTGCTTCTGAATACTTATTATAAGGATCATTAGTTTTGGTTGGGAACTTTTAAATGGTCTTCCTGTCTTCCGATTATGTTTCACTGTTTTATTACTTCTCCTGTTGAAGGAATGACATGTCATCCTTCTTGTCTGCAGGTTTTTCAGTCCTGTTGTCATTACACCACTTGTCTGTCTTGTAGGTCTTGGTTTGTTTGGTAGGGGCTTTCCTCAGGTATTATCCCAAATATCTAAAAACTTCATTGCTCGAAGAGTTTCGTAAACCTCATCCAGTTTTCTTGATGATCCTATAATTTTATCAGGTGGTTGATTGTATAGAGATTGGCCTACCCATGTTAATTCTACTTGTCATTTCCCAGCAGGTAATATATTATTTCATTGACTATATTTTCTATTTTTCTTTTACTTTACTGGAAGATTGTAATGTTGGTCAAGTCATCTGCAGTATATGCAATATGTTCATCCAGTTGCCCAATCCATACTTGAAAGGTTTGCTTTGCTCCTCTGCATTGGGCTTATCTGGGCTTTTGCTGCTATTCTTACTGTTGCCGGTGCTTACAACCATGTAAAGGAGCAAACTAAGCTGAGCTGCCGAATTGACCATTCATTCCTCTTGTCATCGGCTCCATGGTACTCAGCTGATGGATACAATAATGACAATGTCCTCAATGTTTATCTTCTTCTGACGTGTATGTTTGGTTGCGTGTAGGATCAAAGTCCCTTACCCTTTCCAGTGGGGGACTCCCATATTCAGAGCTAGTCATGTCTTTGGTATGATGGGCGCTGCACTTGTCTCATCAGCAGAGGTTCACTTATCATTTCAAATTTTGTTCCTTGCCCTTTGAATTAAATTTGCTTTTAGAAACATGAGTTCTAGTATTTGGTTCCATTAACAAATTCTGGGTTTAGAAGAGAACTAGTTCTTGGCGCTTGGAGAGCTAGTAACACATTTTATTTTCTGTGGACCTGTGAGGATGCCACAAAGGTAAAGGGTTCAAGTGATCCTACTAAATGTCTAATTATCGTTTGATAGTAGTTTTATTAATACAGTGCCAAACAGTTCTGATTGAGAAATACTCAAAATATAATTAAGTAAAGTTGAGCAATCATTCTGCATTTCATTTAGTTTAGTTTGAGCGTGGAGAAGATCCATGAATTAAATTATCCTACCAAAACAAAGGAAAAGATATGTAGCACTAAAGTGAAGAAGAAAGAATTTCATTTTCTTATTTGAGTTGAAACGGAAATTAAGTAGTATAATGGAGATTTAACCACAAGAATATATTAGAGATCCTCAATGTTAGATAATCCTTTGAAATATCATAGATCCATACAGAGCATTTATGATATTGAGGATTCATACAGCCAAATCCCAACTAGCTTGGAATTGAGGCGTATTTGTTGTTGTAGTTGTAAAAGGTTATTAAAATAAAGAAAATGTCTAGTTAATTTAATAACTGCTAGAAGTTGTAATTCGCCTGTGGTTTAAAGAATATGTCGGATTGGATTGAAGATCTTACTGAGGTCTTGAGTTCTAACTGCACCCCATGATTGGTTTCTGCTATAATCACTTGATTGCCATTTCCCTTTTTCTATTTTGTTCACCTTTAAGTCTTGTGTATATTCTTCTTGATCTTGTACCGATCGAAATCCAAATTGTTTATGGCATCCACTTAAAGGAGTTGCTGTTGTTATGATCTCTTTCAAATTTACCAAAAATATATTTGCAGTCAACCGCAACTTTCTATGCTGCATCAAGGCTTGCAGGGGCGACGCCCCCTCCAGCGCATGTTGTGAGTAGAAGCATTGGCTTACAGGTGCTACATCCACCAAGTGATTCAGCGATGGCTTTTCACTTGAGACAATCCTTCTGACTAATTTGTCCCTCTGATTTACTTTTAGCATTAGAAAGTCGTTCAATTGTGCTTTGCTTCTTGTCCAGGGTATAGGACAGCTCTTTGATGGGTTCTTTGGTGCTGTTGTTGGCAAAACTGCATCTGTGTAAGGGTTTGATTGGTCAATTTGGCTGATAAATAGTATCAATGGCATGCTTTTCAGTTAGATTTAGTTTATATTGTATCGAGTCTTTTGCACTACATAACATCCGGGTACTTAGGTGTAGTAGGCTACTGCTTAAAGGTACTTAAGTTTTCCAATCCTTGAAAAGAATCCGTGAAAAGTTCTAAAAAAAAAATCACTATTTTTGAGCTTCATTCCTAATTTACGATGATACAAAACTGCAGCGAAAATGTCGGCCTTCTGGGACTAACTCGTGTTGGGAGTAGAAGAGTTGTTCAGATTTCTACTGCTTTCATGATCTTCTTCTCCATATTTGGTTTGACATTTTCTCTCCCTCCATCTCTCACTCGTTTTGCCGCTTGCTTTCTTCATCCCACATTATGTTTTACGACTAGCAATGATTAACGTAAGTTGTTATTATCCAGGAAAATTTGGAGCATTTTTTGCTCAAATTCCTTTACCTATATTTGCAGCTATCTACTGCATCTTATACAGTATAGTAGGTAAGTGCTTTTCTCCCTTAAGCTTGTTGATCTTCTCGTCGTCTTATTAACAGTAACTAAAGAATGTAAAAAAATTCTGCAGCTGCTATTGGTATTTCCTTCATCCAATTCGCAAACAAAAACTCCATGAGGAATCTATACGTGCTCGGAATCACTTTATTCCTCGGTATATCTATACCTCAATACTTCGTGATGAACACAGATATTGCTGGTCATGGACCTGTTAGAACTCCAGCTGGATGGGTAAGAAACATAACTTCACACGATCCCTCGTTATAGTTTGGCGATGTGCATTTGATAGTGAAGTTGAATTATACTACTTCCTAGATTACAAATTAATGCTTATCAAAGATATACTTGCAACTACCTTATAAGTGATCTGATTGTGTAGGCATTCTTTTACAACTTAAAACTTGTCTAATGTTTCTTGCAGTTCAACGACATATTGAACACGATATTCTCTTCATCTCCAACTGTTGCAATGATTGTCGGAACATTCCTAGACAACACACTCGAAGCAAGACACTCGGTCAACGATAGGGGTGTTCCTTGGTTGGTTCCCTTCCAGAGGAGGAAAGGAGATAGTAGAAATGATGAGTTTTATAGTTACCCTCTTAGAATCAATGAGTACATCCCAAGTAGATTTCTGTGATAACTTATACATCCATGTATATGACTGTATCAAAGCTGTATGACAAAATTTCTTTTGGGCTAAAAACTTTAGTCCATTATCTCTTCCTTTTCAATTCTTGTCACATGAAATTTGTGAACAACAGACATCTGCGGCCTGCAAGCTTTAATGATGCATCATAGCCAGTAGGATTTAAGTTTGTGTTTCTCATGTTATTAAGCAAAGTTTATATTATGGCTTTAAGTTATATAATTGTACAGTATAAATAAAGCGAGACTGGCATTAGAATGGTCTTAACTCCTACATAAGTAGGCTTCACCTGTGGGATTATTGGGATTATACTGTGTTTGTTGTTGTCGGGCATTAGAATGGTCTTAGCTCCTGGATAGTTAGACAATGGAAAAAACGCGACCGAGATGTTACAATTCCATTCATTTCCTTTACTTGATCTAACATTTCAAAAGATGTTTGAAATTGGTTGAACTCTGCCTGTGTGAGCTTTGTTTATTCCATCAGTCCTAGGTTCGGATAAAAAGGAGGGTTGGATAAGTCTGACAGTCAATGTAAAACTTATTAATTTATGATGAAACTTCTTATATTGGTCGAGATTCTCTAGTTTATGGTCTTCCCTTATGGCATGAGTTATCATTTCATTGAATTTGTTTTATTAGTTAGCTCACGTTTCGACTTGTACCAAAATTGAGCCATGGACAAACAAATATAATTTTGGACAGCTGGAATATTAACCATGAATATGTTATTACTACGGGACTATAATTGCTAATGGAATGTTCAGTAACAGTTCTTGTAGTACTGTTGGGAAAGTCAATAAGTTAATTCATATAAACGTACATCTACTAGGCTGTCCACTTAAATCGGAAAAGGTTACAAGTGCTATTATAGAACTTTTTTAAGAATATGTCGAAAACTCTATGAAGATCAAATTGATCTAATGAGAATGTGATTCCTTTGCCAACTTACCTTAATGAAAATGAAGTCACATAAGAGTGGGTCATTTAAAATGACATTTGTGCTCTATGTCTATGGGTCAAAAATTGAGAAAAAACCCAAAATAATCTCTTATATTTGGGTTAAGACTCAAAGTCATTCTTGAGTTTTCGCATGGAGTACTAATAGTCTCTTATATTTGCAATGTTAGTGCACTTTTGGCCCTCCCTCAAATTTTTGCATATTTTTTAAAATTAATTTTGTCCACAATTTTATGTATGAAATATTCAATCGTCTTTTTATATATATTTAGTAGTATAATAACTCCATGTGGGAGAAGGTGAGAAGAAGAATGCCTTATTCTGTTCAAAAGGAATATTATTATAGCTAAATTAAGAAAACCTTGATATATGACGTTGCAAGAAAAGAAAATTTTATATTATTTCATGTTAAATCGACGTGATAAACTTCTCGATTATAGCTGCAATAATATTTCTACTAATGGTTTTCTTCTCACCTTCTCTCACATGGAATTATTACTTCTACTAAATATATAAAAAGACAATTGAACATTTCATACATGAAATTGTGGACAAAATCAGGCAAAATTTTGGGAAAATAAAAGTGCACCAATAATGCAAATATGAGTGCCTATTGCTCTATTTGAAAACTCAAGGATGATTTTAAGTATTGATCGAATGGACTATTTTGGGCTTTTTCTCGTCAAAAATTCGTTGAAAGCAATATGTTGTTGGATGTGAACACTACCAAATTTTGGTGGAAAATTTATCAAATTCTTTGAACAAACCTCACTTCTTTCCCAATCATCTGAAGAAAAACTAGCAAAGGGTCCCCACATTTGATTTGCTGAAAAAAATTTGGTTCCATGAACCTCATATTAAATATTGTCTTTACTTTCACAATTTCAGTGATCATGATTACTTATTAGCACGCAGGGCCCACGCGTTTACTTCAACTTTCATTTTCTGCTTCAGGATGAAAAAACATGATTAAAAATTTTAAGTTTATGGATTTTGAGTCACACTTCTTCTTGTTTACTGAATGCATATTAGGTAAATTTCTTACTATAAATACATAGTTTGAACCAAGTTACTGGATTTGACAGAACATGTAACTATCTCGTTCACTGATAGCACTCGACAGGTATACATGCTTGTCCTGGGCACAAGTTTGTTCATTGTTACAGTCCTGCCTTTACTTTGTAAACAAAACTGTAAAGAGTCAAAACTGCTGTGACGGATTCTGAATTTAGACGTTATAAATCTTGAGTTGAGAGACTGCGTTCTAAAATGTACATCGCACTGGATTTACACTATCAGCATAAACTAACATGTTGTAGCAGATAACTCGCCTTGGTCTCACTTTTTACGGATTACCTGTAGTAATTTTGCTTCCAGCAAGATCAGTTATTGATGAGATGTAGTCCATCTATATATTTACATATAGCTATATGCTATTTACAAGAGAAATAAGGAACCACATGTAAAGGGGGAAATACAGAACTGGAAAATTGACTACTGAGCAGTCCTCAGCAGCCTGCAGGAAAAAAAACTTACATTTACACGAACGAAACCCCTAGGTTAAGGGAAAACAGAGAATTGGAAACTTGATTACTGAGATAGCCAGTCAAGAGTATAGCTCTCCTCGGCAATCTGTACACAGAGACCTGGTACAGCCTTCTCAACATCTTTCCATCGACAAAAAATTTCATCGTCACAAATTACACAACGTAATGATTCAAGGAAAGCTAGAGCGCTTGGCAAACTCTCAATTTGAGGGCACTCCCTCATATCAATCTTCTCTAAGTTTCTACAGCACCCAATGGCCTCAGGGAGACCTCTCAAACCAACACATTGTGAAATGTCAAGATATTTCAGCTTAACCAGACGACCAATTCCGGGGGGAAGCCTTTTCAGATGTGGGCAGGCATATATCCTTAAAATTTGTAGAGTTTGTAATTCACCTAGAGCAGATGGAAGTTCATAAAGACTATCACAATTAGTGATACTGAGGCTGTTGAGCTTATGCAACCGGCAAATACTTGATGGCAGCTTATTGAAGTTGATGCAATGATCCATTGTGAACTCCGAGAGCTGTGGGAACAAACCAGGGAGGTCAACATCTGACTCATCTAAGCTGTTTTTCATGTCACAAAGCATTAGGGATATCTTTCGCAAGTTACTGAGAGGATTTGTGGAGTCGGATAAGTGAGTGACGGATATCTTCTCGAACCAAAGGCTCCTCAAGTTGGTTAAATGACTGAATACAGACATGTTATGGAGAATTGCATTGCCAGTACTATAGTTTATGATTATCAATGCCCTTAGCTTTGGCATGTTCTCTAGGAAAGGAGGTAAGAAGTACTCAGATGAGGCAAAATTGAGAATCAGTACTTCAGCTTTTGGGCAATCCATTCTGAACCAGTCCATTTCTCTCATTTCATCTGCATTAAAGAGAAATATTTATGTTTATACCACAAGATAAACTTTTCATTATCAAGCAATCAGCAGTAACCAAGGATCTGTAATACCTGTATGCACAGAGATAACTCGTGCATGGAAAGGTTCGTCCACATTTCTTTCCCATTCTTTTGGAAACCTTGTGTCTCTTCTCGGCATAACCAATCGCTTTCTCTGATTTACATCATCACGGTTGCTCATATGAATTGCTAGGTCTCGTAAGACATCATGTTGAAACACCGATATCTCATAGTAACTTGTATACATGTCTCCAGCTCTGACACATGAACAACACATTGAAGACTATCAACATATAAAATTAAAAGATTGTTTGAGGAGATTTGAATCCACCACTTACCGTGTATCTTTGACTAGATTTAGGAGATTTTTGTCTGAAAGTTCAACAAGAATGTGAAAAGCCTCTTCCTCGTCAATATCATGTAGCTCCACCCACATGTTAATTAGAACATCAAGAGGAATCCTTTTGTCTTCTGGGAAAGTACCCAAGTCCAGGAAACACTCTCTCACCTTCCCAGGCAAACAGTCAATACTCAATTTCATTCGCTCAAGCAACTGCAGTTCATGAGACTCACAGACAGGTTGGCTTCGTGATAATCTGTTTTTTGCACTTGTCCAGAACATCTCAGGCTTTCCTTTTAATGAAGATCCAATGACCTTAAGAGCCAAAGGAAGCCCTTCACATTCATCCACAACCTAAAAAGTCCAAGAAGCTTTAGTTTGCTTACCACTCGAGTATAACTAGAAGTTTTTGCAAAGAACAACAGATATGCTGCCAAAAATATACACAAATACCTCTTTGACAAGCTTTTGACTGAAACCACGCGGAAAGGAATTGTGTCCAAAAGCAAAATGGCAAAATAAGGACATAGCTTCATCTTCCCTTAACAACTCCAAATCATAAACAAAATCGATGATCGATGGAGGAAACTTGATGCGCGATACAACTAGGATCTTGCAGCCAGGGATCTTGAAAATTAGCGACTCTAGAACAGGTACAGACCACACATCATCAAGAATCAAGAGTACCGGGGATGCAGATTTAGTATTCCATTGGTACTGTAGGTTCCACTGGGGTAACATCTCCCCGTATCCGTAACCATGAAGATTGCACCCTGATATCTTTTCCCAAATCATTTTCCTCAATTGCTCCACATTTGGAGATTGAGAAACAGTGAAAGAGAAAATCCTGTCCTTGAAATAACCTAGAACAACATGGCCCAGACATCACCGTCATTTAAAAAAAAAAGTTTTATGACCAATTCAGACTCTACTCCAATCAAAACTTTTGTTGAGTCATTATGCAAAATTGAATGAAGCTGTAATAAAGTCTCTTATGTCTATTAGAATTCAACTGATAAAATAGAGCTAATAGCCAATAAAGTTTTCTCCTTTTATCCTCTGTTTCATAAACAGAAGAGTAAATAAAAACAAAGAGAAATGAGAAACTCTTTCGTGTTTTTTACTTCTAACTCGATCATCAGCAACGAAAACAGGAGTTCGATTTCACATATAGTCATTCAACTAATAGTTCATATCTCATAAGTCAAAATTGGAATCAAGAAAAAAGTAATTTTCTGATATAATAACTATTACTTCAAACTCGATCATCAGCAACGAAAACAGGAGTTCGATTTCACAGATAATCATTCAACTAATAGTTCATATCTCATAAGTCAAAATTGGAATCAGGAAAAAAGTAATTTTCTGATATAATAACTATTAGTTAAGCGAACATTTGAGAAAACAACCCCGCAAAACACTAAAGTGCTCTACATGAGAAATTTTTGGGATTAATTACTTACTTTTAACTTGATCATCTTTACAAATCTCTTTAGCCAAGGTAGTTTTGCCGCTACCCCCAATTCCACAAATCTCAAACACACCCCTATCCTGTTCACCCATCAGCATCTCCTTCACTTTCCTCTTCCCCAATTCAATCCCAGCACCTAAATTTACAAAACTACCCTCAAACCATTTCTCATCCTCTTCCATTCTTTTCACAGCTTCCCCTAAACACCCTCCTCCTCCACCGCCACCACCGCTGTCGTCAACTCCGATTTTTATAGCTTTAAGCCTATGCTCAAGAACATCAAATCTCTGCTCCATGTTAAACCTAACGTGATGAACATCAGCTAGTACATGAGCTTGCATTGTAACTTGCATGAATCTCGCTACTCTTTTCTCAAGCCTCTCCATTTTCCTAGCCAACTGTAGGTTCCTGTTATCAAGGCATAATATAAACTAAGTAATAATTTCTAATAGCTTAAACTTTTAGATGAGATTCGCACAATTCAATAAGGTTCAATTCAAATAACCAATAACCAATTCATTGTAATTATGTCGAATGAGATGGAGACACCTGTACATGTTCCAACGGCCGGAGTTGAGAACTTTTCCGGCGAGTTCGTAGCCATCACGGAGAATTTTGGAGAAATCGTCGAGCTGGGTTTGACGTATTTGTGGAAGTTCAACACCGGTTTGTTTGATTTCTTGGATGATTGGGAGGAGGCCATTGATGCTGTCAATGAGATTCTCGGCGCTTGAACGGCATAAGGTGGATTTTTTAACTACGGCTAGGAGGTATTTTAGGAGTTCGGTGGCGATTTCGCCGGCAAAAAAGTCAGTCACCGCCATGTTGGGGACTTGGTGATTTTGATTTTCACATTAGGCTTGAAGAACTTGGACTTTTGAGTGATGTTATAAAGCTACTCGAGACTATGTAAATGACAAAATTAACCCTCACAAAGAAAACAAAATAATTGAAGACGATAGAGTGTACACAAATCATGACATGTTGCTTTTCGAAAATAAATTTTGTCACTATCGAAAATCAAGCATCATGACACTTATCTTATTCCACCAAGACTTTGATATACCATAATCACATAACATTTATTCATCATCAAATGTCTATGTAACTAATCATAATAATCTGTGTAGTTATCAACAAAGGAGTATTAATCCGACTCACAATCCTCATTTTTTGATAACTAGCTTTGTTATTTAATTATCAAGAGCAAATCATTATAAGCAAGTAGCTATAACAACATGCTTTGTTCTCAGTTGAAACACCCATTAAACAGGAACTCTAATATACCTATTGCTCAAAACTTAAAGTTACTCAGAGCATTTCTTATGCTGGACTTAGATCTAACATTAGTAGTATAAACTATCTCTTTTGCTATGTGTTCTATATTGCTACACTTCTTTACAAAAATTTGATTGTTTCTCTCAATCTATATTGCATAGATACATTCTGCCAGGATAATCTTGAATATTTGAGTTGCCGATGACTTTTCTTTCCTATGTTATATGCTCCATCTTAGAAATTGCTCCCAGTTTTTATAGTTACAAATATGATTATGACTCCATAATAGCAACATGTTCCATAGGCATTGGCCAAATTGGCATTGGACAAACAAGTGCTCTATAATTTCATTTGCATTTTGACACACTACACACATCTGAGGCACTCTCATTTCCCATTTAGCTAATTTATCTGTAGTTGACAATCTCTTATAGAACATAAGCCACATAGTAAAGTAGGTTTTAGGTTTGGTTGCATTCTTGAACATAAGACATTTTCATTCCATTCTTGGTTGGTCTTCTATTATGTGGAGGTACTATTTTCTGATCAAGCTATTTTTTTTGTTTTCAATCAGCTGTATTTGATCCGCCATATTCTTGGCCTCTATGACTTTCTTAATCATCCAACTGACTTATTTTGGTGTTTGCCATATGTTTTAACCTTTTATGTAATATTTATGAATCAATTTGATTCATAGCTTATCTGTTTTGCTTGCTAGATCCCAACATATTTTGATCACTAGTGTCTTGCTCCACACGTGCATATTAATTAGTCTTAAGCCTTCAGTAAATTTAGGACAACAGACTCTATCCCATGCCATCAGAACTTTTTTGGTTATATCGCATTCCCCAGACTACAGATAACTTCTACATAAATCTTCAATTAGCTTGATAATCTTTGTAGGTATAATGAACAGTTGTGCCCAATATTATTGTACCCTAAATAACATAGTTTGAACCGGTTATGTTCTACCAGCATAAGACAGTTTTCTTATTGTCAAAGAGTTGATTCTAGCCATTATCTTATTTATAAGAGAGTGTCATTTAAGTACTGATAATTTCTTTGTAGACAATGGGATCCCAAGATACTTTAAAGGTAGTTCTTCTACTGAATTTCCAAGTTGTGGTGTGATTAGTTTCCTATCCCCTGGTGCCACCCCTCCAAAGTAAATGGAGTTTTTATTAAGATTAGCCTGGAGACCTGAAGCCTGAGAAAATTGAGAGAAACATTACTGGAGGGCTTTGATGGAGTTCATATCACCCCTGGAAAATTTAAGGAGGTCATCTGTAAAATATAGATGAATAATTCCTTGTTTAGAGCATTTTGGATGGAATTTGAAATTCTTAACATCCTTAAGACAATGGAGAGATGTGCTGAGATACTCCATTGCTATGGCAAATAGGAATGGAGACATGAGATCACCCTACCTAAGTCCTTTAGAAGCTGAAAAAGCTTGGGAAGTAGTTATATTCACAACAATAGCATAGCTAACTGCTTTAACACATTTCATTACCCACTGAGTGAACATATCAAAAAATCCTAGCTCCTTCATTATAGCTTCATTCCATCTGAGTCATATGCCTTTTGCAGATCAATTTTCAGCATATATCTAGGTGAAATATTTTTCCTAGTGTATGTTTTAACCAACTCATGTGCAAGCATAATATTATCAGAGATTTTTCTCTCTAGAATGAATCCATCTTGACTTTCACTTATAACAGTAGGCATAACATCATATAATATTTTAGTTAATACCTTGGAAATAATTTTATATAAAACTGTGTAGCATGTAATAGGTCTGTATTCTTTCACTGTGATGGGACTATTTCATTTTGGAACCAGGATGTAACACCCCGGATTTTTTTTTTACAAAAACTCGAACATTTCTTTACGTGTGTGTAGACTCAAACTAAAGGACTTGCAATTTTATATATGAGTTAGGATCAATTCCTAACTATTTGAAAAGTATTAGATGTGTTTTAGGATCATAAGAGATCTCTATCACCAAGCCGAGTCCAAATAATTTTTATCGACTAAGTTTCCGAATGAGTTCGTATAAGGGTCAACTTCAAACGACCATATCTTCTAGAATATAATGAATTGGGTGGCTCATGACCTATCAAATTAAAGTTCTTTGAATCTTCTTTCCAACGCCACCAAGATTGTATTTTTTTGGAGTTCAGAGTCAAAAGTTATGATTATTTTACGACAGACTATAACTGCAGAAAGTTTAGACTTGGCGCTAAAGTGTCTCCCGGCGCCACTAGAGCGCTAGCAACCAGTCTATGTAGTTTGGCCCTTGGCGCAACGCGCCACTAAAGCACTTGCAGGTTTTTGGACGCGTTTTTCATATTTTTCTTGAAAAAGAGGCATTTTAGATCTTTCTCACCTATCCTATATTAAACCTAATACATTAGGGATCACTATTTCCGCCCCTCACATCAATTTCTAAGGGTTTTCTCTCCAAAATTCCCAAGAATATAGAGAGCAAAGATTAGAGAAGAGGAAGAGGGCTAGAGTTCAAGTTCTTCAAGTAAGGCCATCAAACCCTTGGTTTGTTCTTCATTTCTAGGTATGTAAGGCTAACTTAAAATATGGATTGAGTTCTTCCATATGCTCCATAGATGTGTTGGATGAAGATTGTGAATGGCTAGAAACTTCCATGAAGGTTTTCTTGAAATTTCCTAAAACTCTAGAATATTTTTATATTCTATTAATTGATTGATGATTTTCATGACTTTAATTCTTGAATAATTATCTTTCATATTTATTTCACAAATCGTAGTTACATATTGACTATAATGAATATTTGTATATAAATTCATACGTATCGATAGTGTTTTCGAGTTGAGTTTTATTAAGAGTATGAATTCATGTTTTTATTCACATAAAACCAAAATGAGATTTCTTTTTTTTTTGTCATAATTGTCTTGAGGTTGAGATTGATGGTTTTTGTATATATGAATTGATTGGAATGAAAAGAATGAATTGGGATAGTTATGAATGTGAATGGCATAAAAAGAAATGACACCTTGGTAGAGCTAGAATGTCCTTTTGTCTTTATAAATTGAACATAGAATTAAATAAAAATTTTGGAGCAAAATGTTTGATAATGATGTGAATGAAGAGGTATGTTGATGATGATGTTTGAGGTGAAATGGATTGAAGTCTAATGTGACTACATAATATGTGATTTGCATAATTTGATTTGATTGGAGTCATATGAGTATAAATGATTGTTTGAGAAGGAGTTTTAAATAAATGATTTGTGAACATTTTTGCATAAACTATTTATACACTATTTTGAGTTTAAAGAATGATTATTTTCATCTTTGATTTAAAAAGAGTTTAAGCATGAGTTGAATTTGAGAAGTCTCTTAAGTATCATTTTGAACATGAGTATTTTGAGTATAAATGATCTGAGCATTTTTACATAAAAATGTCTATTTTGAGTTTGAGTTGAGAAGTTGAAATTATGTTTTAAATGCATCTAATATTTTCTGCATTCATTGAGTTGAGATGGTATCAATTTTAAAAAGAAGAGTTTGATGATTGAGATGAGTTGATTTGAAAGAAGGTCCAATGAGGCCAGATTTGATTGAGTTTTGAAAAGGATCTAATAAGACTAAATGAGTTGATTTGAAAGAGTCCAATGAGACTAAATAAGTATTTTGAGTATTTTACTCACTTGATAAATATGAGCATATTGAGTCTTGGAGGGAGTATTGAGCACTGAATTGGGTAAGAGTATAGTCCATACTCGAACCCCATAAACTACGTAGCCAACGTAGGAAGGGATTGGACAGTTAAAGTCGGATGTTTCCCATTTTATTTTACTGAAATGATATGACTTGATTTGGTTGATTGGTTGATTCGTTCATACCCTGACAAAGTATGAATGGACGTGGCAACAATGACGGCTTATTGTACATCACTGGCTCATAGGTGATGTTTGTCGGTTAGAGAAACTCCCAAATTGAGTGGATTGTGCATGATATGATTGGTTTGATTATGATTGTGGATGATTGACTTGAATTGTAAAATATTGCTAAATTTTAATTTGCATATCTATTGAATTGAGTCCTTTGACTTGAGATGAGTTGATTATATATGATTGGATTTGATTGGATGATATGTGATTAGATTGGATCGGATAACATATGATTGGATTGGATTAGATCGGATTGCATATGATTGAATTGGATTAAATGATATGTGATGGATTGGATTAGATAATATGTGATTGGATTGGATTAGATGATATGTGATTGGATTGGATTAAATGATATGTGATTGAATTAGAGTTGATGATATATGATTGGATTGGATCAGATTGTATATGATTGGATTGAACCAGTTGTATATGATTGGATTGAATCGGATGATATATGATTGGATTGGATCGGATTGTATATGATTGGATGGGATCGAATTGTAAATGATTTGATTGAACTGTATTGTACATGATTGGATTAGATTAGATGGTATATGATTGGTATTTGTCTAAAATGTATTCTTACTTTAGACTTATGACACCTTGATTGAGTCTCTCTTATCTTTTTGATTTGAGATATCTGAACTGATATTATTCTACCTTGAGATACATTTAATTCAGCCATATCACATACTCGTACATTCCATGTACTGACGTCCATTTGGACCTGCATCATTTTATGATGCAGAGACAGGTTTAAGAGATCGTCAATAGGAGCACCAGTGAGGATCTATTCATATTCAGCTTATTGGTGAGTCCTCTTTTACATTCGAGGACACCACTTATGTTATTCTTGCGTCAAGTTTAGTCTTTTCATTCTATTTTGAGGTAGCCATGAACATGTCATTAAATAATAGTGATAGAGACTTCATAGACTAGATAGTGATGGGTCAATTGAGTATTTTATTTCCATGAATTATTCGTATCAGACTATTTTAATGACATAGATTGGAGTTTGATTTGTTAGCCCATGGCCTTTCTTTATTTGAGTTAGATTGATAATTTGAGTTACCCACTAAATTATTTCTCTATTTTAAACCTTCCGCTGATTGATTGAATGAACGGATGTGTGATTGGACTAGGTGATTCGCTTGGGTACCAGCAATGGTCTTCAGTGCCGGTCATGTCTAGGGTACCCTTTCGGGGCGTGACACAGGAACACTAAAGTGCAATTGGCAGATTTATGAAGCTTTCCAGTGATAAAAAATTATATACTTCCTTCATAACATTATGTTTAATGATCTGCCAGGTATTTTGAAGAAGAAGGCATTATAACTATTTATATCTGGAGCTTTTTCATTCCCAATGAATTATATTCATGTATAAAGGAGCGTCTAGACTGAGAATAGGTTCTTGGAAGATTGGGACGTTAACGGGTAAATCCATAAAATTGGTTAAGATTCTAAAGAAAAGGAAGATTAATATAGCATGTGTCCAGGAGATAAAATGAGTAGGCTCTAAAGCTAAGGAGGTAGACGGGTATAAGCTTTGATTTTTTGGTAAATCGAAGTATAAGAATGGGGTAGGCATTTTAGTAGACAGTGATTTAAGAGATCAGGTGGTGGAGGTTAGGAGAGTCAATGATAGGATGATGTCGATTAAAATGGTCGTTGAAAGGATCACGTTGAACGTTATTAGTGCTTATGCGCTGCAAGCGGGCTTATGCGAGGAGGATAAGAGGCGCTTTTGAGAGGATTTGGATGAGTTAGTGGTAGGCATACCACCTATTGAGAAGCTTTTCGTGAGAGGGGATTTCAATGGGCATATCGGGTCTATTTCAGAAGGGTATGATGATGTACATGGGGGCTTTGGCTTTGGGGACAGAAAAAGAGGAGGAATCTCACTTCTAGATTTCGCAAAAGCTTTCGGGTTAGTGATAGCCAACTCGAGTTTCCCAAAGAAGGAGGACCATTTGGTAACCTTCCGTAGCTCAGTGGCTAAAACTCAGATAGATTTTTTACTCTTTAGGAAGGATGATAAAGGTTTGTGCAAAGACTGTAAGGTCATCCCGATCGACAACCTTACAACCCGACATAAGCTCTTAGTAATGGATTTAGGGATTAAGATGACGAGGACGAGGAGGGTCAGGGAAGAACGACCTAGGATCAGATGGGGGAGTTTGACAATGGTTAGGGCCCTAGAGATGGGAGATAAATTGAAGGATATGAGGGCCTGGGATAGTAGTGGGGATGTGAACGGTATGTGGGATAGGACAGCTAGTTGTATTAGGGTTGTAGCAAGGGAAGTGTTAGGAGTCTCGACATGTAGTCATAGACGGCATCGAGGGGACTGGTGGTGGAATGGAGAAGTGCAAAGGAAAGTGGAAGCAAAGAAGGTGGCGTATGCTAAGTTGATGGAGAGCAAGGATGAGGTGGAGAAGTGGACAAATGGGGAACTGTATAAGATAGCGAGGAAAGAGGCGAAGTCGGCGGTTGCAACGGCAAAAATGGCAGCTTTTGAACGCCTTTATGTTGAACTAGAAGAGAAAGGAGGGGACAGGAAGTTATTCAGGCTAGCCAGGGCCCGGGAGAGAAGGGCACGCGATGTGGATCAAGTGAAGTGCATTAAAGACGAGCACGGAAAAGTATTGGTAAAGGAGACCCGTATCAAACAAAGATGGCAGTCATACTTCCCTAAACTTTTGAATGATAGAGGGGACAGAGAAATTGTGTTGGGTTGGAACATACAGGAAGGAGTCACGATATTGGGGGTTGTAGAAGTATTACGGTCGATGAGGTTAAAGGTGTTGTTTGTAGGATGCGCTGGAGAAGAGCGACCGGACCTGACGAGATCCCTGGAGAATTTTGGAAGAGTGTGGGTTCGGTAGATTTGGAATAGCTGACTAGGGTATTTAATGTCATCTTTATGACTGCAATGATGCCCGTAGAATGGAGGTCGAGCATCATGATCCCTCTATACAAAAATAAGGGAGATAGCCAGAGTTGCGACAACTATAGAGGTATCAAGCTTCTAAGCCATACTATGAAAGTGTAGGAAAGAGTGGTGGAGATGAGGATGAGGAGAGCCATGTCTATTTCAGAGAACCAGTTCGGATTTATGCTGAGACGCTCAACTACGGAAGTCATCCATCTTATGAGGAGACTAATGGAGCAATATAGGGAGAGGAAGAGAGACTTGCATATGGTATTCATCGACTTAGAAAAGGCTTACGATAAAGTCCCACAAGAGATACTATGGAGATGTTTGGAGGCTAAAGGTGTACTGGTAGCGTATATAAGGGTGATCAAGGACATGTACGAGGGTTCTAAAACCAGGCTAAGGACAGTAGGAGGGGACTCAGAACACTTCCCGATTGTAATGGGGTTGCATCAAGGATCAGCTCTTAGTCCGTTTCTATTTGCCTTGGTGATGGATGTATTGATGCGACAAATTTAAGGTGAGGTTCCATGGTGTATGCTTTTTGCGGATGACATAGTCCTCATCGATGAGACTCATAGCGGAGTTAACGCTAAGCTGGAAGATTGGAGACGCACCTTGGAGTCTAAAGGGTTTAAGCTGAGTAAGAACAAGACAGAGTACCTAGAGTGCCAGTTCAGTGAGACCCCTCAGGAGGTTGGCGCGGAAGTTAGGCTCGGGGACCAAGCCATCCAAAAGAAAAGTAGTTTTAAGTACCTTGGTTCTATAATGCAAGGCAACGGGGAGATCGACAAGGATGTCACACATCGTATTGGGGTAGGATGGAGGAAATGGAGGCTTGCCTCCGGTGTGTTGTGTGACAAGAAGGTGCCACCACAACTTAAGGGCAAGTTCTACAAAGTGGTGGTTAGACCAGCTATGTTATACGGGGCAGAGTATTGGCCAGTTAAGGTCTCCACGTGCAAAAGATGAAAGTTGCCTAGATGAGAATGTTGAGATGGATGTGTGGGCATACCAGAAGCGACAGGATTAGAAATGAGGCTATTCGAGACAAGGTAGGAGTGGCCTCAATGGAAGACAAGATGTGGGAGACGCAATTGAGATGGTTTGGGCATGTGAAGAGGAGAGTCCCAGATTCACCAGTGCGGAGATGTGAGAGGTTGGCCATGGATAATTTCAGAAGAGGTAGGGGTAGGCCGAAGAAATATTGGGGAGAGGTGATCAGACAGGACATGACGCATTTACGACTTACCGAGGACATGACCTTAGATAGGAGGGTGTGGAGGACACACATTAGGGTAGAGGGCTAGCACATAGTGACATTTTTTCCCCTTATCCGTAGGCGTATTAATGCACTATCATTTCTTGTACTCTGATTTATGGTATTTATGTTATTATCTAATAATACATCCTGTTTTTTGTGCTTTGATTATTTTGTTATCTACTTATCTACTTTTAATACTCTTGTCTGACCTTTTTATATGCTTCTATTGAGCCAAGGGTCTTTCGGAAACAACCGTCCTACATTGGAAGGAGTCAGGTCTGCGTACACTTTACCCTCCCCAGACCCTACGATGTGGGATTTCACTGAGTTGTTGTTGTTGTTGTTGTTGTATATCCCCTCCTCTAAAACATCAGCACACAAATTAATCCTTTGTTGGCTAGCTAGTACTGACCCTTTCTTCATAACATGAATGTCAATGGCAGGTAAATTGGTTATTGAGGTACCCTTTAGACCTTTGTAAAACTGAACAAACTCATTCTGGATGTCTTTAGGATTATGCAACCTCTGTCAAGGTAATATTCCTTATTTGCTTTTTTGAGTTCTTTCTTTTATGACAACACTGAAGTATTTGTTGTTAGCATCTCCCAATTGAACCCATTTTGTTCTTGACTTCTGCTTTAAAGCACTCTTCTCTATCATAGATCACTTTTTCAGTTTCATCATGATCTTCTTCTCTTGATCAATTAGTTCATCAGTGGTATGGATGGCTAGTTGCTCTTGAACATCTTTTAGATCATCTCTCGCCTTTTCAATCTTTTGACTAATATATTTGAATTTAATATTATTTAACTTCTTTAACTCATGTTGTAGGTTCTTTATCTTGAACCACACATTTTTCATAGTATCTGGACCATAATTTTTTTTCGGGAAAAGGCTCAAATATGTCATCGAATTTTGAAAAAAAGCTCATTTATGCTATTCGTTAAAAGTTTGGCTCATCTATGCAATTGCCGTTTGAGAAAGGCTCATCTATGTCATTATTTTTTAACCCTGATTTTGCAAAACCACCTAAACAATTTTTAACATTTTTCTAGTGAAGTTTTGAATTAAATGTACTTTTTTACTTTTTCTTCTTCAAGAATACCAAGAACACACGAAGAACACCAAAAATCTAAATTTCCAACTTCTTCAATTTTTCACGAAATCACCTCAAATTTCAATAGTAGCATCCATCCGAGCTAGATATCAAAACTCAATATCTTTTAAACTCGAATTCAACCTAACCCAACAAGACACACTTATAATTTCTTCAAAGTTTTAAAACTTTAACCTCTTTTAATGGTATAATTTTTTTCACAATTCCAAATCATTTGAAATTTTGAACATAGACAGAGTGAACTTTAAAATAGTGTTTTTTTGGGTCTACGTTCAAATTTCAAGTAATTTGGAATTGTGGCAAAAATTTCACCATTAAATAAAATGGTAATTTTACCATGTTATTTCTAATTATTATAAGTCATTTAAATATTGAAAATGACTATTACATAGTAATGAGGGTAAAGTAGGTATAAAATGGTAAATTAACTTTTGATTTTTAAAAATAGACAAGTAAAAATGAATATTTATTTTTTATATATATAGTGAAGAAGTAATACTTATTTTATCTTAACTATTAATACAATAATTAATGCAACCGTGTTGGTTTACCAAAGCCTGATAATGACCATTCTGTTAAATTTCTTACGAAGGAAATTTGACTAATGATTTTGAATTGCTTTCTTTTGTTATTGATACATATATATATATATGTTGTTTCATGGTGTATAAGGAACAAGATTAGTACATCTTAACTGAAAATCAACATCATAATAAAGTCTGTAAATCTACTACCCAATTGCAACAAATTAAGTAACAAATTCTAGATATATTCTGTCATTCTCCAATTACTCTTCCAATCTATTCATTTTTATTTGTCACATTTAGTTTTTCGAAAGTCAAATTTTATAAAATTTTGATCAATATTTTAAGATATATTTTTTCATCATATTAATATGTGAAAGAATAATACAACTTATAAGATTTTTCGTATAGCTTTTGAACAACTTAATTCAATTTAGATTTAAAGATTAATTAGATTGACTTTTGCAAAATGAAATAGGACAAATAAAACTCAACTCCGAGCGAGTAATTCGTAACAAAGTTCATTTTTGTTGAAATATAATTAGACTCATATACCACCACTGCAAGTCTATGAGCAAATAATATCACCTCAAAGACTTGAGCAGTCCAGTCCACCAGAAGATAAACAACCAATGAAGCCGGCTGTAGTATAAAGTTGAAAACATTAGAAATTAAAGAAGGTTCTCATAGACTATAGTTAGATTGACAAATTTTTTATTTCTTTTATTTTTATTAGGGTAGCCGAGTAAGGGGTAGGAAAATGGAAAAGGAGATTACAAATGCAGAAATTAAATTCTCATCAACAAGATAAAAATTCAAAATAATCAATTCAGATGACTAAACTTTTTGTGGCGACAATAGTTGCTTCTAATGCGAAATTTCAGCAAACTGTTAGTGACGATTTTTATAATCTTTAGTGGCGACAGTGATTGCCGTACGACTGAAAGGAACGACTCATTCTCAAATTTACGGGTCGTGAAAAGAAGTCTACATTCTACGGCTTGTCTACATTCCTACGAGTGGTAGAACTCATTTACCAGATGACAACAACCATCTTAGCACCAAAAATCACAGAATGGATCCTCGAAACTCGTTTGGAATACCGTGCACACAAATCAAATATGTTATCCCACTAAATTCAACGTTTCGAACTCAATGAAACCGTCAGAAATTTCTCCATGTTGGCAAATCATATTGTAACAATTATTCAATAGAAATTTGATAGATGCTAGTTTTATTTAAAAGAACAGTGTTAGGTAGATCTCCTTGAGACTAATTATATTAATAATGTAAATAATTTATTTTATATTCATTAACAAGTGACAGTATAAATATTTTTCACGTAACTTAATGAAACTGTTTTGTAAGTAGAAGCAACCTGAACAACACGGCTATTTTGGACCCATATTAGTGGAGCCCACCATAATGTCAATTGTCATTATATGATTTAACAATAATTGCTTTAATCTGTAATTTTGCATCAATATTTTCTATTATAATTAAATAAATTTCAGATGATTTCTCCTTTTTAATCTCCAGTCCAGCTCAATAAATTCGATACTAATCTGAGACATATTACCAATTCGAGACTCAAAAAAGTGTAATCATACCATTAATCACAAATTATTATCTTCAAGACTTTGCTCCCTTCATTTCAAAATAAGTGAATCATTTAAAGTTCAAGAAAATTATTAAAATTTTCTTTTATTTTTTTACCTTTTATTTATATTTTTTATGTGATAATTTCAAAAAAAATTAATTATTTTTATTTATGATTTTACTTTGAATTATTTCTCTTTTCAAGAATAATTTAAGAATAATTAAAAAGATAAAAATATAAAGTGATGTTTAATTTATGTCCTTTTTAATAAAAGTGTATTGGCTCAACAATTCACTTATTTTGAAATGGAGAGAATAATATATTGGTACCATTAAGCTTGGAAATTGGATCCACATTTAAAATGTTAAAGTCTCAAAGTCTTCATGATGCTTACACTTTTTTTTTTGTGGGGGTGGGGGAGTGGGTGGCTAAAACATCCTTCAATTATAGCCTAAATTGATGTTACATATTTTAATTTTGCGGGATTATATGATATTCTTGGATTATTTTTAACTAGAATTACGGCTATAATTGATGTTATATATTTCAATTTTGCAGGGATCATATGATATTCCTGGATTATTTTTAACTAGAATTACGATACCACTAACTGCTTAGGTGGCAAAAAAAATGTAATATTTTCATAGTTTTTTTTTACTTTCCCTTTTTTCTTTCTCTTTCTATCTTTTCTTATCTCTTATCTTCTTCACTGCTACCATCGCAGTCATCAGAGCCGACACCGGCGGCGACGATCGTCACTCTAACGCAACACTGCTTCAACACTCTTTTCCTCACTTCAAAAGTCATTGATTTTTGAGATCCTCTTTCATTATAATAGAAAATAGTGACACTAACTGATTCTGATAATCTTCGTCCGGCCAAACATTCATAAAATAGTATGTCTTCTTCTTTTTTGAGCTTTAGAGTAAAATATAAAATTATAGGCATATTAGAGATGGTCAACTATCCTAAAAAATCCTCTTTTTTTCTTCGAACTCAACTTTAAGCTATACATTGATGGAGAATTGCATTAAAAAAAGTGAAGAACCTAATCGGATGTAATAGTGAAACTTTTCTTGTAATCTTCTTTTCTCTCACGTACCATTTTCTTAATTTATTTTACTTATCGAGATCTATAAATAAAAAATAAAATTTTATTATCAAATTTTTTTCTCAGTCACCGAATAAAAAACTCACTATCTAGAGAAGAAGACGTAAGTACTGCTATTTCTAAAATCTACGAAAAGTAATAAAAAATGAATAGAAAAAAGAAAAAGGAAAAAAATTAAGATACAAAATAAAAAACATGAAATATACAGGTGGCAACTTGTGCATATCATCCTTTAATACATATGTGGTATGGCATATTAATAGGATATGTGGAGCCCGTAAAGTTGAAATATGTAACAATAATTTCGATCACTGTTGAAGTATGTTTCGTAACATTTTCTCTTATTTTGAAAGTTTTATATTTTTATTCTATATTTGATATTCACTTTAAGATCCGATTTATCGTAATTTATGACAAAAAAAATAAACAAAAAAATATGATCTATCAAATATTGTGGTGAATGATAAAGTGATGCTATAGAGCCCGTTTGGATTGGCTTTAAGTTGGTCAAAACCAACTTAAAGCTCCTTTTTAGCTTTTGGACGTGTTTGCCTAATGCTGACTTTAAGCCATAAAGTTCTTAAAGTCAGTCAAAAATGAAAAGTTAGGATTCCTAACTTTTTTTTCCAAAGTGCTTAAAGTCATTTTCTTTGACCATAGAAATTACTTTTATATCTCTTATATTTTAACTAAATTCTCAAACTACCTTTTTTTATTCTTTTAACCCTAAAATTCACATCATAAGCACTTTTATCCAAACACTCAACTGCTTATTTATAAAAATAACTTTCAACACTTCAAAATTCTAAAAGCACTTCATACATAAAAACTACTTTTTTCAATCCCATCCAAACGGGCTCATACTAAAAGTGACTTGGTGTCTCACCTATATTTGAACTAAATGTCAATCCATGACAACGAAAAAGACTGTTTACAAATGATTGTATGGAACATGGAAGTAATAGGTACGCAAAGATATTAATAACTTTTTTATTGAGTCCACTCATAGGGACATAGTTACTAAAGAAACTAGACTCAGGTTATTCACGTGGATCAATGCAAATTCACATTAAAATATAACTAATTATCTAATTAGCATTATTATTTTATTATTGAAATAATTAAATAAAATGATTTATCACGCTCCGGAAGGATATCCTAGACGTGGCCGGCACACGAAAATCATTGTTGGCCTTCAAGCGAACCACTTGGTCCAATCACACTTTCATTCAGCCACATTCTATCAGCGGAAGACTCAACTCACAAGAATATTATGCATAAATAAAGTCAAAGGTCAACCATCTATCTAATCAACAACTAGTAGAAATGAAACTAATCAACACAAAATAAATCAACACTCTAGTCCATGAAGCCTCTATCGACAATTTAAGAGGTGCCAATAACAGATTCATGGCTACCGTAAATCAAAATAAAAGAAAACAAACTCAAAGTTGAAAAGATAACGGCGGTATCCTCCGAAAATAGGGAGGACTCACCAACTGCTGGAAATGAATAGATCTTCAACGGTGCGCCTGTTGATGATCTCTAATACATATCTCTGTATCATGAAATGATGCAGACCAAATGGCGTCAGTACGTGGAATGTACGAGTATGTAAAATGGCAGAATAAAACATGCATCAAGGTAGGATCAAATCAACCCAGAATCTCAACTCAGAAGAAGGATCAACTAAATCAAGATGTCCTAAGTTGAAAAAAGAATATGATTTAGACAAGACCAATCATATGCAACCCAATCCAATCTATTCTAATCCAACTCGGAGTACTATCACGACTATTATGGGAGTTTCTCTTATCCGCCAACTATCACTTATGAGCAGTGATAGTACAACAAGCCGACGTTGTTGTCACGTCCGTTCATACCTTTCCAGGGTAGGAACAAATCAACAATCATGGATCCACAATCAATCAAGTCTTATCATATCAGGACAATAATTTGGGAAACATCCGACTTTAACGATCCAATCCTTTCCAGGGTAGGAACAAATCAACAATCATGGATCCACAATCAATCCTTTCCTACGTTTGGCGACGTAGTTATTGGGTTCGAGTTATTATTTACTTTTATCCAATTCGGTGCTCGATACTCCCCCTAAGACTCAATGCTCATAAAACTCTATCCAATCAGTTCAATCTAATCATATTGACAAGTCTCATGTGGACCCCTATCAATTTATCAATTTTATCACAATCAAATCTTTCAACAAATCGTACTATCCAATTAGTTCCAATCATATCTTTCAAGAGTAGTTAGATATACTTGTATAACAACAGTAAGTTATGTTCCTATTTTATGCAATTCACATCCATAGCTATCCCAATTCATGTTTTTCATTCCAAGCAATACATATACATAATTATTTACAATCAATATATATATATATATATATGGCTACAGTTTATGAAATAACATATGAAAAGTAATTGTTCAAGAATTCAAGTCATGAAGATCATCAATCAATTAATAGTATGTGAAGATATTCTAGGTTTTTTGGAAAATTCAAGAAAACGATCATGGAGGGTTCAAGTCTTTCACAATTTCTATCCAACCCATCTATGGGGCATATGGAAGAACTCAATCCATATTTTAGGTTAGCCTTACATGCCTTAAAAGCTATATAAATCTTGATGAAAAATCTTAACTTGAAGAAGAACAATCAAGAGACCTTTTCTTGAAATTCTTGGATTTGTTTTCTTGAAAACCCTATGGTTAGGATTTAAGATTTCTCTTAGCGATTCATGAATAGATGAAGAAGTTTGGATTGAAAAACTTGAAATCTATGAAGGAATTAACTTGTTGAAGAATCTTGAAAAAGAATCCTAACTTGATGCTTTCTTGAAAATTCCTAAGCGTTAATGTTTAGAAGTGAATGGGAGGTTTTTTTAATGAGGAAAACCGATTTCTACTAGTTTAAGAACATTAGAATAACTCCCCAAAGGGTTATAGGGCAAAACTATCCTTAAAAATTAAAGGGGGCATCGTTCGTCTTAGGCAGTGGAGTCTATGTCCTCTCCGCGTCGCGGATCCATCGCGGACTTCTGTGAAGATAAAACATCTCCAGTAAAATGGTCATAACTCTTTACTCCGAACTCCAAATGAGACAAACTTGGTGGCGTTGGAAAGAAGACTCAAAGACCTTTAATTTGATAGTTCATGCGCCACCCAATTCATTATATTTTAGGAGATATGATCATTTGAAGTTGATCCTTATACGAACTCATCAGAAAACTTAGCCGATAGAAATTCTTTGGACACAGCTTGGTGTTAGGGATCCCTTATGACCCTAAAACACATCTAATACACTTCGAATACTTAAGAATTGATCCTAACTCATATATACAACTAAAAGTCACTGAGTTCGATCCTACACGCACATAAAAAATGGTTCGAGTTTTGGCGAAAAAAATTGGGGTGTTACATAGAACTCTCTTGTGTTTTTTTTACCACATTAAAAAAAATGGAAAACAACTTCTTGATAATCTTTTTCTGTTAAAACAAAAACTGGAACTCCTTCTTGTGTCTCATTCAATTGAAGTTCTTGGAAATGGATTCTTGCAATACATATTCTTCGAAATTTGAAACGATCTTTTTAACAGATATAATTATAAAATTTCAGAAGGGGAGCCTTGGAATAAGGGTTCAAGCCCTGAAAACAGTATCTGTCAGAAATGCAAAGTAAGACTGGGTTGCTCTTTTAATTATAAAATTTCAATGTAATTTATTTCCTTAAGTACGGCCTAAAGCCCTAAAACATATAATTAGACAATTTATTACACATCTCACATCAAGTATTATATTGAAAAGACATATTCTTTAATTTTTGGTCGGAGATAATTTAGGACACTAAAAATAGAACACAGGAATTAATTCATAATTAATTTGAGTGATTATTTTCTTAAAAATTCAATTGAAATCGGGAAAAGACTTCTATTATTATAAGATGTGGTCCATTGGTAGACCGACCCAGTCAACACGGTTATATGGGCCCATCTTACTTGAGGCTGCTGATACTATTGCCCAGTCCCACAAGGACAATTGCTTTTTTTCCTTTTATTGTTTTATGTTTAGTGTTTACGTTGGAGTTCAACTATATCTGAATTTATGCCGCAAAAGGGCTCATTTGAAGAAAAAACAGTTTTTATCAAGAATTTTTTTATATTCAAAACTCAAACTCAAGACTTCTGATTTAGGGAGAAACAACTTCATCCACATTCGTGGTAGGACAATTTCCCTTGTATGGAAACTTTCCCTTTCATTGTTTTCTTAATTTACAAGTGGGTATTTTTTATTATTTTTTTGTTTCTCACTTTGTCCAAGATGACCAACGTGCACTAATACTCAATTTTGAGACTCTCATTTAAATTATATTCATAGTGCCTAAAAGTTTATAATGTTGCTTATTTCAAAAAATAGACATGCAAGAATTTGAAGTTAAAGCTTGATAAAAGTCTAAGTTGAGACAAGATGCATGTGTACAATTTTATCTGATTGAAGTCCAGACATATAGGAGTGGGCATGATATGATATTTTAAAATTTGGTATGATAATTTTGATATTCGATATTTAAAAGTACTATATTATTTTCATACTAAATTAACTCAGTATGGTTTGATATTTTTAATTTCGATTATGATATTTTGTGGTATGATTATTCGATAACCATAATTTATTTGACTTCGACTTACGTATAGTCATAAAATAAAAAATATATAATTTTAATTTATTTAAAACTTCTCAATCACATTAAACTTACAACTATCTTTATTATACAATTCCACAAAAAAAAACATTTCAATCACAGTCGAGTAGTCAAAAATGCAAAATTTAAATAACAATACCTAAAATTATGCATTGTCCTCTATGATTTTTCACCAAAAATTTCATTGGCCGATATCTTGACATATGTAGCTCCATGAAAACTGAAATACTTTGAAAACGTAGTGAATATGGCTTTTGAATCACTTTGCAAAAGAAACAGTAGGAGCATATATATTCCAACTTTCAATTTAACTATAGAGGTGGATATAATTTTATTAATTGGAGATATATATGTATATATATAATAATCTTAAATATAATATATATGAGATCTATGTATTACTATAAAACTTCGATATGATATATGATATTTCGATATTTATTTTTAAAATGTCAAATATCATATCAAATATTTAAAAAAATTAAAAAGCATATCAAATTTCATATAAAATACCATAATATTTATATTGCGATGTCAAATTTTTTGTATCTATATAATATTTGATATATATCCTATCATGTCCACCTTTACAACAGATGTGGTTGAAATTCAGTCAGTGCCTGAACTTTAGTCGTTTTTGTCTCAACTTTAGCATATGTGTGACTCAAGACATGGTATTTGGAGCTAATCCTGACAAAACCTAATACAGACAAAGGATGTGAAGTTGCACCAAATTGGCTAGATGTGTAACTTTTTGTTAAAAAAAAGTGAAACTTAAATAGTAGTGTCCAAATAAAATAGAGATAAATATCAAAAACATATTTGAATTATTACATTTTTTGAATTTTATATTTAAACTAGTGAGAGTGTGAATTTCATATTTAAACTATCATTTATTAGTTTGAGAAGCACACATCTCTCTTTTATTATACCCTCATCATGGTGTGTGCATTACACTCTCTTTTTTATTAAAAAATTGTCATATCGCACTCTACATGAATAAAACATTTCACCTTAAAAAAAATTAAAAAAATTATTAGTATTAGTTAAAGTTAAATACTAAAGTAATACTATTCAAAAAAATATTATAAAATAAAATATAAAATATTTTTCTTGCCTCACTCCACCACTTCATCCCACCGTAACCCCTTCCCCCCCCCCCAAAAAAAAAAAATTAGTTTAATTTTTAATTTTCTTTGTAAAATTTTTAAAAGGAATTCGTACTCATCTACCCCCTTCCCCTTCCTTCATATAATAATTTAGATATTGTTTTAATTTTTTAAAAGAAATAATTCTATCTCACCAACTTTATATATATATATATATATAAATATCTTTTACTTGCCACAAGACTTTTGAAAAATATATTTTTTTGTTATATTCGGTATGCAATTAAAAAAATATTTTCCTAAAAATATATGTACATATCTAATACAAAACGAGAAAATGTAAAAAAAAAAAATAGGAGCGGAAGGTTTGATAGGGTGGGTATAATTTTATTATTTTTAAAAATAAAGATCATATCAATTATTTTAGGAAGAAGTGGGGGAGGAGGTGAAGTCAAAAAATATCAAAAATATTTTATGAAAGAAATTTTAAAAAATAAAAGGGCGGGGATTGTCGGGGGGTGGAGGTGGGGGTGGGGGTGGGGTGGATGGGGTAGGAAGGAGGTGGTAGAGTTGGGTAAGAAAAATATTTTAAATTTTCTTTTTAAAAAAATAATTTTTGGGGGGATAATAATACTTTGATCTTTAACTTTTAACTAATATTAAAAGTTTATTTTATTTTGTCAAGGTGGAATATTTTATTCATGTGCAATACCATGTGACAAGATTTTTTCAAATAAAACAGAGAGTGTATTACACACCACTGAGGTATGTTTTTCAAACTAATAACTGATAGTTTAGGTATGAAACTCATAATCTTAATAGTTTAGATATGAAACTCAAAAAAATGTGATAGTTTAGGTATGAAACTCGTAATCCTAATAGTTTAGGTATGAAACTCAAAAAAAGGTGATAGTTTAGATGTCTTTTTGACATTTATCTCAATAAAATACTTTGTAAAATCTTTACATCAAGGCCCGCTTTTGGACCAAATTGATTCAAATTTGTGTTGAAAAGTCCATTTTGAGGATAAACCACTTCCTTTCAAAGGTGACTCTATTTTTAATATTTGAACCTATAATCTCTGGTTAAAAATGAAGGAATACTTACCATTTTATCATAATTTTTACGAGACGAAGGGAAAGAATTAATGTTGCACTTTAAGTGATATCATGGAATTGTAAGTACTATATTATAGTTCAAATTCATCTTCCTAAGATTAAATTTTGAATTAGTTGTGCCTATGTAGAAACTACTGGTACTTTATTTCTTAAGAGGAGAAGGGAAAAGGAGAGAAAAGCTAAGGGCTTTGGTTGGACTTATTAAGAAAAAAAAAGGTTCACATAAAACAATAGTGGTATAATAATTGATTGATCATACAAAAAAATTAATTTTTACATTACTTTGTATTTGGTTGACAATATTTAATAATACATGCTTTAAATTATGCAAAAATCTATGTATTACTTTGTGCTATATAGAAGATGAAATAAAATATTAAACTACAGAATTGCTCTTAAAGTAGGCGATATTTTATGTACTACTATTTATCGCTTAATTAAAGGATATAGTAATAATTGTCAATTTAGACCAATGGATAAATTAACTTATCGTATTGGCATCCCATGACTTTTCTTTAGCACTATTTGGACATATATTAGGGACTTTAAAAAGTCCAAATTGTATACGAAAGTCTACAAAAGTCATCTTAATGAAGACTCAAATGGTAAGTTGATTATTTTGTATTCCACTGATGAAAGCAAAGATTGTACAAGGAGATAACAAATGATGTTCCCCACTAATTTAGACTTACAAACTTTAGGCTAATAAGGGCGAAAGGCGTTCATTTGAAACTTTTGATCAAAAAATTTCACTGTGTATTTTATATTATAAAAATCTCGATTTCGAGGATAAATTTAACCTGACCTATTTCATAGTCAACTCTAAAGAATTTGCTAACTCACTTCAAATATCTGATAATAGTGTTTTACAAGTGTAATATTAACACTTAAATCCAAATCCTTCTGGAAGACCATAAAGAAAATTATCTATACCTCAAAATATCCCAGTCTCCATATAAAAATAGGGGAAATGCTTAAATTTGCTCTGTACTATTAGGGATTTAAGAGTATAATAATAATCGTTGCACAAGCTGATCAATCTATAAGGTTCTAGCAAAAGGGACTTGTTCTTTGAATGACAAGGAACTGATCCTCAATATGAACTCGTTCCTTACCGCTTGATCATCAGAATTAAGAAGCATACAGACAAATAACAAGATCAATGGGGAGCTTACTGTTTACATGGTCAACGGGCTGAGCATAATGGTCATGATAACGAACCAGCATAGGTTGGTAACATGGAGACGGTCAAGATATTTCATGTTACAAGTATTGATCTTACAAGAAAATTATGTACAAGACATATTTTTCAAGAAGCAGCACTAAACAACTAGTACAACTGCCAAGATTACATAACTTGTGACATAAACACAAAGTGGCTTTCTTCTCATTTATAATGTGGATCCTGTTCTATTTACCAAAGCAAGTTGTATTATAAGAAGTATGCACATAGCCAACAGTACCTTTTGATGTTTGTAACAACCAGTGGAACTTCTCTTCGACTAGGTTTCAGCATTGCTCTGCATCCCTTCAAAAGGACTGTCTTCGGCTTTCGTAAGCAAATCTAGAATCTAGAATATCCAACTGCCGTTTTATCCATGGTGGATCGTCTGTTCTGAGCCAGAGAACTTCACCAGTATCTCTGTTCTTAAAGTCTGGGTATTTAGGATTGACTTTACTCTTCCTGAAGTCCATCCATTCAAAAGGGCTAGCGAAGAAAATTTGCCACAATTGGATCCGGTTCCTGTACTCCTCCCATTCATCTTCACCTGAGAACGCAAGTAAATGGACTTAGAAATGAGTTAACGAGTTTGAAGAAGCATGGACATGTCGGATCAGTAAATTTCAATACCCAATATGCCTTGGCATGGTCACCATCAATCTCTCTAAGGCTTAATTAATTGGATTACTGGGTAACCACGCTTTTTGGTTTGGTGCTAAAAAAAGTTCTGGCACATCAAAGTCTGTGCCTGTGTGTAGCTCTAAATTATAGTGGTGATTGAACTTCAAAGGACAGGAGCAGAATCAAGCATTCAGTATCAAATGTTTCAACACAACGCTCAAAGCAGCAAAATTGTTAGCAGGAATGTCCAAGCAAGTTCAGATTTCAGTTCACGTCTCAGTAACCCATTTGTACCAACAATCAACCAAATGGAATGGTCATAGGGGGCAAGAGAAATATAAAAAGAGGAAACCTGGATTATGTGAAGCATTTTATAAAGTCTCTTTAGTTGTTCTTTCTTTCTGTTGTCAGGACAGAAATTCCCACGCCATCCATTCTAACTCAAAGAATTGAAAGGTGGAAGCTACAACAAGTATCATACTTAGATTTTAAAATTAGGCTATAGTGAATGTGTCAAAAGTTAATATTTGATTTGTATTAATTCTGAAGTTCCGTTCTAGAAATTTAGAAGTTATCCTCCTGCAGTCTGCTATTTTTCAATTATCCAGAAATGCCGCAACAATGCTCTATTCAGGCCCATTCCACTCCAATTTAGAAAATGTTTGTCAATTGCTTACAATCTATTAACATCATAACTAATAAGAAATGCTCAGAAAGGCAACATGTACCTCCTGATTCTTTCTTCTCAATTTCTGGGGTTGCTGAGGCTTGAACATCTGGAGTCACAAAATTTATTTCCTTGACATCTACCTTCACAAAAGAATCAGTACATGAAAACATGAAACGAAAAAACATTTTTGTGCAGCACAAGCTACATAAAAATATGATAAAAGAAAATGAGAAAGCATTTTGTTCAGCATGGGATCTCAAATTTACAAGAACACATCTAATGCAGGATCGTGTTTTCTTTAGGGTATATTTTATTTGCCATCCTTTTTGTTCTTTGAAGATCCAAGAGAAAAATCAAAAGTTAAAGAATAGGTGAACTTATGTCACAACTTTCTCTATTAACCTTTGTCTCTAAGGAGATATTCAAAGCTGATCATATCCACACACCCCCACCCCCACACCCCAGAAAAAAAAAAGGCAGCTCATACAGGAAAGCTAAACATCAAATGGCAGATGCAATTCTAATTAATCACTTCTCTGAAACATAAAATTGTGCGCTATGTCAAAGAGAATAAATGGAACATTATAAGAAGACAACTGGATTTCTCTTAATGAGTTGGCTATGCTGCAATAATACCCTCACCCCCCGTTATCATAGAATGTCACAATGCTACTAAAGAGCAAAATAGCTTGAGTTTGAAAGAGAAGTGTGTCTGAGGATGAATTATAGAAACACTAATAAGCCATAAGGCAGATAATGATAATCTTATGAAGAGGAAACAGACTATGTGCAATCTTATGTATCATCTTATCCTCACCTCGGTGTCCCTACCAAGAAGGTCACTTAGTTTGTTAAACAAAAGAAAGGTGCTTGCAAATTTGTATCCAAGTACTACCTATACTCTTGTCCTATTTATTGCAATTCAGTCGAGCTTTTTGACAAATAGATGAAATTTGTCATAGTCCTGGATCATAACACAAGGGCAATGCCCAGAGGGCAGTCCTAAGCTTGCTGGATAACCAACATGCCCAGGTCATTGTAACAATCCGAATTTCTCAACACAACACTAAAATATAGTATATCTACTGAATCCAAATTACAATTGAGAATTGGAGCAATAAGGTAATAATGAACAACACTAATGGGGAAATCTTAGAATAACAGGGGAAGAAGGTAACCAGAAGAAGATGAGATACTATAACATAGAAGGGAGACGAGGGGATAACAGACTGAGCCAAAGCTTCAACATAATAGGCATAGAACGATTCTTTCTAACACACAATCCTCTTTAACCAGTTGCTAAATGGCCAGGATACCCAATAAAACTCTCCAACATTTTACTCGGCCCAATAATCCCAACTGAATCATTCTCCTTCACCAATTCTAGCCCATAGACCCTTACGGATCAAGCTAGGCTCACAACAGTCATTGCATGTTGTAGACAAATTACAAGGCGGGGAATCGAACCCTCACCAACAAGATGAAGATGAAAGTAAGTTCTGGTAGACAACTAACTGAGGTATTGAGATTCCTACATCATAGTTATCCTATAACAAATACTAGAAAAATTTGTATCAAAGATGAAATTTTTATCCAATTTTCGCTACACCCTTCTATTTACAATTATTTTTTTCTAGTTACAAACCTGGTATCTCTTCTTATGTTTACCATTCTCATCAATCTTGGTGTATGATCCCAAATGACCCCAAACATATACCAAGTCATTCGATTTCAAATGCTCCATTGACACTTCCGCCATTTCACCCCACATCTTCAGCATAACTCTGCACACACCACCAAAAGCACTGTGTTAATATTCCTCAGACGATCACTCAATTAATAGTAATAGTAATTAATTTGCAAATAGCAGTAAAATTAGAGTCTCACTTAAAAGACGGACGGAATTGAGAAGAAGCGGAGACACTGAGTAAAGTATGAACCCCAAAAGAGCCGTTTCTGGTGTTAACTCTCTTGAACGGGTAAGCGATTTTTCCTATGAGACTGACGGAGTTTTGGAGAAGCTGGTGTTGTTTTATGTTTGATGGGCGTTGGAATTTGAGGGTATGCTGATACACTGCACTTTCTTCGGCTTCACTATCGTCACAGTAGAAATCCCCCGGCCGGTGAATCTCTGCCGCCGCCGCGGTTGAGGATAAGTGATGGTGTCGGAGAACTTGGGCGGCTGTTGAAGCTGGTCTTTTGAATACAGCGACGGAACGGGCGGCTGCTGCTGATGCCATGGAACTTTGGCAGCTTATTTTTTTCGGCGGGTGTTTTTAGTCTGTGACAATCGCTAATCACATGTTTAATTAAGAGCCACATGGCCCAGTACTCATTCTTTCGGTTACTTTTTACTTATCAAATCTTTATTTTACACATTTATTAAGAAAATAATAATTGATATAATATTTTATTTCGATTAATTTATAGAAATTTAAACATATTTATTCACTCTTTTTTTAAAATATATTAACTCAATATTAATAAATTGAGAATATAATATGAAGAAAAAAATTATCTTTTCTTGATTTGATAAAACTGACAACTAAAAAAGAAAATCAAATTAAGAAATATTTGACAAGTAAATAAGAATGGAGGGAATAATAACTACATTTAACTCCACCTTTAACTAAAAATATCGGGTTTGAGTCTTCAATATGAAATACTAGAATTTGAGTCAGCGTGAAGAAAATACTTTTGGAAGCATTGAAATTTAATTGGAGCTCTAATTCAGAGATTATATACAAGATAAAAAAAATGCATAAATCTATTAAATTGTCATAACCTAATTATCATATTTAATTATATAAATGTTATAAGTCAATCCATTTCTATTTGTATATTACTTTTCTTATCCGTTTTAAAAAATTAATGTTTCCTTTTTTATAATAATTTTTTAATTGTAATTTTTCATACCACATGTAAAACAATTGGATCGGTGTCCCGATGTGTCGCTAATCGGATCGGCACCAGTGCTGATCCCACGGGCCAAATTTTTGAGTCCGGCCCAACTCTCTTTACATCTCCAACTAAACCCAAGTTCCTAACCTTCTAAATCGTGATGATTTAAGAAAAAAAATAGTGAATTAGTCAAAATTCTCAATTTATTTAGTGAAAATAATTATAATTTAAAAAAATTATCAATAATAGATATATATAGTTATATGGCAAATTAAAAGTATCCCAATTTAATTCATAATTTTTCTCTACTTTTTATGCACATTTTAAAAAAAATAAAATAAAAATTAATAGTAAACTGACACATGTTATTTTCCACATTAACTCTTCTCTATCTTAATGGTCACTTTATTTCCCCAATTCACTATTCTCTCTTTAATTATTTTTTTCAATTCCCGCTCTTCTCTCTTACTTCTTCTCTATTTTTTTCAAAATTTTCAAAATCTATCCTCAAAATAATCCCACTGATTCAGGTAACAAATCTGTATTTTTGTTAATAGTAATTGTATTCTTTAATTATATTTATAGTTTAACCGAAAATGATATTTTTTATCTATCATTTATTTTGTATTTATCATTTAGTATTGTATATTTTCCATGCAAATTGTATTTCATTGAATTTTTGTATCATTTCTGAATATTTATAGGCAAGTAGATATGTATTCTATTATACATGGTTTGTATTTCATTACATTTTTGTATCCTTTTTGAATATTTATAGACAAGTAGATTTGTATTTTATTCTACTAATTTGTATTTCATTGCATTGTTTTGTATCCTTTCTGAATATTTATAGGCTAGTAGATATGTATTCCATTCAACCTGCTTTGTATTTTATTTTATTTTTTTTTCTTTTCTGAACTATGGTTCAATTTTTTATCATTAGACCATCTTTTTGTTTTATGTATCATTTCTCAAGTTATATTCCTTTTCTATAAGTATGTTGGTTGTGTTTTCCGGACCGATCTCTTTTTTGTAGCCACAAATTTTAACAAACGAATTGCATTTATACGAGAATTGAAGTTGTTAATGGAGGATGAGGAAGAAGATTGAAGCTCCTTAATGGAGAAAGAGATGAAACTGACCATTGAATTCGCCTATTTGTATCTCCTAATAAGTAATGTAATTAGCATTTACCATATTTGAAAGATACTCTCTCATAATTTTCTCCAATCTATTTTTAATTATTTGTATTCTATTAAGTAAAAAAAAATACAAAAACATCTAAATAGCAAGTCAAATTATTACTATTTTCAATAAATAATAAAATATAATTAAAGAGTCTTATTAAATATTAAAATATTATTGTTTTGAAAATTTTCTCATTAATTAACAGCGGTCTAGTTTTGGGCGTACTTGACCTTTTTGACACACAAAATAATGGGTGATATTCACAAATAACCACCATTTGAATGTTGGCCTTTTTGCTAAAATAATACTCATTTTGTCAACAATTAGAGCAAAATTTTGGTGGGTTGTATGAATTTCTTATTCAATATTGGGCTGACTTGCCTTGAAGAAAGTTATAGTGATCCTCAAGAGTTTTGCTTTAAATTCTGACGAATTATCAAAATTTCAATTACATACAGTCATAATAATAATAATATGTCACCATGATCTTTTAAACATTTGCGGCTGAAAACTTGGTGATGTGGCATGATCCAAAATTATTTCAAATCAATTCTTAATAACTTCAAATTTGATATTTAATTTGTTAAAGCCAGTCCCAATAACTTTCACATATTAGATTCAAGCCAAAATCTTCAAAAATCAATAGACCACTTTATTTTTTTCCTACAAACAAGCCCAATGAAGAAGGGGAGTTTTGGAGTAATTGGTTAAGTTGCTACCATGTGACTAGGAGGTCACGGATTCAAGCTTTGAAAACAGTCTTTGGCAGAAATACAAAGTAAGGCTGCGTACAATAAACACTCATGGTCGGGCTCTTTCTCGGATCCTGCACATAGCGGGAGCTTCCGGCTAAATGTACATATTTTCGCAACTTTTCTTCATAGGTCAAAAATTAAATACGAATCTTTTAAAAGGGCCATGTAAATTCTTGCATAATATATAATTGGTTAAAAAAAAATTAGAACTTAAATTTTATATCAACAATGTAAACGAATTTCAATGATCAATCTAATTTGACTAGTTCAAACTACTTACATCATATATATACATTTTTTATGTTTCAAATTCATAGCCAGTATTCTAATTAAAAAAAATTATAGCTAAACATACTTATGGTGGCTAATTACTACTGTTGGTTTTTATATTACCTAATTATGTAACTTACTTCATATTTTATTAGGGATATAAATCTTACTTTAGTAGATTGGAATTGCTTTCACAATGTAGCTACTATAGTAGGCATTTTGCTATATTTGAATGAAGTAGAAAGAAAATATTTGAAGTTTAAAATAAAAAAGAAGTATTGGAAATTGAAATTAACAAGAGTGTTAAGAAGTTAAATGTGTCTATACATGAATTTTATTTGAGCAAAATAAATATAAAAGATTTGTGAGTGAAGATTAATATTTAGCTTGAAATACTCCTCAAATCAGTTTTGGAAGTAGGTTTAAAAATATAGTCCTTTAGATATATCCTTGAGTATTTTTCATTTTTTTTCTACATTTACAAAAAGTGAGTGATTTCGATGTCTATTAAATATTTAATGAACTATGGTTGTTGAATTTATCAAGAATTGTGAAAAAAAGACTTGATCAAAAACACCAAAAAAGTCATATCAAATCCCTAAAATTGCTTTACACAAAAAGAACCAAAAATAGCAGAAACTATACCTTAAAATTGCATCAAGCACTATAAAATAAACCAAGAAATAGCAGAATATGCATAAGTTACACCCCCAAATGTAACTTTCCCCGAATTGTATTTATTTTCATAGTTTTATTAAATCTAACAATTAAAGTTTATATTAGTAATATTTAGTGGAGGCCAAATTATTCTGACAAGTGACAAATGTAAAGGACCGTAGCAATTTAATATTTAAAGAACCATTTAACCGAGTTTGTCATTTTTTCCTCAATGGTCAAAACAAGTTCACTTGTAATAATATACTCTAAAATTATTTTTAGAATAATTAATGGCATTCCAAATAAACAAGAGTTTTTTCTGTTTCTTCTCCCCCCTTTTCCCCACAAAAAACAACATTTGATAGTCATTACTCACGAGGTATGACATATAGAATTTTGATGGGAGTATGAACATGAAGAAAAGAAGAAGAGAGGATCAAAAATAATATGTGGGTGTTACACATGTTTCAAGGACATATATCACAAATATTATTCACATGGTAACTTATTACGCAAAAGGATTTAACATATGTTGAACACTATAATATGAATTGAAGAAAATTGTCTTTTCAGATATCTTATATGTAAAAATAAAGATTTTTTATAAAAAATAGTCATAAAATTAAAAATAATATGTAATTATAAATGGCCTAAAAAAACAATTCTCCCCTTATTATAACATGTCATTGCTCTATCTTTAAAATAATAATATCGGCTTTGTTGTATTATTGTATTCTTATGGACAACTTGATTTGATTTTATAAAAAAACTTACACAATGTCTTTGTAAAAAGAAATTGCTGTCAAACAATGTAATATTTTTCTTCAATTATCCATGTAATTTTACCTCTTTATAGTATGTTTCTTACTATTTATTCTAGATCAACAATTATTTCCTTTGTTTTAATTTATTCATATTATTTTCCTTTATAATGTATTTTTAAAAGATATTACTATTTATATTTAATAGCTCTTACGCCAAAATTTTAAACCCGCAAGACTTTTCTTTTCCTTATTGTTCTTAGATTTTGTCACTGGTCCCCTTCAACCAACGAATATGATTTCAATGACATTACGTGGTAGTAGACAGTGAAACGGATGGTCAGAACGTGTAACAATCAATATTTTCGATTGCTTTTCGCTCGATTAGAGTTCTCACGTTCGAATTCTAGATATAAAAAAGTCATTGTTATGAAACGCTTTCTCTCGAATGGAGCTCTATGCGACACAAAGTCAGAATAATCAAACTTTAATATGAATACTAAACATCAGATGAAATAAAAATAAAATAAAATAAAATATGGACAGGACGGATAACCTTTCGTGATCAAAAAAACTATTTATTAAATAAATTTACCTGCCAGTACATTTTAAATATTTTAATACATAAAACACTATACTACAACTTACTGCATTTCTTCATATCAATTTACATGACATTTTCTACTTATATGAGAATTAACTTCATCATTTTTTGAAGTTAAAAAGATCAATTTAATATATTAAAATTTAAAAATTAAAGAATGAAAAGTCAAAAATACATTAAAGTATTTTTAATTTTCTTGAATTTTATATCTAAATTATCAGATTATGTAAATTTTCTATCTGAAATATTATCAAATGTTTATCAAAACTCATCTGAACTATCACTTATTTACTTTTTTTATCCAATATTTTAGATATAAAACTCAAATAGTAATATTTAATGAGGGCTCAAATAAGAATATAACGGGAAGAAAACGAAATACTATCAGTTGGGACAAAAGGGGGTACGTGTCAATTGTTATCACTTATCACAAAAATTGCAGCAGTTGACTGGGTCGGCAACCGCAGCCCGCAGGACGGCGACGAGTGTTGAAGTGTCAAAGTGGCAGTGACTCTCAGCTTCATCTTTGCTTTCATTCCTTTCTATTCTACACTACAAAACACTATACTATAAGTCTATAACGCGTTCCCATTAATAATTTTTTTAATGCACTAAACCCTCTACTCATTAACCCACTTTTCCCCTTTCAAAACAATAACTATATATATATAGGAATTGGAAGCATTTGTCAACACCAATCAGATTATCGTCGCGCGGTAAATATAATTTTATATATGTTTAATTAGAAGTTTTAAATTTAAATTTTAAATAGAATTTTTTTTAAATACAAATTTATTAGTGTTTTGCCCATAAGTTTCAAGTATTTTTTTTTATTTTATTTGAAATTTAAGATGTGTTGAGATGTAAAGAAAATAGTTAAAGAAGTTAGAGGAGTTGGTTAGATGTGAGGGTAGTATAGTCATTTAATACATATCCAGTTAGAACTAACTAACCACCATTTGTTAGTTAGTTAGCTCACTAACTAGCTATATATATATATATGTATAGCTAATCATGTAATGTAGAGGATTAGGGCATTTCAGCCCAAATGTTGAAAGTAAGACATCTCTTCATTCTCTCTGCATCTTCATCTTCTTCCTCTGTTTCTTCTTAACTGTAAACGAGAGGCTCAGTCCTCAAACGAGAACATGGTATCAGAGCTTCCGTCACAGTAATCACTGTGAAGATCGAGTAGAGTTGAGTCAAAGACTCAAGAGTAGAGTCAAAGATTCATCAAATTGGTCAAGTTCATTTTGCAGATCTGAGCTTCTTTGAAGCTAAAACTGCCATCATCACTGACTTCAGCAACAAAAAGTTCAAAAAAAGGTTAAAGAAATGACAGGTTCAACAACAACATATCCAGTCCAACAGCTCAATCAAACGCATGTCAATGTCCAAAGAGCTGGCATACCTGTGTCTATAAGCTCTGTAAGCAACAATAGACAAGGTATTGACTATAATCATCCCCTATTTCTTAGTCCTACAGATGTGAGTGGTATTAGCATCATATCGTTTCAGCTACAAGGTGTTGAAAATTACACCTTATGGAATCGTTCAATTAAACTTGCTATGTTAGGAAGAAACAAATTAGGGCTAGTGGATGGAACATGCAGGAAAGAAATATTCAGTGAAGAACTATGGGGCCAATGGAAAAAGGTAAATACGATTGTGTTGTCGTGGCTAATGAACTCAGTCTCAAAGAGTTTACTTAGCGGAATTACATTTACTTCAAGTGCTTCAAGTGTGTGGACAGACCTGCAAGAGAGGTTTGACAGAATTGATGGTTCGAGGACTTACAGCTTGCACAAAGAAATAGCCATTCTACAACAAGGAACAGTTTCTGTATCAGCATATTATACAAAACTGAAATCATTGTGGGATGAGTTTGAAGTATTGGTGCCATCACCTTGTTGCAATTGTGAAAAGTCTAGAGGTTTTATAGCTCATATGAACAGACAAAAGCTATACCAATTTCTGATGGGATTAAATGACTCCTATCATCAAGCTAGGAGTCAAATTCTCATGATAGATCCTCTACCAACCATCAATCAAGCATATGCTATAATAGCAGGGGATGCGAGTCAAAAGGCTGTGGTCACAAGCATCAATAATTTGGGACTACACACATCTAGTCAAGATTCAATTGCTATGTACTCTAGAGTTGGAAGCAGCTCAGGCAGCAGTAATAGATTCAAGAAAAATACATTCCTTATCTGTGAGTTTTGTAAATATAGAGGTCATACCAAAGAGTCCTGCTACAAGGTTGTTGGGTATCCACCAGATTTCAAGTCCAAAAGGAAGGTACAAAGTGCAAACATGGCATTTGCTGATATTACTGGTCTTACTAGTCAACCTCATCAAGCAGTTCAGGCTAATTTCACTTATGGTGTGAATACAAATGTGGAGGATGAATCAGTATGGGGCAGAAATATCAAAACACCAGCTGAAGAGTCTACTTCTAACAAGACTGTAAGTCAAGCAGAGAAAGATGTCAAGCAACTACTTCAGGGGTGTACCTTCACAAAAGATCAGTATGAACAAATTCTAAAGATGATGAGCCAACAGTCAGATTCAAAAGTCACTGCACCTAACTGCAATAAGGCAAACAATGCAGGTAAAACATTACTTGTAACTGAAAATAGTGATGTGTGGATTGTAGATACAGGTGCAACAAACCATATGGTTTCCAAGTTGGAGATGTTACTAAAAGAGTCTGTAATAAAGCTTGACACTCCTAAGGATATGTGTCTACCAAATTGTGGTAAAACTCATGTAACTCACCTGGGGTCTTGTAGACTACCATCTAGAAGTGTGATAACTAATGTGTTCCATATACCAGAGTTCAAGTATAACTTAATGTCCGTCAGCAAAATAACCAAGGAATTAGGTTGCTCAGTCTCCTTCTTCCCTAATTTCTGTATTTTCCAGGAGCTCTACACTGGAAAGGTGAAGGAAGTTGGTAGAGAAGAGAGAGGCTTATATCTGTTGTGGAGACAACTAACTCAAGGTAATGCAAGTAACACTACAGAAGACTCTGCTTATACTGTTGATGCTGATCATTCAACAAGCAATGAGGCAGACATGGAACTATGGCATCAAAGACTTGGGCATGTATCTTCATCTGTACTTGCCAAGCTATTTACTATAAATAAAGTCAGTATGTGTAAGGTGTCTAATTGCTTAGTATGTCCATTTGCAAAACAAACCAGACCAGTTTTTCCTTCTAGCATCATCAAAAGTACTAGCTGTTTTGACTTGATACATATTGACCTTTGGGGACCTTATAATACAGCTACTTTTGATGGCAACAAGTATTTTCTTACAATAGTTGATGATTTCTCAAGAATGACTTGGCTGTTCTTACTTAAACAAAAATCAGATGTATGTGTATCTCTGAAACTTTTTCTGCAGTATACTAAGAATCAGTTTGGCAAAGTAGTCAAAGTCCTAAGGTCTGATAATGGTACTGAGTTTGTTAACTCAGTATGTGAGAGTATGTTCAAATCACTAGGAATTATACATCAAAGATCATGTCCTTACACTCCTTAACAAAATGGTGTTGCTGAGAGAAAACATAGACATTTACTAGAGGTCACAATAGCCCTCAGATTTCAAGATAAAATACCTATCAAATTTTGGGGTCATTGTGTCCTAGCTGCTGCTTATCTGATCAACAGACTTCCAGTAGTGTACTTGAGTACAAAACTCCTTATGAAAGACTTTATGGTAAGAAACCAGTGCTATCTCATCTGAGGACACTTGGCTGTCTAGCCCTAGCTAAAAATCTCACTGAACATGATAAACTCATGCCCAGATCAAAGGCAGCTGCTCACATGGGATACTCTGAAGTGCATAAAGGATATATTCTATTTGACTTGCACACTAACTCCTTCTTTGTCAGCAGAGATGTTACCTTTAGAGAAAACATATTTCCATTTTCCAAAGATGATAAGTCTGTCCAACAGCACATATTTGTACAAAACCTGCAAAGACTAGGTGAGACAGATCAACAACTTTATCAACTGGCTCCATTATCAGTTCCAGGTGATGTTCCATCTATGCTATCAGAAGGGGATGCATGTGTTGATACAGGTGGCTGTGAGCAAGAATGTGTGCAGCAACTTGAGCCACACAATGCTGCTAATGACACTGAGGTACCCCATTCAGGAAGTCCAACTATCACTAGAAGATCCACAAGATCTAAACAGCCTCCCTTATGGTTAAAGGACTTTGTTTTTCTAAATGTCCAATATCCCTTGTCCAATTATGTAAGCTATTCCCATCTCTCACCCTCTCACCAGTGTTTTATTGTTGCTACCTCATCTGTGATAGAACCAACCAGCTATGAAGAAGCAGTCAAGGATCCAAGATGGGTAGAAGCTATGCAAACAGAGATTCAGGCCTTAGAAACCAACAATACCTGGGAGATCACTTCATTACCTGCAGGTAAAAGACCTATTGGTTGCAGATGGATATACAAAGTCAAATACAAATCCACAGGTGAAATAGAAAGATTCAAAGCCAGGTTAGTTGCAAAGGGATACAGTCAACAAGAAGGCATTGATTACAAATAAACTTTTTCTCCTGTTGTGAAGATGGTGACTGTCAGAACTATCCTCTCCATTGCAGCTTCCAGCAGATGGCACATTCACCAAATGGATGTCTTTAATGCCTTCTTACATGGAGACCTAGAGGATGAAATCTATATGCAGCTACCTCAGGGCTTTGTTAGTCAAGGGGAGAAGGTGTGTAGACTAACAAAGTCCCTCTATGGACTCAAGCAAGCTCCAAGGCAGTGGAACCATAAACTTACTGAAGCTCTATTGTCTCTCAGGTTTAAACAAAGTTAATATGATTACTCCTTATTCATCAACAAGTCAGCAGAAGGTATTGTACTTATACTTGTATATGTAGATGATATGTTAATAACTGGGAGTAGCCTAAAGCTGATAGAAGAAACAAAAAAGGCTCTACAAAGAGACTTCAAGATGAAAGACCTAAGAGAGCTCAAATACTTCTAGGGGGATTGAATTCACAAGATCCACAGAGGGGATACTTATGCATCAGAGAAAGTATACTATTGAACTCATAGCAGAAGCGGGGATGACTGCAGCCAAGCTAGCAGGAATACCTATAGATGCCAACATCAAGCTTACATCAAAGCAGTATGATGAACATGTAAATAAGGAGCAAGCAGAATCACATGATCCCCTTATAGACCAGGCAGCATATCAAAAACTTATAGGTAAGCTTTTGTACCTAAATATGCCAAGGCCAGATATAGCTTTCAGTACCCAAACATTAAGCCAGTTCCTGAATCAGCCAAAGAAATCCCACATGGATGCAGCACTAAGAGTAGTCAGATATTTGAAAAAGCAACCTCAACAAGGTATACTATTATCCAGTAAACCAAACAACCAAATTACAGCATTTTGTGATGCAGACTGGGCAGCTTGTGCACTCACCAGAAAATCAGTCACAGGCTACTTGATCAAGATGGGAAATTCATTAATATCATGAAAAGCCAAGAAACAGACCACAGTATCAAGGAGTTCAGCTGAAGCTGAATATATAAGCATGGCTTCTACTGTGTCAGAACTTGTTTGGCTGTTGGGAATGTTAAAAGAAGTTGAGACTGAAATGGAGGTACCAGTGCAGATGTATAGTGATAGCAAAGCTGCAATTCAAATTGCAGCCAATCCAGTGTATCACGAAAGAACAAAACATATAGAGATAGACTGTCATTTCATCAGGGAAAGACTGCAACAGGGTATGATCAAAGTCGACTATCTACCAACCCAAGAACAACTAGCTGACATATTGACTAAAGGGCTGCCTAGAGCTCAACATGAGCATCTCCTATCCAAGCTAGGGGTTTTGAACATTTTTGCACCTCCTAGCTTGAAGGGGAGTGTTGAGATGTAAAGAAAATAGTTAAAGAAGTTAGATGAGTTGGTTAGATGTGAGGGTAGTATAGTCATTTAATACATATCCAGTTAGAACTAACTAACCACCATTTGTTAGTTAGTTAGCTCACTAACTAGCTATATATATATGTATAGCTAATCATGTAATGTAGAGGACTAGGGCATTTCAGCCCAAATGTTGAAAGTAAGACATCTCTTCATTCTCTCTGCATCTTTATCTTCTTCCTATGTTTCTTCTTAACTGTTAACGAGAGGCTCAGTCCTCAAACGAGAACAAGATGAAAATGTGTTTGATTATACCTTTTAAAAAGGAGGAAAGAAAACACTTTATTAAGAATTCATATGGATAGAGTTAGAAAAGAATATTTTTGAGCCAATAATTTATCGAACCTCACACAAAATAAGAATAAAATCAGTGTACACTCATCTTTTTCGATCCTCACTAATGAAATTACACATACACCCTGGCTGTTGTTGTTCCTAGAGTTGAAAAATAAGTTTGGAGTACTTTTTCAAATTTAAAATCTAACTCCAAATTAGATTTGTAATTTTTATAACTAATCACTAATTTATAATTATTATGAAAAGAAGTTAGTAATTTTCATGGCTAAACAACTTCTTAAAGGACGAAATCATATAGGAATAAAAGAGTTCACGACTCTCTATCCATATAAAATTATATTATAAATTCAAAATATGTATATATTTTTTATGTATTTATATATTTATATATATATATATATATTATATTGAATTTCTTTAACCTTATTTTATATATTTTACTTTTTTATATTTTAATATAAAAATTCAAATTTCTCCGTTAAATTTAATTAAGCACAAACTGTTATAAAATAACTAAGTTGACAATATTATAACAGAAAAGAAAGTAAGAGAATATGGAGAGAAAACAGAAAAGAAAGGAAAGTAGCGTGTATATGTATTCTGTGTGTTTTTTTAGCAATTCACAATGGCCAAGAATGGTCATATTTATAGTTATACAAAAGAAGGCAAGTTGAGCAACTTGCAAAGTGGTGTGTCCACACAAATAATGGACAATCCACTACTTAACACTCCTCCTTGGATGTACACATGTAAAGAAAAATGCTAGTAAAAAATATATATATACATAGTTATCCTGAACATCCATTGATGTTGTGCCTCATTAAAAACCTTACTAAAAAAAATTAGTGGGAAAAAGCCTAGTAAAGGAAAAAGAGTACACACATCTGGTAATACGCCTTGAATGCTGCCTCATTAAAAACCTTGTTAGGAAAACCCAGTGGGACAAAACCTAGACTAAGGGAAAAAGAGTGCAGCGCGTATTATACTCCCCCTGATGAAGACATCATTTAATATCTCGAAGATGACGCATTCCAATTTTGTATCTCATTTTCTCAAAGGTTGAAGTTGGCAATGCCTTGGTAAACATATCTGCTAAATTGTCACTTGAACGAATTTGTTGGACATCTATTTCACCCTTCTTTTGAAGATCATGAGTGAAAAAGAATTTTGGTGAAATATGTTTTGTTCTGTCTCCTTTGATGTATCCTCCCTTCAGTTGAGTTATACATGCAGCATTGTCTTCATATAATATTGTTGGAGCGTCTTTTGTCAAAGAAAGGCCACATGTTTCTTGAATGTATTGAGTTATTGATCTTAACCAAACACATTCTCGACTTGCTTCATGAATGGCTATTATCTCTGCATGATTTGAAGAAGTGGCAACCATAGTTTGCTTTGTTGAACGCTATGATATAGCTGTACCACCACATGTAAATAAATAGCCTGTTTGCGATCGACCCTTATGGGGATCAGACAAATATCCCGCATCTGCGTAACCAATCAATTGTGACGGGGATTCATTCGAGTAAAACAAACTCATATCAATGGTCCTCGAAGGTATCTGAATATATGCTTAATTCCATTCCAGTGTCTTTGCGTTGGGGAAGAACTAAATCTTGCTAACAAGTTTACTGCGAAGGCTATATCTGGTCTAGAATTGTTGGCAAGATACATTAATGCACCAATTGCACTAAGGTATGGTATTTCAGCACCAACAAGCTCTTCATCATTTTCATGAGGTCGAAATGGATCTTTATTAATATCAAGAGATCTCACAACCATTGGGGTACTCAGTGAGTGTGCTTTATCCATGTAAAATCTCCTTAAAATATTTTCTGTATATGTTGATTAATGGACAAATATCCCATTTAAAAAATATTCAATTTGTAGACCAAGACAAAATTTTGTCTTTCTGAGGTCTTTCATTTTGAACTCCTTTTTAAGACATTTTACTGCCTTTGAAAGTTCTTCAGGAGTTTCAATAATATTCAAATCATCAATATACACTGCTATTATAACAAATTCAGATCCATACCTTTTCATAAAGACACAAGGGCAAATTGGATCATTTTTATATCCCTCTTTTAGCAAGTATTCGCTAAGACGATTGTACCACATTCGCCCTGATTGTTTCAGCCCATATAAAGATTTTTGAAGTTTTATTGAACAAGTTTCCCGGGAATCTTTATATATTTCAGGCATTTTAAATCCTTCAGGAATTTTCATAAAGATATCGTTATCTAGAGAACCATATAAATAGGCTGTAATGACATCCATCAGATGCATGCCAAGTTTTTCATAAACTGCCAGATTTATAAGATACCTGAAAGTGATTGAATCCACCACAGGAGAATATGTTTCTATATAATCAATGCCGGGTCTTTGCGAAAATCCTTGTGCCACAAGTCGTGCTTTATATCTTACAACTTTATTTTTCTCATTTCTTTTCCGCACAAAGACCCATTTGTACCCCACTGGTTTTATACCTTCAGGTGTTCGGACTATCGGTCCGAAAACTTCGCATTTTTCAAGCGAAGCTAATTCAACTTCAATTGTATCTTTCCATTTTGGCCAATCATTCCTCTGTCTATATTCATCGACAGATTTTGGTTCAAGATCCTCATTTTGTTGCATTATTTCCATAGCAATATTATAAGCAAAACTATTGTCGACAATTACATTATTTCGGTTCCATATATTTCCTGATGAGACATAATTTATTGAAATTTCTTTATCATTTTCAGGCGCCTTAACCTCTTCCAAGGTTTCATCAATTGTTATGTCTCCTTGCTCATCTTGAGCAGGTTCTTTCATATCATGACCATCTTGATTATTTGCTCCTTTTCTTTTTCGAGGATTTTTATCTTTGGAACCGATTGGTCTACCACGTTTTAAATGTGGTTTAGACTCATTTGCATTATTTAATTGTCCTACTGGGACATCAACTCGAATTGGAGCATTAGCAGCTGGGATATGAGATTTAGTAACTCTTGATAGGTCAGTGAATGCATCTGGCAGTTGATTTGCAATATTTTGCAAATGAATTATCTTTTGAACTTCCAGTTCACATTTATTTGTACGAGGATCTAAATGATATAATGGTAATGCATTCCAATCTATTTCCCTTTTGAGCTGCTTATTTTCTCCCCCTAATGTTGGGTATACTGATTCATCAAAATGACAATCAGCAAATCTTGCAGTAAATAAATCTCTAGTCATAGGTTCCAAATATTTTATGATAGAAGGAGATTCATACCCAACATATATCCCCAATCTTCTTTGGGGTCCCATCTTTGTGCGTTGTGGTGGAGCAATTGGAACATATACTGTACTTCCAAATATTCTAAGATGGGAAATGTTTGGCTCCTGACCAAAAGCCAATTGTAATGGAGAGACTTTGTGATAACTTGTGGGTCTGATCCGCACAAGACTTGCTGCATGCAAAATAGCATGACCCCATAATGAAATGGGAAGTTTTGTTCTCATAAGCATTGGTCTAGCAATTAATTGGAGACATTTAATTAATGATTCCGCTAGACCATTTTGAGTATGAACATGAGCAATCGGATGCTCAACTGTTATCCCAGTGGACAAACAATAATCATTAAATGCCTGAGATGTGAACTCACCAGCATTATCAAGACGAATTGCCTTTATTGCATAATCTGAAAATTGTGCTCTTAACTTAATTATTTGAGCAAGTAATCTCGCAAATGTCATATTACGAGTTGATAATAAGCACACATGTGACCATCTTGTAGATGCATCTATTAAAACCATATAATATTTGAATGGTCCACATGATGGGTGAATGGGTCCACATATATCACCCTGTATTCGTTCCAGAAATGTTGGGGATTCAATGCCCACTTTGATTACTGATGGTCTAGTAATCAATTTGCCTTGAGAACATGCGGCACAAGTGAATTCTTTAAACTGAAGAATCTTTTGGTTCTTCAAAGAGTGTCCATGTGAACTCTCAATTATTTTGCGCATCATATTAGAATCGGGATGGCCCAACCGGTCATGCCAAATAATAAAATCATTTGAGTTAGTAAACTTCTGGTTTACTATGGCATGTGTTTCAACCATGCTAATACTTGTGAAGTATAAGCCGGATGAAAGAGCGGGTAACTTTTCAAGAATAAACCTTTTGCCCGACATCATTGTAGTAATATAAAGATATTCATTCTTTTCATCATTTGTAGTCTCAATATGATAACCATTTTGACGAATATCTTTGAAACTTAATAAATTTCTTTGAGACTTACTACAATATAATGCTTCATTAATTGTTAAATTTGTTCCCCCAACAAGTACAACTTTAGCTTTTCCGGATCCTTCAATTAATTTTGTACTACCAGATATTGTATTAATATTAGCTTCTTTCATAATCAAATAAGAGAAATATTTCTTATCTCTTAAAATAGTGTGTGTTGTGGCACTATCAATAAGACACATATCATCATAATTGATTTTGGATCCAACTGATGACTGGAAAATTTCCATATTCTTCATAAATGAAAAAAAATACATTATAAGAGTGTGAAAAACTAACAACATAAAAACTTTAAGATATTGAACTGCTTTAAGAAATAAAAAAAAACATAAAAACAGTAACTATAATATCATGAATGTGTGTGAAAAATATTCTTTACTCACATGTATTTTTGACAATATTGTATATATAAAGTATTAAAAAAAACTGCATTAGTACTAATATGACCTTAATTGAATATAATTATAACACATGCGATAACATATATCTATGCAGATTGTTATGTGCCATTATCAAATGATGTGAAAATCATATATACACAGTATACACTAATTTTATAACTTAATGGCTAATTTGACATATTTTAGCATCTTCGATCATGTATTATTATATGTGTTAATAAAGCTCATCAGATACTGGCTGCAAATCGTAAATAAATTACTATGTTAACACGCTTGAAATTCGGTTCATATTTCTTTATATAACTCAATACACTAAAACTTTTAATAAATAAACTCAATTAACAATTTATTTTGGTAACAAGTGTCATAGTGAGAAGTGTTAATCTAGGTTTTTGAATGGTACAAAATACAACTAAAAAACATCAAGTAATATTGTGTGATAATACTACATAAAAATGACAAATAAGTAACAAAAATAAATAACACACCATACTATATAATATAGAGCTTTCAACTTTTACACATTATTACAAACTATATGTCTCTTTGTAAAAGTTACTAATTATAAGATATATTCCATGTCAGATGATAAATTCCTTAATCAATACTCATAAAATCTTCAACATCCAAATGAGTAATATTTGGAAGATCTGCGAAATCATCATCTTTATAAGCCATATTTGCCTTAATATTTTCATGTTTATTTGAGGGGGTTGCTTCATCATCATTATTTCGAAAACTCAAGTTTGCCTCCACATTATTATCTCTCCTTTTGAGAGAGGCTTGATAAAGTTTCACAAAATGTTCGGGCGTACGACATTCACGTGCCCAATGACCCTTCATACCACACCGGTGACAAAAATTGGATTTACCTCTGAAAGAATTATTTTGAGGACCTTTATTGTTCTCATGTTTATTTCCAACATGATGACGATAATTGATTCGTCCTCTACCACGTCCTCTCCCACGTCCACGACCACGGCCACGACCGTATCCGCGATAATTATTTTGTCTTGATTCAGACTGATTATGCGCTGCTACAACATTCGCTTCAGGGAATGGAGCAGATCCAGTGGGACGGGCTTCATGATTTTTCATCAACAAAGTATTATTTTGCTCAGCCACAAGTAAGCATGTAATTAATTCAGAATACTTCTTAAATCCTTTTTCACGATATTGTTGTTGTAACAACACATTTGAAGCGTGAAAAGTGGAAAAGTTTTCTCAAGTAAGTCATCATTAGTGATAGAGTCTCCACATAATTTTAACATGGAACTTACCTTGTGGATCGCAGAATTATACTCTGTCACGGTTTTAAAGTCTTGAAATCGAAGGTGAATCCAGTCATATCGGGCTTTTGGTAACACCGTAAGTTTCAGGTGGTGATACCGATCTTTCAAATTAGTCCATAATTCAAGAGGGTCTTTTATAGTTAAATATTCAGTTTTTAATCCTTCATGAATATGATGACGGAGAAAAATCATGGCTTTTGCTTTATCTTGGCTTGATGCGTTATTATCTTGTTTAATAGTATCACCTAGACCCTTAGCGTCAAGGTGAATTTCAGCATCAAGGATCCATGATAAATAATTTTTTCCAAAAATGTCAAGTGACACAAATTCAAGTTTTGATATATTTGACATGATAAAACTGGGATAGAAATTAATTTTAGAAATAGAAAAGACAACTAAAATAAAATTTCTTTAGTAGATATACCTGATATAGAGATTAATTTTCTGGAGAAAATTAGGACTTCGTGCTGATAACGTGTTATAAAATAACTAAGTTGACAATATTATAACAGAAAAGAAAGTAAGAGAATATGGAGAGAAAACAGAAAAGAAAGGAAAGTAGCGTGTATATGTATTCTGTGTGTTTTTTTAGCAATTCACAATGGCCAAAAATGGTCATATTTATAGTTATACAAAAGAAGTCAAGTTAAGCAACTTGCAAAGTGGTGTGTCCACACAAATAATGGACAATCCACTACTTAACACAAACAAAAATATATACCGGGTGGATTTTTTATTTTTTTTTCGAAAATGGAAACAGGGACTGTTCCTGGGGAGCAGAGGTGTGGTATATATACAGCAGCACCTCGTTTTTTTCAGCGTTGTCAACTTTAACATGCTCCTCCTTTTTTTCTATTTTGTCAAGTGTCAACCTTGACCTCGTAATATCATGGAAAATCCTTTCATATATATATATACACGCCTATACTTAGAAAATATTATTCCGTTGGTAAATAATTTATAATTATATAAATATATTATTTATTTTAACTCACAATTTTATAAGTCATAAATTCAATTATATCACATAACAAGTTCAACTATATGATATGAATTAAAACAGAACAGGAAGGAGTATTGTTTACTACTAATTTTGACTTTACACAAATACAAAGAAATCGTGTTTCTGACTTCCAACAACAAATAATAATCATCCTTCTTTTTTCACTCAAGAAACATTCAAACATTGACAAAATACCGTACTACTTGGAGTTTTCTTTCAATGCATTGCTTCATTAAAATCCCACTACCCATTTCTGGGTAATCTCATTTTTTTTCTTTCTCTGTATTTGCCATGAAAAATGCCGTCTTTATGGAAAGCATTTTCACTATCTTCAAGTTCTCAACACTCTTCTTCTTCTTCTTCTTCTTCTGCTACTTCTCCGACCGATTCACCGAATACCCGTCGGATTTACGGCGGCGGAAGGAAGCTTACTAGGCAGAGGAAGTTGAGGCATGTTAGTGATGATGATCTTGGTTTGCGGAGACCTAATATTCAGGCACTGATTATTGATGAGCGTTCGAAGTCCTTGCCAGTTTCCCCTGATTCTTATACTGATTTCGGGTCGGGTTCTAGGTCGTCTCACCACCACCACGTCCGTCATTGCTCCAAGTCCTCCGCTGTGCCACTGCCGTTACCGCTCCCTGAGCTCAATTCACTGCCCAAACAAAACACAGTTGACTCCAATTTACCGGTTAGAGTTGATAGGGATCTTTTAAGCCCTCCTCTTGCCAGGTTAGTCCTGAACAGTGAATCGGTCAGAGTTTAGTACTCACTTTCAATTTTACGTCTTATTTTCTTTTTTAGTCCGTTTCAAAATGAATGACTCTTTCTGTTTCTAGTTCTTTGATTGTAACCTTTTCACCTGGCAGATTTAAGACCATAAGATCTACAAGTGTTTTTTTTCTTTTTCAAATGTCATGTCAAGTCAAAACTAGTCAAACGAATTGAAATGGAGGGAGTATATTTATCAATTGTTTTAGTTATTTCTTACATATAGGTTCTAAGCTCCAAGAAAAAAATGCTACCTTTCTGAGTGAAGTACTGTTTAGCCGATTCGTATTGGTTTGGGATTGAGGCGTTGTTATTTTCTTTTTGATGATGAAAACTTTTCACCTTAGGTAACTCTGTATGTAAAGAGATTTAGTAGTAGTAGTAGGTGGTTAGTTCGAATTTGAAGTAATCGTTTTTGGGATGGATTGATTGCAGTAACATTTTATACGTCATTACCATAAATGAACCATTTTTTTTTTCCTTTTTTGGGTTGTGGATTAACTGCAGTAACCTTTATAAGCTTCACCATAAAATGTAGGTTTGGTTTGTAGTTGATTTCCCAGACATGTCGTATTAAAGACATGTGACAGTTCTGAATTTGGGTTGCTTGGCCTTAGTATCAAATGATGATTTGTAGTGTGCTACTTTGTTTTTGGGGAAAATGTTTAATTAGCTATGATGATTTTGTAAGAACAAAAACTGAACGCGGAAATGTTAATCTGTTGTAAGTTGCAGTGATACTTTTGATCGATCTCCAACTGAGGTGAAAAGTTCTCAGCATCCAAGGTCATCTACTCCAACTTATCGGCGTAGGGGGTTCCCTCAGGATCTGAATGCTGAGGGTGTTGAATTCAGGTTGAATGTTCCTGCTAGAAGTGCCCCAAGTAGTGGTTTTACAAGCCCAGCCCCAAGCCCAAAAAGGTTTAGTACACAGGACCTTTTTCATTCTCCCTTGCATCAGGCCTCATCATCACCTTCAGAGGCTTACTCTTTCCAACTTTCACCCACAAGGGTTATAAATAGCGCTGATCATTCTCCATTAAGTAGTCCAGTTTTACCAAGTTCAGCTAACAGAGTCAGGAATAACAGAAGTGGTGCTGTGCATTCACATCATAAATCTCTTCCGGAAAGTTCTTTAGGTTGGAATGAAGCTAACAACAACAATGTGCATCCGCTACCCCTTCCACCAGGAGTTCCACGACAACCAGAATTATGTACCATCCACAGCAATATGGATAAACCATGTGTATCACCAACAAAGGGTCAATGGCTAAAGGGGAAGCTTTTAGGTCGTGGTACATATGGAAGTGTATATGAAGCTACTAACTGGTAAGGGATAATGCTTGCTTAGTAAGTAACTCGGCAGGAATGTAACATTTGCTTCTTTTGTTTTTCTTCCTTTTGACAGTGAAACCGGTGCTTTATGTGCAATGAAAGAAGTTGATCTTACTCCTGATGATCCTAAATCTGTTGAATGTATAAAGCAGCTAGAACAGGTGACTTCCTCATGTCTTCTTAGGCTACATAATCAAAACTTGTATATAAACTGCGATTATTTGAGATACACGGTGAGAGAAAACATATTTTAAAGGTCAAATCTTTGCTAAGTGAAGTGAGCTTTAAACAAGTACTTACTAAGCATATTATATAGTATCTCCCGATTCTCTAACTTGCATTAGCAAATTAGTCAAGGTTATATCCACCTTTGAGCTAACTATCATGTGCCTGAAGATGCAAAATCAATAATGTATCCATAGAGCTACTTTTGTTGATCATATTCTTTGACTTCATAAGTTTCCTTCAAGCTTTGCATCATCTAAAAAATATTTTCGGAATGTTGCTAACTGGCTTGGGGAAAAAGTTGAGGGTTTCATATTGCAGAGTTTTTTGTTCTACTTGCTTATACACAGTTTATCACATCTGAAAGGATGAAGCTTTTGTACTGGATTGCGATGACTATGACATGTTTTTCACTTGTTTATGCTATTCTAAATCAATTCATTTTCTTCCTTACTTCTGTTGTAGGAAATAAGAGTTCTCCGGCAGTTAAAGCACCAAAATATTGTTCAATATTATGGCAGTGAAATAGTAAGAACATCTATCTTTCTATTTCTCTTGCCATGTTCAGGTATTTCTTTAGAATATTGAAAGATAAATGCTGTTGTTGTCCAGATGGAAGACCGCTTTTGCATATATTTGGAATATGTGCACCCCGGATCAATTAATAAGTATGTTCGGGAACATTGTGGAGCTATGACAGAGTCAATAGTTCGAAACTTTACTAGGCATATTGTATCAGGGTTGGCTTACTTGCATAGCACTAAGACAATACACAGGTAGATACTGGGTTACATTGATCTGGATTATGTCACTTGATTTACATATTCATTAACGGAACACTAAAGCCTTTCCTTGTAATAAGCAAGGAAGAAACTATTTTCTTTTACAATTTTTTTAAAAACTTTTCGTTGACAGTAATGCTCGGCCTAATGGTTGGTTTCAATGATTTTTTCTGAGTAGGGACATTAAGGGAGCAAATTTGCTTGTAGATGCATCTGGTGTTGTCAAGCTTGCAGATTTTGGGTTAGCAAAACATGTAAGCTTTCAGAATTCTAATGCCAAACTGAAAATGCTACTTTCTTTGTTCCTTCTAATTTAGTGTTTTTAGTATTTTTCTTGTAAATCCTGATCTGTAGTGAAAATGAATGAGCTGGATCTTTCATCGATTATTTTTCATGCATACCTTAGTGCTGTAATTTCATATTGTTTCTTTTTTTCCCAGCTTTCAAGCTGTGCAACTAATCTTTCTCTGAAAGGGAGCCCTCACTGGATGGCTCCAGAGGTGGGCATCTTCAAGCTATTTTGCGGCTACTGCCTGGCTTCAGTTTTCTTTCCCCTCTATTTATTGGCTTGTACTAATGTCTGGACTTAACTTTATATGCAGGTAATGCAGGCTGTGTTGCGCAAAGATGCCAATCCAGAGCTTGCCTTAGCTGTTGATATATGGAGCCTGGGTTGTACTGTTATTGAGATGTTTACTGGACAGCCCCCTTGGGGCGAACTCAGTTGGGTAAGTGTTTAAAGCATCTCATTTTGAGAACAATGTAATCGAACTACAAGCTTAAATACATTTGTGAGATTTTAGGTTGTCAATGTAGCATCATAGCTTGGTAAGATATGAGCAAGGCTAACTGATTGGCTTAATCTCAGTAAGGCCAGAGCTATGTTCTTACTTTTCAGGCTTTCTAGAATTGGTTCTTGTAAGTGTCTAAATGTTCATGATTTGGCTTTATTAGGTCCAAGCTATGTTCGGTGTCTTGAACAAATCACCACCTATACCAGAAAAATTATCATCAGAAGGGAAGGATTTCCTTCAGTGCTGCTTTCGGAGGAAACCTGCAGACAGGCCATCAGCTATGACGCTACTTGAACATGCTTTTTTACGTAATACTAGTTCCCCTGAGCATAGTATCAATGTTGCTGGTTGCTCAGAGGATTCTTCTGGGATGAAATTACATGTGAGTTGTACATGCTGCTACTGATGTAACATTAATGGTTACCGTCTCTGTATTATTTTTCAGATTCTCTCATTTTGTTTTCCAAATGGTTTTAAACTCTGAATTCGTTACATTTCAGGATATCCTGCAGAGTGCTAAGAACCCAATTAACCATAAAAAGGAACAAAAGCTGCTGTTACCAGGAACATCTGCCAGGCATGCAAAATCACCATGTAGCAGGTAATAATTGGCTTGTGTTTGTCATGTTTGTTATATACCAAACATTTTATTATGTGAAATTATTCTTTCGCGTAATTATATCTACAGTTGCAGCTAGATACTATTATGCCATTGACTGTCACGTCCATCTTATGCAAGTTATAAACTGTCTCTTCCAGTGAAACTTGCCGGCAAACTCAACCTGAAACATGTGAATATAGAGCAGCTTCTCACCACTCTCCGCGTTCTGCACTTGAAGTTCTTCCCTGTATTTCTTCAATGGAGCTGAATTCGAGTTCACGTGCAGCCAGCCCCTCAAGTGTTCCTAGTAGCTTTCGCCTAGAACCTGAAAACAGAAGTCCTTACAGAATCATAGGAAAGGAAATTCCAAACCTCTGTATAAGATCATAAATAAATGAAGAGGGGAAAAACTCATGTACAGATCAGGAGAATTAGATACAGAAAACTTCAGTCGGATGATTAGTCAAAATGTGGGAGAGATATGCGATGCAATTCCCGTATCTTTATTGTAATATTGATGTTGTATTTGTAGCTATCAAAGACATACATATCTTTGGAACAGATTCATGAAGAATTGAAGATGATTCTGAAGTTATTAGTGTAATTTAGATTGTAAACATGACTTAGCTGATTGCCTGAACTGGGCAAAGATCAATAGTTTGATTATGAAGTCAGTAGTTATTACATATTCCTTTAGCTGTGGGAGTACTTCCATCTTAAATTGCATGTACGATACAATTAATTCGTTATTAAGAGTTATGCAAATATTAGTAATATAAGAATTAGTAATACAAATATTAGTTTTGCATATATTAGTCATGTAGGATTTAATTATTCATATATTAATTATTCCACCTTCTGCTCTACATAAAATAATACATAATTTTTCTCATATCTTATACATGTATTAGTTATCCAGAAAAGAAAAAATGTGAACCAAATATTATATTAGCAATGCCGTATTTTATGTGGAAAAAGAAAATATCAACCAAACATTATATAATTTATGCTAAATTCAATATGAGTATTACTTTTCCTCATTTTATAACCAAACAGCATACACAATTATACTAATTTTAATAAAAATAAACAACTCCCTAACCAACAACAATACGATACATAGTCATTAAGAAATTACAAAGCGTAGTTAATTCATGCCTATTTTTTAAGAAAATAATTTTTTCCCTAGTTATAACAAGAGAGTTGTGACAGAATGACAAATACTTCTTGATCTGCAATATGAGATATTGAAAATTTTCATCCGTAATATGAGATATTGAGATTTTTTTGACTCAAATTCAAATTTAGTGAAACATTTAAAAAAAGAAAAAGACACTGATAGAATACAAATGAAAATAAAAATAAAATTTGGAATATTAAGACACTTTCCTCCAAATTTTCTGCTTTTTTTCATTTTGCCCCTTTGTTTTGAATCAGAAAGCGGGCAGAATTTCCTGCAGGAATATGGAAGCAGTTCATTACTTCAGACTGAAATGGATCCATGAAAACATTCACAAATTGTAATGCTATCAACTGTAGTCAACAGAAAAAATGGAAGCTCCCCAGAGTTTAATCGGAAAATTATACACTTCCTATTCCGACGGCTTACACTTTGCGAAACCAATTTCCGCCTTACGAACTAACGAATTTGATTTAGTAAGTTCATTTTCTTCATACCCTTTTCATATTATGCTATGAGGATTCATATAGCCGACTCAGTTTTAGTTGATTTATTCGAATTTGCTTAAAGTCTTCATCTTTAATTTACCCTTTTCCCCATTGTGTTTTTTCCTCTTTAGGTGCGAAATGTGCTGCAAATATTACAAGGGTTTTCGAGTACAATGTTGTATTGGGATGAATTAGGGCATAGTTTTCGTGTTCGGAGTGGGATATATGTTAGCCATCTTTCGCATACTAGTCTTTATCATGTTCTCAATCAGTTCACTTATGCAGCAACATGTTTAAAGATGGTAGAAAGTAGAATTCACAAGGTTGAGAAATCTGTGCCTTCTCCACCACCCACATTGAGGGCATTTTGTTGCTCTATCTCCACTTGGCTAACAGTAAGTACCTTCTGTTATTTGCACTTTTTGGGTGTTTGTATGTGGATGCATTGATTTATATTGAAAGAAGACAACTTTTTCCTATTTTAAATGGAGCAGTGGTTGAGAAATGGTGCGTTGAAAGAGGAGATGAAGGTGGTCGACGCATGTAGTTTAACTACTCCAACCCTCTTGGGATTGTCAAGTTCTTTATCAAGGTTGGTAAATAGAATCCAAATGAATTACCTTGTGAAATGAAAGTTTTGAAAAATATAGCATGATGTAGTTCAGTTATGCTAGTGCGATTAAGCATAATAAAAAGAAAAAAAAGGTGAAAAATGTCCAAATATACCCCTGCCTGGCATCAGCAATTTGTCTTTAAAAAAGAATAAAGAAAAAGGAGGTTATCAAATGAAAGAAGTTATGGAAAGAAGATGGGAAGAATGAAGATTATATAGGGTAGTCATCATAGAAGTAAATGGAATTTGAGCCAGGGATGATAGAGCTAAACTGGTTACTAAGCAAAGATAGAGGATATTTAGTTGGTTTTTGTTGTGACAGAGGTCTAGTATAGTTATGATAAGCTAAAAATTAGATAAACCAAAAGGCTGGCAAGAGGAATTTTTTTCCAACTATGGAAAGTTACAACTACTAGGAGTTGAAGAGAGAACTCCTAGTACATGTTTTCATGAAGCCCCTTTTCCTTTTGAAATGCCAAGGGAGAGTCCAATGGCTCTCCCCTTCTGCATGCCTTACCCAAAAGAATTTCAACAGCTTACTTGTTTGACTGTTCTTGCTGACAGTTCTTTTTCCTGTTCTTTTAGGGGTTATTAATAGAAGTTCCTAACATGATTTATCAATGCTATTTTAGTTTGTGTGCAGGAGCTGAATTTTTGTTTCAACTTGTGCAAGGGGCCATTCCACAAGCTTATGATGAACCTGATTCTTCTATCTCTGCCACAGCGATTGCTGTGCATATTCTCAATTATTTATATAAGAAGCTGACTGAAGTTTGTCTTGTGCAAGGTGGCGAGGTTTGCAACTGCTTTCCTGTACTGGACATATTTGCTGAGTCTTTCATCTTAGAATTGATTATATGGAGTAAATAATTTCAGGAGGATGCTTACCGGATGATATTACATGCATTTGTTAGTAGTCTTTTGCCATACATTGAGGGCCTTGATTCATGGCTTTATGAAGGAATTCTGGACGATCCATTTGAGGAGGTAAGTTTCTATTGATGGTCGCGTTAATGGAATAGTGATGATTTCATGTAGCTTTCAACATAGATCAGAATAATAGCTTCCAGGAACACGCTTATATCTGCATGTTTCAACATCATAAGAAAGAAAATGGGCACATTTACATTAAACTTGTGAAACTCAGTTATGGCTTGTGATAGTAGATGCCCCGTCATTTTTTATCTGCACACATGTATAAGAGCAAATGGAATACTGAAGATGTTCCTATAATAGCAACTTATAAGGAGATTTGTTCCTCAAATATGTGTATCCTAATCAATCTAAGCTTCTTTTTTTAGCAAAATCTCGTACCACATTGATCATTGATGAGATATAGCTTTTACTATTAAACAAATCTTTTATTTATATGATTGTGATTATCTTATCCATACCCTGATATAGAGGTTTGGAAGTCTCTTGGAAGGTTGGAGTAGGATGGCTACCAAGCTATTTAATGCTATATTAAGAAGTGGCAGGATGCTCGATAAGTGGAGAAAGAGTATTTTAATTCCAATATATAAGAAAAAATGAGATATTCATTAGTGTGTGGACTATCGTGCATTGAACTTATGAGTCACACGATGGAAAGAGTGACTTGGGGATATTACAAGAGTGACCAAGCGATTTTCATAGTTATGTTTATAGAAAACGGTTCAGCAACACCTATGTTTAGACATTGATATTTCTCTAAGACAATTTTATGCCTGTATGCTTTTTATGCAGATGTTCTTTTGTGCTAACAAACGAATTGCAGTTGAGGAGTCTGAGTTTTGGGATAAGAGCTATCTGCTGAGATCTGCAAAATTGAATACTGGTCGTGTCACTGATTCTTTGCTTTCAATAAAGCGGACAAACGATGTGAGTAGAAAAGAGCCTAATGATGTGTCTGGTTTGGCCAAAGAAAAAGAGGCAAATGAGAGAGATTTGGATGTGTGTCCTCTGTTTATCAAAGAGATAGCCAGGGATATTATCTCTGCTGGAAAGTCATTGCAGCTTGTACAACATACTCCTATGACATCCTCAGTATCTGCCAGTGGCCGTATTGCTGGGTTAAGCTTGTCAGAGATCTTTTGTGTCACTTTATCGGCTCTTATTGGCTATGGGGATCACATATCTGGATATTTTTTCCAGGAAAAGAAAATTGTTCCATTAGTTAAATCATTTATTGGAAGGCAAAAAGTAGAAAGAAGTAACAAGAGCTTCCAAGAGATGACATGCTCAGATAAAGAATGGTGTAAGTTCTTGGTTGATACCATGGCTCAGAAAGGAAAAGCTGATCTCCTTTCATGTCATTCTCTTGGAGAGGAAGTAGATAGCTTTGTTGTGAAAGGAGATAAGCTAGCTTCAGATGGAAATGATATTCTATCCTTAGGATTCCGTCCTGAAAATCCAGCTATAACTACTAGCCAAAATTTTCTTCGTGCAAATAGGGATGCTTGGGGTCCATTGAATTTATCTAGAGAGTTTTACCTACCCCCTCTTAATGATGAGGGATTAAGGCAGGCAATATTCGATGGAAGTGCTGGATCATTCGTGGCAACCAAAAGTACAAACTATACCTTCGGTTTTCAGTTTGGTGAATCTGAACGTGATCGATTGAAGGAAGATGTTAATTTTCTGGAGGAGTTGTTCCCCTTTCCAACTCTTCTTCCTCCTTTTCAGGTACTTATATCTTGTAACCTCAGTAATCATAAAAGCAAAAATGGTTTAACTTGTTTTTGACATGCTTAGCATTCCTCACCCTCACTTCCTAAGGCGCTGGGTAGGAAGTCGTTTAGCTGTGATTTGCTATTTAGCCTAATAGTTTCTTCTTATACCAGGTCATATCATATAAATATATAGTACTTTACAGCTGTAAAAACAACTTTCGAAACAATGGATATGATAATGTAGTCTAAACTGTAAATCCATCTGAAAATTTTCTTGTTCAGCCAAGTGCTTTTTGGTTTTCTCACGCTCCTACTTTATTATGGTAGAAAATTAGATGTAGTGCTCTACAGCAATGGTGGATAACTTATTCTGAGACCAACTGCCCTAATTTAACTGATTAAAATTTTCTTCCATAAAGAAAGTCATTTCTAACCAGATTGAAACTGCTTATTATTTAATTGTCGAGGTTGAAGTTTGTACTTAGCATGCCATCAAATTCACCATTACCTTTAAATTACAGCTTTTCTTGAATTTTACAGCACCATCCTCGCTATGCATGACTTCGACTTGCAGTGTTTTCTGAACGCAGCATGTAATTGCATAATTCTTGATCTTCCACCATGCTTCTCTTGCTTCTTCCCTTGGGAATCTGCACAATATCATTTGGGATATCAATCCATGCGCTAAGCATGGGACATGGGTTATAACAGACATTTCTGTGTTATTGACTGAATGGGGTTTCACTATTGAAATTTAACAGATTGGTCAATTGTTGTGGACCTTCAGTTGGAAGTGCAGCTGTGTCAAGATTAGGCTTTTCACATGTTTCTTAAGTAAACTCAGTCTAAATAGTTCATATCAATTCATCTGGCTAGTATATATTGTCTAGCTTTTATTCCATTGTTTGAAATTTAGAAGTTAACATGATTTCTGGAACAGGAGGATGGTCATGTATCAGAGGTGTTTCCTTTTCAGGAAAATAGCACACTTCCTTCAAGGACCTTAAACTGGATTGGGAAGGTTGAACCCAGGAATACTCCGTTGCCTACGGTTATTCTTCAAGAATGCCTTATTATCTTCATAAAAAAACAGGTAGTAGCACGTAGTTATCTAAAATACCTTTTTTATATTTACATGGTTGAGGTTTAATATGTCCAATTGCCTCTTGTTACACACTGCAGGCTGATTGTATTGGCAGGAATATTTTGTCAAAATTACTATCTGAATGGAGACTGCTAGAAGAGCTGGAAGTGCTGCGTGCTATATACTTGTTAGGCTCAGGTCCGCATTGGATTTTATTAAGCTAGCTTGTTAGCAGTCCATCGTCATTGGCATTCTTCACAGGATTATTATATTGCTTTCTTCAGGTGATCTACTGCAGCACTTCTTGACAGTGGTTTTTAATAAACTAGACAAAGGAGAAAGCTTGGATGATGATTTTGAACTAAACACAACACTGCAGGTCCAATTGGTCAACTCAATCCTTTTCCTTGATTCATTAGTTCCCTATTCTGTCGGCAGAACTTTTCTATGAAGATTCTTCTCTTATGTTGTCAAAATGGCATCTAGTGGTAGTATCATTTTACATGCATAATCAAATATAATAGACAATAAATTGAGACAAACATCAATCAACGAAACATCATTAGATAATTAGTCACTAGACTACTTGGTAATTAACATAGACTAAGCTGTAATATAGTGGACAATATTTTGAAACAAATTTCAATTAACTACATTGCCTTGAAATAGATAATTTGTAGTTGCACGAGATTACTTGATAGTTAACATAGATTCAAAGGGCAGCCCGGTGCACTAAAGCTCCCGCTATGCGCGGGATCCGGGGAAGGGCCTGACCACAAGGGTCTATTGTACGCAGCCTTGCCTTGCATTTCTGCCAGAGGCTGTTTCCAAGGCTTGAACCCGTGACCTCCTGGTCACATGGCAGCAACTTTACCAGTTACTCCAAGGCTCCCCTTCATAGTTAACATAGATTGAGTTATCTAAAAAACCTTTACTTCTGTTATTTTAGGTTGAAGAAGCAAGGATAAGTGGATGAGTATTTCAATGTAGATAGGGTTTAGACATAGGAATGGAAGGGTTTTAATACTTCAATGAGGTAAATCAATGCAACATTCATGAATTAGTTGGGAGTAGAGGTGTGCAAAAATCGAACCGACCAATAAACCGAACTGAAAAAAATGTTATTGGGTTATTGGATTAACGGGTTTTTAATGATTTTATAAAAAAATAATCAGGTTATCGGTTCAGTATCGGTTTTTAGTATTGGGTTAACCCATTAAGACGGTGGTAATGTACTATTTTACCCTTCCTAAATATTAAATATTAGTAATAATTTAACATAACTAGACACTATATCAGTACGCTATAGTCTTCACAGTACTTTTACTTCACACTAGGTCGCTTTAGTCTTTACTCAAAACCTAAAGATTAAAGTAAGAACTAAGAGTTGTTCAAGATTGTCTTGTTAGACTACTTGGTTTTAGTTTTAATTTTACTTTGTAATTGTAGCTTTTGCAAGTTCGTAAACGTCTGTAATTTGATTAACATCAGAAATTTCATATTATGTTTTGGTTGTAACATGTAATTGTAGCCTTCGTACTACATTTGCTCTTATTGATGCAATTTCTCATTATCTTTCTTGTTTCAGTATATCAAAGCATTTACAGACTTACAACTGATTTGCTTGTTTCACTGTACGCACCAACTTGTTAGAGAAGTGAGAAGCCATATATTTATTTTATGAGCAGTTTCTTATTGGGTAAATCGAAAATTGAACCGTTAACGACCAAAAACCGATAAAAAATATCTTATTGGTTTGTTATTGTTTTAGCGTATTTAAAAACTAAAAACCGATAAACTAAACCGATAACACATAAAACCAAACCGAACCGATTGACGCACACCCCCTAGTTGGGAGGCTGCGGCGTGTTAAATCGCATTAGTTTTAAAATCGCAAGGGGTCTTTTGACGTATGTTTTGTCTACAGGGAGATTATATGGAACATTGAAAATCCCCAGGGAGTAATACCCATCATATCATTATTTATGTATATGTGGTTTTTCTCTCAATTGAGTAATGCAATTAAACCTTGCCTTGTTTATCGTTACCGAACATCCTGTTTTCCACCAGAAAGGCATGTTCCAACAAATGACGACAATAAGACAGCAGCACTGCTCATATACAAGAAAAGGAAAGAATGTTATTCGTGTTAAACAGGAAAAAGAACTATGTTGCGCGAGCTGATATGAATGTCACCGTTATCCCAAAAAGAACAAGAAAAAAGAACTGTGTGAGTAGGGCTGAGTGACCTCTTTATAATATCTGAAAAGGAGAATAAAAGATCACTTAGACCGTTTGCTTTTCTTTAATGGTTGAGCAGGGGTTGAACTGAAACTACTGCAGTCTTTGACGTCTGTAGAATCCAATTGTTGTAGGTGTTTCCTCTCCTATTCGTCCTGTTGTCTGGACTTTTAAGTTGGTTTCTGCTACTGACTTCTCTAATTTCAGTTCTTTGCGTCTGCAAGTGAGGAAGCTCCTTTGTATTTAACTAACCTTTGTTATAATTCAGGAATCAATCCGATACTCTGCTGATGCCACACTATTAAGCACACCCGATTCATTAGTTGTGTCAGTAACAAGAAATAATGCCACTATCGAGGATTACCAGCATGGTGTGCCTCTTCCAACTTTGACACCTCGCAAGAGTCGAGGGCAAAACTTTGGCATTGATGGTCTGGATTCACTAATGTTTACATACAAGGTATGCTACTTGTTTTGTGGTGCTTTAGGCTATCTGATTTATGGTGTCTTACAACCTTGTCATATTGTGTTAATTTTGAAATGTAACAGGTTCCTTGGCCCCTTGAGCTTATTGCTAATACAGAAGCAATAAAGAAGTATAATCAGGTAGCCAATGAACTGCTGTAGTTCCCCCTTAACGTGCAATTGATTTGAGTGTTATGCCCAGTAGTTTATTGTCTTCTTTAGGTTATGAGGTTCTTACTGAAGGTTAGACGTGCAAAATTTGTTCTTGATAAAGCTCGGAGGTGGATGTGGAAGGTATGCTCTATGTTTTCTTATTTTACTACCGTTAATTTGGAAACCAAATAGCAATTGCTAGCTATTTCAATAACAATTAGGTTAAGTATCCCACATCGTTTGAGGGATAAGCTATTCGTCTGCTTATATGATCTTGGACAATTCTCACCTCATGAACTAGCTTTTGGAGTTGAGTTAGACCCAATGTATGGGCACGCGAGAGGGTTCTTAAGTGTGCGACATTAATTAAAAGATGGGATGTTTGTTTGCTTTATGGTCTTGGACTATACTCACCTTATTAACTAATCTTTTGGGGTTGAGTTAGACCCAAGGTCCATTTCTTTAACAATGGTGTACTTCATGTCTTCTAGTAACTAAATTGTAGCAACTTTGTCTTCCAGGACAGAAGCTCCGCTCCTATTAACCGCAAGCATCATTGGTTACTGGAACAAAAACTGCTACATTTTGTGGATGCCTTCCACCATTATGTGATGGACAGGGTATTCTCTCTCTATCTTTGATAGTATATTTTTTGGTGGATTTTCTGCCACACTTGGCGCACGTTTTGGACTCATGAATGCTGCCTTTTTAATAATGTGTCTTCTTGTATGCCAGTAGACCCTGCCACTTGATTTGTGAAGAAATGTGTTTATAGGGCACTGGTTTTGATGGAAAATTATTGAAACATGGTGATTTTGTTTCTGGAAAGAAGAAATTAATAGTTTGCCTTTATATTATTATCTGTTCTCATAAACAATTACTACTATCAAGAAGGGTTTCAATTTTTTCAAACGAACAATTTGAAGACCTATTGATTCTAACAACTGATTGCAGAGTTGATCATTCGGACCTTTCAATTCATAGATGTGGATCTCGGACCTATGAATGGGGATATTTCCTAGAACGGAAAGATCCATTAGATAATGAACTATTGGTTCTAAGCCATCAATGTAACTGCATTTCTACTTTGTGTATTGTTAACAGAGCTTAGAGCCCTATTATAAGGTAAATGCAATTTCTAACATCAATCAACGCTCTATCTCGGACTAGTACATGCTGCTTCTGACATACTTGATAATATTGTGATTTCACAGAGCTCTTAGAAATAGAAAAAAGTTATGTTCATTATCTGCACTATACCATTAAATATAGTAGTAAAAAGATTGTCCTTTGCAATCAATTGTTGCTACATTTTATGACTCTTTGAGTGTCTCCGACCATGTGACCATGTAGGTGTATCACAGTGCATGGGATGAATTCTGTGAAGGTTTGGCTGCAGCGAGATCCTTGGATGAAGTCATCGAAATACACGAGGCTTACTTGATGTCTATTCAAAGGCAGTGCTTCGCTGTTCCAGAAAAACTGGTATTTTCTCATGGATGCACTATTTATTTGTTTTCCCCCTTTCCCCAAAACATGGAAATGAAGAATCAAGCCATGATGGATTAACCGAAAACAATTTCCTTTTTTCAGTGGGCATTGATTGCTAGCCGTATCAACAGTATTCTTGGATTAGCTCTGGATTTCTATTCAGTACAGCAAACTCTTAGCTGTGGAGGGGCAGTTTCAGCTATCAAGGCAAGGTGTGAAATGGAAATCAATAGGATCGAGAAGCAGTTTGATGACTGCATAGTTTTCCTCATGAGAGTAAGTTCTTTTTCTCCCTTATTCTGATTCTAATCTCAATGTTATAACTACGTTGATATAGGGGACTTGATTAGCTCTTAATATTATGTTGCAAAATCTCAGATTTTATCTTTCAAGCTCAACGTGGGACAGTTTCCGCATTTGGCAGATCTGGTTACCAGAATCAATTACAACCATTTCTATATGTCACATAATGGAAGTTTGATAAATGCACCTGGCTCTAATGCGGTCCCTTCCAAATCAGGAAAGTTGTTTGCAGGCCAAAGAGATTGAAAGAAAACTTGAAGGGACAATGTTGTCGTTTTTTCTTTTTCGATGTACAGTATTTATAGTGAAAAGCCTCTTCTTGCATTTATCAATTGAGAGAATATTCTACTGGTTGGGATGAAGCAATTGTAGGGAAACTGTTGAGAATGCTGTTGCATCAAATATCTGTTGTAGCTTTATATAATACATGTAGAGGTCTTACTTTTTTCCTTATGATAACGAAAAAATCCACGAGGCCAATGTTGCAAGGTTCGAAACTCAATGGATAATGAACATGTGTACCGCTATCCTTATCCACTTAAACATTAGGCTTTTGATTGTGGCAGTATTTGAACCTGTAACTTTAATTACCACGGAAAGACTTGAATATGTCGTGTGCCCAACTATGTGATGCATCACAGGCTGTTCTGTGTATAGTACATCCAATTGATAAAAGAACTTGTGTTGGGGACATTTCTTTTGTACACAAGCATAACATACAGCGTTTAGGGTAGGGTGATAAGAGGATAGAAACCAGGGAGAAGTGAATATAGACAGATGCATGATGCATGCAAATCCCTGATAAGCAGTTAGTTCAAAGCTAGAAATAGAGTACAGGTCTGCTCATAAATCAAAAGTTTCAAAGACAGTGAAAAGCTTTAGCAAAGTTCTACCAAGCAGATTAAGAACATCCAGAAATCTTGAGGCAAAGATGAAGAAAAATATACTGGCAAAAACAAATCCCGAATGTGGGACGAGCTAGAGACTGTAACATGACAATTATTTGTAAAGCTGAGCCAACTCCTGAAATAGAAAACTTTGTCCCACTATAATCTACTTGGCTTTAGTATATGAGATCCAGTAGTAGTACTCCTAAATCTTGAAAAGAAGAAATCCTGCGTTAAGACAATCAACGTCATGTTATAATTAAAAAAATGGTCAACCTGGTTAAGATAGAATTTGTGAAGGAAAATAATGATTAAAAAAAAAATTTTGTTCAAATAAAGTACTCTTAGAAGTGGCAGCATTATATTTCCAAGGTATCGCAACAAATGAAAAGAGATAGAAGAAATGAAGGGTCAATTACAAGAGGAACAACAACTACTACAAAGGGGAGAATATCGTTTCACATCTGATGTGAATGAAACAACTGGTCTAATGGCATATCATATATAGTTTCATCGTCCTGTAGATGTACTAAAAATCGCTTCAATTCCAAACAAGTAGGGGTTGGCAATTACAAGAGGAAGGCGAACTAAAAAGAACAGTAGAGAAAGACTCAGGAGGCATGCAGTTAACACGATCATAAGCACTATGCTCGTATGTAAGCCCCTATAGAGATAAGGGTGAACCAGGAGCATATTTATGACTCTTGTGGCAACAAGTGACATCTCCCATCAAACCATGCTGCTGTGAATGCAGTTTCAATCTCTTATAAAATTCAAAATCCTCATCACAAAAAATATGGTATTCCTATATAGTTGCAATCTCATTGAACGTCCATAAATAAAATCATCACTAAGGCTCTCAATGGTTTGTATTCTAAATCTTAGGAACAAATGTATGTTTCTCATGGTGATAAATTACTGTAAATAAAGAAGTATAACAGCAGAGGACTTGATCTGTGTCCTAACATGTCATGTAATGCAGTAACTACTAAAAAAGGTTACTACAATCTCAGAGGTAAAATGATCATATATCCACATATGGAAAAGATAGTTCTGCTTCAATACTCTTGCACAATGAAAAAAAAATATGTCCGGTCTAGAAATTCATCTTATCTCATTTTGAGGATTTCAGCAAGAAGACTAATTTTACTTATACCGTGCTACCTTACAGAAGAACTAGCCATACCATACATTACAGTCTTAAAGCTGCAAATCTCGATTGCAGCATTTTTCATCAAATGTATAAGCGCTAAGGCAGTTGTTTTCTTTCTTCATCATAGCGGACGGTTTACTTTTGGGAATTTAACATTTGGGTTGCAGATTTAAGCTCAGAATCAAGGCGGCAGTTTCTCTATCAGGAAAGTTTGTAAAGTAGAGTTTTGCTCAGCCTACTCCTTCGTTTTTTGAATGAAGCCCAGCTAGACATTTTAACAAACACCTTTTGCTCAACCATACAACCGAGTTGCACAATTCAAATTCAAAAATGGTTTTTTGCACTAAATTATTCCATCAAACCCCAGGCACTATCAAAGTGAGAAAAAAAAACCAATAATCAAAATTACCTGGGTATTGTCTACCAAGAAGCTTTCTTTACACCCTGCAAAGCACCCCGAGCAGCCAAACCACGGAAAACAATACGAGACATTCGAAACTTTTCATAAACAGCACGAGGGCGACCGGTAAAAATGCAACGATTTCTGATTCGTGTAAAGGAGCTGTTCCTTGGCAGCTTTGAGAGCTTGTAACGATGAGCTTCTCTCATTTCAGGGGGAAGCTCAGGATCTTGAACAAAGGCTTTATACAACTTTCGCCTCAATTCATACTTAGCTGATAACAGCCTGCGTTTGTTATCTTGAATATTTCTCGTGAATTTCTTCCCCAAAGCCACCATTGAATTCATCTTTGCGCTCTCTCTCTCTCTCTCTCTTGTTCGATTCGAGTCGATTTGCTGAAGAACTTCGAGATTTCAGGTTTTTTGCGATCAATGGGTATACTATTAGGGCTTCACTTACAGGCCTTTTTGAGGCTATGTTAAAGGCCCAATAGGCCTAAAGTGGGGAGAAGTAATAGACCCAAGATTTAGAATAGAATTTCCAAATATTATTATAGTTAAACCAACTTTTATGCATTTTTATACTTTTTATATGACGATTGTAACAATCCAATTCGCTAATTAATTGTCTACTTTTGTATCTAGCACGGTTACTTAGATATCGAGCATCTCTTCTATTTTTTTCCAATATGGATTTTTAGCCTAGGTTGTTACGTGCACTTTTTTTTGATAATTATGCATCCTCGATGAGGTTTATCTCACTAACATTTTATTGAAATTTATTTAAATTCAGTTAATATTTGACTCAGATCTATTTTAATGATGTGTAATCCACCTAAAATCAATTGAATATTGAAGTTTGCCCAACGACTGCCAAATGTTGCGCATAAAGGCATTGATACCAAATGTCACAACTCAACGATTAGTTTATCTATTAGACGTTGAATTTCTCTGTACAAGTTACAAGTATTTTTAAGTATACATATATTGATGGAGAGAGAAAAGCGATTAATAGAGAAGATGGGAGAATGTTGTATTTATTAGAAATGAATAGACAGTAGTCATAAGCCTGATTTTAAGTGAAAATTTAATACCTCAAAATTAATAAAATAAACGAGTCCCCCCTCTTTTTGTCAATTCTATTGGTTTTCCACTCGGTGTCCGACATTTGCATTGGGAATTCATAAGCATATTATTATTATTATTTTTTTGAAACTCTAGGAAAACCCACAGCCGCAACAACATTTATCATAGCCTTTGCCCTTTGGGTGAGCACTATGTGGTGAACATTTTGTTGGGTGTTTTCTCTGACTTTCCTAGTATAATTAGGTTTTCCTTTTCCTAAAAGAAAAACACAATGTCTCCATATTTGGCTAGTTCTTTTTCTTATAGGAAAAAGTTTATGACTTTATAAACGAGGCTTATTATTTCTAACTTGGTAGCATTCACAATGTAGTCCTAAGGGGTTTTGAGAGTTTTGTGGGGGGGGGGGGAGAAACTGTGAGATACAAGTGATACGTTATCACTTGTGTGAACCTCTTTGTATTCCGAGTGAATTGTGTGAGGTTATTTCTCTCGATATTTTGTACTCTCATATTTATAGTGAATTGCTCATCTCCTCTTGTGGATGTAGGTCGATTGACCGAACCACGTTAAATATTTGTGTTTGTTTTGATATATTTCTCGTTTTTGTCTTCTTACTTATGGTCTTTCGAGGTTTGCGTTGCTAGCTTCCGCATGACACCTAATAATTTTTTATCCTAACACATTTTGTGCGTACTGGATAAACTCCTCACTATGTAATCGCTCATAAACCACATAGGAGATGTAAAACGCACTAGGTAAACTTCATGCGACGAACTAGAATGAAACCTTTTAACATGTGATTTTGAATTCTTATTAGGTATACATTTTAGCAAGTCCATGGGCGGGACATATTTCCTAATCATAACTAGTCAAAGAATTTAGGTTAATACTTACTTCACACCTATTGTTTACACCAAACGAAGCAATTTAATCATAGCAATGAAAAAATCAAAGTGACAATTCAAGCAACTTAAACTTCCGCGAAAACAACAGAGTTGTAAAGAGAGCACCATCGAGTTCATGTTCTATAAGCAGAAGAAGCTAAACATGCTTCAAATTCTAAGTTGAACCTCTGAATGACTAAAAAGGAAAACATAAACCATCAAAGTTATTAAACAAATAGCAAAAATTTTGAAAAAAATACGAAAATAAGTTCTCCCATGCCTCTTTTTGTCCTTAATTATCATCCGAATCACTTGATGAGTTATTATCTGAATGATCATTTGATGGATTTAGCACAGCTCCAGTGAAAAGCACCAAATTTGAAACGTCTTCCCTTACCATGAACAAGAAAGGGTGATCTGCTACAAACTTTTGCCTAGGGGGTTCATCATACATCGAACATCCCATGTCATCATCAGACACCACAGTAACAGCTGCTGCCTCAGTACCCTTCTCGTTTACTTCGATAAATGCTTTTTGTATTATCCTGTTGATAAAGAATGACCCCTCCGTTTTCACAATCTCTGTGATCTCGATGCATTCTTTACTGAAAGGCAGAGTCAATCCCATTTCCTTCATTGTTCTTATAATTTGTTTCATTGCAGTGTATGTGAATTTGAACTTTGGGATGTAGAATGCATTAAGTGATACGTACCGAAGGTCGAATTTTTGGGTAAAGAATTTCGGATCAGAATCAACTTTTTCCAATAAGCTAGGCAATCCATTTTTTTCAGTTGGAAGGAAGATAAACATAGAGAACTCTTTGTTATCCCCCTTTTTTCCAAATTCATATGGAATTTTAGTAACTTGATAGCCTTCAAATGATCCATAGGTGAAATTGTCGCAGCCAGTCATGAAGGGAACTGAGATTGTGTCACCGTTGAGTAGGTAAAAGTCTTTGTCTCTGGTGCGTTCTTCATTAAATTTCCATGTACCTTTAAAATAGAGGGCGTTTGCTAGAAGGACCGTTGTTTCATCTCTGATGTGCTTGGGCTGTAGAATATCTTTGATAAGGCCTCTTGATGCAGACTCTGCCCAGGTGTTAACATCTTCTACCACCTCATTCTGCAGAATTATACAAAACTCAGTTATTTATGGATTTAAGCATTGTACAACAAAATAGCTTGCAGATAAGGTAAGACGTTTCACATGTAAAGTACGCGGTTCAAATTCCAGCGGAAGCAATAATTAAGCTAGCTCTTAATAGTTAATAGTTTGCTGAAATAATGTCTATGATAATTCAGAGACTAAAGAAGCAATAGATTTCACAAGGTCACCTGAGACGTGATCGAGTTCCAAGAACAACAAACTTATCATTAATGATTCAATGAAATTTAAAAGTTCAAATTCTGAATCCGCCGGTCTCTCCAAAGTCACTATAGAGAACTAGGAATAACAAAAGTGTCATTTGTGATTCAGTGTTTCTAAAATTTAGTTAACTTGTTTCTAGAACTATTTTTCAACTAAACACCAATAAAAAATAATATGTCACGTTCCCTTAAAAAAATTTAGACGCCATATCAGTGCAATTTTTAAATTAAAAATTAGGCAGAAATGTTTGACACTATAACAGCAAGTTCCAAAAAAAAAAGGAACAAATTAAAGCAGCAACTTCCTGTCCTCTTTTTCCAGCAAACAAATCTCAAAAGATATACTAACTTAATAACAACAACAACCTGTCCAATGTAATCCTATAAGTGGATTCCGGAAAGAGTAGATTGTAGGCAAACACTACTCATTTCTCGTGGAGGTAAAGAGACAGTTTTCCTAAGACCCTCAACTCAATTACATCAAACTAGATATGAGAAAAGAAATACAACAGTGTAGAAAACATGACAACTAATAAGACAAGCAATACAGAGCATTGCATTCAGAAAAAGAAAACTGTCAAAATCAAGTCTCTAGAGCTCAAATATTGTAAACTTAATGAAGAGCATCAATGAAGGTATGAAACATATCGACTGAACTGAGAGAGGAGAAGAGGAATTCTGTGAAATGCAAAGCAATGAAGTAGAATTAGAAAAGATCCCTAACTAACTGAATGGAAGATGCCTAACTAACTGAATAGAGGTGTCTCCCCAACTAACTAACTAAATAACAAATTAACTAACTTTGTCAGCTGTACAGATTTGCATGTGATGCATATTATAATCTCAATAAAAACAGTAACAATAACAAAATTAAACAGATAACACACCTTGAGTTTAAAATCAACAATTTTAGGCTCAATTTTATAGAGCGTGTTGGTTAAATGTTTGAAAGAGTCTCTAATTTCATGTGTATGAGCCACCCACATTCCATTAAGGAAACTCAAATCAGGGCCACCATTACTATTGTTCTCAATAACAGTAGCCATATTTAAAAACTTGGAACTTAAATCATTAATATCCCTAACACCGAGAAATCGTAGCATCTGATACAATGTATCTCCCGTTGCACCGGCGGCCATCATGTTGAGTACGGCGTGGAAAGATAGTGGAGAGAGCAATATGTTAGTATTGGAATTTTTAGTTTTTTTAAGATCCTTTTGAATCTCATTTAGAATAATTCGACTTGTGACTTGTGGGCAATAATCAATTTTCTCTTCTTTTCGTTTCGCCATGGATTTGTTGATCAGTAGGGAAGAAAGTTGAAAGGTATAATAAAACCCTAATCTCTACTGATTTCGCAGTTATTCTGAACGAAATCCGCCGGTTCTTTTGCTATAATCCTACTCTGTTACGAGATTTTAGGACGTAAATCACGTCCAACAAAATACGCCCATATTTACGTGATTACGTCATATTTTATAAGAAGATATTTCAATGGACAAGGTAAACTATTTAAGAAAAAAATAGAAAGATTTTTTGAGATTCATGATATATTAAATGGAAAATTTACCTGAATCCTATTAGTTTATTATGAGCTAATTGCTTAGATATACTCTAATTTGCAATATTATGAATATTACTAGATTTTGGTGCATCCAGATACGTTTAAATATGTCAAAATACATGTATTCCGAGTTACATAGAGTCAAAATTAGGTACAATTTGATTTAGATACACTGTATCCAAATGAATTCACTTGTACTTGGGATACAGAGACAAATTTCGCTCGCCTCCCTCCCATCTCGCTCGTCACTCTCCTGTCTATCTGGTATCCCAGATACATGTGAATCACACCGAATACATACAAATAAATGTATCTAGTGCATATCTAGTGTGATTCGCATGTATCTAGGATACATGACCATCTCGCTCGCCTCCTCACCACTACCACCACCACCATCTCGCGCGCCTCTCTCCCAATTTTTTAGTATATCTGATAGCTAAAATGCATTTATTTTGATGTATACTCCTCAATATATATATATAGTAAGATACTCTTAATTAGTAGTAAGATATTTATTATTTCAAAATATAGGTAGAATTAATATATATGATATAGATGTGTGTCTAATAAGATAGTTTCTCCATAAAATAAACTAAATATACTTTTATTGCTTTAAAATAATCAATTTGGTCAAGATTCACCAAATGATTTATTTTTAAGGAAAGACGTTTCAAAATATCTTCGGTCAATAATCCAAGATAATGAGAGATTGACGATGAAGTTACATAGTATTGCAGTAGGTGGATGAAATAGAGGCTCACATCTGGTGTTTTGTGTGATAAAAAATGATGAATTAAGAGCCTATTTGGATGGACTTATTTGAAGCAACATATAAGTTGAAAGTTGCTAATAAGTTTTAAAAAAGATAAGTAGGTGCAACCCAATTTTTTTTTCTATTTATAAGCTGTTTTCAACTTATAAGCTGCTTAAAATAGTTCATCCAAACAAACTCAATTATTTATTGGGAGTATTTTAAGAACAAAATAACTTTAAGTTGACTAGCCAAATATTCAAAAAAATGAAAACATTTATAATCAGCTTATAAGTCAATCCAAACGGGCTATAAAACTTAAATATAAGTTTTACAGGATGGTTGTAGATTAGCTATGTTGTATGGGATAAAGTGTTAGTCAATCAAAAGTACCCGCACGCCCAAATGATGAAAGTAGCGAAAATAGGATTGTTGAATTGGATATGCGGGATACGAGGAGTGATAAGATCAGGAACAAATATATTCATCATGACAAGGTAGAAGTGACATCTGTGGTGGACAAGACGATGAAAGCAAGAATGAGATAGTTCAATCATATAAAAGGAAGATGCACAAATGGTCCGATTAGGGGTGTGCATCGGTCGGTTCGGTTCGATTTTATGTATTATTGATTCATTTTATCGATTTTCGATTTTAAATACACTAAATCAATAACAAACCAATAAGATATTTTTATTGATTTTCAATTTATCAGGTTTTTTGCCGTTAACAATTAGGTTTTCGAGTTTACCCAATAAGAAAATGATCATAAAATAAACATATGACTTCTCACTTCTCTAACAATTTGGAGCGATACACTGAAACAAGCAAATCAGTTGTAAGCATGTAAATGTTTTGATATACTGAAACAAGAAAAATATAGAGAAATTGCATCAATAAGAGCAGATGTAGTACGAAGACTACAATTATATTTTACAACCAAAACATAAAATATGGAATTTCTGATGTTAATCAAATTACACACGTTTACGAACTTGCAAAAGCTACAATTATAAAGTAAAACTAAAATTAAAACCAAAACCAAGCAATCCATCAAGACGTACTATCTTGAGCAATCTTAGTTCTTAATTTAATCTTTAGGTTTTGAGTAAGGACTAAGGTGGCCTACTGTGAAGTAGAAGTATTGTGAAGATTGTAGCGTACTGATATAGTGACTAGTTATGTTAAATTATTACTAATATTTAATATTTATGAAGGTTAAAGTAGTACATTACTACCGTCTTAGTAGGTTATCGATTTACCCAATAATCTAATACTAAAAATCGAAACTGAACCGATAATTCAATAATTTTTTTTATAAAGCCATTAGAAACTTGTTAACCCAATATCCTAATAACAATATCCCAATAAAAAAAATCGATTTGGTTTATTGGTAGGATCGATTTTTGCACACCCCTAGCTCCGATTAATGAGAGGTTGACTACGGTGAGTTTGAATAGAGATAGAGGTAGGTCAAAAAAAGTACTTGGAAAAATGTGATTAGATAAGACATGACAATCTTTCAGCTTACCAAGGATAATACCTTAAATATGAAAATTTGAATTTCAAATATTAGAGTAAAATGTTAGTAAATAATCGAGTATTGTCTAGATATAACATAAAATAGTCATACAAGAATTAGTTACATAAATTGTTCTTGTTGGACGTTAGGTTCATTGAACTCAAATTGGATGTAAAAGATATCGTTCAAAGTATGTATTTATTTATCTATAACTTAAAATATAATGAGTTTACAATTATGTCTTTGAAATGCATGATTTTCATTGTTTTTCTGTAAAAAAAGACATAAGATAATTTTACTTTTGCTACTTTATCTATTGGTTAGTTATTTGATGTTGTAACGTTTTGTAAAGCTACCCAATTTTTTTTTTAAAAAAAAACTCGTTCACATGAATAAAAGACTAGCACGTTCAAAATATGGAACATGTTTTTGATTTTAACCAAAATATGTAAAGTGGCAAGTGGCAACTAGTAGGAACATTCCCTCTAACACACTTTATTCCAAACTAAAAAGACAAAACATAATAATATTTTGTATATTCCTTTCTTTTTCTTTGTCCCTTGAAAGTTTGTAAAAAAATTAAATAAAAGAGCTCATTATGAAATGTCCAGCGATGCTTATGGTGTTTTCCCTTTTGAATATTTGGAACGTGAATCTTCCCAAGGGCCAATCAGCAAAGAACGGCCATCGTATCGCCCGGATAAGATTGACTTGTTAGCTAAAATCCAAAGGATAGAATTTCGATCCGGTGTTTACAATAAATTAATAGAAGAATAACTTTTATCTATATGTATACACTTAATCATATGATTAATTAAACATGCTCATTTGTGAATTATATTGAACATGTAATTGTTATTGTTATAATTATAGTAACTTATGTGATTTGGTTTAAATACCAGGTACAAATACTTATTTATCAAATTATATAAGTGGGAGGTAGGGATGAGAATTCTATTGAATTTCTTTTGTCGGAAAAATTATACTATAACAAATAGCGTAATTTTTTTTTTTTTTGTTGCTGTGATGTATTATCAAATTTGATTACAAAGAAGGATTTTAAAGTGAAATGACATCATTTTATGCAAGACAACGATAGTTGGCCCTCTATCATCTTTGTAGAACTTTAGTTAGAAGGCCTGACTTATTTTTTAGAATTAGAGTTCGACCGCGACTTAACAGCTGAAATGAAGATAAATGACAACTAAATGTACATTCTATATGTGAATCATGTTCTACCAAAAATAGAAGCTTAGAAGTTTGACTTTATTGAATTTTAGAGACTCATAACTTGTATAAAAAGGGCAGTCCGGTGCACTAAAGCTTCCGCTATGCGCGGGGTCCGGGGAAGGGCCTGACCACAAGGGTCTATTGTACGCAGCCTTGCCTTGCATTTCTGCCAGAGGCTGTTTCCAAGGCTTGAACCCGTGACCTCCTGGTCACATGACAACAACTTTACCAATTACTCATAACTTGTATAATCACCCAATTATAATTGGATAATAATTGGTGGATATAAATATGCTGGTTTGATGGAAGTTGTATATATAATACACACCTACTTTGAACTTGAAATTCACATTGTCCAAATTCTTAAATCTGTCACTAACAATAATACACCATGATGGGGATAAAACAAAATACTGTTTAGGACAAGTATTGAAGACTTGTTCATATACTATATGATAGAATTTCAACGACCAACTCCTCATCATTTCCTCTAAATTATCTTGGACAAATGCTGCAACCATTTGGAGGGGCGATTCAGTGTAACTGATAAAATTGATGTCATGTAGTTGAGAGATCATAAATTTAATTTTTTTTGTGTTTTTTTTTCTCTTTTTGGAGCTTTATACATGATGAAAGAAATTAGTATATCAAACTATTTTTTAATTAAATGCTGCTATTCAATAATAAAAAGTTAGGTCCCCCAATTTTTTTAATAAATTGAATAAAATTCTCTCTAACACATCCAATAGACATATTATTGGGAATTTGGTCGTTTGGTACTTTAGGAAGACACTTTTTAGGCAGCAAATAAAAAAGTACTTAAAAGTTAAAAAGAGTTGATAAGGATGGAATTCAAGATTAAGCTTCCAAAACATATTTAACATGTAATTAATCAATTTATAAGCATATTTATCAACAATCAAAAAGTGATTATCAAAGCTTAAAGCCAACTTTAAAATTGACAAATTAATAACAAACAATTACACCACCTTTTTTTTACTTTTTGGTTTTTTTAAGTGCTAATTAGGAAACCCCGTAGAAGCAACATATTCCCTCACTTCTCTAGCAATAACACCCCTCATCACATCCCAAAATCCCGCCGGAAAACTCTCCGTTTTCCTCTCCGGCAACTCATCTCCGCCCATTCCCGGCGGGGCAAGAGACAAAGTCGTCATCGGGTCATCAAATTCACCGCTACAATTATTCATAACAGCGTAATTATTATTATTATAATTCCCTTTTGGACTCTCATCAGCACACAACCCGAATCCAGATCCGGATCCGGATGCGGACCCATTCATTTTCACATCAGAAGAACCCATCGGGTTCTTATTTTGCTGCTGTTGTTGCTGAAGTAATTGCTGATAACGCCTCTTTAATGTCGAATTCCAGTGATTTTTAACCGCATTATCGGTCCGACCCGGAAGTAATCGGGCAATGGTAGCCCATCGATTCCCATATTTGGCATGAGCAGCCAAAATAGCCTCATCCTCCGCCGGAGAAAACGGCCGGTGTTCAACATTAGGACTTAATTGATTACACCACCGGAGCCGGCATGATTTGCCGGACCTACCCTTTATGTATTTACTAATCAAAGACCAATTCCTAGCCCCGTATCGCTCAACAAGTTTCGTTAAAATTTTATCTTCTTCAGCGCTCCATGGTCCCTTTATTCTCTCAGATTTATTCGGGTTTTTACCCGAAAGCGAAGATTCTGATGAAGATGATTCTGATGATGAAGATGAAGTTGAACATCTGTTAAAAAAATCCATTTTCAAAAAATAGCCACACAAACTTTAATTTTTATTTTTATCTTTTGGGTGGGAGGGGAGATTTTTGAAAATGGAGATTGAAGATGAATAATGATGGTTAGTTTAGTGAGTAAGTGGGGTTAAGTGATGTAAAGGGTGTATATATAGAGATTTATGTGAGGCACAAATGCATGAACTTAAGGAAAATGCCTTTATTTTTTAGCCATTTTAGGTAGAATTAGAGTTTTTTGGACTGTGGTGAAGGGTTGGTTCTTGGAAAGTGCCTTGTGTAAAGTTGGTAGGGGTTATAACTTCTATAGAACTAAAAAGGGTGCCTACATCTGCAAACCAGCTGTTTTATCTATTCTTATATATGTTCGGTGTTTGTGGTTATCGTGGATGAATATACTATAAATTATAATTTAATAATAAAATTAAAAAAATTATTCAGATTGAATCATGAATATATCTTTTTTTAAAAAAAAATATTAATCATTGTATAATTCGAAGTAATCCAATAATATTAACTCTTATCTATCTTTTTCAGAATTAACAATTCAACAACTTCGTATAACTTAAACAACTTCAAAGTTAAAAGAGTCTAAAACAACACATTCCTTCAATAACTTCACTATACACTTCAACTTTGTTTGTCTCAATTCTCTTTCACTATACACTATAATATTTTTCAACACTTCTCATTCTTTACTGGTCTAGAATACTCTCAATAATTTGATTAAATTTACATTTGCCTTGAAAAGTTTATGTTAGCAATAAAATATTTTTTATCAAGGATAATTTTATACTAAAATTTAAATTCGAAATTCATAATTAAACATGAATGAATACAATTTGTTAAAGATAATTTTATACTAAAACTTAAATTCGACATTCATAATTAAACATGAATACAATTTGTTATGGACAATCGTTGATAGACATTTTTTAAATGTGATATGAAACAGATTTGTCAAAGCTGGTGATGTTTTGTCGTTATTATCACGTATATTAATTTGACAAATTTAGATATCCAATAATCTAGGGAAGGGAAGATAATTACTATATTTAATATTAATATAAGGTCTAAGAAAATGAAAGGGATTGTGGATACATTGAACAGAGCATTATTATTGAAGCTTTTTAAGTATTATTGCTTCAATTTCACTGCATTTTGTTTTGCCTTATGGAGTAGTCCACATTCATAAATGAATCGTTGGGATCTTTAATTAACGATCTTTTTTTTGTGTACAATTTCCGTACTACAACAATGGTACATAATTCCTAGAAGAATCACAAAAAGGATCAATATTATTACGTCATTCACAATTAATCCTAAAGTTATATCACATGGTTTCTTTTATAAATTACTTGCACAACATCTTGTTACTTCACGAAACCTAAAACTCATCCTCAATACTTTTATGACCAAATCTAAATAATAATATAACAATATATTTTTGTGATTTTTCATAAATTGAGTCTAGATAAAATGGTGTGTACGTAATTTTATTCTTACTTTATGAAGATATGCAATTTGTGTTAGATGGATGTTCAGCTCAAATATGAAATTTTATTTTATTTTGTTTTATACTTGTGTTCTTCCTAAAAAGAGCATCATAACCTTCATTTCTAGCTTTATTAAAAAGTTCTTCCAAACATATTTGTTCATCAATACTTGAATAGAATATAGGTCGATATGTTTTCAACTTGTGTTTCTACGACATGTAAGGCGTAGTGGCGGATTCAAAATTTTGAATAAGGAGGTTCAAAATATGAATAAGTAGACACACAAACTAATCGAAGTGGGTTCGAGATATACTTTATATACATAAAAAAAAATTTTAACTATGAATAAATGGTATAACTTTCTGCCGAAGAGGTTTCGGATGAATCCCCTAACCACAAGATGGCTCCATCCCTGATAAGACGGTCAAGTTATATGCCTATAACAATCTGACCCAATCGTTTAGCTGCTCGTTTTAAGAAATAAAAATATAAATATAAAAATCTCTTGAAAATGTCTCACAAGGTCATAATCGCGTGACAATAATAACATTTATTGATATAGCTTTTAAATCTTCATCGAAATGTTTATTAAAAAATAAAGAACATAGTTGATTTATCATTAAACGCTATCACTTGATTTTAACAATTTTAATAGTAGGACTGTAGGAATCACTATATAAGAAGATTAATTATTATTTTTTTGAGGAATGAGGGCAAATATAGAAATAAAGGAAAATGCTAGTACCAATCATTCTCGTACTAGCTGGGTAGAGTTTTTTTTTTAACATAAAACAAGGGAGCGTTTAAAACATGAGAGGCAGTAAAGCCGGATTAGCTAAGCTGTTTTATCATAATCATGCTTTATTATTAATATTAATAGAATTACTCCCACGCCGTTTTATTAATGGTAAAAAATTCCTATAATTAGTACTTAAACATTTGTTTTAAAAATTAAAACTCGATTGAAATTGTCAAGTTAGGTTACAACTTTTTGACTAACTTTTCAGAATTAACAGCTGGGAATCCAAATCCAGATCTATCTTACCTTACAATCAACGGTTGAGATTAATTGATGAGTTAAAAGTGGAAAAATCAACCAATAAATTTAAGGAGCTTGAGGATGACTTCAAGTAGCTCCACGTAAGAATGGACCCCACTTACAGCCTGGAAAAGAATCTCACGTGATTCGAGTCTGAATTCCTTTGACTTTTGAGTTTCATTTTTGTCTGGGGAAATAAATAGTTTCTGTCCCACTCTCTGTCTTGGCGCGTGTCCAACAGACGATTCTATGTTATCATTATCTCATTTATTATCTCTATTTACGTTATTGGGCTTTAACGACTTTTCTTTCTTCGTAACTTTTATTATTGTTTTACTCTTGCTCTTCTTCTAAGCATTTTCTCGAATCGAGGGTTGATAAGAAATAATCTATCTACGACTTTTAGAATATGGCTAATGTTGTACAATTTATATTTTTAAATTCTAATTATAATATTATGATTGATATATTATTATTATTATTATTATTATTATATATGTGTGAGAGGGAGAGAAGGGGATATCTTCAAGTCATTTTTAATATATTGATAATACTTTTTTATTGATGCAATGTGTACAAGTAAGGGTAAATTTAGTTCACCAGCTAGCAGAATGAGAAGAAATTCCCAGAATGGAAAGAAAAATCGTTTCATAAATGAATTAATAATAGCTGCTGCTTTTCACACACTAGGAAGATTGATGAAAATAGAAAACGTACGTTTGCAAATCTGAACCGAAAGGTATGAGGTACAGCCGCCCACCTGTCAGAAAATTAGCGTTTCAATAATTTTGCGATATGTTAATATTTTTTAAATTTATTATTTAATATTCATATCATCTCAAAATAAAATTTAAATTCACATATTATAATACTTAATTTTAAAATATTTTTTTTTATTTTCAAAAATTTGAACTCAAAATTTTGCGATATTTTAATTGAATATTAAAAAGAAAGAGAAGCAGTTGGGCAGTTGAACAGCTGGACGTCACCGACTACTTGTTTATTTCTCCTATACATGACGAAACTACCTTGTCCTTTCACTCCCTTTTTTCACTCGTAAAATCACTCTTTTTGTTCTCTTATATTATTTTATTTCCTTTATGTTTTTATTATATATACCTTTTTTGCCTGCATGTTCAGCTAACAAAGTAACTATATGAACATTATTATGATTCAAATTGATGTATACGTAATCGAATTCAAAAATAGGAATTTTAAATTCTATACATATTACATGTAAGTTTGAAGTTATTGAATTTGAATGAATTATATCTTGTTATCTACTTCCATCTTTTCTTTAGTTTAGGTAGAAAATATATAAAAATTAAAGTAAAAATTATTACTTAGTTAATTTGACCAAAATTAGATGTTTGTGATAAAAATGAATCTTGCGTAATAAATTTAAAATTGAATTAATGACCATCGATAAATCCCTCTAGGGATTCTTGAATTGTTCTTCAGACTTTAATTTGTTTATATTAACCAGTGACCTTTCTCTAACTCTTTTTGTAATTTTCTAATTAATGAAGTCGACATGTTAGTAGCTCAAGAAAGAAGACAAAAACATCAATGCCTTGCATGATTATTTTCTACCTTTTTTTCTCAATTGTATGAATAGTATAGTGTTTTTTTTTTCAATCTTTGTAGTACCAACTAGTGCTTACAATCATTTTTCTAGTGAAATGAACATAATCATATGCTAATACTAGCTAGATTATTATAATACTGGAGCTTTCTTTGACCAAAAATTTTAAAGTTAAAACTTGAAATTTAAAAAACTTTGAAGTCTTTTAAATGAAAGACTTAAAATCTGATTCAAAAACGTTCAAACGCTAGCTTACACTTTTTGTTGAAAATCTAATACTAACAAGTATAAGAAAACTGAAAAGATAGTGTATGAAGAATCAGTTAAAGTTGTGTGGTTTAACGCAAAATAATAATAAAATTTAAGAAGTTTTACCCATGCAACTACTAATAAAAAATTATTGATAACATAAACAATAAATTAAAAAATAATAAAAAAGTTTCAATATGAAAGAATCCTGATTAGAAATCAACTAATACAGTGACTTATGAAACGTTTATTGACATTATAAACAAATATTTACTATTTATGTCTGAACAATATGTTGTGCCATCTCGTGACCCATATACACTAATAAAATATTAATTACGAGTAACTTTTAATTTGCAAATATAGTACGTAATAGATACCCTGCACGACTTGGACTAAAGTATATATATGGGGTCTAGTACGTATTGAAAAAAAAAAGAGTAGCATCTTGAAAGGGAAGTCTTGTTGCCCATACACAATAAAGAAGTCTGATTGTTAACACTTGAAAGGGTCGTTCAATAGGAGGTATTAAAGAAAATGACAAATAAAAAACATTTATATATATATATTATATTAAATTTCTTATTTGATAGTGTTTAAATGGATGTATATTAATTAATATTGTTATTGGTAATATACAACAACAAAGAATATACCCAATGAAATTCCATTAAGTGGGGTATAGGAAGGGTGAAGTGTACTCATACCTTATCACTATCTTGTGGAAATAGAAAGGTTGTTTCTAAAAGACCCTCTGCTCAATAGGTATCAAACCCAGGTAGAGAAAAAAGAAAACAATGAAGAAGGCATAGGCATTAATTAAAAAAACTGTGCAAAATCTACAATAAAGGAATATACTAACAAAAATCAAAATAGTGTGATAATCGAAAACACAATAAATCACATATGGCAAGAACTACAAGGGTATGACTAGTACTACGACTATTATCACACCACCCTAAAACGTGAGCTCCACTCCTTCCTATTTATGGGTTGTTTGGTGTGAGAGTTAAAAATAAATAGTCCTAAGATAAAAAAAATAGTTCAAGGATAAAATTAGTTCTTTTCTCAGTATTAGTTCTTTTCTAATACACAATATTTATTTAACAAAACAAATCAAGCAATCGATAAAAATAAATATTAACATAACTTATTCCAACTTTATTTAACATATTCAAAATTATTTTCATACACCCTACATCCCGAAAAGATTAATCATCTGCAATATATACTTATGTATTCGAATATGAGATAGGCTCCTTACCAATTAGGATTGGGGAGATGGATAGATTCTCCTTCCAACCAAACTGTCGCTCAGTCTCGACCGTATCCAACCGACCAATAGATCAGTTAGTTAACTCAGTTTGTTAGAGTTTGTTAGAGTTAGTTAAAGTTGATTTGTGTAAATACATGTGTGTTGTACATTCAGATGTGAATCAATGAAATATATTTTCTTCTCTCCCAAGTTATCTTCTTCCTCAGCTTTAATGGCATGATCTCAATCATGCATATTCTGTGATTCCACATGGTATCAGAGCAATGAAGGAGGAGCACAAATAGGGTGAATTTCTTCCACAAGTAGTGATGGATTCGAGGGATTCAATGTTCATCTCCATCTTTTGATCTTTGCAAGTGATTTTAAATACTGTTATCATGACGAATTCAGAAATTTTGGGTAAAAATGCTCCCTCAACTACTTCTACAACTACTTCTACAATCGATTATCATTATCCTTTGTTTCTACATCCATCGAATGCACCTGATTCATTGTCAATTAGAATTATGTTGAATGGATCAGATAATTATACACTTTGGAGAAGAGCTAGGAAGCTCGCGATGCTAGGAAAAAAAAAGGTTTTATTAATGGATCAGTGATGCGAGTTCAGTTTACAAGAGATTTGAAGAGACTTTGGGATCGATGTAATGCCAATGTAGTTTCTTGGATTATATGCAATGTAAGCAAAGATCTGCTTTAAAAAAATGATGTAGTGTTGTTTTGCTCAGATAGTCACTTGATTTGGGAGAATCTAAGAGAGAGGTTTCTAGAACTTTTCAGCTACATAAAGAAATTTTCACTTCAGTTTAAGGCATATCTTCAGTGTCTGTTTACTATTCTAAGCTCAAAGCTTTATGAGATGAATATGACTCAATTATGCCTCCTCCTGCATGTAACTTTCTTAAGTCAAAGGAATTCAGTGAACATTTGGAGTATCAGAGAGTATTGCAATTTTTTATGGGACTTAGTGATAGTTATAGTTAAGATAGAAATCAGATTTTAATAATGCCACAAGTCCCTTCTATTAATCAGGTTTATGCAATGGTGAATCAAGATGAGAGCCAAAGAATTGTGCCAGGAACAAGTAGAATGATGAATGAACAAACTATTTTCACAACATGTATACTTGTAGACTAGACAAGACAACCACAAGCAGAAGAAAGGCTTAAATGAGAATTCATTTTGTGATTATTGTCATATGAAAGGGCATAGCTAGGGAGATATAACAAGTTGAAGAAATGTGATTTTTGTCATCTTACTAGACATGTAAAGGGAAATTGCTATAGACCTATAGGCTATTCTGCTGATTTCAAAAGAAAGAGGTGAGCAAATATAGTCACAGGATCAGCTAGCAATCACTTGTTTAATACTAACAATGTAGGATCACAAGGCTAACAAGAGCTGATGCATTCCAATTAGTAAATATAATCACATCAAGGAGCAGGATATCGATGTTGTAATCACCAGACAATGCAGCAATCTATACAATCTACTTTTGAATCATCTCAGTGCCAACAACATTAGTCCATGTTTTCTCCATGTTCTTCTGGTTCCTCTGGCAGTAACTATGTTCCTTTTGAAAATATGAGTGGAAATGCTAACATGACAGGTTCTTTTTTTTCAAATAAGAAAGCTTTTATTAAATGAATAGTAGATACATGAGTTACTAATCATATGATTAGTAATCATAAACACTTACTGGATGAAGGGTTGATAGACAATATAGGACATGTATAATTGCTCATAAGAGACTCAACAAGAGTTTCACATATAGGGAATTATCATCTAGGAGGAGGTGATGTTTTGAAGAATGCCTTATGTGTTCCAGCTTTCAAGTTTAACCTTCTGTCAGTTTCTAAGTTGACAAAAGACTTAAACTGTAGTGCTATTTTTTTCCAAAATATTATGTCTTTCCGAATCTTTCATCTGGAAAGGTGAGGGAGATTGGTGAAGAAGAGAAAGGGTTATACACTCTGTACTCAAAGGCTGAGAAAGCTGGAATGACCAAGTGCTTTTCAGTAACACAAGAAACAACCGTTCTCATATGGCATCAAAGACTTTGTCATGTTCCTATAAATGTTCTTAAGAAACTTTCTATGTTTTAGTACAGTAGTAAGCATAATTCTTTTACTTTGAAAAATTGTGAAATATGTTCTTTTGCTAGACAAACTAGACTACCATTCCCATATAGTTTAACTAGATCTACTTCTAGTTTTCAATTACTAATGTAGATGTCTGGAGATCATATAAATATAAATGAGAAACTTTTAATGAAATGAAATAATTTCTCACTATTGTTGATGACTATTCAAGATGGACTTGAATTTTTCTCATGAGACTTCAATTAGATGTGTTGATGTTATTAAAACATTTCTTTGTTGAGGTTGAAACACAATTTGGCACAAAAGTTCAGAAATTAAGGTCTGATAATGATGAAGAGTTCTTTAGCCATGCATGTAATGAATGTTTCAAAATCAAGGTATAATATATGAGAGTTCTTGACAATATACACCACAACAGTGATGTGACTATCAGTTAGTTAACTCAATAGATCAGTTAGTTAACTCAGTCAGTTAGAATTTATTAGAGTTAGTTGAAGTTGAGTTATATAAATACATATGTTGTATATTCAGTTGTGAATCAATGAAACATATTTTCTTCTCTCCCAAGTTATCTTCTTCCTCAGCTTCAATGGCATGATCTCAATCATGCATATTCTATGATTCCACAATTTACACTATTTATTTGTTACCATCTTTTTTATATTTTTCACTCGATCTCTAATATTCATATTAAAATTTGATTAAATCTAGATTTACAGCTCAAAATTCCATATTAAAGGTCAAACACTTTTTAATAAAGGTAATTTTTTATATTCAAGATACAAACAACTCAAATTAGATATCTCCAATTAAAAATAAAAGTATTTATTACTCAATTAGGATCATTATGAATGGTTTGTTATAGCATTATTACTGGCTCGTTTACGCGAGAGTCATGCATGGGGCGTACAATTTTTTGTCCTTTGGAATCTTCTTCGTAGTCAACATAATTGGTTACGGTGGTTGTACCATTCTTTTTCTATATAAGTCCAAAATTCATTTATTTTCCCTTCTATAAGTATATTATCAGATAAGACTGGCCATTTTCTTCATGATGAAATTAGTAGTACAGTAGATTATGAGCTGAAATAAAAGGGCTTTGGTCTTGTCTCTATCGATTATGAGCTGTTTGTAGAAAAATATTGCGAAACAATTAATTAAGTCTTTAATTAGGGTTCAACTTTGAGATAGGTTTTTTATAGCTCAAGTAATGTTCACATTTATCTCTTCCTTATTTCATTGTGATCAAAAACCTAGCTATAGGACATAATTTTCAAGCAAACTCACCAAAAGAACTGTGAAACTCGAAAGAAACCAAATGAGGTAGGTCTCCTAAGGCTGGGTGACATGTTAAGTTTTAACGGCCAGCCTTGAGAAACATACCCCATTTAGCTATGTGTTGCATGCGTTCTTGAATTTTCAAAATTCTGTTGTGAAAAATTCTATATGTCTTCAGAAACATTAATATAATTAAATGGATCCACAAAGAAGATAAAGATGGCCCTTTTGTCTCTAAATATTTCAAACTTGTTAAATTGACCATTCAACTTATAAAACAATACAGAGAAGATCCAGCTCATTAATAATTAATTTTTAGAGTAATATTTTTGGATCACTAATAAATTTTAGCATCTAATAGTACATTTTTCTTTTGATATTTTACCATTTATGTGAAGTACTTTACCTTAGTTTTATTCACGAGACAACTTATATTTTATAAGGTTCCCTTCATCCTATCCAAAAATACCACATTAGACTTGGTACAATGTACCCATTGATATTCTGCCAAAAGGATCTTTGCACATTTAGTCCTCCTTTAATTCTATTTTATATCAAATGTCTCCTAATTTTGGTACAATCTTGCTGCTTTTAGATACGCAAATGGATTGAACATACTTGTACGGTGTACCTTCTGGAAACTTTACATACTCAAAAAAAACATTTGAAATTAATGCCATTGCCAAGAAGGTTCCAGTAGGTATTTAGCCTATTATGAAATTTAAAATGTATATTTTTTTATTATTATTAAACATTTTCCAAAATTGTCATTTGGTTTATTGGTTTTAAGGAATTCCCAGCGTTTTAGGTTACAAATTCAAGGAACTATGAATTTCTTCAAATCCGTTTTTTTTAAATATATATCAAATGTGGGCAGGTCATATATTTTTTCCATTTTCACCTAACTCATTTTCGACCCGATTATATCTAATTCGACTTATCTATTTGACACCGTTATGGGTGAGCATCTTTCATTTTATCCTTTCTTCATTTTGAATCGAAAGTAGAAGAGTTGAGTTAATTAACAAAATATCCAATGCAAGTAATTACTTTATGACGGATATCCATTTTTATATATCCATATCAAATGAGAGCAGGTTTATGAAAGGCGGGTTCATGTGCTACAGGGCAAGGCGAAAACAACAAATTATGCTATGCGGGTGGGACAAATTAGAGTAATTTTGGACCTACATTGTTTGAAGGTTAAAGGGTCAGGTTAATTTTACCTGTTCTAGCTCAAAAATATAATCAATTTTGCCTTAGTCTTGAGGGGAATATGGCATATAATGGGTGGAGTACAAAATCTTGTCCTTTTTCTCTTATTCCTAGTCAACAAAATTGGTTATGGTAAGTAGTTCATAGTTGTACCATTTTTTTTTTCTCTAGCAGTTGGCAATTTACTTTTGGCTAGTTTTTTCTTAGGCCCGTGACGGAGTCAGGTCAATAGAAGTATCGATAAATTTTTAAATTAGGATTACATATGATATATTAGGCGAATTTCACATTTAATTGAAAGTGAAAGTGAATGATTTTAAGCTCGATAATGACATAATTCAAGGAAAAAATCCGTAAAATTCAGTAGGTCAAAACCAAAAAATACATGTTATATGAACTTGAGTTATGATATCTTTTATCTGATCATTTTAATGTGACTTTTCTTCATAGATAATATTTGGAATATGTTTAGAAATCAACAAAATATTTCTTAATACAATCTGATCCATAAACTCTAATTACATTAACTTCAAAGCATAGAATCTGAATTTCAAAAAAAGAGAATTGAGAAATATTTCGCTATTTTTCCCAAGTTGGATTAATGAAATAGCTAGAAAAGAAAGGCAAAAAACATTAACTTGGAATATTTTCCTTTTTAACCAAATATTATCCAAAAGACCTACTAGACATCTTGTCTCTATCGTTCATGAGCTGTTAGGACAAAAAGTCTTTGGGTCAATTTTGAAATTGATTTTTTTACATATATATACTCCAAAAATCTTTACAATATTGAAGTGAAGGACCACAGCCATGACTTTAAAGAATATTCACTTTTATGAGTAACTGATTATTCTTTTTTCTCTTTTTGATTGAAAACGTGTTAATTTTACTACAGTAGTAGAAACATTATTGAGGAACATGTTTATTAATATATTTTTCGAAATAACAAAAAGTTAGTAGACAGCGTCAGCCTTAGTGGTTAGGAACTTTATTTGAAACTGTGAATTTATTCACATCCTAATCCCACATATGAAGTCTAAAAAGTAAGGTGAATTTGCTTAATGAGACGATATAAATCAAGAATCTAAGGAAAAAAAATATCTGTAAAGGATATAATCAAGAATATCCGGACTAAGCACGTGGATGAATCAGAAGATGACATGTGACAAATAGGAAAAAGATCAGATGTGATTCACCATAAGTAGCGTTCAATCTTAGCCTCAAACATGGTGCTCCCTGGGATTTACCTATAAATATATCTTTATTTTTCATTTGTAGGACATTTGACTATCATTTATTCATCAGTATTACACTAAAGGTGTATATTGAACGTCTTTGTAACTAAAATACAACAAATCCTTGTTTTGTAACTACGCAGGAGTACAGTCTCAACTTATGACTCTTTCATTTTATTATTGTTATTTGATTCATTATAATTAATTGAATGTTAATTGTACATAGTTATAAATCATACAGAGCGAAATTAAATCTAGCAATAATTGCGGCGCCAAAGAAATTATATATTATCTTCTTTTTTTATCACTACATGTTGTGAAATATCATGATATAATAGTACATTACGTAACTTTGCATATTTTACCATTTATAGGAAGTGTTTACATTAGCTTTAGACAATAATCTTTAAGGTTCCCTTCATCCTATACAAAAATCTCACAAAAGTCTTAGTACAATGTACCCATTGATACTTATTAATTTGGCCAAAAAAAGATCTTCACAAATATTTATTCATCTTTTTTATTCTCATTTTCTATCAAATGTCACCTAATTTTGGTACATTTTTGCTGATTGTAGATACGCAAATGGATTAAATATAACTGTGAAATGGAAAGAGAATCAAACAAGATACGAAATATGAAATAAACAATATATAAAATGAAAATTGGATGAGATATTCATTCATCAATAGAGCTCTTTCACATGCCTTCTGGAAACTATAAATACTGTTAAAAAAAAATTGAAATGTCATTACCAAGAAGGTTCCAGCAGGTACTTCATATAGTGTGACATAACTTCTTTTTTTCAACCCATTTGACCATAAATATTAGTATTTACTTTTCGTCCAAAATAATTTGTTACTTTATTTGATAAGTATTTGTGCATGAAATTTTTTAATTTGACTTGTAACCTATGAATTTCTATTTCACTTTTCAACTTTGAAAATATAGTTGTTTGAAATTGCATACTCTATCTTTAGCTTTCTTTTTTCTTTTGAAGTGTGTTTGATTCATGAGAATGCTAACATTTGAGATCAAGGATAATTGCTATTATACTGTATAATAGTGGGATAAATAATTTCGCAACTAACTAATACTTAGAACAAGGCAAAAATGGCATATCCCTTATTCCTAGTATCAAACGACACATTCCAATCAAAATAATTATGTATCATATCCCTTATTCCTAGTATCAAACGACACATTCATGTTACAATAAAGGAAAAATTATGGAACAAAGCAAAAATGGAAACATATTTATCCCACTATCCCCCCTTCTCCCCCCTCTCTTTCTCACTCCCTCTCGCCCCTGCCAATAAGAAGAAATACATTCAAATATATTATGTATCAATTGTATTAAATCAAATATAGGTGAGCGATTTATATTTTATATCAATTGTATTTGAAAAAGTATATTTGTATTTTGTATCAATTATATTTGTATTCATACAAATACAACGCATTCATCCTTTATGTTAAATGTATTATTATGTATCAATTGTATCCAATCAAATATAGGTGAAAGATTTGTACTTTATATTAATTATATTCAAAATATTCGAAAAACAAAATATGTATTCTATATTTTTGTATTCGTGATACAATGAATCCAACATATATTCATCCTCTCTCTTCCCTCTCTCGATCTCGCCCACCTCTCTCCTTCTAATATGTATTTATTTTGATACAAATTAATTTGTTTTTGTATTTTTTTTCTCCGAAATTTACAAAAAAATACAAATGTGTAGCAAATTAAAGTGTAGCTGCAAAGTGTAATTAGCAAAATTGTAGCTAAAGAGTCCTACTTAAAGCCTAATATTTGCTTTTTTTGAAAGTTTCCCTACAGTATATTGGGCATTTCCTGCTGATTCATTCCATTGAAAACTGTATTGGGCCTTGGTAATTGGACTGTAGTCCAAACTGAGCAGTGGGCTATACCAATTTAGTGGGATGGTAATTTTCAAAAAATAAAATAAAAAAAGGAGGTCACTAGTCCTGTCTGTCTATTTTGAGGCCCAAGGAAAAAGGCCCATGAACTTCTGGTATATGTTGGTCCAACATGTCTTGCAGGGAATGGAAGAGGCCCATTTTCAGAGGTCACCCGTTCATTTTGTCGGGGGAATTTGCACAAATACGCTATTTTCGTATTGACATTTAAAAATTGTTCATATGTTGATCGTCAACTTTGACATGCAAATCATAAGTTAATAAATTAGTAGGATTTCATGTTGTAGTCAATCGTTGGATAACTTACTAATTCTACTTGTTTATCGTGATTTAATTTCTAGTTGCTACTCATGGTTGCATCATTAAACTTGTTCCATTTATAAATTATCATGATTTTAAATTTCACCTATAAAACATATAAAAATAGACTTATATAAAAGTAGAGAAGATTAGAGGGTTCTTCTAAATTGAGACTCTTCATGCGAAATTATGTACTTCAAAAAATCCTAATCGTGTTATAAAATAAACTAACTTACCAAATTAAGACGGAGAGAATAAGAAAAAGAGAGAGACTGAGAGGAAATTTATTTCCGTGTGTATCTCACTAATTCCTATATCTAATAACTCCTTTTATAGCCAAAATCATGTACAAATTGAGTCTTCAACTTGGAGACGAACAACTAGTGGCAACATAAAGGATGATAGTGATATCCATTAATATGCAACAAGCCGTTGGTAGTGAAAATGAGGTGAAAAGATGATGTTTGCCACTTAATTTTTGAAGGTCGGGGCTAGCAAAAATGCGTTATGGTTTGAATTATAAATTGGATCAAAATTTAATGGGTATCCTAGTTGGCAGGCTTAGGTGGCAGAATTAGTGTCATGTGGCATGCCACATCATTACTTTTAATTCTTAGAAAAATTTATGATCTTTTGAAATAACAGCGAAGATAATTTTTTATCTCAAAATATAACAAATGATATAAATAATCTATTTCGCATAATTCAAAAACAGTTTTTACCCTTTTTCATTAATAATATACCAAACACCAGGGGCGGAGCCACAGGGGTGCGAGGGGTAGCGACCGAACCCCCTTCGTCGGAAAATTACACTATATATATACTGTGAATTTTTTTATTCATGTACAAATATTATTTTTGCATCCCCTTAACAAATGAAGATTGTGGATCAGTGGATAAGATGCCTGTTATTGAGCCCATGGTTGCGTGTTCGATTCTCAACAATGACATGTTTTTTTCTGTTTTCATCAGTCCCTTAATTTTCTTGAACCCCCTTATCAAATATTCTGGTTCCGCCCCTGCCAAACACAATTAATCATGTAAGAAAAAGACATGACATTAAAGCTACAAACGCAGACCAAAAAATGAATACATTTCGGAATGACGGCGAGACTTGATCACTTTTCAATGAACCTTCCCAAGGGTATTACTCCCACCATTCTAAAATAATTAAATTATTGAAGTATGACACATCTTAAGTAAAAAATAAAAATATAAATTAGTCATATTTTTTTTAAAAAAAAATTCATGCTAACTCTCAATACTCATTTAATTTATTTTTAAAACTCAACTTTGAAAATTTAATTAATAAAGAATAAAATTAAAATAAATTTCTAACACCTATCTTGAACAGTGAACCATTTAATTATTTAGAAATGGAGAAAGTACCTATTATAACCCTACCATGTTGCCATGGACTTCCCCATATGTAACATGTGTTGGGATTTGGGAAAATAATACAAACACTAACAACAATATATTCAGCAAAATTCCTAATATAAAGAAGATTTTTTTGTGTTTGTAATTCACCAAAAAGGTTTACAATAAATCTTAAGGGGTCAATGAGGATTTAATGAGTCAATTGCAAGAAAATCAAAAAGAAAGGTGCATATTGTCAAAAAGAAAATACGTATTTTACGTATTTTAAAAGTTATTGTCTTTTTTAGTAACTTTTAACAAAAAAATGCGTATTTTACCTGAAAACGCATATTTTATGCATTGATTAGAGCAAGAAGCGTGTGACTTAGGCAGTTATTGAGAGGATCTATTCTTGTAATGCATATGTACAGATTCATATGTAATGAAGATAATTCCTCTGCATACAGTCTCTATCGCAAAATTCTGTTTCTTCATTCTTGAGCTTCAAAATATCTTCAACTCTAAATCCATGGCTTCACCTATGGTTGCTGGATTTTACATTAATCGACCCGTTTTGTTTTGCAAACCCAATTCTCATGTGTTCGACATCATTCTCTTTCTAGCTCTTTATCGTTTTAAAAAAAATATAATTAAATACAAGGAGGAGAAAAAATTCTTCCCACACAACGAGACACATTTTGCCTTTCACATGAAACGAGGAAGGATAAATGACAAAGGGATCAACAAAAATAAAAAGTGTGGAAAAATAATACTACCTCCGTCTCATATTAGATGACACTTTTAATTTTACATGGTAATTAAGAAATTATTAATACATTGAAAGATTTTACCATTTTGCCCTTTATTTATATCATTCCAATATATATAGAGTATAGAAATAGCTAGTATTGGAAATTATTTACATTGAAAAGGCTATATTAATTGTAGGGGTAAAATATGAATAATTTAATTAATTTTATCGTAATTTAGTAAGTGATCAAATAATATGAGATAAACATTTTTAGTAAGATATCGCAAGTTAGCGACTTGTCAAAGCTTGGTGGTAAGTTTTATCGGAAAAAAAATATTTTTCAGCGGGAGTCTCATCTGGGTGGCTGATTCATATCCATCTAATATGGAACGAAGATAGTAACTTTGTTCATTGCATTAAAACAAAAGAATAGAGACTAATAAGAGGACTAATTCCAACAACATGTGTCAATTCTTGGTTACCACAAAACACAAATACCATCTCCATTTTTATTTATATGTCACCATTTTAGATTTTACGTATATTAAAAAAATAAGCAAGTTTACTATTTTACCCTGATTTAATGTTTTTCTGAAATCAAATTTTCAATCAATGAACATAAATTAATTAAACCAATAAACATAAATTATTTACTTAATTATATATATATATATTTCAAGGCTAATAACTTACTAGGGTAAAATAGAAAAAATAATATCATTTATATATTAATTTTTTTAAATGACATACTAATGACCGTATATTTTTACTAAGGATGACATATAAATAAAAATGAAGGGAGCACTTGTAAAAAAAAAAAGAAAAAAAAACGAAGACAATATTTAAAGATCAATCACAAAATATTTAATTTTATTTAAAATAAAACTGAGAATAATGATTAAGTGATAAACGTATATATTAAAAGTATTGCAGTGATTTGATCTAAACACTACATGTGCATTAGTTTTATCGCTGATAAATTATATCCTGTCTTCTTCTACAATTCAAATAATATTGTAGAACAAGTTAAGCAAATTTTGTCCCTTTTGATATTATATTATTCCAATCCTACCTATTAATGTTTATTATTTAACAAAAATGATGAAAGAAGGAGAAAGTAGAAGAAAAGAATGATTTGGATTAAGAAAGTTTGAACAAATGGACAAAAATGAGCAATATGATATAATTAGTTGAACAGTACTAAATATCCTTGATTCATTGCATTGTCGTATTTTAGGTGTAAATATTAATTTAGGAGATTTACAGGTTTTATTTTAGAGAAAGTAGATTTACAATAACGTTCATAATTCGTGTTATTGGAGGGCAGAAAATCCTCACGAAACTGATGAATTTCTATATATCCACAATCTTGAAATCCTTTAACAGATGCAGAGTTTTTTTATTGAAGATCCTAATCGTTGTATTACGGTGAAAACATATCATCTTCTCAATGCCATATTTATCAATATGTTATAAATAGAAGAGAAAAATTATCATATTTGTCCTTCGTTATATATACTTTTTCAATAAATTTATCTTTTTTATTCAATTTTAAGGTTATATTTGTCCTTGTACTCTAAAAAAAGGGTCATATTTACGCCTACGACATTAAATCATCATATCTTCAATATATTTGCCCTTTTCTTTAAACTTTAGGGGTCATATTTACCCGTATACTAAAAAAAAGGGTTATGTTTACTCCTACGATATTAAATCATCATATATGCCATGGGACATATTTTTTTTCAATTAAATCTATTAGTCCATTTATTGGAGAAAAAGGAGAAAAATATATTAACCCATTTATTAAATCAGTTAGTAAATTAATTTAAAAAATATGTCCCGAATATGTGGATCCTCTCGGACATATCCCCCCGCCCCTCAAAAAAAATTAATTTACTAAATTATTTAATAAATGAGCTGATAACTTATTTAATAAATGGGTTAATATATATTTCTTCCCAACAACTGGCTAATAGATTTAATTGTAAAAAATATGTCATATAAATCACATAAGAAAATTAAGATAGAAGATGAGAATTATCATCGTAGGGGTAACTATGAGTTTTTAAGAGTAAAAGGGCAAGCATAATTCTAATAATGGGAGAAAAAGGTCAAATATATTAACGACATGAGTATTTAATGTTGTAAGAATAAATATGATTCTTTTTTAGAGTACAAGGCAAATGTGACTCTAAAATTATATGAAAATGACAAATATATTAAAAATATATAATGAAGAACAAATATAATTTATTTGTAAGAGTACAAAAACAAATATATCTCTTATTCCTAAATAAAATTAGTTAGGAGGAAAACAAGCTAATAGGATAACGAGCGTAGCAAAAATAGACCCAACCTATAATAGCTATTTCCAATACAAATGTGTTTTTTTAACAAATCATCTAGAACGCACAGTCAAGACACTAAACACATGCAAGATTTGCAATTTTGAGCATTTCTTAATCTTGCATTAAACCTTCATGGGAAGCAATTAGGACATGTGCCCCGAGATGATTGCATTAGAAATTACAAAAATGTTTATTTCTAGGCTAATATAAATCCAACTTTATTTTTTTCGGTTAATAAACCTTCTGCCTATGTTTTTTAACGTGTCTTGTTATTGTCCATTTTTATGGGTGTTTTTTTTTTCTATTGTAAAAACACCGCATATAACGCAAGACCCTAAAGAGGTTGATATATATATATATATATAATACCACAATAATTAGGGTGAAGTGATAAATATTTTTTATTTTAAAGCAAAAATCTTGGATTTGAGCATGATTTTGCGTTATATGATTTATCTTCAATGTGAAACTTTTTGATATAAATTTGAATTTAATCAAATATTAATACAAATATCGAACATTAATTAAAAAACAAATAAAAAAGTGCACATACGTAACCAGCACATGACTATTTTTCTTTTAATTTCTTTTTATTGATTTTAACAAAACGGACAATATGTTATGTTGCACTAAAAAAATTTTAAGGGCCAAACTAATACAAAATTTAGTTTAATGGGAGGCTTAGAGATTATTGTTAAGTGTCTTTCACAAACAATATTAATGGTACGTCTGGTGGGCTAAAATTTTTAATTGTTTTTTCTAAACAAACTCAATTAAGTAAGATACCGGTCATATTCAGCTTTGTATAATCTATTTATTTATTTACGTGTGGATAGAAATTTGGCTCTTCTAGAAGTTCAAAAAATTATATCTACACACCTAATTTAATAGAACTATAATAGAACAATCATACACATCAAGTGGCAGCAAATAAATACGAAAATAATAAATTCCCTACTTTTCAAAAATGGCATTCTGTCAAATTTGTCATTTATTGGCGTAACACACAGCATATTTTGTTGACACCCAATACCTTAATTTACTTCTATTTCTACTTGAGATAAAAATATATATAAGTGTTTGACTATGGCCAATAAAAAGATCTAGATGCTTGATTAATATGTATAAAATAATATTGTCTTTACAAAGAAATTATTAAAAATAGAATGGCATGAAGAACAATTTCGATAAATTTTGATGGTGTGATTTTGATTTGTTTCTTTAAAAGTTATATTTAAAAAATAATATGCATTTTATGTAAAATAATCTAGCACCCGATTCATTTTTTTAAAAAAGTAAGTGAATAACATCAAAGTTGTTTCCTCATGTCGAAATTAATATCTTTTTTTTTCCTAACCTCTTTTTATGAGTTTCCACTTTTTTTGGCTCACTTAGGGACTCAAAACTACAATTTTAAGATGCAGACGGAGTGCATTTATCACTTGAGCAATTTTTCTATCCGTCGAATGCAGTGGTGGAGCCACCTTGTGTCGAGGGGTTCATTCGAACTTTTTTTGGTAAAAAATTATACTATTTATAGGTTAAAATAATTTTTTATGTATATAAAGTAGATGTCAAACCCCCTTCAACTAGCTCGTGTGTCTACTTATTTAGATTTTGAACCATCTTATTTAATATCCTGCCTCCACCACTGATCGAATGGTAGATTTTGAGAGGAAAAAATAAGAATATTCTTCAAATTAATAATCATTCTTTAAAAAACTATTTAAAATATACTTGATATTTTCATGATTTTTGAGTGACTAGAAAACAAAGAAAGACAGACATCTCAACTAACAAGACAAGAGAAAAACGAATTTATAATATATGATATTAATTTAATGCAAAAACAGAGCATATATAATAAATTGATATTGATGGATCCATATTTGTCATTTATTAAAGTCTTGCGAATTGTCAAAAAAATACTGCACGTAATGTTGACTAAATTGTACCACTAGCAATTTTTTGTCTTCGAAATTGCATATGCTCATGTTTTCCCCTATAGATTCATTTGCCATGCTAGTAGAATGTTCAGGAAAGAGAGTTGCAAAATTTTCAATTATTATAATTTGCCAGCTATTATACTAAAATTTATTCTGTCAATATTTGAAAACTATATATACATATATAATAATTTCTTGCAAAATGTAAGATTAATTCTGAAATATAGTTTAATTTTATTCATCAAAGGTGTGAAAAAGGTTTATATAACCGAATCAATTATAAGCAGGGGCGGATCTAGCATGTAATTAGGGGGTCATCCGAACCTCATTCGGCGAAAAATTATACTATTTATACATGATTAAAATATTTTTTTATGTATAAATAGTAGATGTCGAACCCCCTTCGGCTAGTTCGTGTGTCTATTTTTTCAAATTTTGAACCCCCTTATTAAAAATCCTGGGTCCGCCACTGATTATAAGGCATTAGAGTTAAACCTCTAAAAATGACAGGCTGATAAAAATAGAAATAACTAATGTTCTATAGTAAGTAGGTTAAACTATCTTTTTCTTACACATTTTCCTTCTTCACCCTTTTATATTCGACGAATGGATTAACAAATGATTCAACCTCATATATACCCGTTTAAATATAGTGGATAACAAACACGTTCAAGAATCGGTATGTATTTAAATAGTAGGAGCTAACAGTTGTTGATATGCTCATATTGTGACGTTATTTTTGTTGCCATTGAAGAAGAAACAATAAGAGCTTGGATAAGCTTTTTTAAAGTTGTTTATAAGCTGAAAACTGCTTATGTTAAGTTAAAAAAAAGGCTGAGGTAACCCAATTTATTTTTTTGGATAAGCTAAGTCAAATAAATTTAATTATTTTTTAAAATTTATTTTAAGCACAAAATGTATTTAAGTTGGCTAGCCAAAAATTCAAAAAAACTGAAAACATACTCTAAATATATCCTTACAAAAATCACAAAAAGTAAGAATTGCAATTGTGCAAACCTATAAAAATTTAAACGTGATAATAGAATAATAATGCAATATAATAATAAAAATGTTGTAGTTGTTATTGATCAAGAACTCAAAACTTTTGGTGCAATCGCCTAAAAAGTGAGAGCTAAATTTTACTAAAAATTATTATTAGTGTATATATATTAAAGTTAAATCCTTTATGAAAAAGGAATTATTCATGTAATCCAGCTTACAAAAAGTAAAACTTACATTGGAATATGGATATGTGTCACTACTTTTTTTTGACAATAGCCACTCCTTTACCTCATAAACAAAATAACTAACATTACATAAACAAGAAGGAAAAAAAGGAGACAAATATTGTCTATACAAAAAAAAAAAAAAAAAAAAAAAGAACAAATGGAATTAATAACAAAGGGAGGTGAACGAAATATTTATTTTTTTCGTGATAATCCGAAGCCATTAGCCAATGCATGAACTGCGGGATTAAAAGCCAGTTGCCCCAAAATCCCCTGTTTATATGGCAAAAAAGTCTTCTTTTTCAAATCTGATGAAAGTGCTCTGTTTACTGTGTAATGCAATTCATGAGCTGAAACTTTTCCCTTTTTTGTTCTTGCTGCAACAATTGATGATTTAGATGATGATGGAGAAGAAACAGAGCTTTCATTTCCCTTTAAGCTCGCATTTTTCCCTTCTCTGTAACCTGCAGCTGTATATTTCTTCAATGGATCTTTATCTGATGCTCTCCCTTCTGATGCACTCCTGAACAAGAAAAAATCTTTGAATCTCCATTTTTTGCTACCTTTAGATGATGATGAAGACAAAATTGAACACATTGAAGAATTAGATTTTGATGATTGCTTTTTAATTTCTCCGTCTTCTTCGTCATCCCAAGGATATTGTGAAATTCTCATTGGTGAAAGTGACCTTGCTGATCTTCTACTTGACGAATTCGACAACCCATTCGATGAAACTCTCTGTTTTCCCCTGCTTTCTCTTTCTTTTGTACTACTTTTTCTTGAATACTCTGTTTCTTGAACTTTTTTGTTTTTCGGAGAAAATCCTACTCTGTTTTTCTTTTGAGTTTGTAAAACAGGGGATGGTTTGATCATGCCACCATCAAACAATTCTTCAGCTGAAACAGAGCCAATACCCAATTCTTGGCTAACATCGAAAGCAAATTCATCAACATGGCTAGTAATTTCAGCCTTATCATCAGCATCATCAGCAACGAATAAACTTTCATATTCGCGATAAAAATGGGAGAGATGAGTAGGGCTGGGAGGAGCACTGAAGTAAAAATCCCCATTAAAGGGCTTTGGTGTTAATGGTGGACTAGTAAATGGGGATGATCTTGCACTATTGAAATCGAAATTATCCATGTCGTTAAATGGAACCATAACTTCCATTTTTTTGCCTTTTGCTGGTTTCTGTTTGTGAGAAGTAGCAGAAACAGAGAAAAATGGTGTTTTTAAAGATGTTTATATAAAGAATGGAAATGGGAGAAGGCAAGATTATGGAAAGAAGAAAGAAAGAGAGGAGAGCTAAATATTATTGACTAATGTAGGGATAATGAGTTTAATTCTAATCGAGAAAGAGCCGCCTTTTATTACCTTTCTAAACAAAAAAAACTTGTCATGTTTTCTTGGTACACATGTCTTTTGTTGATTTTTACGCAAGGGTAGGGGAAAGGCGATTTAAAATTTTAAGTTTATAAATAATAAATTTTTAAAAATTAATTTATTGTGTTCCAAATAATATATATATAAAAATTGAAGTTATTTAATCTCCTCCTTTGAAGGTAGGAGGGTGGCTAAAGGATTCAATTTTTTTTCGACGAAAAATTCTATTATATATATATATTAAATGTTGAATCTTATTTGATTGTTTATGTATTTACTTTTTTATATTTTACATTTTTTTAATTAAAATACTGACAGTGTTTGTTTAAAGGTACATGATGACCCACAATTATATTAATTTTGGATTGTCCTTCAAGCGAAAGTTTTAAAGATAATTGGAAAATGACATGAAGAAATACATATAATTGAAGAGGGTAGAGCCATGCGAAATGAGCTTCATCATCTTGTATTGATTTTTTTTATTTTTTTTGTAATTACAAAAAGCACCCTATAGTTTACAGAATTATATTGGCCTCCTCGTAGTCGTAGGTCTGTCATTTGTGTTAAAATTATTTTTTTTGGTTTACTGTTTGTATCCAATATTCAATTCATAGCCCCAATCAATTTAAATTTACATCGATAAATCTTTATTAAGATAAAATGATCGTTATCAAAGGTGGCTCCATTTTATTAAAGTATCGATATGAAATCGTTGTGACCAAGTAATCTATTGCTTGGAGGAGAACTAAAAGGTAATGAAGTTTAAACATTAAAATAGTAGGAGTTATTAATGAAGAATATTTTATTTCTTCATTTGTTTTCTTTTTAAATTTCAAAACAATGAATAAAAGGTCGCATAGCTTCATCAAGTTTGACCTCTTTTTTTCCTTTTTAAAAATTGATAGTACAAAATAATATTGGACTGAATCAGAGTTAAATAAATGACATGAATAGCTGGAGATTTATATAATCGACTCCAAATTTACTTGAAAATAATTGAAATGTTATTTGCTAATAGTAAGTGATTAAATGGTGTCATGTTCCATAAATAAGGGATGTTTTTTTTAAAAAAAAGAATTAAAGGGGAAGTTACGTGAATTTTGCTGATTTAAGAGTGGTTAATTATCCTAAAACAAATGTTGGAGTTTGGGGTTCTAGTAATATTCAACTCTATAGTAGGTTGGTTAATGTGAAGACAAATTGATTGCAAGTGAGATACGTAGAATAATAAAAGATGAGATTATCATTATATTTTATTTATATTATTATATAATTAACGTGGGAAGCAAGATTATTATTTGTGGCTTCAAAATTACTGCTGCTCAGTAATTAACAAAAAGTAAATTCTGCTTTTTCAACAACTACAGATTTCCATTGACTAATTGTTGTTTTGTGTTGAATATTGTATGCAAATGGAAATTAAAGGTGAATGTCGATAATTCACATTTGCAACATGTAGGAATGATTAAAAGGAAAAAAGCTCTTTTTTATCATAACCTTTTAGATTCGTTAGTTTTGAATTTGATATCCCTAATTAACAACAACAACAATCCAGTGAAATTCCACGACGTGGGGTATGGAGAGGATAAAATGTACGCAGATCTTACCTCTATCAAGATAGGATGGCTGTTTCCGAGACCCTCGGCTCAAAAAAAACATAAAAAGGGTCAAATAAAGCTAAGAAGTTCAAAACATAAAGAAAATAACGAATAACGCAAATAACGAAATCGATACAGATAAAATAGAGTAATCAAAGTACAAAAAATACTAAAAAGATAATAACAGAAGTCAGATCACAATAAATTATAGTGCGCTAATATGCCTACTAATACGGAAAAGTAACGAGATTATGTACTAGCGTTCTACCCTAATATGAGTCATCCACACCCTCCTATCTAAGGTTTGATATCCCTAATTAAAAATGAATGAATGTATTTTATTCCATCATTCTCCCAAACCAGAATTTTTAGAATTAAAAAAGAAGGAAAAATGCCTCTATATATAATATATATATAATGAACACCCTTCTTTCTACCTATAATTGTCCATGCCCATCATAACCCTTGAAGATCATAATGTGAATCTAGTTCATGGCTCACAATTAAAAGAACTACCACTAATAATAATAGGTTTAAATTTAAAAATTTATTTCACAAGGTGTAAAAAGTTTGAGTTACTATGCAAAAATATCATTCGCTTACACTTTATTTAATGGTACGTTCATTTTATCTAAAGAGATATTGTTGTTGAAGATATTTATTTTTTTTAATGTAAAAAATCAAAAGTCAAACTACTTCTAGATTGAAATTCCTAATTAGAGGGGTAAACTACCAAATGTCAAACTAATTCTAGATTGAAATTTCTAATTTTCTTTTAAACAGTCCTTCATCAACAAACCTACAAGAAAAATTCCTTCTATTTTCAGCTGATCTACCTATTTATTAATCCTCTAATTTTGGAACCAAACTGCCCCCACAGCTGTTATTCTACTTTGACATTTATCTTTAATTGAATGTTCAAAATATATGGTTAAAAATTAGGTTGTTCATGACGAATTCATAACTTCTAGATAGGCTTTATAATTAGTTTTCCAGCATTCCTAATTTATGTGACAACCTTCGAATTTTGAGATTTAAACAATTTTTTTTATCATAATTTTTTCATATATTTTTTAAATATTTTAAAGTTTATTTATTATAATTTATAGTACTTTTTAGTAGTTTATAAATATATAAATTGTATTTTAAAATTTTGAAAATTTTATGCTCAAATTTATGATTAAAATTTGACTCTCAAAATTTAAACTGTGCCACATAAATTGAGAGTCATGATATTGACTAAGATTGTGGATACCAAATCATATAGCCCCACTTGGACCCCCCAATATGTAACCTACTACAAAACCCTTCCATACTTTAGCAACTTAGCACACAACCACTAGATCTACGTCTTGATTAGGCATATAAAATGCATATAAAATGCATACTACTTTAATTAGTGGCAAAAATAGATTGGTATCTAATGAAATAATTTTATATCTGAACATTAAACATGGAACTATTAAAAAAATATCCAACTCGTGCAAGTGTGGTTAGGTTATTTGAACTTTTGTGAGTAGATTATAAGTCTATTAATTTAATGCATGAGGAGAACCTAGTTTTTATTGGTATTCATACCACTAAAGGTTGTGGCGGACTAATTTTGGAGTTGAGCTTAAAAAATAAAATAACTAAAAGTGTTTTATTTGTAAAAAGTAAAATTTGCTTACGCCAGATTTAAATTAATTATAAGTCCAAGTCAGCATCGAAAATAAAAAATAAATTAAAATACTCTCAATATTGGTCAATTTATCCTCTTAATTTAAAGAGAAAAAAAGTTGGGGGTTTTTAGGTGGCAAATTAATTCTGGCTTAAATAGATACTAGGCACATTGGACACGTGTCGATATGATGGATATATTTGAATATCTCAAGTTAGCTCTCGAAATAATTAATTGGTATATAACCAATAAAAAGCTATAAAATAAGTAAAAACTAACTATGACTTTCATGGCATTGATTATATTTTCCCATAACTTATCTAGAAAATACTTTAATTTGCAGAAAATGCAAGATATTTCTGAGTAATATTGCCTCAATGTGGTTCTCTTCCTCTTTGGATTCACCATATAACAGGCAGGATTTTATTAAATTTAACAACTAAAGTCTGTTATATATTTGATGAAAGTTAAAGATGCTCACTTTCAACAAATTTAAATGACAAACTTTTCAAGAGTACATTTAAAAGAACATTTTACACGTATCTCCAAACATTAAAAAATATTTTCATCATTTTCTTGCTTGTGGGTGAAATTGAGAAATTTCAAGAAAACAAAAGAAGAAACAAATTAAAATTTATTAAATGGAAAATGGTCAAAATTATTCTTAAACTATTCAAAATAGAGTATATATACCCTTAAAATATATTTTCTCTCAAAAATACCCTTTCCGTCATATTATTGGCTCACATCTACCCCTTCGTTTGACGGAATGAAGTGTGATATTCCATATGTATTAATTTACGCCATATAGGATTTCCACATAAGCACCTCACCCCACCTCACCCTACCCCATCAATTAAAAGACCCAAACCTACCCATTAAACACTCAAATCCATCCTTGACTCCCGTAGTTATGATTGTCACAATTAAATTGCACTAGTTTTTAAGAAAACTATTAATTGTCTATTTAATTTGCTAATTTGCTAAACTGTAGTTTTCAACTAGACTAGCTAACAAATGGTGATGAGTTTAAAAAAGACATTCCGGTGCACTAAAGTTTTCGCTATGCGTAGGATCCGAGGAAGGGCCCAACCACAAGGGTCTATTGTACGCAACCTTACCTTGCATTTTTATCAGAGACTGTTTTCAGGCTTGAACCCGTGGTCTCCTGGTCACATAAGTTTAATTTTCCAAAATTGCAATTAAGTAATTGTGGTGCTTGATCAAACAGGTGCTTTTCTAGGAAGAAGATGAATGCGGTCGGACCTGGAGTGAGCTACAGAGCAACATAATTGTACGTTCAACGTGATCAATAAATGCTTGAGAAGTAGTTAAAGTGTTCTTCTTCAAGTCAGGCCAACAAGCAGGGGTGTCTGACTACCGCAAACTGTCACGGGAGTTGCTTAAAAATTACAGTAAATTAATTGTAGCATCCATAACTACGGGAGCCAACAAAACCATAACTATGGGAGTTAAGGATGGGTTTGGGTCCTTTAATTGATGGAGTAGGGTGGGGTGGGATGGAATGCTTATATGGAGATCTTATGTGGCGTAAATTAATACACACGAGATGCCACATTTTATTTCGTTAAACGGAGGGATAGAAGTGAGCCAATAGTATGACGAAAAGGGTATTTTTGAACCAGAATATAATTTAAGGATATATGTGCTCTATTTCGAATAGTTGAAAGATAGTTTTGGCCATTTTCTATTTATTAAATTGAGAACTGCTTCATTGGGCCTAAATCAAGTCTTATGGGCCTTGTAACTATTAGGATGGCCGTGTGGGAAAAAGACTGATGGGCCCCCATAATGCATAACAACAATTGGACCAACTAATTACAACCCAGTTATTGACTTAAGGAGTTCACTCTTTACAAACTTTTGAAGAAATAGCACCTATATTGACCATTTTGTTTGTGGCCATGTGCACTTTCGTCCCTATTTTGTGTTGGTCACAAATTTTTATCCCTCGAACATATTTTATCAGGTCATTTGTCGTTATTATTGGTTTTTTATAGTTGGAAAAAAACTTAAATATGTCATCCAATTTTGAGAAAAAAGACTTATTTATGCCATATGTTAAATGTTTGGTTTATTTATGCCATTGTCATTTGAGAAAATGCTTGCCATTATTTTTTAACTCTGATTTTACAAAATCACCTAAACAACTTTTAACATTTTTTTATTGGAGTTTGAATCAAATGTACTTTTTTGCTTCTTCTTCTTCAAGAACACCAAGAACACATGAAGAACACCAAAAATTCAAAATTTCAACTTCTTCAGTTTTTCACAAAATCATCTCAAATTTTAATAGTAGCATCCCTCCGAGTTATATATCAAAACTCAATATCTTTTAACCTTAAATTCAACTTAACCCAAAAGACACTTAAAAGTTTTTCAAATTTTCAAAACTTTAACCCCTTTAATGGTGGAATTTTCGCCACAATTCTAAATTACTTGAAATTTTGAACGTAGACCCCCAAAACACTATTTTAAAGTTCACTATGTCTATGTTCAAAATTTCAATTGATTTGGAGTTGTGAGAAAATTCTATTATTAAAAGAGGTTAAAGTTTTAAAATTTTGAAGAAATTTTAAGCGTGTCTTGTTGGGTTAGGTTGAATTCGAGCTTAAAAGATATTGAGTTTTGATATCTAATTCGGATGGATGCTATTATTGAAATATGAGGTGATTTCGTAAAAAAATGAAGAGGTTGAAAATTTAGATTTTTGGTGTTCTTCATGTGTTCTTGGTATTCTTGAAGAAAAAGTAAAAAAAATACATTTGATTCAAAACTTTTAACGAATGACATAAATGAGCCTTTTCTCAAAGTTCGATGGCATAATTGAGTTTTTTCCTTTATAGTTCGACTATCATTGTATTTTGTTTTGACTATTATTTAGGATGATTTGTCAAGTTATCTGTAATATTTTGCCACTATTATTTCCTTCTTTATAGTATTTTGGCTCTTTTTTCTTGAGTCGAGGATCTATCGTAAATACTCTATCTACCTTTATATAATGATAAACTTTGCTTAAACTCTACCCTTACTAGACCCCACTTTATAGGATTACACCATGCAAGTAGATATTTATTTATCGTCTTTAAAAAATAATTACTATGTTGTTTCAAATTCTACAAGTTTAATCCCATGATAATATCTTAAAATTTTTTGACCAGTGAAATTTAAAAACTCATTGCAATAACTATTTTTTATTTACATGAACAAAAAGTGGCTATTAGTAAATTTACCGCAATCTTTTATACTCATAACTTATTATCTCTTAAAATAAATTTCTAATTCTATATCTATAATTTATTTATTTTTGATGTCAGCAATGTGTGTTGATATTTATGACTTGCAGAGAAATTATAGATGGCTTTCTATTAGAAATTCAGAAGCATTCATATCTAATGGGCCTTGAAATGTACGGGCCCGGGCCCATATTTTGTCTGGACATGGATAGAATTTAGCTTTTTCGGCGGATCTACTGCTATCTCTGTAACTATCCACTTTAGGGGAAAAGGCATTTTGTTCTTTACTTTAAAGAATCAAAGGAGGTATTTAATGAATCGAGAATCTTAGTAACTCAATTGATCGAATTTTTTATTTTATTGGTAAGAGTTTGAGTTTTGAACTTATAATTATTTTTTTTCCATTTTTTTTCCATTTTCTAAAAAATAATATTCGATGACTTGAAAACCTTAATAATTCAGTTGATTAAACTTCCTAACTTATTGGTAAGGGTTCGAGTTTTCACCTTGTAATAAAAAATAAAAAAGGGGTGAGAGATGACATCAAAATTTTCACTTACAACAACAACAACAATCTAGTGAAATCCCACAACATGGGGTCTGAAAAAGGTAAAGTGTACGCAAACCTTATTTCGACCAAGGTAGGACGGCTGTTTTCGAGAAACCCTCGGCTCAATAGAAGCATAAAAAGAGGTTAGATAAGGATAAGAAGTTCAAAGCGATATGGAAAAGCAAATAACGAAAGCGACACAGATAAAATAGAGTAATCGAAGTACAGAAAGTAATAGATAATAATAGAAATCAGAGCACAAGAAATTACAGTGCATTAATGCTCCTACTAATACAGAAGAATAACGAGACTATATACTAGCCTTCTACCCTAATATGGGTCCTCCACACCCTCTTATCTAAGGTCATGTCCTCGGTAAGCTGTAACTGCGTCATGTCCTGTCTAATCATCTCTCCCCAATATTTCTTCGGCCTACCCCTACCTCTTCTGAAACCATCCATGACCAACCTCTTACACCTCCGCACTGGGGCATCTGTGTCTCTCCTCTTCACATGCCCAAACCATTTCAATCACATTTTCCGCATCTTCACTTAGTAGAAGTTAAAATATGAAGACGTAAACATGCAAAGAAGTGAAAGAGATTCAACATATACTACATATACTATACATGCCCAAACCATTTCAATTTTTTTTTGTTGACTCTATATACGTAATATAATTTTTCAAGGATTAATCCCTTTCGATATCTGTAGCTCTGTTCATGGTAAGAGGGTTGTTGATACTTGTACCTCTAAAAGTTATTATAAGTCCAATTACATCCCTCCAAGGTTTAGCAGTTAAGAAAATGATGAAAATTGTGGTAGATTAAAGTTCATATTTTTGATAGACAAAAGCGTAGCCGGTCATTCTTCCTACTTTTTAACCTTCAGATGGCTGGTGAATAGAGTTATTAAGTACTTATATAGTTTTATTTATAAAAGGTAACAAATATTATAAAATTATCTAGATCCACACAAATTAAACCATACACAATAATCATTATATAGGTGTATTTATATTCCAACATCTATAGATTGAAAAAGGTTTTTTTATCATTGGGTTTAGATGGATATTTTATATTTATAAATAGTATGCTACCCCTTGTTAACTAAAAGCAATATCTACAAGGGGAGAGGGTTCTTGACACTCGCATAATTCATCTCTCCAAGATTTAGCGATCGATAAACTAAGATCAGTCATTAGAGATAAAATGTTTAAATTTCTACATAAATAAAATTACGTATGATCGATAATTTTTCCCATCTTCCTAGGTTATTGAGTAAATTTATGGGATATGTACCTATGCAGCTCTATAGATAGCCTGATAATAAGTAGCAGGTATCCGACAGAATACCACAATCCTATTATATTGAGTATTCATATTCTAACATCTATAAATTCCAACCTTAGATTTGAATTGTTTATAATATACGTAAAATCATATTTTGGGCTACATTCAAGGGGTCTTACATAATGAAGCTTCTCCTTATTAACAACAATTCAGCTCACTTTCTATTGAATAATAATAATAATACAAAGATTGATGTATAAACACGCAACTATCTAATATTGTCTTTTAATGATGCATTAATATAGTGTACTTAACAACCAACTATCTAACGTGGTCTGTTCTCTAAATTATTAGTCTCTAGCAAGCTATGAAACATATAACAAATCTTAGCTTAGGTTGGTTTAAGGAAAAATTACCACTCGATTAAATTCAGTAGCTTTTATTTATAAATATATATTAAATTTTTGAAATGTTAATATTGAACACTTTTATAAAGTCAAAGTTGAATAATTGATGAAAACAAATCTCTGACCTAGTCACTATCCAATAAATAGTTGCACATTATCAACAGCCTAGCATCATTTAGCATGTTCCATCCATAACTATGTGCACAAATGCCACACAACTCAGCCAATCCCACTCAAGCTTATCATTCTTAATATTAACCTTATTTTCCTTCACATTTCCAGGGTAAGTCTACTCTTTCATAAGTATTTAAGCACTTTCAACAACTTGAAATTTTTAGGGTTGTTAATAAATAGAGTCAAATTAAATCTAAAGTGTGCCAAAATCTAACATTTTTTTAGGTACCAGCAAAGGTAAAAAACATGTTAAGTGATTTTTTTCTCATCTACTTGAGTTTTGATGGACATAGCGATCCGATGTATGTCTCAATGAAATAACCAAGGTGATTGCAAATTGATCCAAATAATATGCACTTTATTCGGTGATTGTTTTATGCTTCAAAAATGTTGTTGCATCCGTTTCGGATCCTAAAAAAATACACTACTTTTTGGAGGATCCAACACTACTTGTCATCATTTCTAAAAAAATACACCACAACATTTACTTGTCATCATTTTTAAAAAGTCCAAACAACATAGGTTATCATGGGGAGAAATAATGCTACATAGAACATAATTTAATGGCAATTGGGATTCTAGTGTCCATATTTGTCTCTAGTAGACATTATGGGAAGATCTCCAGCTTGCATATCTCCTTAACATTATATTGGAAACAAATCCAATAGAATTCAATGTTTGACAGAATTGTATAATGGTGTGTCTCCATTCACACCAATACTCTTTTAATGAACAAATCAGCTTGGTGACACTTTCTTATTAAAATATACAGTTGGCCATCTTTTAAGTTCTTGGACATAAAATCAAAACTGACTAAAAAATTCTGATTGTTTATACTAAAACTCAAGTGCTGTTATCTTGCCATGTTTTTGGAAATTCAGAAAGGTAAAGATGAAGGAAATTGAGCCAAAAAGATTGGTGTTTTCATGTACAAAATCAAATAAAATAAAAACAAAAACCAAAAAACCAAAAAAACAGGAAAAAAAAGAAAGCCCAATCAAGAATTCACCCCACATTGTTTCTTTGATCTAAAAGATGGATATTAAGAACTCAGCTAGAAATCTATAACTAATTACTCCTCACAAGTGTCAAAATTTACTTACAAAATATACACTTAAAACTTAACTCTGTATCTGTATCCCCCTCTATACCACCAAAAACTTCAAGTCTAATTTGATTGTTGAAAAACAACACTTACATGTGTAAAAGGTACCGGAAACTAAATTCATAAGGCACTATCTGAAGAACATGAGAAAGAGGCTCGTTATTCCTTCTCTCGAGACAGTTGATTGCTTCTTTTCCTTGTTCGTTTGGAAGTTGAAGACATATCCAATCAAGTAGTGACTCTAGATCCTTTGCGAAATCTAGCAGATACCAGTCCAATAGCTTTGGTATTGCTACCAGCTTCTTTGATGTTGAAACGCCAACGGATGCCTGCAAATACTCCTTCTTTGCAACTTGAAGCTCATTTTCAATATTTGCTGCGGTGTATACTCTCACCTATTTAAGACAGCTCCGGAATTAGCATTGTTGTGTATAATGTAGGCACAGAAGAGTTGAAAATATGAAGATTCAGGTCAGTCATTTGTGTTGTTTACAAGTTGAAAATTATGTTACACAATTGACATTGTTACAATGATCTAACGTACCAGATGTTAGATTTAAGTACATTACACTTTCTCACATATAATATGGTGAGGAAAAAGACGCTTATAACTTACAGCAGGAGAGGAAAAACTTCCACAAGAGAGCGCAAATGTCACCAAGGGTTCGGAAAACTCCAAACCAAAGATGCTGCGTGCAGTCATCTCCTCGTTCTTTACACCCTTAGCAAAAGTCTGGTGAGACCAAATCAAACAGGGTAGTTTTGTAAGTAAAACTTCAGAAGTATGAGCAGGAGAAAAAGTACTTCCCCTTAAGTTGAAAAGACTTACAAATTTAGAGTGATAAGGCAACCTCAGAATGAAATGCTCAATGGTTATGGCATTAAGCAAGTGTCCACTAACATTTATTGTTGCCTGTAAAAGGTGGAATTTCACCAATTAAAAAATGAAGAATATGCATCATATCATTATCAACTAATTGAATTATCAAGCTTATCGTATGAGAGAGTACAATTGATTGCATGGATACGATTGGACACCGAAGCATTACCTTTTGCATCAATGCCACAACCATTTCAGGGTTCTCAGGTAGGCCATACTCCAGGAAGGCCTGAAATGTTAGCCGAATAACGGAATGAGTAATAAGTAAAACAAAATTTGGAAGGAGGCATATTCATAAATCAGTATACACAAAACACACTAAAAATTTTAGGAATCTAAATCTTACATTCATCATGCATGAATTGTAAATGTTGATCCAGAAAGCGAGCTTTTCTTGGTGGCTAAGGCCCTGTAAATTCGCTGATGCAAGCTTCTCAAGAAGAAGTCTGAAAAGAGGACTGATATATGTAAGAAAATATCCTAATAGAATATCCTGAAAGATTATATAGTTTCACTTAGCTATATATTTACCAACTTACTTCAGTCTACGGACTAGGAAAACGGATATTGTTGTTCGATTTGGATTAATAGAAGAAGCTTCAATTGCATATAAATGTTTATATGGACCGATATCTCTCCTTTCAAACTTTGAACATATTCCATAAGGATCTCCAAACTCTTTCTTCTCGATACTCTCACATGATTTATATCCAGTGAATGAAGGCAATGTATCTGCTGTAGTCCTGCCCTTCCTAGAGCTCATCCTGAGGAAAATATTCGACAAGCATTTCAAAATATTTTCCGAGATTGTGTTTGGACTTTCATCTGATGACGGTTTTCTATCTTGAGTAACGAAAATTCTCTCCTCCAGACTCCCATGGTACATTACTTGATCCTCTAGCTGCAAATCGTAAAAATTCTATATCCATTATGCTGCACAAGATTCTTAGTTTGGAAAAAAAACAAAGGTCACTGAATTATCAACCTGCAATTTCTGAGGATCTACGCGCTTCTCTGCTAATCTGTGCTCAGCAGGAAGCTTCTTAGCAGGAGTTCTGACAATTTTCACTTTCGCATTTACTGATCGATGCTTGCTTTTCGTGGAAGACCATGAGTGATTCTCTTTTAAGAAGCTGTCATCTGAAAAATATGAATTTCATAACAATAAAATCACTCTCTTACTCCATTACCTTGACAAGCATGAATATCAGTTTCCTTTTAAAATTGGAACAACGATGAATTCCAGTTCCAAGAGATTACCAGAGAGAGAAGGCAAATGTCTTCCCGAGAATGAAGCTGAATTAGATTCTAGTTGGGGCGATAGCTTCGTTTGCTTCTGCTTCGGACTCTTTACTTGATTTTGCTCGATGGTATCAGTCACATTATCCATATTCCTCTTGGAGGACGAAATATACACGGCTTCATGATACAATCCTTGCCTAAAATGCACAACTTTCTCTTCGAGCCTAACGACTTCCTCCTCTAAAACAGCTACTTCAGCAAGAAGCTCCAGTGTCTATGAATTTCCAATTACTTACACTTAGAATCTCAATTCTCAAAATTTTGAGCCACAAATGAACTATCAATTAAAACAATCTCCTCTTCAAACTTATAGGACTTAGTACAGTTCAATCTCAAATTATACATTGCAACAACATCATTGAAGAGCAAGTAATACTAACATTTGGAGGAAGATAAGGAGGAAGACGAGGAAGAGCACCAAGGGGTCGAGTAAACGCCCTTTCAAGAGCTCTATGGACATTTTCCTCATGCCTGAGTTTCTTCTTTAGCTTATCAACCTACAATTTACACATATTTATAACAAATTATACACTAATAACAAATTTACTGCAAAGCTAAACAATTCAAGAATCAAATGTGTTTACATCTTGTAACAATGCCATCTTTCTCTCCCTGATTGCTTTTCGTCTATTTATTGGTGTTTTCTCAGTACCCATTTTCCTGTTTCCTTGCATTTCCACTTTCTCCTTAAAACAAGAAAAAAGGAGACATAAACAAATTCAGCTTCCACAAGAAAGGAATTATAGATGAAACGGAAAAAGCATAAAGCACAAACATGCAGATAAAAAGGGGGAAAAGCAAAGAACAATATGAAACTGATGTGGATAAGGATCAAATCAAAGCTTATTACACCTTGTTTTTCAAATTTAATAATTCTGTAAAACAGAAATCACAAACCCAGAATCTGCTTAAGCTAATTGGATCATCTTAACTGCAACAAGATCATAAAGATTCAGTTTTTTTTCACTCAAAATGCAAACACATAATATTTCATTTGGCAAGAAGCAATTTTCTGGGGGAATTTCAAGAAGAAAAAAAACAAAAACAAATCAGAACCCAGAAATTTCCTACTAAAAAAATTCAGTAAAAAAACTCACCTTTACATTCTTTGATGGAGTTTTCATGGATTGTAAACTGGTCCTAACTCTAGCATTCATCTTTTTAACTTTCTTTTATCACTCCCCAGAAGGAAAAACAAAGAAACAGAGAGAATAAAGACTCTCAGAGGAGTGAATTCATTGCAGCAGTGCAGATGCAGAACAAGCGGGAAACTATGGTGAAAAATTGAAAAATTGAAATTGAATTCAAGAAAGAGTTCAAATTGAAGACCCAATAGGCTAAAAAGGACAAAAAAATGTTCAGTTGGATCCCAGCATTTTCTTGATCCGCGTGAAGTCAATAGCACCAACCCACCACTTCATCTTCTGCAATAATCCCTACTCACCATTTATCAAAAACAAACATTATTAGATACAATAGGACCTGCATATGTATATATATAATGTATTGTTTCATATATATACACAAACAAAGAGTGAGATGGACTAGGGGTGTGGTGGGCTGGGGTGGGCTGGGGTTACAGGGGAGGGGCTTGAATGAGAGGAATAGGGGACTGTATTTTGTTCTACTTGGGTTAAAGACTCGATATTTATTGTCTACATTCCCTCTATGGTTAGAGTAGGGGATGGGGAATGAACTCATAACGAATTTTATCTTTAAAATTTTATAATATAACCTGTTGAACTTTGAAATTACTGGTTCAAATTCAAATTTTATATATATTATACTTTTTTTTTTGTAATTTTACATACAATGCATAGTATGTATAGAAAATATTAAATTCAATTAAAATTGTAATAAACATGCTACATTAACACAACTAAGGATTTATTCATTGAATTCATTATAGAGTTTAAAAGGTATGATGCGTAGAGCTAAATTCATCGTAATTTTAAAATGGTCGATCTCTATATTATGTTATTCATGTTACAATTTCATGGTTGACTATGTGAGGAGGTGTTATAATTGTCCCGCTTTAGTTGAGGGGAATGAATTTTTATCTCTTTATTTAATTTTGAGTATTACTCCCTTCATTGGATATAAACTATTAAATCGAGTTAGGGTTAAGAATTTTGTATAAATAAAATTTGAAAGTATATAACACTCATTTATCACAAAATTAATGAATAAATGTAAGTATGTAACCATATTGCGTATTCATTAATTTAAATTTCTAAATTGGTTTTATATGATAATGTTTCGTGGAGAAAGAGTGAAGAGCATTGAACAGTAAATTAGCTTGCTTTGTCAAAAAGCAAGCTAAAATGCGCATCTAGTAGACAACCCATCTTTCGGTATCATCATGAATTAACGTGCGCCATTATTTTTTCTTTAATTTGATTTTTTACTATTCAATACATGTTTTGGTTCGTTTAATCTGATTTCGAATTGAGAATTCTCACTTTAAAGATAAAACACTTTTTATTAAAGATAATTTTATATTTAAAATTTAAATTCAAAACTTTAAATTAAGAATAAAAAAAATACTTTTTACTCTATCGCACACACTGGGTGACGCTTTTGCTTTACTTGTGGAACTCTGCTAGTCTTTTTTTGGTTACTAACATGAATGCCCATCAAGTTTATCTAAAAAATTTTCTTCTCTTTTCTTTGTTATCTCTTCTTTTGAGAAATGTCATTTTTCAGTTCCAAACTCATCATGAATTTTGTAAATATCTCCCTTCATTGTATGCAAACAAATTTCCCTAAATGCTAGTGTGTCCATAGAATTTTGTACCACTTGGAATGTTTTGCTTGGGTAGAAATGCAAACAATGCACAGTTAGATTCTTGACTTTTGGAGTGAGAGAAGGCAAAGTATCTAAGAGGGAAGAGTATAAGTGGTGACAACTCACTAAGTTTTTTAATTTAACTATTTGATATTTAAAATTCACTTATCTAACTAATTAAATTGCATTTTATAAGATTTATTTAAGAAAAAGAACGCTTGTTATCAGTTTTTTTCTGTTATCAAGGCTCGAGCCTAAGATTATGATTATGAGTAGTGAGTTTTCATCCATCCCGTCATATCTCTAAGTGATATGAATAACAAATTAGTTAATAGTTAATTTGTAGTATAATTTATATCTATAAAATGTGATATGATAAATAAATTCCTCCCTTCTCAATTAAAGATTTCGAATTTGAATGATACGAATAAAGAAACTCCTCATGAACACGTGGCATGAATCTTAAATTAATAGCATCATTGAATTCCTCATCCAAAAGTTATTAAAAAAAGAAGAAGGTGGTAATTTGATTTGTTGAATGTGCATAATATTAATTACTATGTCTTCTCCTTTTAATTTTTTTTTTTACTAATAGCGATGCTTTTATAGTTTATTGTTAATTTAATTGTAAGCTAATGGTCAGAGGTCAGCATATTAAAAACTAACTCTTTTTGAACCAAATAAATTAATATCATCGAGACTTTTTTAAAATTTACTGCTATTCTTATCCAGAAAAAAAATGAAGAATGTGGCCATAAATGACAATGCATTTTTTTTTAAAACTGTTTTCTCACATTCAAAATATAATTTTTCTTTTCCTTTTTTTCCCCTGCTCTTCCCTCACCAAAAGATTTAAAAAAGAAAATAATTGTCATTTTTTTAGGGTAAAAAAATAATAATATCTTAAGATGGAATGAAAAAGGCTATTGATAAGGATTGTAATGAGATGGATAAAACATCTCCCTCCTTAATCAGAGATTTTGAATTTGAGCCCTGAATATAAAAAAAATAATTGTGGAAGGGAACACTTTCTCTTTAAATCCATATTACATAATACAATATAAATATCCGACCACATCTAAAAAACAAAAACAAAAAAGGGAATGGAAAAGGCTGATAAAATCACATGGCTGCCTATTAAAGTGCTTTAAACTTGAAAGGGATTTATAAGGCAACCAAATAAATGGGAGTAATTGCCTTTTTCAATGCTTGGATTTCACTCATTCGTTTTATACCTTTTTTTAAAAAAAATAAATAAAAAAGAAACATGTTCATGTTCAAATCACATATTGATGATCAAGAATCAAAGTTGGAAGATCAATTAATTCATGATTTGGTCTCTTAAAAGTTTGGTTATTAAATTTAAAAAGCTTTATACATTTAACTAAACTAATCAAGTTAGGAACCCCAATTAAAAGCTTGTGATGAAAAGTTATACTTTGTCAATCTACTCATAAAACATATTTAGCTTAATTATTTGATACTCAATTTCATCACACTAGCTAGAAAATGAACATGATTATGTGGCCGGTACCATATTTGAAAATTTTATTTAATTTATATACACCAAATAAAACAAAAATACTATATTAAGTTCTTGTAATAGGCCAATCAATTACTTTATTATAATTATCTTTTGTTTGAGTTGACATAGGATCACCTCATTAGTTAACTTATAATAACATGTCTAGTATAATTTTACTTCCGTAAGTGAGCTTGAAGAGGGTAGAATATATGCAGTAACACAAATTTTATTTATATTTTTGTGGAGCAGAAAAATTGTTTCTGATAAACTCTCGGCAAGATCATTAGTAAATTTAATATTTTAAAAAGGTGCATCTTCTTTTTTGTTTTATATTGAAGGTTATTTTATGAATTTCTTAATCACTCTCATTATGCTTAACAAAGATGTACTCCCAAATTAAATGAGACACTTAATTGAAGAAGAAATTATTATATTACCAAAAAGGAATAATTATTAATTAGTAGAAATAAAAGAAGGTGATCATGATAAATACACATGGAGAGGTGGTTTACATTATTAGGGGTGGTGACAGACTGAGAAGTGACCACGCTCTCAGCACGTGACTTACTCCAAATTAAAGCACTAATAATATTTCATTAAGCTTTCTACTTTAGTATTATTGTTAATTAATTGGTTAATTAGGGCATTTTTCATGGAAAAAAATGAGAGAAAATTTGAAATGACAGTTTCTTGAAGAGTGAATTCGATCCTAATTTATCCATTATTCAAAATAAGACGATAAAAAGAAATGTTAATGAATTTGATGAGTTTTATTTTTTTAATAGGGAAAAATCTATTAATGAACCGACTATTCACTATGAACAATAAGTCATGACTAAAAAGGAGTTGATCTTAGAGAAAAATTTATTATTTGTATCTGATTTTGTTAGCGTACGTAACCAGGGGAATTAATTAATATAATGTATATTGGTGTAGAATTATAATTCAAGAAGATTAAATAATGAAGATGAAAAAAGCAAATGGATTGGATTGACAGTAACACCTATATATGTTTTCTAGCAATAAGAATCTACAAGGGAAGGCATCATTGTCTCCGTGCACGCTAAGTTTTTGGGAGACAGAGTACAACTTTTAATTAAAACTACCCTTAATAAATTAACCTTGCTTAAGCGGCTTTCTAAAATATTGTCATATTTTTAATGAAAAAAAAAAAAGCTTTAACTTATACAAGTGACAATTATAAGATCAGATATATTATATGTTAGTGAATGTTGTACTGTTAAAGATAAGCATAACCAGGAGTATTGAATGTGTGATTATATCAAATTAGATAAAAGTAGAAATGATTGCATTTGCTGTAAGGTGTAACTAGCACACATTGAGGATAAAATGCAAAAAGGTATTTTGAGATGGTTTGGAGATGCATCAATCTTTATGTGTGAAAGTAAGTGAAGGCGTTAAAAAGGGATGGAGTAGACCTAAAATCACATGAAGGAAGTGATCTCAAAAGACCTCCAAATGGTTGGGAGTAAGATCTGTGTATACTCTATCCTTCTCAAAATCACTTTATGTGATTACATTGAGTATGTTATTTTTGTTGTATTTTTTAAAAAAAATTAGTTTTATTTTATTTATTATTATGATGATGATATAAATGACTTAAATAAAGAAATAATAATTTATTTATTTAGCTGATTTTAACTTGTTTCGAACTGAGGCGTAATAATATAATAATTGTTGTTGTTATAGCACTCGATCGTGTATTTTGACGGATTATAGTAATCCTTAATGTATAGTTTAGTTGGTAAAATCTCACAATATGACATTTGGACTTTCCTCTCTGATTATTGAAGAAAAACAAGGAAAAATAATTTCGTTAGGCATGAAAAATCATCAATCAATTGTTCACTGTTGGGTCTTGCCAAAAGTCTCTTTATAATTTTCAAGATATCCATTTATTACTTTTATTATTTTAAATATAAATATCTCTTTCTCTTATAAGTACTTGTTCTCGTGTCTGAAATGATTACCTTAATCGTAGAAAAAAGATTTTAATGCACGAGATCTTATTTTGTTTATATATGAAAGATCTTGTTGATTGTAGTATACGATGTGATTAATTAAGACTTATGACAATATCACGATTTCGATTTTCAAATCAATTAAGTGTTATTATATAATGTTCTATTTTCCTATTTCTATTTTGGCATTGCTTCTCTTAGATCTCAAACTTTGGGACCAGATTCATAATTAATTTATACTAGATGCATACAAGAATTATAAAGACACTTGGGGGGTACAGGAACCTTCATTGATTACTACTTAATTATTTTTAAATGGAGAGACATGGAATTATATATTTAAACATTTAAATAACTCCTAACTAATAATATTCGTATATGAAAAATCTCATGTTTGACCAAAATAGAAAAATGTTATAGACATTGATTAATATGGATACTCTTTTGTGCATTATGGGAGAAGATAAATTATGTCCACTCCAATACAAACAAATTTAATCTCCAATATTTTAGTGTTAGTTCTTAAATTGTACTAATTATTAATTTCTTTAAGAATTAGATTCTGTATCTCATAGGAACTCGACAAGTATAATATTTTATTTTGTAGTATAGTTCAAGTGTTTAAAACTCCTAAGTAGTACTCCAACATATGTCCTGCGTATTAGGAAACAAACCTATGATACGTATTGTTCGTTTTGACTGGCTTCACAAAGTTATATCTGTACCATATAAATTTATATTATATTTTATAAAACTTTTTACTTTTCTCTCTCATTTCCGACGTGAGATTCATATGGTACCATATGTTGCATAAAAGAAGCTTGACAATCTAGAAATGATTTGCTCTCATCGGGCCGATCCGTTATTAAATGATTCGTATGTCGTAACCTGTCCTCCAACATATGTTGAAGCAGACCATGATCGATCAAACAGTTATACAGTAATATTTTTTTGGTGTTATAATTGGAAGAAACAATTACTTGGTTTGTCAACTGACCTCTCATAAACAAGTTGATTAAGATAAGATTACTAATTAATGAACAATAATGTATGATTGTAGATGAATCTTGATCTCATCTTTTCAATAGTTTGTCAATATTCACAAACAAATAATGATTTATAGCGTAACAACACATGTTACTGTCTTAGTTTTGATTGGATGCTATATCATTAATCCCACAAGATAAACATAAAGACAGCCAATTGATAGCAATATAACCAGCTAGCATGTTTTATTATTATTATTATTATTATTATTATTATTATTATTATTATTATTATTATTATTATTATTATTATTATTATTATTATTATTATTATCTCCTTATTAATTATTATTATGTGTGTCTCTATGTGTTTGGTGGGTTGGGGGTTGTGTGTGTGGGGGGGTCAAGTGCACGTATATATAGCCGATTTTAAACTATATATAACCTCTGACTGAAATGCAAGGTAAGACTGCGTACAATAGACCCTTGTGGGTGGGTTCTTTTCCGAATCCTATGCATAGCGGGAGCTTTAGTGCACCGGACTGCCCTTTATTTAAGTTTATTTAAGTTGCAGTGCATAAAAGTTTGCAAATTTAGTCACTTCGAAAACCAACTTCAAATTAACATATATGACCAAAATTTGCAAAATCCGCGTATGCAACAAACTTCCAAAATTTTTGCATGACAATCATGCTTGAAGTTTGCCACAAAATTTCAAACATGTATATCTAAAGTTTTAAAATATATATTCAAAATTTTAAAAATAATTTTTCTGAAGTTTGAATTACCCACCAATCTTTATTGTGTCAACTTTTCAAACTTTTCCAACAGCCCCTTTATAAGTTTATTTATATTCAATTTTCAAATTTGAATTAGGGGATTTATTGAAATAAATGCAATTAGTTAGAATTAGTTAAATGTGTCAGATCTTTAGCTATATAACTGATATCAATTGTAACAGATATACATATATGAAAATTATATTCTCCTAAATCCTAATGCTGCAACTCTTTCTCTCTTCATGTTCATAAGCTTGAGGTCAGTTATCTGATCCTCATAGCTTCAATTTACAAAGTTATCATGATTAAACCTTAAATGATAGCTACGAGATGAAATTAACTCTTTGAATTTAATCATCCTTCTCACTGCATAAGCTTATTGAATAGACTCACCTAAGGCCTTTTTCACACAAAAAAGGTATTAAATGTCCCCCTTTTACAAGATTTTTCATTTCATATCTGTCTCAATCTAATTGCTAGACACAGCTCTACTATTTCAACAAATCCAATTATTCTAGTTGGTAAAACACAACTCATTGCAGGCAAAAGGAAAATTTAAGGAAAAAGTTTATAAACACCCTACAAGTTACAACATAAAAAATCCGAGCCTAAGTAATTCAATTCACTCTAAATGAGAAGAGCATCAAGAAACTCCAGTTCTAGTCCAAAGAACTATGTAGGGAAGGAGAATGCTCAGGTATTCGTCTATGTGTAATTCCTCATTTCGTTCCTAAAGCGTGAGGTGAGTTGCTGATTCTATTCTTGAAGTGACTCAACATAATGCTTCTAGAAATTTTAATCGAAAATAAGATAAAAGGAACAATAATAATTTAAAAAAAGCCCCACTCCACTGAATTAGTGAATTTTAGAACACGTATAAGGGAGTATTCCAATGGCAATGAGGGCATAATTGAGATAATTTTGACGGTTAAAAAAGAAAAAGAAGAAAATTACTGTTCAATAAGCTCGAGATAGCTATCTGATGAAAGGAAGGGATACCGGCCGGATATAGTCTTTCTTAAATTCATGATAATACCACTACAACAAAAATAACTTTTAGCGATAATAAATATATACATTAATAAAGAGCGATAAAGCCGTTACTAACTTTAGTTAATTGTCATTTGATCCAATATCACTATAAGCTTTAGGGACATTTACAAAAAGTGCTAATTACCGCTAAAAATATATATTTAATGATAATTAAGATATTACCATTAATAATTGCAGCTAAAAATTATTTTTAATATAGTGTACTACTGCGACTTTATTTTTATTTTTATTAGAAAAAGAAGTATTGTATTTAAATTGTCCTAGAGCTGTAGGCTCACCTCATAGCAACTAAGAAAAAGGTACAATTAACAGAATGATATATTTGTCTTCATGCACTAATTATTAATTATAGAATAGTTGTCTAAATTGACATTTCACCTAAATATCATCATAAGGTACTATATTTCTGATTTATTTGATTTAGAATTTAATAGTATAGAGTATATATGGTCTTAAGTACAAATGTTATGATTTCATAGACATACGGAAAATATATAATAAATATAATGATAATGTTGTTAAGAGGAGTTCAGATTTTCCTCAAAAGGACCATACAATTGCACCCCACCATTTCTTTGGTAGATAATGAATGGCTGTCCACTATCCTTTTTCTTTGTTGAAATGTCAGATAAGCTGCTGCAACCTAGGAAGTGATAAATATTTATTTATTTTTAATTAAAAATTTTAGCTTTGAATTTTAATATAAAATTATTTTTATTAAAAAATATCTTGCTCACAGATTTTTCGATACAAATTCAGATATTATTAAAATACCAATATTAATATTAATGACTAGGTGAAAAATAAAAAAATGTCACATAGCTTTTTTCTTCGAGAACAAATTAACAGTGATATTTCTCTTTTTAATAAATGTCTGGTAATTGAAATCCGCTAATTAGCTTCATGTTGTATAAAGGCCAATTAATGAAGAAAACACTCTATTAAAGATTATAAATTTTAAGAATTCAAATTCGAAATTATTGATTAAAAAAGAAAAGACGCTTTGCTATCCCCACCTCTGATAGTGATCAAAGTGGGGACTTTAGTGTTCTTAGTATTACTAGAGCAGTTTGGTGCACTAAAACTCCCGCACAGAATCGGGGAAGAGAGTGTTCTTAGTATTACTAGTACTATTAATAATTTATTTTTTGTGATTGTGTCATATATATCCACACTAATTGATCATAGTTTTCTACCATCATCAAAAATTATTGTACCTCCATCCATTAAAGCCTTTTTTTTGTTTCACTACTTTATCAGCCTTTATTTTTCTTTAGCCCCTCCACGTCTTTTCTCCTTTCAGCAAAGTAATTCATTAGAAAAGAAAAGTTAAAGGTGTTGGACCATTGCCAACAATTATCTCAACGAAAAAAGAAAGTTATTTTACCTCTCCTTGGTCCAATTTAGAGGAATTCAAGAACATAATATGTACTAAAAATCTCTCATACTAAAATTAAGGCATTAATATTAGTTGTGATATCAAAAGGCCAATTAAAAATATATAATAATTCACCTGCTGAACCAACTAATCTTGAGAGAAAAAACCCTTACGCGTGCAACCTACACCCAATCATCGAGGCAAGTGTCAGGCCCTGATGAGTAAGAGGGACCGCAAATAACTCTAGCAAAGTTGAGATGATTGAGAGAAAAATGAGAAAAAAAACAAGAAATGGAGAAAAAACTAATAGTCATATGATGAAAGTCAAAATAAGTAGTACTAATTGGTAAGTGTGGTCCTTACTATATTTAGAGGTCCCAATTAATGTCCTTTCATCTTCATGGGTTTCTGGAGATTTTAACTTTATAATAGTAGCAAGAAGACATAAAATAGAAATAAAATTAGAAGAAAAAAGAACAGTGACATTGCATTGTTGTTGTCATCATAAAAGGGCAAATATCAACCACATGCAAAAAAGCTATACCTTTTTTTCATTTATGTGATACAATCAAAAGCTATGTACTTTTTATCCAACTTGGGAACTTGTAGCTTTATTTTGATCAACATCAACTCTTAGATACATCTTAATAATCTTTATAATATAACTCCAAGACTTTAAGGAATCTCGTGAGACTCATCCAATATATGGAGAGTTTTTAGACATAATCATAGTTTTCAGATGGGGAAAATAAAGTCTCCAACATTATGAAATGAAACATGTGAATGATTATGATTAAGTGCTTGTGGGCACTATTGTGCAACAAGTCACATATGTATTCCAAGAAATGATGACTCGGTTAATGAAATGGAAAACATCTCATGTGTTCATAGATTAAAATTAAGAGAAAAAAATACGAGATGATTTTTTTTCCGTATGTTTAATTGTTGGAAAGTAGAGTTACTTAATATTTGTAAAGATGAAAGGTAATAAGAACTTGACAAATTAGTCGTCGAGGTGTGCGGAGGTAGAGTATGATAATTTTTAGTTTAACTGATATTTGTACAGATGAAAGATAATAAGAACTTAACAAATTAGTCATGGAGGTGTGCGGAGGCAAAGTATAATAAATTTTAGTTTATGAGCTTTGGATAATAATCATTTTTGCTTACTGAGTTCTAGATAAATTTGTTATCCATAATATACATATTAATTGAATTTGTTAATATAAATATAGAATTTGAAAACAAAAATAGATTCTATCGAATCCGTAGCTTTAAAGATTGGCTCCTCCCTCGGCATAAGCTTAAGTCGGTTCAAACACCATCATCATCAAAGACATACGGAGGGAGAGTGTCAGTTACTATCCGCCTAACTCAATAACTTTGGTTCAAACTCTATATTTAATTTAAATATTTATAAATTATAAATCAAAACTCATAAAATTTAAATTTTGACTCAACATCTGATAATTATAAAATGAAAAATAAATAAATAAAGGGCTCCTCGTAAAACCATATATTCACCTTCGGAAAAGATAGAAGTGTACTCCAGACACCAGACTCAATAGAGTCAGAAATTGATTTGATTTATGGGTGACATTTCCACATTTTTGCTAAACTAGAAATTTTGGTAAATAACTTTTGGGAGACCATTTTTGTGTACGAATTGACTTGTTCTGACACTTTCATTTTAGAATCTTCCTTTAATATTCCCAGCTCATGAAGTTCAACCATTAAATTTTACTATCAAAATTCAATACTAACATACTCAAAGTAATTTCAAAAATGATTTAACCTTATTTTATAAAAATAAAAAGATTATTTTTGATAAATATTTAACTCAGATAAACATATAAAAAACAAGTTAAATAGTTGTAGAAGGGATGTTAAATTTCATGTCGTATTCAGATTAGATTTTGATCACAAATCTTAAATAGTGATGTGTGGTCCAATATAAACAAAAAAAAGGAAAAAAGTTAAAATAAAGTAAGAAAGGTAACAAAAGTATAGTGGGGATCCATGCCTAATTATAACGACAGTACTCCAAAGAAACCACAGGGGCATCCATCTTCATGCATGTGCTTTTTTCATAGTTCGTTCTATTAACTTGATATTCAGATCAGTTTATGCATATTTTAATTAATATTATATTATTGACACTTGAGTAACTTGAATATTTTTCCAATGTATTAATTAGTATTTTGATAAAAATAATGATTAACACGCTATAATTGATTGAACTATATTAATTTTATGGATTTTTTAAAATAAACTATTGATGTATATAATTGAATGTCACGACCTAAGAGGTACCTTACGTATAAATCAAGCCAGTTTCTCCAAGAAGAGAGATCTTATATACTCAATATTTTGAAGAGAAAAACAAGAAATGAGACAAGAAGAGGGACCTAGAAGAATTAAAAATTAATTTTGAGAGCTCTTATTTAAAATATATATAAATGAATGAGTAGGAGGAGCTCGTATGCTTTGAGCAAATGATTTCGAATTGCGCATGCTTTAAGAATATCTTACGAAAGAATTGGGCATATAGGGTGTGCAAATCGGTTCGGAGGAAAATATTTTTCAGAAAACATTTTGTAATTTTCTCATTTTTAGTTTGTCAAGATATTCTTTTCTAAAAAAATAAGTTCTTTAAAAATGAAGAAAATGACTTTCCTAGCGAAATAGAGAAAACAAGTTTCATAAATGACATTTCACATTAGTTTAGTCCTCCCCACCGTCCAGCACACCTTATCTTTATCTTCAGCTTCACCCCGACCATCCCCCACCCCCATATAAAAATGCTTACGACAACAACATATCTAGTGCAATCCTACATTTGGATCTAGACTAGAGAGAATAGGATGTATGCATACCCTAAGATAATATGTTTTACTTACGTATCAAACACGAAAAAAAGAGAGTAAATCCCCCCCCCCCCCCCCCTTATTTTTCAAGTACATTTTCCATGAAATACATTTCCCTTCCCAACGAACAAACCCATAAAGTGACTAAACATCATCACTACATAGGCTTGCATGTGATTTAGGAGCCCAACAAATCTAAATATTTCAGCCCGCCAACTGGCTGATCTCTCACTGATTTGTAGGCCCAAATGGTGGTTGGTTTTACATTCTTTTCTTCCCACTGTGTTCCATTTAATCGAGGAACAATTTCAAATATATATAATAAACTAATTAATTTATAATAAATATAATCATATTTTATTTATATAAAAATAACCAAAAATCATAGGAAATTTACAGTGACCATACAATATAGCTTGCAAAAGTCATAGAAAGTATACACTGACTATACAATATAGATTACTTATACATGAACTATACACTGAATATACATTATGATACATTTTATACATGAAATATACACTGAGTATACATGTATATTCACCGAATATACACCGAATGACCATTTTTTGATAATTAAAATGATCAAATGGCCATCTACTGTAATTATCCCAATGAAACTAACTACTTCGTCCATTTTAATTTGTTTGTTCTATTTTTTTTTAGTCCTTTTAAAAACGAATGACTTTTTCATTTTTTAATAACTTTATAATTTCAAATTTCACATGACATGTTTACACTACAAGATTAAAGAGTATTTTAGTACATTTGACATATCATTAATTTAAGATCATAAGATTCAAAAGTTTTCTTTATTTTTTTAAATTCCATGTCAAGTCAAAATAGGAGAAGCAAATTGAAATAGATAGAGTAGTAACTAGGATGCATGGACAAACACATTGTAATGTTGTTTTTGCATGAATGATACAAGCAGCACAAAAATGTCAAAATGCAAACATTATTGTTATTTCTTATGGAGAATTGAGGTTCTATGATAGTGTGTAGCGTATGGTTACTTCTTAGGGGGAAGCTTTCCACTAAGAAAATGGGAGAAAAAAGCCAAAGCTCGATTTGGTTGATACGTTGGAACAAAATGCCCTGCTCCTCTTATTGTCACCAATGTCAAGTTTTCATATTCCTCCACATATCCACCAACCTGAACAGAGGCGTACATAAAAATTTTCGTAAATAATAGTGTCAACATTTGAATAAGTAAACAAATGAATAAATCACTATAAGGACTTGCACAAGCCATCAGAAAAGCAAAGCAAAAACCTATCTGATCGATCTCAAATTGGATGACAACAAGGAAAACCTACCTTTCAGAAGAAAAAAACTATGACTAAGTAGACCGTTTTAGCAACCAAATAACAATAAGAAGAAAGTAAGATACAGGACGTAAGCAGGAGAGTGCTAACTCTGCATCCCTGAATATTTTTGCTTATTCCATTAGGACATCAAATGTTGTTCACTCGTTATCTACTAATAAATCATCTTTCACTGTCCGGCCGACCCCTATCTTTAATCTCCAATCCCCATAAAACGCAATAATTGAAAACGACAAAGATACAAAGAAAAATAAATTTCTTTTTAATGATTAGTGTTTACCTCTCCCTGTAAGTACCAAGGGTACCAAGATGTCTTAACTGATAAGTTTAACTTCTTTATAGCATGCCTTGTATCTGTCACTGGCACTACAACATCCATGTCACCACTGCAAAATATATTTTCATAGCACATTATGTTATCTTGAAAAAATGTATGATAAACAAGGGAAGAATTGAAATTGTGTACTCCTTCTGTCTCATGGCACAATTCGAATTTCGAGAGTTACAACTTTACGATTTTGATGGTGAATTCAGACATGAAATGTTTTAAGTTTTTTTGAAATAAAATTGGATTACGTAAAACGTATTATAAGTCACTGTAACTTACAATTCAAACTATTGATAAGACATGAAAAAAAATCGTGGTAAAAACAAACTTTTCGGACTCTCGAAATCTGAAAGCTTCATATAAATAATACTTACCTACACAGCCAAACCCTTAATCCACTCTTCATCAACTGATGTAAAAGTGGCAAGACACTCAATGGTCTATCTTTCCAGCTGAGATTAAGTGTGTCACTGTTCTCAAATAAAAGAAAAAATTATGATTAGTGTTTGAATTATGCTTAGAAATGTATACAATAAGAAAAATAAGTTCATTTTTAACTAAATCTAGAGCCTTATACTTGCAGCTTTCCCATGGATAAGGAAGTTTTGTAACGTTAGCGTGCATCGCCTTCTGAACTTCTGGTATGTTAAAGTAGGACTGAATATAATTTGGAAGGCACGGATCAACTTCCGATATCTATATGTAAAAAATAGGAACAAAATACCACGAAAAGTTAGTTTAATTGAACATTTCTATAAAAATTTTCAAGACATTGAGCACTAAAAATGCTGTAACATTTGCTTACTGTAGTACTTGAAGGTGATCCATTGAGGCACAATGGCGCGTAGATGTTGTAGAGAAAGATATTTCCAATTTCTTCATCGATTTGGTCCAAATACGCGTTGCATTTCTTAGATGCAGACGATGGAGTAGAAAAATTACAGGTTGATATGATTCTGTTGTATAATTCATCTGAAATTAGAGCATGAGACCAGTAATACTCTGTCGTTCCTTTCATGTTGGATTCAAAATCAACATAGGCATTGCCAATCTGAGATGTGAATTCCATCAAACAATTAATCTATCGCTAAATAGCTCGTAGCCAATAGAGTTTTTGTGATAATTTGTCGCTAGGATGAGAAAACATACAGCAATTCCTTTCAAATTGATAATATTAATAGTCTTTTTCGCGTAATTGTTGTGCTGAAGTATAAGCTGAGCAAGTTGAGGAACGTAATGTCCTGCGTAGCTCTCTCCAGTAAGGTAAAAGTCACTAGCTTTATATTCTGGAAATCGTTCGAGCCAATTGACTAGAAAGGTATAAGAATCACGACCTGTTGTTCTGTCTCCGCTAAAATTGTAGTCAAAACTTGTGTTTGTATATGAAAATCCAACGCCAACTGGGGATTCGAGAAATATTATGTTGGCCTCTGATGAATGAAATGTTAAATTTCATTAGTATTAAGGCATTGACTTAGATTTGTACTTTCTTTTGAGTGACTCACCAGAAATCCATGAAAATTGATTCCTCTGTAGAGTACCATATTTGTTAACTCTAAATGGCCCAAGTTCTCCAAATGCTCCTCCAAGTGAGGAACAACCTGGTCCTGCTTGTAACAAAATATTTTTAGACGATGAACAACAACATATTCTGTATAATTCCACAAGTGGGATTTCTAGAGGAAGTGTGTGCACAGGCCTTATCCCTACCTCCATTGAGCCATAAGACAAGAGGCTTAGAAGCAGAATTTTGAGGTGATTCGACGAAATAATAAAACAAAGCTCTACCAGCACTTGAATCAACTGTAACATATCCTGAATACTGGTTAAAATCTACACCTTCTGGTTGACCTGGTAAGTTTTCAATTTTATCATTCTCTTTGGGTGAATTTTGAGTCCCAAAATGTACTGGAGAAGTCCTTTGTGATACAAATGTACTACAACTATTAAATTCTGGATAATAATTAGTATTAGTAGTTTTTTCTAAGTTTTGCTTGAAATAATGAGCAATTGGCTTTAGGCTTTTAGGTTTATAACAATGCACTAAATTAGATAAAGCTAACAAGGCTAGGAAAAAGAAGAAGAAATATGATGTTTTAACCATTTTTAAATTGTGATGATAACAAGTATGATTATTCATATGACACCATTTAAATAAATGGCTAAGGTTTTTAAGTTTGTGTCCGGCCAATATTGTTAATGATTTTGTTCTTGTTTTTTTGTTTGTTTGGAAATTTCTAAACCAAATGTTGCCAAATTCAGTCATTATTCTGTTTTGTTTATAATGAACTGAACTCCCTAAGTTTGTTGAATATTTCCTAGGCATTCGATGCAATGGACGGCTCAAGAATTTTCTAGTGTTGAATATATTGGAACAGTTTAGTGATATTGTCTTTTTTAAATCAGATTTTAGTTAAATATTTTTTAGACGTTACTTCGTCAATTTCATATTAGCTATCTATATTATTAAAAATAGTAATCTAATACTATTTGTCAATTTACAAAATCAAGATATAATTAATTATTTTTTTCGCGCTTACAATTATACTTTTTGAAAGTGTATGAAAAATTTGTAAGGTTCCAATTTTTTTTTTTAAAGCTTAAATTAATAAAACTCCTTAATTTTCTAAACACGGGTATATTCCCTGTAGTCAAAAGACTGAAAACAACCTTGTCATCTTCTTGTAAGCATATTTCTTTTTTGGTCATTGATGTAGATGTGGAAAACGTCTTTGTAATTTGTATGTTTGTTGTTGGAGAGAAGGAGCTTATAATCACAAGATGGAATTTAATGATGTGGTGTTATATCTGTTTACTTGTACTTGTTCATTTAAAAATTTTCATGTCCTTTAAAAAACAACGTTTAATATGAATATATTATCATAATATTCATATTAATTGATATATAATTTTAGATAAAGTGATTTGGAGAATAAGAGTCTGTTTGATATAATTTCAACTAATTATTAAATATAATACTCACAACAAACCTACAAACTAATTAAAAAGTTGGAAAAACAATAGAAATACAAGACAAAGGACAGAACTAATAATCCAACAAAAACGAAATAAAAATAAAAATAAAAATAAAAGATTTATCAACCACACACATATCTTCTATCACAGTAGCCTCCTCAAAGTAATAATTCAAATATTGTTGTAAAATACACTAATTTAACAATATAAGGAGGAGAGAGTAATTGAAAGGAAAACAAAACAGATGAGAGAAAGTTTTTATATATCTGTGTGTATTCATCCTTTCGATGCTAAGGATATTTATACACACATATAGATGGCTAAAGGAAGAAGAAAACAAGTGGGTTGCCCACTTTCAGTGGGCCCCACGTGTATATAATAAGATTAAGTGGACAATCCAATAAGATTAAGTGGACAATCCACTTCATAATACTCCCCCTTGGATGTCCACGAGAAATGTGCCTCGTTAAAGCCTTATTAGGAAAAACCCAGTGGAAAAAAGCCTAATGAAGGAAAAAAAGTACACATATCTGATAATACGCCTTGAGTGCTGCCTCATTAAAAAACTTATCAGGAAAACCCAGTGGGACAAAACCTTAACTAAGGGAAAAAGAGTACAGCGCGTATTTTGCTCCCCCTGATGAAAATATCACTTAATATCTCGAAGACGACGCATTCCAATTTTGTATCTCATTTTCTCAAAGGTTGAAGTTGGCAATGCTTTGGTGAACATATCCGCCAAATTGTCACTTGAACGAATTTGTTGGACATCTATTTCACCATTCTTTTGAAGATCATGAGTGAAAAAGAATTTTGGTGAAATATGTTTTGTTCTGTCTCCTTTGATGTATCCTCCCTTCAGTTGAGCTATACATGCAGCATTGTCTTCATACAATATTGTTGGAGCGTCTTTTGTCAAAGAAAGACCACATGTTTCTTGAATGTGTTCAGTTATTGATCTTAACCAAACACATTCTCGACTTGCTTCATGAATGGCTATTATCTCTGCATGATTTGAGGAAGTGGCAACCATAGTTTGCTTTGTTGAACGCCATGATATAGCTGTACCACCACAAGTAAATAAATAGCCTATTTGCGATCGACCTTTATGGGGATCAGATAAATATCCCGCATCTGCATAACCGATCAATTGTGACATGGAATCATTTGAGTAAAATAATCCCATATCAATGGTACCTCGAAGGTATCTGAATATATGCTTAATTCCATTCCAATGTCTGCGTGTTGGTGAAGAACTAAATCTTGCTAACAAGTTTACTGAGAAAGCTATATCCGGTCTAGAATTGTTGGCAAGATACATTAATGCACCAATTGCACTAAGGTATGATATTTCAGCACCAATAAGTTCTTCATCATTTTCATAAGGCCGAAACGGATCTGTATTAATATCAAGAGATCTCACAACCATTGGAGTACTCAATGGGTGTGCTTTATCCATATAAAATCTCTTTAAAATATTTTCAGTATATGTTGACTGATGGACAAATATCCCATTTGTAAAATGTTCAATTTGTAGACCAAGACAAAATTTTGTCTTTCCAAGGTCTTTCATTTCAAACTCCTTTTTCAGGCATTTTACTGCCTTTGAAAGTTCTTCCGGAGTTCCAATAATATTCAAATCATCAACATATACTGCTATTATGACAAATTTAGATTCAGACCTTCTCATAAAGACACAAGGGCAAATTGGATCATTTTTATATCCTTCTTTTAGCAAATATTCGCTAAGACGATTGTACCACATTCGCCCTGATTGTTTCAACCCGTACAAGGATTTCTGAAGCTTTATTGAACAATTTTCTCGAGAATCCTTGTATGCTTCAGGCACTTTGAACCCTTCGGAAATTTTCATAAAAATGTCGTGGTCTAATGAGCCATATAAATAGGCAGTGACCACGTCCATTAAGTGCATTTCAAGCTTTTCATGAACTGTCAAATTCATTAGATACCTGAAAGTAATTGCATCCACCACAGGGGAATATGTTTCCATATAGTCAATGCCAGGTCTTTGCGAAAAACCTTGGGCTACAAGTCGTGCTTTATATCTTACGACTTCACCCTTTTTATTTCGTTTACGCACAAAAACCCATTTGTGCCCTACTGGCTTGACACCTTCAGGTGTTCGAACTATTGATCCGAAAACTTCACGTTTTTCAAGTGAAGTTAACTCTGCTTGAATTGCATCCTTCCATCTTGGCCAATCATTTCTCTGTCTGCATTCATCGACAGATTTTGGTTCAAGATCCTTATCTTGTTGTATTATTTCAATGGCAACATTATAAGCAAAAATATTATCGACCACAATATCATTTCGGTTCCACCATTTTCCTGTCGAGATATAACTTATTGAGATTTCTTCATTCTCATTATTTTCAGGTACTTGGACCTCCTCGGTGGTATCATCATTTGTTGTGTCTCTGGGCTCTTCTTGAGCACTCGCCTCCAAATTATGATCATCTTGATCATTTATTCCTTTCCTTTTTCGAGGATTTTTATCTTTGGAACCAAATGGTCTTCCACGTTTTAAGCGTGGTCTAGACTCATTTGCCTGAATAAGTTGTCCTACCGGGACATCAATTCGAACTTGAGCATTAGCAGCTGGGATATGCGATTTAGTAACCCGTGGAAGGTTAGTAAATGCATCCGGCAGTTGATTTGCAATATTCTGTAAATAAATCATCTTTTGAACTTCTTGCTCACATTGATTTGTTTGAGGATCTAAATGAGATAGTGACAATGAATTCCAATCTATCTCATTTTTCAACTGCTTATGTTCTCCCCCTAATGTTGGGTATACTGATTCATCAAAATGACAATCAACGAATCTTGCCGTAAATAAATCTCCAGTCATAGGTTCCAGATATTTTGTAATAGAATGAGATTCATACCCAACATATATTCCCAACCTTCTTTGAGGATCCATCTTTGTGCGGTGTGGTGGAGCAATTGGGACATATACCGCACACCCAAATATTCTAAGATGGGATATATTTGGCTCCCTTCCAAACGCCAACTGTAATGGGGAAAATTCATGATAATTTGTTGGCCTTACGCGCACAAGGGCTGCTGCATGCAAAATAGCATGCCCCCATACTGAAATAGGAAGTTTTGTCCTCATTAGCAATGGTCTAGCTATTCATTGGAGGCGTTTAATCAATGATTCTGCTAGACCATTTTGAGTATGTACATGAGCGACCGGATGCTCAACTTTTATTCCAATCGACATACAATAATCATTAAATGATTGAGATGTGAATTCACCAGCATTATCAAGACGAATTGTCTTTATTGCATAATCTGGAAATTGTGCTCTTAACCTTATAATTTGAGCTAACAATCTCGCAAAAGCCATGTTGCGAGTTGATAATAAGCACACATGTGACCATCTTGTAGATGCATCTATCAAGACCATATAATATTTAAATGGTCCACATGAAGGGTGAATTGGCCCACATATATCACCCTATATACGTTTCAGAAACGCAGGAAATTCAATCCCAACCTTAGTTGCTGATGGTTTGATAATCAGTTTTCCTTGAGAACAAGCAACACAAGAGAATTCCTTAGATTGAAGAATTTTCTGATTCTTCAAAGTGTGTCCATGTGAATTCTCAATAATTCTGCGCATCATATTATAATCGGGATGGCCCAATCGGTCATGCCAAATGATAAAATCATTAGAATCAGTAAACCTTTTGTTTACAATGGCATGTGATTCAACAGTACCAATATTTGTATGGTACAACCCAGAAGAAAGTGCAGGTAATTTTTCGTGCACAATTTTCTTCTCCATATTTATTGTAGTAATATAAAGGTATTCAACCTTTCCTTCATTTGCAGTCTCAATATGATAGCCATTTTGGCGAATAACCTTGAAACTTAACAAGTTTCTTTGAGACTTACTACAATATAATGCATTATCAATTACCAATATCGTTTCTCCAGGTAGTAATAAGACTGCTTTTCCAGATCCTTCAATTAATTTTGTACTACCAGATATTGTATTGACATAGGCCTTTTTCATAATCAAATGACAAAAATATTTCTTTTCTTTTAATATCGTATGAGTTGTGGCACTATCCAAAATGCACATATCTCCATTATTCATCTTGAATCCAATTGAAGACTGATAAATTTATTTATCTTCATAAAATAAAAATGCATTGTAAGAAATAAAATAAGTAACAATTTTGCTAGAAAAACATAAGTCCCCTTTTTTTGTTTTTAAGTTAAATTATGGTAATTTAGAATTTAAAAAATTATATGATTCAATTATGATGAATGTTACAATAATTTAGTTTATGGAATTATATACTTATTAACCTTAAATAAATATTATACACAAGTATTAAAAAAACAAATATAAAATATTATAAAACATTAATATAATATTATTCATCATGTATAGATAATTTGTTTATTGACAAAAATAATACAATCATTATATATTATTAATGTCTAAAACATTAACAAGAATAAACAGTTAGTATAATGACATTAAATAAGGCGAATATTATTTTTAGTAACAATATGATATTAAGATTAAATAATAGCACACTAATAGTAATTAATTACAACATTGTAAAATAGCACAATGTAATAAACAATATACAATTATCATAATAATGTGACCTTGATTATTATTTTTTCTTCAAATACATAAACGTAAAAAACACAATAATTCGAAGTACATGATAACATATTGAAAAACATGAAATTAAACATCAATTAAGATCCTTAAAAAAATCTTCAACCTCCAAATGAGTAATATCATTGAGGTCATTAAAATCATCATCCCTTAAGGCCAGATTTGTTTCAATGTTATCATTATTCAAAGGCCTTGTCTCAACATTATTTTCGAACGCCAAGTGTGACTCTATCCGAGCATTAGAAGAAGAGGCACCACCTCTATTTGCCTTTCTTTTAAAAGAATTTTGATAAAGTCTTACAAAATGCTCAGGCGTCCGACATTCATTTTTTCAGTGGCCTTTCATGCCACAACGATGACAGTTATTTTTTGAAGGGCCATTTTGAGAACTGATATTGTTTTCCCTTTTATGTTGACCACTACCACGACGATTATTATATCGTCCTCTGCCATTGCCACGCCCACGCACATTATTGTGACCTTGATATTTATTATGTCTTCTTTCAGACTGGCCATGTGCTTTTACCATATTTGCCTCCGGTAACGGAGCAGTTCCAGTGGGACGGTCTTCATGATTTTTCATTAAAAGGGCATTATGTTGTTCAGCCACCAGAAGGCATGATATCAATTCAGAGTATTTTTTAAAACCCTTTTCACGGTATTGCTGCTGTAATATTACATTAGAGGCATGAAAAGTAGTTAGTGTCTTTTCTAACATGTCCTCATCATTTATATTTTCCCCACATAATTTTAATTGAGAAGTTATTCTAAATACAGCAGAATTATACTCAATTACGGTTTTAAAATCTTGAAACCGTAGGTGCATCCATTCATAACGAGCCCTTGGCAATACCGTTGCCCTGAGGTGGTCATACCTCCCTTTTAAGTCTTTCCACAATTCAAGTGGATCTTTCACTGTCAAGTATTCCATTTTTAGGCTTTCATCTAGATGATGACGAAGAAAAATCATAGCCTTTGCTTTATCCTGACTTGATGCTGTATTTCCTTCAATTATAGCATCACCAAGACCCTTAGCGGTAAGGTGAATTTCAGCATCAAGTACCCATGACAAATAATTTTTACCAGAAATATCAAGTGCCACAAATTCCAATTTTGACAAGTTTGACATGATGAAAATTAATTTGAAAGTAACAAAGATAACTTAAAAATTAAATTTTTTTAGTAGATATACCTGATATAGAAGTTAATTTTCTGAAAAATTAAAGCTTCGTGCTGATAACGTGTTGTAAAATACACTAATTTAACAATATAAGGAGGAGAGAGTAATTGAAAGGAAAACAAAACAGATGAGAGAAAGTTTTTATATATCTGTGTGTATTCATCCTTTCGATGCTAAGGATATTTATACACACATATAGATGGCTAAAGGAAGAAGAAAACAAGTGGGTTGCCCACTTTCAGTGGGCCCCACGTGTATATAATAAGATTAAGTGGACAATCCAATAAGATTAAGTGGACAATCCACTTCATAATAAATATTTATTACTCCACTTACTTTGTCTCATTTATGTGGCGGCCTTTGACTAAATATATACTCCAGCCGTCCCTTTTTAATTATCATGATAAAATTTTGTATAATTTTTAATTTTTTTTAATTAAGAGCGTTATTTGATTAATATATTCTTTATTAATTTTTTATTTTTTATCTACTTACGTGCCTTTTAATTCTAGAATAATTAATGTTAATAGCAAAGTTGGGAAATGATAATTGATTCTCTTTTAATTATTTAAATTAACAACTATTTTAAAATAAATATTTTTAGTATACATAACAACTAATATGGAATGGAGAGAGTATAAGTTAAGAAATTAAAAATAAGGAAATGATATTCTTTTATTTTTTGTAATAGATGGAAAATATGAGACAAGTTTGAGAAAAATAGAGTAGATTTTGGTTTCTCAGGCAAAGCATGCCAATGTCAGCAATGGCGTAAGGAATAGTGGAAAAAGACATTGGCATTGGGATGCAGATCAAAGAGGTACTAAAATACACACTAGTCTTAAATTTATTAGAGCGTGCAGTACTTGCCATGATTTCACCTTTGCAAAGACAAATTTCTCAATGTAGTATGGGACCTAAAAACAATTAACTACAACTTCAAAAACATTATGCAGCAAGTGAATATTTGGGTTGGTCAATTTTTGTGGAAAATTACCTAAATATACATCTTGTTTTATTATAATCTCTAAAAAAAAATTATCATTTAAAAAAATTCAAAAATTCCCTCTCAAATACATCACTTTCCTTTCATTGATATGTCCCTATTCCCTCTCGAATACATCACTCTCTTCTCACTGATATATCTTTATCCCCTCTTGGATACATCCCTCTCCTATGTATCTGGATGTCCTATCCCTTCTCTGATGCATCCCTCCCCTATGTATCCAAAAATCCGGTGATGTATCCGAAATTCATAAATTTCAAGGGATTTTTGTAATTTAAAAAAAGAGTAGAAAAATAATGTAATCAACTCTTAACACTATGAAATTTATGTAAATTATACCAATTTTAATCCCGAATTATTTAGGATCTGAACCATTAAAAGAACTCAAAGTCATCTAACAACACGAGTGTAATTTTCTGCAGATTGCTAAGACAAGGGGATGAGTTTGCTCTCCCTCCATAGAGCTGTTATGTTACTATATTGAAAAACTATGAGCCATGCAGACAGTTGAGATTTCAGTACTACAAGTAAAAGAACAGAAAAATCAATACATTATGCATTACAAGGAATGACTCATATTTAGATAAATACATTTGGCCTTGTTTCTCTTTTGAGGATACTGTCTTTAGTCATTTCTGAAGACATCAGGCTTCAAGCCATAAAAATATTACAGAAAAAACAAAGAGAAACAAAAGAGATGTATCTATGTATGGAACAATTACAGTGAAAAGATCCTATTCCAGGAAGACGGCCTTTACTTCACAAAAAAGTTGGCTAGACAAGTGGGAAACATCTCTGCGCGACAAAAACTTTATCTCTCCTCATGTGCTGTGTTAATCAGATCCTACACTTCTGCGCTTCTACACATAAATGCCACAAGATTCCAAAATACTCCACAGTGTTGAAGATGAAAGTACGAAAAGCTTTTAATCAGCTTTGTCATTGTAAAGATGAGACCATGGAGTGGAACCCGAATCCTCTCAGCCAAGCGTGTGAAGATACATCAATTTCTGTAAGTAACATATAAACTATTTTAGAGTGGCGTGCACATCAATCATTTTCAAAATGTCTGTCTGTTGGACTATGTATTATGGTCTGTGATGAATAATATCAACTTTGGAAAAATAATTTACCACAAAATACCAGAAGCCACACTGCACAAATCTTAGACCTTTTGGACTTGCTCGCGGACTTCTAATGCTTCCAGAACGCTGCTTACCCACCTGCACCATGTGACTTCATAGCATCAAGTAGATCAAATTTAAGTGAATCTGACAAACACATAATAGAAAATGGAAACCAATATATAATCCCTGCCTCCTACATATCTCACTACATCCTTAAAAGAGTCAGCAGGAGAGGTAACGCTCCCATGGGTCAATGAGCATATCAGCATGGTCTTTTCCTCCAATTGAGAACCGGGTCCTATCACGAGTACTCATACTTAGCATTTAGGAACAAGCCAAGAACCTAACACTTGAAATCTGGTGCTTGACAAGAAAGATTCTCCACCACACTCTGTATGATCATTCACCAAGCCACTCAACCCTAGCTCCTAAATGCTTGAGCCTGTCTCCATGGAATAACTTCAATACTAGCATTTGACTAAAATCTAGTCTGATTTTTATTTGATAGGGTTGTAAAAGAATGAAAAACAAAATATTCAAATTGTACTTGTAGCAAAGTCACAAAATCACCCAATTTACTCATATAACCTTCTAGTCAGATGGGAGTTTAGATTGCCAAGACAAGAGGCATCAAAAGGCTAGTTAGCAGCGGTGCTTTGCCCTTCATTAGATAAGAATGTGAAAAATAAAGAGATACACGGAAAAAAAAATTGAGAATGTATTGCTAGATCATCCTCCCAAGCTATTGGGTGTTTATACAGAACATACACCTAGTCTAAATTAGGAAAGACATAACTACAAATAAATAATATCTCCGTAGTTGATTCTAACTAATATAACAAATATAAACAATATTCTTAAAATGAGTCAACAAGGAGGATTATAGTCTCTTCTTAAAAGCTACTTACTAGAATGTTACCCTTCACTAAAAGCTACTTACCAAGATAATAACTCTCGAAAGTAGCAGCAGCAGTAGTAGTAATTACCATTTCAATAAAGTACTACGGCGTAATATAGAGCCGCTACTAAGACACAAGAAAAATGTGGTAATAGGTAGGAATAGAAAAGAATGGGTCTTAGAATTTCTGCAGTGTTTTGTAGGTGAACTCTTGAAAGAAGCGAGTCTCATTTAACATTGAGTTCCATAATATTAAAAAGGTTGAAAAAATCATATCGTGATTGGTTGTAGGAAGGTTAAAATTTCTAAGAGATAGCCCTATGCAGCGGAAAGTGAAGTCTTATGAAATGGTATCTGGGATAATCCTCACTGGTTTTTTGTATAATTTAAATAGAAAACTACAAAGGTTAGAAGGGACAAACAAAGAATATATGAATCCTAGATAAGATTTTTGAAGGAAAAAAAAACAGAAAGAAAATATAAAGACAGAACAGAATGCAACACAGGCTTTCATTTGATGTTTCATTCTCTTCACACATCCAACTCCTGACAGATGGCAGTGAATAGTTACTTCACAGCAAAAGAGATAATACTCGAGGCAAACATAGACGCTAAAATAGCAATTGTCATATTGGAAGTAGCACTGTTCTTCTAGCAAAACATAATCAAAGTATCTTATAATATTAGGGACACAATCAGAAAGGGAGAAAAGTCGCAATTAGAAAAACAGGATAGGAGACTTGGTTCAACAAGTTACCCTTCAAGACCAGGACTTGTTGGATAGTATATATTTCTGAACCCAAGTCTTTTAGCTGCAGAAGCTGTCGTCTCCCCAATACATGCAACAGCATTGTCCCACTGTCTCGATGTAGGAATAAGACTAGCCCATACCCTGTCACATAACCCAGCAGAATGACAAACGAATGAGAAAGGAGAAAGAGAGTAAAGACTATTAATTAAGGTAGAAGGATGAAGAACATTAGGATACAATTATGTTCCCTGGCTCAATGAACAATATCTGGAAACATCTGTATAATATTTTCTAGCATGTTAGCGTAATTACCACCATCAGCTATAGAAACTAGTGCACTTGCTTATGCCAATATTAGATATCAACGTGTCATCCGTCTCCTTTTGCGATAAAAATGAACAATTTGGAGCATTGTACCTGAGGGCAGAAGGAGATGCTACAGCAACAACAGGAGCAGAGAGTGCTAGTTCAAGAAAATATTGATCAACATGATCAACTGGTGCCTGCAAGAAATGGAAAGATTATGCTCAGCAAGATGCGATCTAATTAGTTTTATCTCAAGAGAAGGATCCAAATGTGGTGCTCTATCTAAACTTTGACCATATGCCATGAAAAAAATGACAAGTGACCCTCTTTTCTGGGTAAGTGTGTATTAACCAAATTTGCAAGCACAAATGACTTTTTCTTGTCCATGGGGCAGTAAAAAAAATATTATACCGTTGTGTATGTGTTCAGCCGAGTAACCTCGAATCCCCGCCCAAAAAGTCCTTCCTCTGAAATAAAGAGTCGTATGTCAGTTCAAAGCTGCTCAAAATAGTTTCATATTCTGAGGAAATTTTGCATATTAAACATGAAGGTTAGACAGTTGCAAGATATTGGATGAATCAGGATCTTGTACAGATAATGGACGGGAAGAAAGGTAAGGAACTGTGATTTTTGTGGTTAGTCTGTTTCTTTGTTCTTTCTTTTTCCACTTTTTTTCTGAATAATGGTTGGCAATAGAAAAAGATACCTACACAGAAACTATAGATCCCCTACAGAACCAAAAAAATCGTAACGAGAATACATGGAAAAGAGATTTCTGTATGAAATCAGATTGATGGAGGAATGAGGAGAGACGGAAACATAAAGAGTGGAACAGTATTGCACACACCAATGTCAGTGCTGGCTTTTGCTGAAGCAGGATAGAGAACAGTGCACTTGTCCTTTCCATTCTTTGGAAGCTCTAAAGCTAAAAATTTGCCAGTTGCTGAAAATGCAATCAGAATGAAATTTTTAGTCTGGCAGGCAAAAACATATATCAGCCAAATTTTTAATGCAGAGCTGTTTGCAAGTACAAAAAGGTATTTAAATGAATGACAAATACAAGTGTCATCCCTGAGGCACATGTGTCATAAGAGATACTGCTTTGGAAAGTTCACTCAATACCCTTCGATGGTGCAAATGCCACATCAAGATACTGCTTTGAAGACTGAACAGCTTCATCAAATACGCAAGCTGTACCAGATCCAACGACCCCTACTCTGACAGATGGAGTCCCAGCAGCTCTAAGTAACAAAATAGATTAAGTATGAGGGACCAGAGAGTGCAAAAGTAAACATAGCTCATTTAGACAGCTTAAAGAATTTGAGGCTACTTTCAACAAATAACAGTAAAGAAAACCATACACAGTACACAATCATATTTTTTGGGAACTAATTATTGTACCATTTTTTAGTTCAAATACTTCATTTGACAACATAAGTACACACATAACAGGAGACACTATAATGACTCTTGCTTTTTGTGTATGCTGACAATCAACTGAAAGTCTTTTATACAAGTTTTCAATGCTTCATTTAGGAAAAAATACACAGTTATTGAGATGGCAGGTTCAACCAGAACTGGGGTTGATGATAATGCTTAGCAGGTGCTATTTGTCTCATAAAGCTACACATCATTCAGTGGATGATCAAACTTAATATGAGAATAACCATATTATATAGGAAGTATTTGCATCTCAATACAACTGAACTTTCTCAAACTTATGGAAGTCAAATGAAATATCTTCAAATAGTACATAAGATTCTACAACATTTTGAAACCATGATTAAGAAAGCCGATTTGTCTACACAATTAAGCAGCAATGTTATTAAACATAGCAATGACTTGTTTTACTGACAAGTCAAACGCAAAATGATTTGACTTAACATCAGATCTTGTATATTTCTCAACATTTTTATATTTTTAAATCCAACTTCACAGAATTCTCCAGAATAGAGGAACTGTACTAAAAACCAGTCAAAGGGTTATTTTAGTTATTTAACACCATAAGGCGAAGAACTTTAGCCAAGATTAACCCTCTTTACTGGTAAATTTCAACCTAATCTTACTTCCAAGCATCAAGAAAAACCTTTCCCGCCTCTGGTGAAGTAATGATAATCCAGTCAAACGTGGCCTCTGTTATCACAAGAAGAAATGGGGAAAAGCATTAGTGCCACTCAAGACAGCAGAGAACATGTTAATCTGTTAGTTATTTAACAATTTCACGAGGAAGTAATAATGGTGATTTTACCACTTGTCTCAGCAATTGCAATAATAACAAAATAATGTATGCAAGTGCAAATGAACTATGTAATTTCTATAGACTTGGGTATTATTGCAATGGCTGTTTGATTTATATTTATAATAGCAATAGCAATAAAAATGAAGTAATGGAATTACTTGGCTAGCAATATCTTAAAGCAATGACCTCACTTTATTTGTGTCTGAATGCACAATATGCTATTGTTCAAAAAATGTCATCTCCATAGTCTATAATTCTCTTTTGCTAACAAGAAGCAATGAAAATATTAGTGCCAGTGCCAATTTTGCACATTCAATAAAAGGATAACCATAAACATTCCTTGGAAAAATGTCATTTGACCTTGAAAGCTCGGAAAATTGTATTTAAAGAAAGAGCAACAATCTATTTTGTTTAGAATTCTAATATAGAGCACCAATCCAACCTTTGAAACAAATTGTCTTTAAATTGTTTATTTTGTGACAAAGCAAATCTAAGGCATTAGTAGAAATCAGCTAGAAATCGTACAATGAAGAGAAATGAAAAATGCAATAGAAATAAATGTACACAGATGCTCGACGCTGAGTCTCAGGCAAGCAAATATGAATTATGATTAGCAAGAACCTACCACTTAATATAGACGTGAGTCTGTCTAGATCAGGTAAGTGCATGTGCTGAATGAGAGGAAACTCAAGAGAATCAATCCCATGTCTGACCTGTAAGCATGAAAAAGAGGGAAAACATAATTATAGAGGACGCCAAATTTACTACTTTCTAGAGAGACATCCAAGCTAAAAAATAGTTTGCTGCACATTTATCAAGTCCCAATCACTGGACCTTTGGTGTTAGAAACTTGGCATCCTTAAGAAGTTGTTTGTCCTCATTCATGATAATTTCATATATATTTTACGGGTACCTTTTTCCTACTTCATTTATTTATTTCTCTCTTATCTTACGAGGAGAACCACGTGATTCGGGAAAGGATTTGAAATCCCTGTCGCTCGTTTGCTTCTTTTCTCCCCTAGTAGAAAGCAAACAAAAATGTATTGCCAGCTAGATAGTAGTTTTTATGAACATGTGAGCTTGCTTTGACAAAAAACATTTTCCAAAAAATAAGTCATTTTAAGGAAAATATTTTTCTGGAAAATACTTTCAAGTATTTGGTTCGGTTAGTGAGGGGAAAATATATTTGAGAAATATTTTGTTGAGGAGTGATATCACTTTCATGAAATTTTTGAGTATTAAAATGATAATAATGCGTTTTATTGGAGCAGGTATGAAATTAAGAGTTGAGATTGTTGTGAGAAAAAACATCTTCCACATTACTCATGGGATGTCATTTTCCTCTTTTTGGTGAAAATTGGAGAAATATTTCTGGCAACAAAAGAAAATGACTTACTCTCGGATTTTTTGAGAAAATATTTCCTTCATACCAAGCACACCATGTTGAAAATCCAGAATGCAACAAATGAATCATACACATGCCTGCACATGATTTAATGCTCTTCACTACATCCTCCTTTTTGACTTTGTGAATCAAATCTACTGCACCTAAAAGGGGGAGGCTACAGGAACATTCAGGAACAATTACCCTTCGTTCATGTATAATTTCATGCAATAGAGCTATACTTTAAGGAATCATTCTACTCCACTCGATTGAGCTCAGAACGGTAAGTGAATGTGAAGTTCCTATCAGATCATGAGATGATAAATAAGCAAGCCATGATTAGAATCTCAAGGTTCGAGTTTTGATCTCACCTATTGAGAGAAAGATGACGAAAGTATCAGTTAGTAAAGGTATGAGACTCGAGAATGACAGAGAAAGGGAGATGAGGTATGTGTAAACAAGACGAAGTTTAGCCTGCTTTCTACGAAAGGAATCTATGGACCATAGATGGCCCTCAGAGATTGCCTCTGATAGGTCGACTAAAAACCCCTCCCATACGCTTAAAACTTAGAACATATCAAACAATGCGATCAAACTCCTCTCAAGCATGAAATAGGGTTCCATAGCTTCAAACTTCAGTTCAAGAAATCAAGCTAAGGGGCTTTCATTCCAGGTATGTGGGATTTCATCAACGGTATCCTTTCACCTATTGAGTCCCAAGTAAACCTAGTTTTAAGTTCATGATTTCTACAAGCATAGGGTTTTATGGAAAAGCATGAATTCTATAATATTTTTCATTCTTCTCATGAATAGTTTAATTATGTGTTTTCACCTATAATTTAGTACTTCTAAATGGTATTTTCATGAACCCTCAATACATAGATATTTGCATGTCTCAGATTATCAGTTTCTCATAATTTTAAATGTTTTCAGATAAAGTGTCTACCAATTGTTGTCCATTGTTATCAGTATTCATGAGCAATTCATATTATTTGTTTTATCAATATCATTCAGTATTCTTAGTTTATTTATATTATCAGTTAATCAACATGTTTCCATTGGAAGTTACTTAGCACCGAGCGGATCTTAAGGATGAAGGGTCACGGTTAGCGTCCACTAAGACCTTTAGTAACGATTCCTAAGTCCCAAAACTACGTGCCACAGTAGGTCTGTGTAGCCCTTGTAGGCACACATTATCAACTTAGTGGTACCACATCAGATCAGATAAGCCTTTATATATACTATGACAAGGTATATTAGACCCTTTTCAATGGGATTATACATCAAACTCCATGTCTATCTCACATGAGTATATGTCGACTTTAGTATCTCCCACAGTGTAGGCTCAGATGTTTCATGACCCTGTAGTAAGTTAATGCAGTTTTTTGTACTTACCAGTTGTATGTTTTACTAAATGGTCATTGCATTAGTCATGTTATTTCAGCTCAGCATCGCAGATTCAGTATGTCCGGTCACCTCTTTATCATGCATACCCTACATACTCAGTACATTCAAAGTATTAATCGCATACTCCCGCATTATATTATTTTATAATATAGATTCAGACGCTCAGTATCCAGCTCACAGCTAGTACGCTTTCAGTCAGCATAGCATCAACATTGGTAAGTCCTCATCTTCCAAAGACGACCTTTATCTTTATTTATTTCATGGTCGTTCTTTAGTCTTCAAACAGTCAAAGTTAGTTAAGGATTTGTCCCAGTAACTCATCTTAGTAAAGGCTTTCAGACAATCAGTTTAGCTTCAGCTTATGTTTTAGTCATATGTTCCATATATTGCTTTGGAATCTAATATTTATTATTCAGACTCAGCTTCCACATTAGTTATTTTAAGTTGTTAATTATGCAGGTCTTAGTGTCATGTCAAACCATGAGTTAGCTTGGGATCACTTGTGGCTCTAAGCACCATGTTACGACTAGGGGGTGTCTCAGGTCATGACAGTAAGTTAATTCAAGGTTAAAGAACGGATATTCCCCGTTAATCACGTGGTGCTTATAATGGTTCTTCCTCGATTATAGTGAATCAAAGGTTACTTCAAAGTGAAGAAACTCCAAGATTTTGATAGCCACGATAAGGTTTTACTCCCACCTTCATCTATGAGCTCATAGGAGCATTCTAGACGCATTTTTAGTGAGAGCTCATGGGACGGTGATTGAAACCCGTGAGTTCAAGTTTTTATGTTGTATAGAGAAGTTTGAGGGTTGTTTTATGTGATGTAAAGGTTGGGAGTATTTGTTGACTTCATAAGAAGGCAGTATGATATTATTATAAGACAAAAAGGAAGTGTGTGGAGAAACACTGCTCATTTAAGGGCTTGGTGAACTCATCGCTCGTTAAGCATTTGATGTACCAGTTTTACGGACCATACTTGTTGTTTAGCTGCTAATACTAGCTCCATCACCTTATTTGTAGATTAAAGTCCCAAAGGAATGATAAATTCTTCATAGTTATTCTAAGTCAAAAAACAAGGTATGCAAGGCTAAAACCTCTTTCGCCCCTAAGGCACAACCTCTCCATCACATGTTTCTCATAGATGAGTCAACAAGGTCATGCGCTCCAAAGGAACGGTTGTTTTGTTGGAAACTAGACTCAAACACCTTTAATTTGATAGGTAATCCAACCCTTAACTCTTCATCATATCTTGGGAGATACACTCGTTTGAAGTTGGACCTTATCCAAAATCATTCAGAAAAATTGTCCATGATATAGCCTTCAACTTAACTTTTGTGTTAAGGCTCCCTTGACCTTCAAGCTTCATTTAACACTACATTTGTCATTCTATACTAAGACGGGGTGTTACACTTGACAGTACCACTAAACCAAATGCTTCCTGATTTGTAGACTAATTTGCAGTTCACTGTTCCTTTTCTCCACCATACCGTTTTCTCATCCTATAAACGGTAAGTGATCAATAGCTTAAAAAGTTTAACTTACTTAAGCATTTGATCAAACATCTAATGTGTTACTACCATTATACCAATGTAATTGCGAAAAACAAACAAAAATGGTACCTGCTCAAAAATTTTATTTCTTGCAACAATCATGAACCAACTCGAAACAACCACATAAACCCTATAACTTCGACATAATATCAGGAATCCAAATAAAAACTCGAAATTAAGAAATCAGCATAAAACCGAAAAACTAAAAGTACCAGAGCATTGATGAGCTTGCCATTCTTGCCGCGTTCTCTGGTGACAACAACTTTCGGATCCTTCGTCGAGCACGAAATTGTGACCGATGAAAGTGAAACGCACGCGCCGCCTCTGTATGAACGACGGAAGCAACTCCGCCGCTGCTGCGTTGCGGAAGAAGACGACGACGTCAACGGAGGAGAGAAGGAGGAGAGAGAAGACATTTGTGGAACGTGTTGCTCTGAGGACTGACAGCTGTAAGCCTGTAACTGATTTTAAATACTCTCAATATCTTTAATTTAATTGGAGTATTAGTATTAATTAATTAATTTTCAGCAGAACAGGTGTCAAAGCTGGAAGGATAAGAAATTGTGGTACTGACACGTGTCCTATTTGCAGGGCCTATTATCTGCTGTGACCTACCCACCATTGTAGGCAAATGATGGTTAGTTATGATCAGGTGTTCTGCGGAGAAAGCAAAACCTTGATCCAAACCGTTAATTCGAATCAAATGGTTAGATTTAGGTATGGAAAAATATTGATTTGGAGGTGAGTTGTAGGAACAGGATCTAAGGTGTGTGCCCCATGATGCAACAGATTTAAATGATTAAATTTGACTCCTTTTTTAATGCTCAAGTAAAAGCAAATTAAGGAAGAGGGGTGTCTATTACCAATAATGTGGGAGAATTAATTAATTAATAAAGGGGTTTTAATAAAGTGATGCCACTATCATCTTTTCCTCTTTCAATGAGGCAAAAGTTAAGTTTGGAATTGTATAATCTTTGCTTATCACAATGATACCAAGACCCTGTTTGGATAAAATTATTTATTTTAAGCTAAAAATAATTGGGGTAACCTAATTTATTTTTTTGGCTTATAAATTTTTTCATCTTATAAGTTATTTTAAATAAGTTAAGTCAAACAAATCTAATTATTATTTTGGGCTTATTTTAAGCACAAAATGACTTTAAGTTGATTAGTCAAACACTCAAAAAAATTGAAAACAACTTATAAGCTAATCCAAACGGGCTCCAAATCTGATTAGTATTTTTTCTTTGTAAACTTTACCTAAATCCCATAATGGAAAAGTCTAATTACTATACATCCCTCATTGTATCAAAATTACCCGATATTGCAAATTGTTATATAGCAGAATTGGAGTTGACGAACTACATAGATGATACAAATGGTGCGGAAGTGAAGGAGAATAAATTCTATAAGGATAAAGCAACTCTAGTTGATGTAATGGCCAAATACAAAATCAATAATGAATTTAATTTCAAGGTTAAAAGAACCGACAGTAAAAGGTATGCGCATATTCTGCATTTGGAAATTTTGATATTGGATAGTATCCAACAGTATGTATCAGATACATATTAATGTGTGTATCTGATACATTCTTAAAATAAAATAATTTTTTCTGTCATGATACATCAAAACTCCATTTCTGTAACTCAGTTAAAAAATGATAATAATGTTGTCAGTATGTATCAGATTCATAATACTCTATGTATCAAAATTTTTTTTTTAATAATACATACAAAGAAGCATGTATCAAGTACATGGGTTGACACACTTCCTATCAGTATGTCACTTTATTTGTTGATATTATAAATGAAAAAATATTGGTATGATACATGTCATTTTTTTTATACAAATACAGTTATATATTAGTATGCCTTTCAGACGACTGTTGTTGGAGAATGAAAGCTTCATATTGAAAAAAATCCGATATATTCAAAGTTAGATATTTCAATAGTGAACATTCATGTGCACTGAGAGATAGGATTTTCAACAAAGTTCATGCTACAAAGGTTTTTGTTAGTGCATTCACAGCACCTAAATTGGTTAATCATAAGAGAATTGTCACCCCTAATGATATACGAGAGGATATTAAATCAGCGTATGGAATTGATATTACCTATCAACAGGCATGGCGTTCAAAAGAGCATGCTTTGGAGATGTTAAGGGGAAAACCTGCTGATGGATATAGACAGCTGCCTGTATACATACATATTCTAAAAACCGTATATCCAAATTCGTACATAAGTATACACAAGTCATCAACTGATGAGTTTATGTATTTGTTCATAGCGTTAAGGCCCTTGATGAGGGGTTTCAGTTTTGTCGACTAGTAGTTGTTGTTGACGGTGCACATCTTGATGGACCTTATAAAGGGACGTTTGTATCAGCTAGCACACTTGATGGGGCAGGTATTACTTTCTTATACTGTTTCTTATTGAATAACAATGTGTCATCTCATTTTTCACGTTTGTTGTGATTCTGATGAATTCTAATAACTATTGTATCGCTATTATTGATTTATTAGGTTGTATATTGCCGTTGGCGTATGGTATTGTTGATACGGAAAATGATTCATCATGGACGTGGATTTTTCAGAATTTCAAAAATACATTTGGAGAGAGGGACAATATGTGTGTTGTATTAGATAGAAACGAAAGCATAATCAAGAGTGTAAGCATGATATTTCCCAATGTTTCTCATTTTGCATGCATATGGCATATATGGAAAAATGTGTGTACTAAATACAGAAGGAGCAAAGTTGTACTAAGTGACATCTTCTATTCAATGGCCAAGGCATACCGAAAAGATGAAGTTGATAAATTAATGGCCAAAGTTGAAAGAATCGATCAACGGGTGGCACAATATTTAAAAAATGCAGGATACGAAAAGTGGTCAAGGGTTCATGCCACTGTCAACAGGGGTAGAATGATGAATTCTAACATCGCAGAATGTATCAGTGGATGTCTTGTTGAAGCACGAGAGCTGCCTATAATTGACTTTTTGGAGCAAACGAGAATGTTATTTGGTTCTTGGAACTGCAAAAATAGGGAAATAGCATCTTATACAAAACATACTTTGGGTAGAAAATTCGAAGATATCCTAGTTTCAAACACGATCAAGTGTTCGAGAATGAAGGTACACGATACATACTTTCTGACACATATATACTGATACATCAGTTCTGGTACATGATACATACTTTCTGATACATATATATTGTTACATCAGTTCTGATACATCATTTCTGTAATTGATACATACTTTCTGATACATATATGTGAAATTTATTTCTTGGTGGCTGATGATTCATCAGTTATGTATAACATGTGCTAATTAAATAATGAAACTTCAATTATGATACATAAGTTCTACATTTGATACATAAGTTCTGATACATATATATAAAGATTATTTTCCTTCAGGCTGATGATTAATCAGTTATGCATAACATGTTCTAAATATATACTGATACATCAGTGTAGATACATTAGTTGTGTAGATAATACATAAGTACTAATAGATATATGTGAAGTTTATTTATATCAATTTGTTGCTTCATCATTCAGGTATAGCCTGTGCTCATTATACACTGATATATCAATTCGGATACATCAAATGTGTAGTTGATACATAAGTACTGACACATATAAACATAACATGTTTAAAATACATACTGATACATCAGTTCTGATACATCATTTCTGTAATTGATACATACTTTCTGATACATATATGTGAAATTTATTTCTTGCTGGCTGTTGATTCATCTGTTATGTATATCCTGTGATAATTATTATCCTTTTACATCAGTTCTGATACATAGTTGTGTATGTGAGGAAGCAGTACTGATACATATATTTGAAATATAATTCCTGCAGGTTGTTGCTTCATCAGAGTATCTTTATTCTATTTACGAATTAGGTATAAGATACATTGTGTGTCTAGAGAGAAAAACATGCACTTGTGGTAGATTTCAACTAGACGAGATACCATGTCCACATGCAATTGCAGTGTTGAAGAGCAAGAACATTACTGACCTGCACCCATACTGTTCTGATTACTACAAACCAGAGGCATTGGCAAATACTTATGAATTACCAATGGTTCCAATGCCAGATAAGAAAGACTGGACTGCTCCGAAGGAAATTTTGGAAGAATTTGTCTTGCCGCCAATATACAAAAGGATGCCAGGAAGACCAAAGAAAGGGAGAAAAAAGTTCGCTAGTGAGAAGATAACAAGTAGCACAAATTCTTGTGGACGTTGTGGCCACGAAGGCCACAACAGAAAGACTTGTAATTTCATTCCTAAATAGATATGATGTTTGTGATATCTCGGTATACATTCTATTTGAATCATATAATAACATCTATTATTATATTTTATATTTGAGTTTGACACGTGACATAAATATAAAAATCTTTTTTCAGTTGATATTATCAAGATTAGAACATTTTATTGCTATAATTTTTTTTAAAATAAAAGACAGGACGTCCATCGGTTCGCCTTGACTTGGATTAATGAAATCTCACATGGTTTATTTTTTGGATCGTTATTTTCCCAAACATAAACATTCTTGTCTTTTCGACAACCATAATTACACAAGAGTTGTGGGTGATACATAAGATCTTATTTGATATAGGTTGTAGATTATCATATGCAGTAAATCTTGATAAATGCGAATCTGATACATAAGCAAGATGTATCATATACGTTAAATCTTGAGACATAAAATTCTTATGCAAAAAATTAATGTATCAGAATCATTAAATATTGAGAAATGAGAATCTGATACATGTGCATGATGTATCATAATAAATAAAACTTGATTCATGTATCAGAATTCACAAAATGTGACACTTATGAATATTATACTCGATACAAGTTTGATACAGTAGAATATAAAATATAAACTTTGATTTTATATTTGATTTTGACACCAGAGAAAAATATAGTAAATCTGATGTATGGAAATATTAAAACATATTAAATCTGATACATTATAGTTTATGTATCAGATACATTAAAAGAATCAGAATCACCTAAAATGTTTACTATAAAAAAAACTATTGGAGATCAATCAGTTCTCCTTGGCTTGGAGATATGTCTCTCCTAAGTTTTTTTGGATCGTCGTTATCGCTAACATAACCATCCATGGCCTTATGACAACCATATCTCCATAAGAGTGCGGCATATCTTGAACGGAAGAATTCAGCGTTTAGTCCGGTATTTGGAATAGAAATTCCATCACTAAGATATTCAGCAAAAATGGCCAGAAAAACTCCACAATCCCTGCAAAGAAAGGAATACACGAATTTAAAAAAAGTAAAATTGACATATGAATGATTTAGGTATACATAGCCGATGTTAATACTCATAAGCTGTCACTTCCCTGTTGCACAATTCCTTCAACATACTCAACTGCAAATGGGTGATGTGGTTCAAGCATATTACCGGTTGATTTGTCCTTGTATGAATCAAGAGACGACCAATCAGTACGTTCGTTGTTGTCAAAGAAACCACTGTCTTGCATGTATGTTGGTAGCATTGCTGCTATCTTTTGGATCTCTAGGGAAGGGTTGCTACTTCTTCGTCTAGGCGATGAATCATACACATGTATCAACCTCTCTTTCAACACAACTACCGCAAGAACCCAATGAAAATCCCTATCACAGTTTACTGGAATGTATACCTCATCTACCAAATGCCAGGGCAAACCGGCTGATATTGAGAAACCTCTTATTATGTTTTTCACGGATCTCTCGTGATGAGCTGTAACAGTGGCCCTTGCCATATCTTCTTGTGTAGAAATGTTAGGTGGAAGGTGATAGTAGCGTGTGTGTATATTCGATGTAAATTTTAAAAATGCAGTTTGTCGTTGTGTATCGATACTGATTGCTCAACTGCATCTTCGATTTCTTTCGAAGGTAGTAAAATATTACATCGATGTGCTGCACATTTTAAGAAAGTATTAGTTATATAACAACTAGCATCATGTATCAGATTATGTATGTATCAGATACATTTATCTATATATGTATCAGATACATTAATATGTATGTATCAGGTAGTTAGTATGAGTTGTATCATATTATTTATGATGAAATTTTTACCTTATCGTTCCAGCATCTGTTCGGCTGTGACATTAGGTAGAATCAGTTCTTATATTTAGGAAATACTACAACAAAGTTCATTTTTTCAAAGCCGAATGAAGAGCACTTAGATCTGTAATGATCCTTCTTCGAATTCCTGAATGGAAGCTTGTAGTTTAATAACATAACAAATATAATATACGACTTGTATGGGTATAAGTTGAATATATCATACTTACTTGTTGCCATGTGATTTTAGAAGTCCTTTATCTACCCATTGAGAGTAGTCTGTGACAAGCTCGGATGGGGGATGATAGCATATACCAAAATCTTCAAAAGGGTGTGTCTTGATGCATAACAGCTGACAAATTTTTCTTTCCTTTTTCACTCGACCCAAAGTTTGAAAGATACGGTGACTGTAAGATCTTCGAAGGAATCCTGCTTCTTCGAAATGGTATCTTTGCATCGCCAGACAATACATTGGCTTTTGATGGAAGAGTGGTTGGTAGCTGGCTATCGCGTAATAGACATTCATCCTGAACTTGCTCATGACTAACAGCTGTCAATGGCATGACTGGTAATGGAAGTCCGTATATTAGAGCATCTATCACATCCAGAGTTTTGATCGAAAATGGTGCTGAAGTATTGGATTCTGATGTGCTTGGTTTGATTTTTTCTTTTTCAATCTCCTCAACTTGCTCTTCTACTTTGTCAGTTTTATCATCGGCTACTCTTCCATCTTTCTTTCCAGTGTTCTATACGTAATGTATAACGTCATTAAAAAACTTAATAATGTTGACTTTATCTCAGTAATGTATCTGATACATTACCTGTAATGTATCATAATCAGCAATAAGCTGATCAGTATCTGCTCTTTGTGGTTCCATTTGGTGTGCTGATACATCCTTCAATTGTGGTGTAAAATTTAATATTTTCGGTTCTTACAAATGTTAAAAAAATAATTACTTAATAAAAACTGTGGATATCATACATTATCTTAAAAAACCAATTACTTAATAAAAAATCTGCAGATATCATACATCATCTGCTACAATGTTATGTTGTGATACATCATCCACCTTTTGTATCTTGACGGATGGTTCATCTTCCTGGAAACATAATAACATTTACTTATGATATATATGTACTAAATGTCTAGATATATATATATATATATATATATATATATTTAAAGAGGTTGAGCTTATACAAAAAATATATATATATATATATAGAATCAAATTGTTCATCAATTTATTTCTGATATATTATCTTTAATGTATCAGAATAAACTTGCTGATCAAATAATTCAGGAACATCTGCTGAAATGCTTTGTTCCGATATATTGTCCACCTGATTTATCATGGTGGATGGTTCAGGTCTCTGAAAACATAATAACATTTACATTTGATACATGACAATAAAAAATATCCAGAAGTTTAAAAGCATAAATATTAAATATTACATGATGTATGTACCTTAATATCTTCCTGGACATTAGATTTGTCATTTTTTTTTGGAGTGGGTCAGATTTATTTGCAAAATTGTGCACCTCCAATCCAATAGGTGCTTCTTGTTGTTCAACCACATGGAATGTTTAATCAAAATCATCTGTTTTAACTTGAGATGATGTGCCAGTCATTCGATTCGCCATACTGTCGATGGCTTTCAAAAGATCAATGTGATTTGAATCAATTTTATTCTCCAAATGCTTGAACTTCCGGTCAACCTTGATACATATATATGAAAAATCAGAATGTATCACCTAATTAAAAGTATATTGTATGTGATACATCTTAAAGTAAAAACTTACGTATCTCTTTAGAGACTTCTTTATGGCCGTCTTCAATGCTTTGAATTGCATATGAATAATTTGATCCGAATGACCGGAAGATTCACCTCCTACAGCTGACTTCGCCCCTGGTACATTGTCAGGAGAAACAGGTTTTTCTGATTCATTTGGTGGTATGAAATCCTTGTGCATGTTGGCTGTTTCTACTTGAATTGGCTTTTTAGCAGGGGAAGTCTTCATTCTCTTGGAAGGAGGTGGAGAAGATGTATCAGCGACATGACTGGATCTTTTTAATAATTCTGTGGGTGTTGTTGTTGAAAAGTCCTCAAATCCAGGGATTTCATGAGGTTTTCTGAAATTGACCTTGGCAGCCGATGTTAAAACTTCAGGTTTCTGTTGGCTGCCATGAATGACAATAGATTCCATTTCATGTTGAGATTGGACAATGTTGGAGCATGGATACTGCAATAAATATTGATTGATTGTCAGAAAACAATTGAATAATTGATACATGTTAATGCTGATACATAAACATGATGTATCAGAAATATTAATTCTTCATACATGCTAAACTGATAGAAAAACAACATTATTTGATACATAAATGCAGATGTATCATGAGATGTAATTCTTGATACATTATAATTTGATACATAAGATAGAGTTTTCATGAGCTGTAAATACTGATAAATAAGTTTCTGATACATACAATTATATGTATCAAAAAGGTTATATAAAGTATATGTATCAGATACATTATATCTTGATACATTTATATCCTGATACATAAATATATGAGCTGATACATCTACTTTATGAATCAAATTATACTGTATCAAGTTCATGAATATATAATGTATCTTAGATTTTATGTATAATGAATCAGTGCATAAATGAATAATATTCAAAGCATGTACCTCACTGAAGATGGTAGACATGAAGGTCTCAAATTTTGGCTTCACGGCGACAACACGCCAGTTAAGAATTCTGGGAATTTTATTACCCACTCTTACAGCAATTTCAGAGGGAACTTGAGATGCACATTCATATATCCAAACATTCAGAGTGTATGGCATGCCGCCTAGACGATATATTTGTTTGGCATTTGAAAACTCCTGACGCATTCCTTTTATCAATTTTGAAAATGCTATTTTCCCCCATGGATATTGCTCATACCTACCATCTTCTACCATTTTAAAATCATCAACTGATATAGGTGCATCACCTAGTTGAATAAAAACAAAAATATGGATGAAATAGAGAATGGCCATCTGAACAGCGTCTTTATTTATTTTCCATCCTCCAACTAGAAAACGCTCAACGAAACGAGCTTTGTTGACCCCATTTTTGGTACCAGGAAAATATAAAAACAATAATCTACTTGTTTGGTCATCAGAATACCGAAAGTCATTGATATTACTGGTACATCGCAAACCAGTAATGATAGCAAAATCATTTATTGTAAATCGTAGTATATTACCCTGCACATGAAGAATGTGCAATTCTTCTTTGTTTTTTTTGGTCTACCTCAAGAAGTAAGAGGCATTTGATGATTTGCCCTTGAAAATTGCAGTTTGGCATATCTAAGTAGTGACCAAATATGAATTGCCTAAATAACTTTATACCTTCTTCACCTATTGATGATTCAAAATCATCAAGAAAATTAGCCCTATATGCCGTTCCGAATCTCAATGGGTGGGACGGGATCTTCTTGATGACGTATTTCATTTCCTGCATTGACATGAAAATGGTTAAATACAACTTGAACTTTATACATAAATACGATGTATCATATGTATTAAAATATATGATGCATGAGATGAGATTCTGATACATACAGAAGATGTATCAGAAACAGTTATATATTATATTCTGATACATAAATGTAGAAGTATCAGAATCATTAAAACTTGAAACATCAAAAAATGACACTTACACATGATGTATCAGAAATAGTAAATCTCCAAAAAATTACATTTGAAAAAAATATTATGTATCTGATACATAAATGTATATGTATCAGAATCATTAAAAATTAAAATAACAGAAACTGACACTTAAACATGATGTATCAGAAATAAAAAATCTCCAAAAAATTACATTTGAAAAAGACATTATGTATCTGATACATAAATGTATATGTATCAGAATCATTAAAAATTAAAACAACAGAAACTGACACTTAAACATGATGTATCAGAAATAGAAAATCTCCAAAAAAAATTCTTTTTAAAAAGACATTATGTATCTGATACATAAATGATATGTATCAGAATCATTAAAACCTTCACAAAATTTTCATTCTAAAACAAAAAACTTAATTGAACACATACCTTTGGGAGATTAGGGCGTGTTGTAACCCCCTTCAATCTTGTTGTCTATTTCTTTGGGTGCATGTTTAACTGTAGCTTTCGACTTCAATTTCTCACGTAGCTTATTCATCACTACTGGATCGTTACGATGTTTGGATCTAACTTCGTCGTAACCTTCCCAAGACGAATCAGAACCAGGAGAAACAAGAATTCGTTGATTTTTATTGGACTGTTTGAGACCATGAACGGATTCCATATGTATCATTGAAGGTATGAGAAACAAAAATAGAAAGATTTACAGAAGAAAGCAAATGATAAAAATTTAGAAGATTTTTCAAAGATTTTCAGAAGAAATCAAAATATACAAATTTTAGGAGAAATCAGATTGAATGAGGATGAAGTAAAATTCCATATAAGGAAAGATTGAAATATACCTTATTTGGAACCTTGAAATTGATTAACAGTTGAAGAGTAACAAATTAGCTAGAGCAAATTAGGGCAAGGATGAAGGAAGAGGCGGATGTATCAGTGAGGTATAGAGAGAGAAAGGAAAAAGAGGAAATTTGGAAATTTTTTGGTGTATATGGGAATAAAAGTAAATATATTAGGGGAATATGTGTAAAAGGGTAATTTAGCCTTTTTCTTTTTCTTGTACGAAAAGTTTTGAAATGTATGTTTGCACTTCACAGGCAAATTACATATTTGACCCTCAAAATTTGAAGTGTGGTGATAAAAATCTTGAACTCGCAACTAATAAATCATTTAAATCTTGAATTCACTACTAGTTAAATTTGAAATTGTATAATCGGATAGTTTCAAGGCATAGGATTATACCATAACAGGAGAAGTTTGAGAAACAGACGTAATATATACTAATCTCATCTAACCAACAATATAGAATCACGAGCTTGTTATAGTCGGTTCTAAGAGCAAACTCAAATTTAGTCAAGCTTCAATACGGTAATCAGTTCAAATTTAATCATGCTCCAATACAGTAACCTTCCTCCTACAAAATTTATCAGGCCATATACGATAACAAAGCACTCGAAATATTGGGCAAGTGATATATATAATTGATCAATGTGGTATTGTATCAGCGGTATTTCTTTTTAGCTAACACTCACTCGGTATTATTATTTTCATTTTAGTAAAACACTCGTTCAGTATTGATTTAATTTAATTCCATCTTTTTCCATGATAATGAAACTATTTTTCGTTGGATGAAGTTCATCTCATTGTGCCAATTCCTTCATCTGCATCATATTTCTTTCTACTTATAAAAGTAAGTCATTGGAAAGATGAAAGAAGAAGAGCTCATTCGTTATTATTTGTCATTTACTTACCTAAGCATATTAGAATAAACTTTTATTTTTAGTTTTAACATTGAAATAACTTTGGGGGAAAAGTTTTACAGAATCACAAATGCCTTATCTTATTCCGGAATTAATGAACTAAAATTCTTAACTCATGTAGAATGTGGTGTAAAAAATAATATCACAATTATGATATAAAAAATTTAGAATTGGTTACAGAATAAAAAACTATATATCATATATGACATAAATCAATACTAGTCTTCGATGAAATGGAATTCGACACAAGTGATGTAAGCAATACGAAGTTATAGGCTTTTTATTTCTTCTTTGCCCGACTCATAATGGTGTCAATTAGTATTGAAACTTTACGCACTTTACTGTCGTAAACGATTCCGTTAATCACATAGAATCATTTCACTCGTAACTAAAGGTTTTTAATTTGGCTTTGGATATGAAACATATTATACTATATTAAAAAAGTGTTATTCCCTTATACGAGATCTTACGCAATGCAAATTCAAATTAATTGAGGGACCTTAATATGAGTACCAGATAATAAATCAAAAATTAAAAAAAAAAAAGAATTCGACCCACCAAGTTTACAAAACCTCCCCATGCCCATTTATCTTTCTTGTTAGCTCGATTATTCCCGATTCCCTTTTCTCTATGTTTCTCTTATTTTCATTTGCTCTTCGTGAAGGGATATCCTTTCGTCGTAAATTCAAATTTAGTCGAACTTCAATACATAAATTAAATACTCAAACTTTGTTGAACTCCAATATTATTATTGGACCCTGAATACGAAATTAAAAAAAAAAATAGCATACAAGAGCATCCTCTTTGAATTTTTTTTTACCTAGCTTGTTGTAGTCAATGTTAAAGTAGAGATCTTTTCCACGTGAATTAAAATTTAGTCGGATTCCAATATAATAAAAAAATTGGCCCACCCATGGTGGATGGGCACTTTGGGTGTGCCACCATGAATTCTTCCATTGTTGAATAACAAATTGAAATGCTAACGCATCCAGTAGGGGTGACTCGATAGGGTTAGAAAAAAGGTAAATGCTTTAAATCTCCTAATTTGAGGGGGCCTCATTATATATATAAGATATTGAGTAAGTATTATTTATAAAAAAGATTATTTTTTTATATATAAAATGAGAGAATTATTAGAAGAAGTTTAGCACATTTAGAGTAAAGATTAAATTGATTGATTGTGTTGTCAATTGAAAAAAAAATTATCAAAAGAAATCAATTATAATTGTTTTGAACAATTCTTAATTTATTTTTTAAAACTTCGTAAAAAATATATATTAATTTATTTTTTTACAATTTAAGGCTTTTATTTGATTTTTGCTTTAGGCTATTAATATGTTTGAGTCGCTCCTATTCCTATCTCATATAGGGGTGTGCAAATATCCAAATTCATGGCCAACACACCCATGTTGGGTATTGTTTCATAATACCACATTCTGGTGATAAATAATACAACATTGTCCAGATATAGGTAAGATTTATAAATAATAAAAAAATGTATGTAGGTCACTATGAAAAGATGAAAGAAGAGCTCATTCGTGAATTTTGAGTTCTAATAGTATGTGTTGGTTGAAGAAAATTATTGATGTACTTGCCATAATAAAAGCAAGATAACAAGGGGAGATTTTTTTTTACGCAAATTCAAATTTAATCGAGATTCAATACAATAAGCGAACACTCAAATAATAAAAATAGCATACAAGCATCCTCTTTATAATGTTTTTTAGCCTAGCTAGGTTATTGTAGTCGATCTTAAAGGGGAGATCTTCCTGACTCCCAAAAGGATCTTTCCAATATGAATCTAGATTAAGTCAGTCTTGATTCAAAAAAATGAGCCCGCCCACCCACCCATGGTGGATAGGCACTCCGAATATGCCGCCGCGAAATGTTCAATGATCTTACAAATTGAAATGCGAAGGATTTTTTTTTGTCGGATGAAGTTCATTGCATTGCACCAATTCCTTCAACCGCATCATATCTCTCTTGATTTTTCATTCCGTATCCATTTTGAGGCTCGACTAGCTAGTTTGAATTCACATCAAAGAGTTTTAGTTTAGAGTAAAATGCTTCCTACTGAAAGTGATTTCATTTTAAAGAAAACTCGAAAACTTAAGTCAATTAAGAATAGAAAGAGTACTTGATACTTTACACAAATTTTGATCGATGGTCCATCCTGATGTTATATTTGTGCCTATTCTACTTTGTTATGAGTTCTTTTTTTTTTTTGGTTTCTATTTACTTCTTCTTTTTTCTAAAGTAGGTCATTGGAAAGATGAAAGAAGAAGAGCTCATTCGTGAAATTTGAGTTATGATATCATGTGAAGTTAATTGGTTTAAGAAAATAATTGATATACTTGCCATGATAAAAGCAAGGAATTATATTATTCACCTCTTTTAAATTATTTCAAATCAATCATATCTTCTTCATCAACGATTGATCCTAAGGAGAGATCTTTTCGAAATTCAAATTTAATCTAAACTAAGCCCACCAATGGTGGATGGGCACTTAAGTGTGCCGCCATGAATTCTCCAATTCTAAATTGAAATGCTAACGCACCCGTAGTGGGTGTGCAGATATCCAAATTTAAGGCCAACACACCCATGTAGGGTGCAATTTCATGATACTACATTGTGGTGACTAATAGTGCGTTGCATGAGCTAAAATATTGACCAATTGATATCTACCTAATCGGTTGGTATTAATTTGAACAATATTTATTTTAAGTAAACACTCCGGTATCGATTTGATTTATTTTCCTTTTTTGTGATAATAAAAGGTTTTTACTTTCGACTTTTTGTCTTATATTCGTTTTGAAGCTCGACTAAATAGTTTGAATTTGCATTAAAAAAGTTTTATTTTAGGGTAAAATACACTCTAGCAACTACGGCTTCATTTTCAGAAAAACCTGAAAACTTTAATTAATTAAGGAGAGAGAAATATTTACCACTCTCACGCGAATTTTGATCATGGTCCATTCCTGCAATACTGGTGCTTATTCTCTACTTTATTGTGAGTTTTTTTTGTTTCTGTCTACTCCTTTTTGTCGAAAGTAGGTCACTGGAAAAATGAAAGAAGAAGAGCTCGTTCGTGTGAAGTTGATTGAAGAAAATAATTGATATACTTGCCATAATAAAAGCAAGATAGTAATATAATCCAAATCCTGAATTCGTAAACCAACTCTGTTTCTTAGAGTTGGTGACAGACCACAGTCATTACTGGTTTCATATGCCAAAAATTTGAGCAACCGATCCTGAGAGCGATAAAAGACTCAAATGCACTCTTACCCCTAGACCAAAGCCCGAGAGCTCCGGCTCATACAGAAGAATTCATGAAACAAAACCAAGATTCAGAAAAATTGCCAATCCAAGCAGGGATCTTTTCTCATAGCTCTTCAGAGTTGCAGATAACGTCGCACCTCTGCATTGGATGTCACGTATTTTAGGCCAGCCATTACAAATAGCCCAAGAAAACAGATCAAAAGAATTAATTTGCATCCAGCAGACCTGAATAATTTGCAAGCACCATTTTGCTTTCTGAAGTACACAACATGTACCACAGTGGATGATTATGATTTATTCCATCCAAGAAGTTTCATGTCTAAAGTCCAAACTTCCAAATAAATGTTTAATAGAATCCCTAGGAGACTAACACATCCAGTCAAAATTCAGTTCCACTCCTCATTTGGAGGGATTTGATTAAATTCTACATTCCGAGCTTGAAACAAATAGATTAAGCACATTCACCATTCAAGCAGAGGAACTCGGTGGCAGACTTTCAGCTTACTTGTTGCTGGTGAGTACCATACACTGGATAAGCCCCATAGGCGGCAGCATACATCCCTGGGTCGTGTGGTGGTGGGAATGCATACCCATACCCATCATAGAAATGTCCTCCATAGTATGGCCCAGTCCACTGGTTCCCAAAATCAGATCTTGACTGCAATATTCCACAGGAAGAGATTGAGTAATACAAGCATAGATAGAGATATGTTAAAAGAATATGGCATGTAACAGCTTAGTTGGTGCCAGATGCAATTTATCTGATATTACATATCAATACCATCCCAACCACCAATAGTTATTTCAAAAAAAATGGCTTCTCAATATCTTATGAGCAATGATAATAGATACTCCTACTTCTACCAACAAGAATAACTTTAGAGTTTCTATAAGCCAAGCAAATGCTGGACACTAGAAAAACTATTGAGACATGACAGATGCTAGCCGGTGGTCATAACTGTTCTAAGCATTAGTCCCCCCTGTCGTGGAGATCCGTGTTTTTCTAAAGCATAAAACTTCAAAGAAGCAACAGAAAGAAGACAGAGTGTTGAAGCAACACAATCATAAATAGAGAGCATGTTAAGAACCTGGTGTCTAACTGCTTAATTGGATCAAGTTGCGATTTATCAGAGATAACATATCAATAGACTTGGAAGAGGGGGGATGAGGAGCAAATATTTTGATGACCTTACAGCATAAACCAGAAGTATGTTATTGTAAAACTAACGCTTCCTCAATAGCATATGCAGCTTGATAATAGATATTCCCAATTCCACCAACAAGGATAACAAGGAGTTTCCGTAAGTTGAGCAAATGTTGGAGAATAGAATAACTATGAGACAAGACATATGCCAGCCACTAGATTTATGACTTGTCCTAAGCATTCGCTCACCTGTTCGGAATTATTTTTTTCCAAGACAAACTTCGAAGAAGCAACAGCAACGAGAAAAAGACGTGATGGGAGAAAGAAAGAGATAATACCTGTTTATTTGCTGGGTTTCGTCCCCAAGAAAGGCGCACTGTTTGCTTGCCAATAGCAGTTCCGTTCAACTTCTGTAAGGCTTCCTCTGCATCATTTCTGCCATAACAAATTATATAGATTTGTTACTGAACATTTACTTTCTAATAAGATACCTAACGACTTGAAAAATCACAATGGACAAGCTACCTGTTTGCGAATTGCACAAACCCACACCCTTTCCCAACTGGTATTTTTACAGAAACTATTTCACCATACTGTGCAAAAGGCTGTCTAAGATCTTCATCACTGACATTGGGGTCAAGACCTCCAACAAATATCTATGATGATATCGATTAGCCAAAGGGACTCGAAAATTAGAAAAAGAGAAAGAGAAAAGAATAGAGTAGTTAACAAACTGTGGTATTTGTAGAATCTGCATCAGGTTGTGATCCTTGAGCTGGTCCACCATTGGAGTATCCACCTAACAAATGCAGTACAGAAGCAAGTATTAAAAAACACAAAACAGTCAACTCAACAGCCACAACATCCACAGTAATTGTTTGAAATTAATGGACCATCATTTAGATGTTTGCACTATAAATATTGTTAAACCGCAAAAGAAAAACAACTAACTACCTGCAGCACCTTATGGAGAACTGCAAATGGAGTGAAATTGGAAACAAAACCTAATGGTTAATAATGAAAGAAGCACATTAATTTACTTAACAGATTGAGACAAATTTAATGATTTATCAAGTTACCACAAATCTCATTCATGCTTGCACTTTTAGGTGCCTAATCAAACCTGATACGTACCGATTGCAACTAAAATCACGTTTGTTGTGAAGATATCAGCTAAAATAAACAGTTACAAGCAAAGATGATAGTTAGAAACACAACTTCAAGAAGGCAGCTACACAACAACCAGGTAAGGTACTTGAATATATCCATTTCTCACTAGTTAAAGGAAAGGGGTTCATTCTCTCTTCTTCTTTTTTTTTTGAGAATTGGGGTTCATTCTCTTTTCCCTCCTCTTCTTCAAGAATTAAATTTTGTTAGCTAAACCATGTAGAATGTAAGAAAACATGCATGCTTCAAAGTTGACTCGAAGAATGAAATTGCTACTTTTAAGTCCAAAAGTCACTAGAAAGAATATACAAATATCAAAAGCAAGGCATGAAGATATTAAAGTAAGGCCATAAAAGTAAGGCAAGTTGTCAGAGAAACAATTTGACAAAAGAAAAATCCTAATTAGGAAAAACAAAATTCTAAACACCCTGTAACAAGAGGAAACAGGAGAAATAGGAATACCATGATACTGCATATTAATCAGCAAGTCCACAAGTGATAAATTTTCCTCTACAAGATCGCTAATACAGGGTCGGGGTGTATGCACATGTGTCTTAATAGCAGAAATGATAGTGGAACCAAAATGTGACACTCTTTTGAAGTTACTAAATTAGAGAAAGAACAAAGAACTAATTTTTTTTTACTTTATATACTCAAAAATGTTTTTGGAATTAGATCCATTTCTTCCGGTCTCTGCTACTTCTCACCAACTTCATAGCATTCATGAAATGAAAATCTGTAAGAATAAAGTACCTTATTCCAAAGGGGTCAGATTGTTTTCTTGTGCAGAAATAAAAGAAACTTGAGAAAGATATCAACAATTAATGCCAGCAAAAATATCTAAATTGCATTGCTCATTACCTTGAGAAGAATACTGCTGTGGGTATCCTGATGATTTCCGTGGTGTAGCGGCACCAATTCGCATAGGCCTGCTTGAACAATACACACCATTCATTTCATTCATAGCTGAAGACCTTTCATTATCATCTCCAAACCTTACAAAACCATATCCTTTTGAACGACCAGTGTTGGCATCAATGACAACTTTAGCAGCTTTAACAGAAGGGTATTTTTTGGCAAAAGTTTCATGCAGTAAGGTATCAGTAACATCTGCAGCTAAATCTCCTACAAAGATAGAAAGATCAGAACCGTTGTTAGCTCGCTTGTCACCCATGCTGAATGTAGCCCAATTCAGACGGAAAGGTTGTTCCACATTAGGCATTGTCATGCATGAATATGTCTGCAGAACTTTCTCTGCAGATGCATGTGTGAAGAATTCCACAAAACCATATCCTTCAGAGAAACCAGTCTGTTTATTGCGAATCACCTTGATGGAGGCAACCTGCACAAACAAGAGGCATATAAGCTGACAAGAAAATCATGAGGTCAAAGACTTCACTTTCCATTTTTCCCATACGAAGAAATCAATTTTGGGTGGGCAGGGGGTCAATATTTAACCTCCAAGCACATTCGAGAATTTTAAATGGCTTGCATCATCATGCATGAATTGCCCATTCTGTGTCCGATATAAATATATGTTAAACAGCTACTGAGTCTATATGATGTCCTTATTACTTAGTATTTTCTTGCCATCTAATTTGAACACTAGAGAGACTCAATGTTCACCAATTTGGGTGTGGCATGACTTATCATGCTCATTGACATGGGCAAAACAATTCACGTGTACTGTGCTCTTAGTACAGAGTAGCCTTGTGCGCCAAAAGAATGACAAGCAGGTGCTTTCTCTGAAGGTTCTCAATAACATCGTAGTTATACATCATATTAGCAATTTTAATGGTTGTCATCCACTCTGCTGAACATCAGAAAGGCAACAATGAAGAGAAAATACATTGTCCAACAAAAACTTGTTCTTTTTTTATCTCCTCATTAAACTTGCCTACTGCAAAGAGATCAACATCTGAACTTGGAAATTTAATATTAAGATTATTATACACTAGCAAGACCCAAACAATCCAACTGACTATCGAAGAAGTTATTCTATGTATATATTCTAATCTTCTCTCAACTCCGAGATCTTTTAAGAAAAATCCTGATTACATAATTGGAGAGTTCAGAGAAGTTGATACCAAAATTTGAGAACTACAGATGATGTACTTAAAGAATTTATAACATGAACTCTTCCAACTACCTTGAAACATTAGACAGTACCATATTATGCTAACAACTCTCTTGTCATCTCCATTATTGTCTAGCCATCTCAAACAACAATGATAACCATTTCAGAGAGGTTACAAGTACATTACGTGATGGATTCCATATTAACCAAAACGTCAAGATTATACCTTTATAGTAACTCTCAAAGTATGTTACCATATTCAACGTGGAAAAATCTTAAGATGAGATGAGCTTTCAACATCTTAAAAATCGGATTCAGTAGCAAAATTTTCAATCTTGAACATAAATTTTTGATAAAATCCCAAAGCTACTCAACTGCAGGCATAAAATTTGCCAACTTGAACTCTTGACTCGAATACAGAAATAATGCAGCAAAATTGTCTCCTTAATTGGCAATAATATGCTAGAATTAAAAATACTAGTTAAACTAGTAGAATCATTGCCTTGCCCAATTTGACAATGGAAATAATAACTTACCTTTTACAAACTATTTTTCTCTAGAAAACATGCAATGAAGACGATATAAACTTTGAACAATCTTCAATTTATTTCCTAATTAAGGCATGGAGTACTAATCATGCAAACTATCTACTCCAAATTATCAACATTCCATTTTAGGCCTGTCACCAAGTACAAAGAATATTTATGGAAAAAATATAAAAACTTCGCTTAAAAAACAAAGTGACGGGGCTAGCTAGTAGCTACCTACCATCATCCAAAACAATCTATATAAGCAAGGTTTACACTCGGACTATTGTAGTTAATCACATGAAAAACATTTATGGAAAAACATAAATCACGTGTTTGAAAAAACAGAGTACCATATATATATATATGTATGTATGCATGAAATTAACTGAGATGCGCGCAAATTGGTTCGGACTTATACCTCGTTTGTGGAGGCAAAGCAGCTACGTAGATAATCCTCGTCCATCCAATTATGAAGGTCACCCACCCAGATCGTACGATTCTCATTATTATTATTATTATTATTAGATCCTCCACCTTGCTGCTGCTGTTGTTGATGCAGCGACGGCGAGAGCGGCGGGTGGTGGATAAGGTGGTGATGGTGGTGTGGATGATACGGCATATAGTGAGGTGGATAATGTGGGGCCGGCATCATTGGATGCTGCATTACCATCGCCGCTGCCGGATACTGCATCGCCACCCACGGCTGCTGCTGCTGCGAAACCACCGCTGCCGGTGCAACGGGTACAACCGCCGCCCCAGTCACTCCTTGTTGCGCCGTCGGAGACACCGCTGCTGGCGGCGGCGGCGGCGGCTTATTGTCTTGAGATTCAGTACCATTGTTCCTCTGCATCTTTACCTCAAACCCTAGAGTAAATTCTCACGCAAAAAAACTTTTATTTATACTTACTATAAATAAATATAAATAAATAATTAAAAAAAAGGAAAATATATAGAGATAGATATGGGTGTAAGTATAGGTGAATCTGATAGCAAAAAGAAAGAGGATTTATGGGGGAGGATGACGGATTCAGTGAAGCCCTGTATGAAATATCAGCCGTTAGATCAAACGGTGGTCTATCAATATCAACCGTTGATTTCAAGAATGTTTTTGGATATATAAAAAGGCAGTCCGGTGCACTAAAGTGTCCGCTATGCGCAGGATTCAGAGAAGTATCCGACCACAACGATCTATTGTATGCAGCCGTACGCAACCTTATCTTGTATTGTATTACCTCTCGATCACATAACAACAATTTTACCAATTACTTCAAGTCTCTTCTTATACTGATTAATAAATTCTACCAAGTTCGTATAAATTTGGTCGGCTGTTTTTGGAGTAACTTCTTTTATTTGTCTTTTTGCACCTTTTAATTTATTTATTTTTACTAATAAGGATTGTGATGGAGTAATAATATTTGATTTTGCACAATTTTTAAGAAATTATAAATAGAAGAGAAATTTTACCATATCAGTCTTTGAATATAATAAATACAATATCTTAAAAAATATAATAGAGAAATGACTATTAATTAATAATAAGGGCAAATTAAAATTAAACGTAAATTATCTCTTAATTTTATAAATTGGACAAATATTGTTGAACTTCTATTTTAAAATAGTGAATAAATAAAGATGGAGGGAGAGAGTATTCTTTTATTTTTAATCAAGATATTGAGTTTGACTTTTTCTAATTTTAAGTGTAAAGTCGCTTTTATTAGAATATATTTTATCTTTAATATAAAAAATTTTAATACAAATTTAAATTTAATTAAAATTTAATATGATTATCCAACATTAATGAAAAACGCGAATTGTTTGATTTGGTAATTCGTTAACAGGTAGTACAACTGACGTTAAAATTTCTACTTCTGATTTTACTTCTTGTTTACATTTTGTCTTATATTTTAATTACAATTTAATTTATTTATTTAATTTTAACTTAATACGAAAATAAGAAAGTAAATATTTTTTAAAAATTTTATGATATTAAATTAAGTAGGTGTTTGGCCATGTAATTTTTAATTGCACGAGATGAAATCAGCGCTTGGATGTGTAATTTTACGTTAATTTCATCTTATGATTTCATGTAATGAGATAAAATCTCAAATTCACCAAAAATCATGATTCAAACTTTTCAAATATAAAAATTGACCCTCAAATTTATATTTTGTAAAAATAACTCATATTTAATTTATATATATATACTAGTCATTTGTTTCATATGTAAATAAAATTTATAATTCATATCATTACTTTTAAAACGTTTATATCTCATATAACGATTATTCTCTCCAATATATAAAATTTATTTTTACTTCAAATCAATTCTTAGTTTAGCATTTATATTCACCAAATTCATTATTTTTGATCAAATTTATCACTACTTCATTCAAAACAATATTTAATAATTAAAAAAAAAATCATCATTATATTGAGTAGAGAAGACTAATCACTATGGTCTATGACATTAATTGCAAAAATAATTTTCTTAGATTCTAACAACTTGAACATTACAACTTATGCTCAATTTTATTTTTTTATTGAATTAATTAAGATTTGGTCAATAAATATTGTATTTTTTTTAGATAACTTTGTGATAATGTATAATCCGATTTTATAAATTTTTTATTTATTTAGTAAGATTGTATAAACAATTGGGACAATTTTGATTTCTTTACAATTTATGGACTTTTTATGTTTACTAGAAAACATACAACATAAAGAATTCAAATCATATGTCCAAATAAAACTTCAACTTCATATCATAATTTCATATCATGATTTCATATCGCATGGCCAAACGGTCCCTAAAGATATGTAGAATGTATCAAAATATTTTCTAATATTGTGATCTTAAATATATCGTATGAAAAGTTAAAATTAAAAAATTATATAAAATAAAAAAAGGTATTTTTTAAAAATAAAATTAGATAAATAAATTAAAACAAAGGGAATATTATTCTTCGTTTAAAACACATCCATTCCACTAATGGTTTTTCAGTGAATAAATAAATTTGATTTTGGTTGATATATTTGAAGCCTTTTCAATTAATCGAGAGTAGATTTGAATATTTTTTATTACTGATTAAAAGCATATTTTGATTAACCTACAAGACATGGTGAAAGTTTTATAGGAGTATATTTGAAGCCTTTTCTATGATTTTTTTTAGGGGTTTACATGGCTGTTAGAATATACTATTAATCATGTATTTTAATATAATAATATTTATTGAATAATTATTTGTTTATTTATTTAATTCAATAAATTGTTACATTAAATAGATCAATTGTCATATATGCGTCCACAATTTATATAATAAATGATTTGGTATATAGAGTTTTATCTTATACATAGAAGATTAAATTATCGGTTCTTATAAGTTAAAAGTAATAGTTCACAGCCGTAGATGGAAATTTGGACAAACCATCAGAAAGATTGTAGTACGAGATTTAATGTAATTTATCTTGATTATGAGAATACCATAGTTCTAACTTTTCGTGCTAGTGCATTTTGTATGTACGAAACACAATCGAATAGAGATAGATATTTTAGACCGACTGATAAAAACATCTTCTCTAAACTATTAAATGTACTAATATTTTTAATCTTGATATAACGAGTATGAGTTTTTTTATATTAATTGTCGTTTTGATTTATTAAAACGTGAGATTCTGAGATGAATCAATATGCCTGGTAAATTGAATGATAATAATATATATTGATAAAATAATTAGTTAGTTGATGGAATCCATGTCAATACAGAGATTGATGCTACACCTTTTTATAAGAAGCTTAAAATTTTTCATGTGCAAACCTGACAGGTAGTTTATGAATCTAGCTCATGAAATAAGTTAAGTATTGCTCTAAAAAAAATTAATCATTAAATTAAATTCATCAGTAATTTAATTTATTGATTAGTATCTGTAATATTAACATAGCGAATTACATAAGTATTTAATGGAGAATTTGAAATATAAATGGAGTAGTGTAATTACGAATTTCTAGTGAAATGATTTGTAATTTATTATGGTAAGAATAATTCAAATTAATGTTTTAAAATTATTTTCATAATAGGAAGCTTCAATAATAAATTCTATAGTCCCTACTGTGCCCATATTAAACTAGAACTGAGAATCATATTTTTAGGGGAAAAGAGAAAAGTACCGTGAGTTTTTTTCTAGAAGGAACAACACCATGTGTTTTCCTCTCTCTTTTGGATTGGGAAAAGGCCTCTCCCTATAAATATGAATTCTCCTAACTTAGAAAATTAATCATATTTTTATATGATACTTTCCGACCCAAGTATAAAGTTCAATTGTTAATTTGGGATCACTATAGAAAAATGGAGAGTTGGAATCTGAATTATTTTAAAATATTTGTTCATGCTTCAAGGAGAGGTTTTTGAGTTATTTTTCAGCATACTTTGTATGTGATATATATTTATAATTATTATCTATAATTCATGTAAATAATATAATTCTGAAATGATTCCGCTATACGCTATTTTCCAATATTGGCTCCATCGTATATCGTATTGTCGGAACCAAACTAGACAATCGCTAAAGAAAGGGAAATTAAAGATGCAAAAGCTTTCACGCATGGATCAAAATTAATGGTGCGTTTATAAAATTAATAGATACATTTTATATGTTTAATTCACATATAAACATTCAACACTTAAATTATAATTAATTGCTTCATACATTCACTTTATGAAATTACTTTATTTATAATTGATCGAATTAATTTATTTAAATATTCAATGCGAATAAATAAATATTTTTTCCGTTCAATAATAGTTATTCACTACTCCTTCTATTCCATATTAATTGAATTTTCAAGGTAATGCACACATATTAAGAAAAACATTTAAGGAAAAAATTTGAACCATATTTTCCTCTATTACTCTTTTGTTTAATCAACCTCATAAAGATGATTAAATGTGAAACCATAAATACAAATAGCCTTTTATTGGAGTATAATTTTATAAGTAATATAGTTTAACTCCTAGAAAATTAGAAAACTTCATTAATGGAAAGGGTAAACAAGGATTTTTTAAAAATATTTCTCTTGAACTTTGAACAATTCAATTGTTTTGAACAATGAAAAAAAATTCAATTAATATGGAATAGAGGGAGTATTGATTTAGCACACGCCTTAAGAAATAATAAATAATAAGGATAATATTCCTATATTACCCTCTGAATCTATTAAAATTTAATACTTTGAAAAATATATTAGATATAAAATAGTGCTCCTTCCGTCCCATTTTAATTGTCATGATTTTCTTTTTGGGAGTCAAACTACATGAACTTTGACTAACATTTTAAAATATATATTTTTACCATATTGATATGAAAAAAATTGTAACTTATAGTACTTTTCATATAGTTTTTGAATATCTAATTTTTTACTTTATAATATTGAGTGAAAGTAATATAATTTAACTTTAAAAATTAATCAAATTGACTTTCGAAAAACACAACATGACAACTAAAATAAGACGGAAAAAATATTTAATAGCAAAGATAAAATAGACATTAATACGTAAAAAAATCGTAAAGTTACCTCGTATAGTATGGAACTTCGAACTAGTGGAGGAGCCAACAGAAATGAGCACGATGTAATAAATTGATTATTGAATTTCAGGCCATGTCTTGTGCAAGCATTAATTGTTATCGTTTTCCAATATTAGTTAGATAGATACTCAATTATTTTTTTTTAAAAAACTATGGTTCGCGATAAATTCCGAATATAAAAATGAAGCTGTAATTGTAAAATAAATATAAAATAAGAATTTTACTAATAAATAATGTATATACTTCTCCACTTTAATTGTAGTGACATTTTTAAAAACTAGTTTAATTTTCAGTTTTTTATTTTCCAGTCATTTACAATTATGTAAATAATAAAATAGTTAAAAGAATCAATGTTAACAAGATATTTTCCTTAAAGACATATCTTGTGTAAACAATGCTTAACAATATTACGAATAAAATTCTAGGATTTTTTTTCCTTTTAAGAGTGTGGTGGAAATTTCCAATTTTGATTTCTAAATCAGGATGATCCAAAATCTTAGATTTAAAACTTAATTAGACGTTGTCTAATTTAATTCCCAACTAACATTTGAAATCAATCTGCCAAATCGTGTAATTAATTTCCTTAATTCATGTACATTAATTAAACATGGTATATACATAATTCTTCATCCCATTTGCTTTATGTATTCATTGAAGTTTAGATAATTAAAACGAAAAATTAAATACATACATAACAAATTACACTTCACAAACCAATAAATTAAGATACAAACAATATATTACACGGTTTCCATAATGATAGATTTACATCACAATAGAAATATGTGACCTATTTCATATACAACATGTTAAATTAGGTCACAAAAAAGGAAATAATACTAGTACTATCACCAAAGAGAGTGTGGTGAAATGGAAAACATATCTTAGTAGAAAGTGTTTTTCCTTTAGGACCCTACTATACGGCTTAGAACCTGTATGTTTTGAATAAAAGATAGATAAAGCTAAATTTATCTATACTACTACTATATCCAACTTCCCAATTCAATAAATTTTAAGTACAATAACAGTCACAATTAATCAATTCACGGGCCGGGACTTATATATTCTTTCACGAGGGATAGATCTAGAATAAAAACTTTATGGATTTAATTTTTTTTAAGACAAACGATATTAAGTGCGAATAATGAAATTTGAAATTTAATATTTATATATGTTTGTGAATATTATGAGACACACTTTTATATATATATATATATATATATATATATATATATATATATATATAAGGTTTGGATCAAAACTGATACAACAAACACTGCATTCCATCATGGGGGTCCACCTGCATGACCAACACCAGGGCTGTGGCCAGGACCTCCTTCTTCTGAAATATCAATACTGCCATGCATATTGTTATGATCAACATGACCAATATTGTTTAAGTAGTTATTCTCCACTACTTTTCTTTGGCTATTTTCTCCATGATGGCTAAATATTGTGTTATTGTTCTTCTTCACTCTTTTTAAGAGTACCCTTCCATCACTCAACAAAATCCCATAAGAGAAGAAGATTAATGCTAGGAAAAAAGCACAAGTGCACACAAGTTTTGATTGAGCCATTTTCTAAGGAAAACCAAAGAATAGTGATAATTCTCTCTTTGTACTTAGGTTGGTGGTATGTATGAATATTCTTGAAGGTGATACTCCTTTGAGGTATATATAGAGGCAAGAGGCTATAGTTGAAGAGCCAAAAGACAACCTATGAATAGAGGGGGCTAATTAATGGGTTGAGTCAAACTTAGAGCCCGTTTGGATTGGCTTATAAGTTATTCATAAGTTGTTTTCAGTTTTTTTAGTGTTTGGCTGACCAACTTAAAGTAACTTTGTGCTTAAAATAAGCCCCAACAAATAATTGGATTTGTTTGAATGGACTTATTTTAAGCAGCTTATAAATTGAAAATAACTTATAAGTCAAAAAAATAAGTTGGCTGGTTTAATTAACATGATCAAAATGGGTCAAATTAATAAATGAATCGATTAAAATAATAATAATAAAAAGTAAACACAGAAGAAAAACATGGGAACTCAACATATATTATACATTTATACATAAAATAAAAGGTTTTTTAAAGGCGAAAAGATGTCGACAAATTACACTTAAACTAGTGTAGCTCCACCGTTGGTTATCCCATGTACTAATTTTACATGTGCAAGCTACCTTAATTGAGGTTATTTGACCTTATGCATGCACACCGTCCAACTTGAGCCAATAATACCCCCCCCCCCCCCTCTTCCTTCTCAAATAAACACTCTTATTAAAGAGAAACAATGTTGGGCATATATGTTGATCATTTTAAAGAAGTTTTCCATTATTAGTAACTATGTTCAATAATTGAGATCATATTGCCTTTCTTAAAGAAACTTTCAATAATGCCAAAGTTGTGGGAGTGAATAATATTTAGGCATTTGGCACGTACGATGGAAAAGAGGTTTCATATAGAACAATATGATTAATTAAATAGACATATTTTCAACCAGTTAAATTTACGTGGGAGTGAAGAATATATATAATTTATGATAACTAATATATAATATATGTATACCAGATATAAAAATATCTGATCGGCTATTTGTATAAATATCCGAGTGTTGGTGTGTTTTGATCAAGTTGTGCAAGTTTTAGACTCCACGTTACTGTGGAGTTTACTAATACTAGAAACCACACCCACTAACTAGTATTGATAGAGACATTTCTGGTACAAGTTCAATATATAAAAATATTTGCCTCCACAAATAGTACGTCCACCATGCTTTGTACTAAAATATTTCCATGTGCATGCTCATATAGTCAACTTTTGGTTCATGAACCCCACAAGTCAAAGGTCCTTAATTTAAAATGTGTTATTTTTAGTGTTAAAATTTGCCCTTTTGGAAGATACTATAGTCCCTAGTAACATACTAGGTAGAAATACAAACAAATCCGTAAGAGTGGGTGAATATGTGTGGCAAGTGTTATTCCATAAGAAAAGTTCTCATTTGAGTTTGTCGTATTGAACTTATCTATCGTAATTTATATTTTTTATGTGATTTGTGAGCTATGCACAAGAGCAGGTTTACTTACCTAAGGTTATTATGTAACAACAAAAAATTATCTTAGATAATTATCATGGACTTAAAAATTTAGATTTTGATTCCACTGTATATTATATTAAAGTACTGTAAACAAATTTAAGTGGGTGCATCAAGTTGTACTTGCTTATAGTGGAATAAATTCAAAGATTCTCTATTACTTTGAATATTTATAATTTTAATATTAATTTAATTCCACTTAAAGGAAGATTCTTCAAGAGAGAAATGGATCTTGCCTAGTTGGCTCCCAAAGTTGGGGAAGTTGATCCAACACACTAACAACAAAATCCAATTACAACTGTTGAATCCCATAACAATGGACACTTTTTCTCTATTTTTCCTTTAGGTATCGGGCATTAATTCATTCAGATCTTTTTTAATTCGATCATGAATTTTGTTGATAAAGATAAGCACTTTCCTAAGTAGCATTATTAATACTCCCAGCAGGCCAAAATAAATAGTCTGGTGCACTAATTATTTCATGTGTACATTGAGTATAGATAACCTATTCTGATGTAGTGTGTGTTTTCATTGCTATTGATCACACAAAGATAACTTTGTTGTTGTATGTGTTTTTTCATTATCAAGACTCAAATTTAAAATTTTTTATTAATGATGAAGGGATCTCATTCATCTCAACAATACGTACTTAGTCAAATGTTTCTAAGATTACATATTCCAAAGTAGCATTTTTTTAAAAAATTTCCTGTCCCAAGTGGCATTTTTTTTAAAAAAATTTCCTTGGAAGGGGGTGGATTTTGTTGAATTGAAGATTGGGAAATTAGGTTAAGTTGAATTTTTTGGCAAATAGTCCAATGCAGAAGCACTTTGGATGGCTGCTTTACTACTAGTGTAATCATTACCTTTTAGTTTGAAGATTTTTTTTGTTGGTAATGCCAGTTTGAGTTTAATAGTTTTGTTAAACATAATTTATAATATTCCCTTTTAGATATATCTAATAGACAAGTGAAAGAATTGTTCATTTGATGCTCTTTCTCCTCTTTCGATCTAGCAATTAGAGGCGATGAATATACATATGTTGAACTTTATGAGTTTGAATTTGAAATTTTATCATATGAGAACTAATTTATTAGGTTTGAAATTTATTATTTATATATATTTTATTAGTTTTAACATTAAATAAATCCCCATAAAGCCATAAAAGCACTTATTGGTTTTGAATTCAACTTTTGCACCTCAAAATAAAACATCAGGCCGAAACTTTTTTTCTTAAGGTTTTTGATATTGTAATGGCAAGCAAACTAAAAGTTTTCTTCCTTCGGGTATTGGCTTCCCTGCTTCCTAACATATATTTTATCGTTTTGGCATGTCCCTATTGATTTGTTTTCAATCGGAGCATCAAGTAGCACAATTTCATTCTACTCGACTAAACTCGTGCTCCTACAAGGGTGAGATTGTTTAATTTTTGGTGAGAAAAAAACAGAAAAGAAAACAAAAGGATTTCTGGTAACCCGGGTCGAGACAAATATGGACCGGGTCAAATGTTTAGCGAATCAACAATCGATTGATATAGTGGACTCATATCATAAGCCCAATGACTGAAAGGACCAATGGGTTTGTTGTGTACATCTTTCGGACTAGGCCCAATATTTCTTCTTTACAGACAGGCCTAAAATTTCAGTTTTGCAGAATGTTTGGTTAACCAGAAAAGATAATACAAATTAACTTGAACTAAATCAACTTCAAGTATTTTTATAAAATAGGATCAGATTAAATTAATCACGATTTTAAATTTCAAAAATATGGAATTAGTTTTTTTTACCAAATAATAGATATCAAAACGCGAAAAAACGGGATCAATTGTTGAAAATTCTCTCCTATTTGAATTTTGAAGTTTTCTTATTTTATATCGAAACCAATTCCAACCAAGTTGTAGTTGCTTTGCTAACACATTAACTTGAAATTTTCATTAATATGTTATGTTATGAAATTGAATATACCTTGTTAGCAAAAATTAAACAATTAAGTGATTTTATAAGATTAAAGATTCTCAAATCACTTCGACGTTCTTGTCACGTGTAAAAATACATGATGAGTTACTTTCCAGATGATGTAGTCAATTTTAATTTGTCATTAAAACTATTTAGGTGTAGCTTGTAGGTTACACGGAATGCGTTATAATTAATATGTAGTTGATTTGCCACCAACATAGTTAGAAAGAAAGAAAAAAAAAGACAACAAACATTTTTCTTCCTTCTGTTTTCCAAATGGAATCGTTTAACCAATTTCGAGCTATAGTAGCATCTAGATCTATCCCCAATAGGGATGGGGATGGGGGGAGGGAAGCTAATGATACGAATAAGGTTTGCAGTTGGATGAATAGGATTCCTCCATTTTTAGTTAGAGGTTCTGAATTCGAGCTTTGAATATAAAGTTTTTTCTTTAAATAAGTCTTACGTAACACAATTTGAATTAGTCGAGGTCCTAATATGAGTATCACACAGTGGATAGAGACGAAAAAGGGCGAGAGGCTATATATTGAGCCCTATTTATGAACTTTAATTTGACTTTCAAAAGTTATGTCAACTTAAATCCAATTTGCAAATCTTCCTTACTATCGTATTAGTTAAGCTAGCTATATTATTTAATGCATGGCTATTTTAGGTTTAAGAATTTATTATGTTTGGTACTCCATTTGTTCATATTTACTTGTTCACTATATTAAAAATAGATGTCTCACAATAATTGTTCATTTTATGAAATTAAGAGATAATTTTACACTTAGTTTCTAATTTACCCTCATCATTAATTCTAGTCATTTCCCTATTAAATTTTTCAAAATATTATATTTTTTATATTCAAATGGTGATATAGTAAAATTATCCTTCTATTTATAATTTCTTAAGAATTGTGCAAAATCAAAAGTTAACAAGTATTGTTGGACGGACGGAGGGAGTACGTACAAGTAGTTAGACATATACTCACGTAGTAGATTTTATTCGCTACAATGTGGCAGCTGCATTAATAGCATACACTAACATTTAAATGCAATATATACGTTGACGTACATAAATAACAAACGTTAGTAGATTTAAGTCAAAGGAGTTTATTAAAATTTTGAATTTGTCTTTGGCCATTCAAAATATTAAGTTGACACCTAAAATATATGATTTTTTCCTCACTTGGTGTTCAAATATATATTTGTATTGGAATTTGACTAAATTTGAATTTGCGCATTACAAGGTCATTTTTGTGAACGGTACTCCCAACAGAATTTTTTCATTCTCATAAGTTGAACTCAAGATTTCTAGTTAAAGGTGGAAAAATTTCAGTCATCCCATCACAACTCATATTGATAAATATATGTTGAGTTTGAATGGACAAAGTTTTTCTTCTGAGCTTTTTATATTAAAACTTATTTTTGGATCGTTTTAGTATTTCGTTGAATATAAATGAAGATGACATACATTTACGTGTTTTTAATTTTTAACTTAAAAATAATATTTCACTTGCTTGGTACTAAACAAAGTAAATTGAATCAACATATTTGCATACAAATACTTTTAATCACGTGACGATTTTATTGAGCTGAATAATAATTCTAATTTTATCGTGGCATAAATCGATTGATTGAATTGAAAGAAGTTTTCTTATTTTGAAATCAGTTGATTGTTGATTGAATTCAAAAAGGTTTTCTTATATTGTTCTTCTTTATCACCAATTCAATCAATTGAACAAATACAAAAATTTAGGCAATTCAAATTTAATCAAACACAAATACAAAATTGAAAAACGTAACCCCATCCATCCATGTTGGGTGCTGTTTCATGATACCACATTCTGGTGAGCTAAAGTGCCTTGCGTCTGTTAAAATATTGGCCAATTAATATATAATTGATAGCTGTGCTAAAATATACTTCTACCATTCATCTTTACTTTTTACTTTCCTATATTAAAAGTAGCTATTTAATTTTACTTCTTCAGTTTAAAGAATTATTATTTTATGTATATTTTTTATTATTATTAAATATTTTTTAGTTTATTTTTATTTATTCACTGTTTTAAAAATATTTTTTATCCAAGTATTAATTGTTTTTTATACAAATCATTTTTTAAAAATCTAATATTATACCTCAATTAATAAAAATAATATGATAAAATAATTATATCAATTATTATCTTCTTAATGAGTCTGTCTAATTTAAATATAATAAGTAAAAGAAAACAAAGGAGTATTATTCATTTTCGATCATTTAGATGACTTATAATCCATAACACTAATATAATAATATTATTTTTTAACGAGTGAAATTAAATATGAATAAATAAAAATGTAATAAAAAAAAAGTCAACAAAATACAGCCAAGGGAACACGTGTCTTATATTCTACTGGTCTTTGAACCGTGCGTTGAGCTACGTGGCGCGTTAGAATCCAACGAGGTCTGAAAAAGCACGAAAAGAAAAAAAAAACCTCAAAAAAGCAAAAAAAAAAAAACCAAAAAAAAAATCAAAATCGCTGTTGGATGTTTGGCTGCATAAGTTGCCAATCACAAAACAAACTTTTTTTTTGGGTCACATCACAACACACGATAGTCGTTAAAATTTTCACAGTTTCCAGAATTATTCCATTTTGGCTGTGTCTCTGTACCTAAAAGTGTTAAAGAACGGACCTTTGAGGGACAGGGGTTGTGGGGTTTTTGTTTTTTTGGTTTCTTGATTAAGGAATATGCTGTGATTCCTTACAAGAAAATGGTTGCTTAAATATGCTGATGTCTGTTCCTTAAATATAAAACAGACCCATATGCTCTCTTTCATCAATCAGGTAACCTTTTTCTTGTTTTTGTTTTTAGTTCTTGAAGGTAATAATGAAGTTATTGTTGACAGTTTTGGTGATCTTATTGTGTGATTGTTCTTTCTGTATCACGACTTTGAACTTTGATGTGAAAAAGTTATATAGCCCATCTTTGGTTTAAAGAAAATTCTTTTTTTTCCCCAGTATGTCCTAGATTTGGTGTTGAAAATTGGAATTTTTCATTGAATTATGGTCCATTTTTGCTAAATTTTATATCTTTATTAGTGGCTACCTGTGAAGGGGTGTGTGTTGGATCCTCCAAAGTGCAAATGAGGAGGTGCACCAGTATTTTTTGAGAGTCCCAAGCAACATAGGTTGCTGCTACTATGAGACTACTTCAAAATCAATACTCCTCCGTTTCACTTTGTTTTGTCAAAACTTTTGTTATTAGTCAACAACAACAACATATCCAGTGAAATTCCGCGTGGCATGTTTAAGATCACAATATTAAAGAGCATTTTGGTATATTTATATATTATATTTTTAGTTTAAGACCACAAGATTCAAAAGTCATATTTAGTTTCTTAAATTTCGTGTCAAGTCAAAATCAGATAAATAAATTAAAACGGGGAGTGCTTTATTGAGTAATTTACTTCTTAGTTAAATTTGGTTCTATTAGAAGATTGTGCACCTGCAAAGCTTGTACTTTTGATATAGTTTTCAGTGTCAAGTTGATTATGAATTAGGGGTTGGATACATTTCTCAGTCATGATTATTGGGGCTAAAATTTAAGATGTATTGTGTTTTCTGTTCTTTGCAGTTGGTTCATGTGAAGTAGAATTATTCATTGGGAAGAACTTTTATCCAGCAAAGTGGTGGGGATTTAATACTGCTTGCTGAATGGGGTCCGATAAGCAGTCCAGTGGTCTGCTTGATACTTTAAAAATGGAGACAGTTAGGACGATCTTAACTCACTCATATCCTTATCCACATGAACATTCACGGCATTTGGTCATTGCAGTGTTTGTAGGATGCTTATTTTTTATATCATCAGATAACATGCATACACTTATTCAGAAGTTAGATAGCAATGTCAAGTGGTGGTCAATGTATGCCTGTCTGCTTGGATTCTTTTACTTCTTTTCATCTCCATTTATAGGGAAGACAATTAAACCAAGTTACTCAAATTTTAGTCGTTGGTAAGTATTTTCTTTCTATATCTAGCGTAATAACTAATCCTTTTAGTTAAATAAATTGATGACACTGGTAATGAGCGGATTGCGTTTTGCAGGTATATATCCTGGTTACTTTTGGCTGCTCTCTATCATCTTCCCAGTTTTCTATCTATGGGAGTAGATCTTAGGATGAACCTGTCTTTGTTTCTGACCTTATTTGTCTCATCCATTTTGTTTCTTCTCGTTTTCCACGTTATTTTTCTTGGGCTTTGGTATCTTGGTCTTGTTGCTCGCGTGGCGGGAAAGAGGCCTGAGATCCTGACAATTGTGCAAAATTGTGCTGTAAGTTTTTGGAATTCACTTTGTAAGATGATATAAAGTAATTGAGGCCTTTGACTTATTTCTTCATCATATCTGTAGGTTTTAAGCATAGCCTGCTGTGTGTTTTATAGTCACTGTGGCAACCTTGCTGTAGTAAGGGAAAAGACATTTGGCCAGAAGAATTCTGGTTGGTTTTCATTGTGGAACAAGGAAGAGCGGAACACTTGGCTTACAAAACTCGTAGGCATGACTAAGTTGAAAGACCAAGTCTGCAAATCTTGGTTTGCTCCAGTTGGGTCAGCCAGTGATTACCCCTTTTTGTCCAAATGGGTCATCTATGGAGAGGTATTGTATCGCAAGTTTGTGTTTCTCATATTTCCAACTTGATATAATGGAGGATCTTATGTTGCTGTTGCCTCTTTTTTCTTTCTGAAATTTTTACCTTTCAGTTAACTTGCAACGGGTCATGTGCACAATCGTCAAATGAAATTTCTCCGCTATATTCATTGTGGGCCACTTTTATAGGCCTCTACATTGCAAATTACGTTGTGGAAAGGTCATCAGGGTGAGCAGCTTGAATATTTGTTCACATAACAAAGTCCTTTCTCGGTGGTGTCTTTGTCAGTGAAACTGCTGCCATCATTTTGATGTTTGCTGTACAGGGTCCAATTGTGAAAAATGTGGTCTCTGTGCGAGAAATTTTGAGTGAACAATTTCTTAGATTAACATATAAAACAACAACAACAACAAAAAGAACTCTTACTGGATTATACGATATTAGGAAACCTGTTTATTTCGTTACTTAGCTGAGACCCTGCAGATTCCAGAATGGATCAAGGGGTTAAGCTTGCCATCACCATGTCATTAGCTGCTTGCCCCTTATTCGTCTTTAGGGGAATATCATTGAAGATGAAGAGCTTCTATGCTTTTCTTATGATGGCAAATTTATTATAGTGACATTATAGAAAAGCAAGTCACCCATATTCTGGTTGTTATTATGAATAATGCTTTAAATGGTACCTGGTTGGTTCGATTTGGCACAACAGCCTATTCAAAATTAGAAAGCATTTAATATAAAGCAAACCCTTGAGTAAATTATGAGCATAGTTTTATTACCCGACATTATTCTGATCCGACTTGGAGTGAATTGTAAGCACCATTCTGCTAGAGTTTCTTGTCTGCTAACAGTTCAAACTATAATGATTAACAGATGGGCTCTCTCACGTCCTTTGTCACTCAAAGAGTTCGAAAAATTGAAGAAAAAGCAAACGAAACCTGAGTTCTTGGATATGGTTCCTTGGTATTCAGGGTATGTTCTTTTGTTATACCTCTAACGTCTCCCCTTTCATCTGTGAAGCCAGTATTCTTTAGTGAAAAAAGCTTTATCAATCTTCTTAATAGAACACTGGTTACTGGAGTTGCAGGACATCTGCTGATTTATTCAAGACAATGTTTGACCTGCTGGTCTCTGTAACTTTGTTTGTTGGACGCTTTGATATGCGAATGATGCAGGTAACATATATGATGTTCTAAATTCCTTCAAAATATATTCAGCTAGAGTGAATTTCCTATTGCGACAACTTACGAGATGCTGCAATCATTATTTTTATAAGATTTTAGAAAGATCAAGGCTCAAAATATTCCCCCTTTTGATAAAGTCTGCACATGTTAATGAAATGACAAGTGTATAATGGATTTGTATTTTTCATGATAAATAAAAGTCAACATGCTTGATAAGTAGATTAACTATTTCATGAATTTAATTGATCTGGCTAATTATTCTTGTGCTTATAATGGATATAGTTGGGTTGACCTTACATTGTCCTAAAATTCTTCGATGGTTAGGCGGCTATGAGCAGGGTTGAAGATGGGGCTAAGCAGGAGGATCTTTTGTATGATCAGTTTAGTGAGAAGGATGGTATGTGGTTTGACTTCATGGCCGATACAGGAGATGGTGGAAATTCTTCCTACACTGTGGCTCAGCTTCTTGCTCAACCTTCTCTCCGCCTCCAAGTCAATGGTTCAATTCGTACTCTGCCACGTGGAGACATGCTTCTTATTGGGGGTGACCTTGCGTAAGATCCTAGTTCTCTGTATACCATTAGTTTGTCTTTGCATTATCCTGACATTCTGGTAGCCTCATCTTATGTCTTAAAAATTAAGATAGTCGAATTAATTACATTGACCACGTTTGCACCCATGTCATTTACCTGGAGTAATAATGTGTGTGGCACTATGTATTTTCTTCTAGCCTTAAGATCTGTACAATCTGTTTGGTTCTGCTCATGCCTTCTACGTAGTATTCCTCATACTAATGCTTCCTGGAGCACCTTTTGTTATTTTCTATCAATTTGCCAAGTTACTCGAAAAAGTTTCTCATTTTAGATAAAGCTATAGACTCGTGATGATAATATTAGGTAGCGACCAAAGCTCACTTTTCTATGTATTTCATGCAGCTTTTGGTCCATCTAATGATAACATAAACTCCCTACGTTTCTGCGTTTCAATTTGTTTGTCTGATTTTGACTTGGCCCGGAGTTTAAGAAAGTAAAGAAAACTTTTATATATTGTGATCTTCAATTAGGGATATGTAGAATGTACCAAAATGACCTTTAATCTTGTGCTCATAAACATATCACGCGGAAAATTAGAATTAAATAGTTGCCAGAAAAGGAAAGAGACATTCTTTCTTACACGAACTAAAAAGGAAAATAAGATAAACAAATTGAAACGGAGGGAGTAGTGACTACATAATACATGTTTTTCTTTTATCCTTGCATCAAGTGCAGGCTGAGGAGATCTTTACAGGATATGTTATTTTTGTGTGGTTTGTCTAGTCGGATTTGATTATCATCTGTGGTAATAAATACTTATAAAATAAATAAAGAAATAAATAATGATGAAAGGCCTAATTTTAAGATATAAGTAGAAGTAATAATATATGTGCTGCAAGTTTAGCCAGCATAAGAAGAGTGAAGTTAAGGTGAGATTAGATGGGATTGCAGTACTTAAATACTGACTATTCAGAAACTTAGGCTCTATCAGAGGTGTTAAGAGAAAGTGCTACTCAAAGTCATTCGAATCAGCTAATTTAAATTTCAAACCTAGCACATCAGAGAACACTTCTTGTGCATGCTACACACATTTACTTATAATGGGAGGGCAATGTAAGGGCATGTAAACACTTGATGGATAAGAATACAACAACAACAACAACAACAACAACCCAGTGAAATCCCACGACGTGGGGTCTGGGGAGGGTAAAGTGTACGCAGACCTTACTCTTACCAAGATAGGACGGCTGTTTTCGAGAGACCTTCGGCTCAGTGATGGATAAGAATCTATTTGAAAAACTTTTTGAAAATTGGATGGGCATCTTCAATGTAGATACTCTAGTACTGGCCATTATATCAAGGAAATTGGTGTGGAAGCAATTTCATTTCTACTGCATTTAAAGGCATAAATGTCCAATCCACTCAGTTTTGGGCGTATTACGAAGCAAGCTATCTGTGGTGCCTATACATATACTTTTTTTCTTTGTTATTGTGCTAGAGAACTCTATATGTTTTGTCTCTTTATTCATAAAAAAGAAAGTTTTGTCTTCTTTACTTCATTTAGAACTAACAACAGCTTGACAGTATGCTGTTGAATTTGTTTAACTAATAATTATTTCATTTTTCTCGTGTTGTATAGATATCCTAATCCATCATCATTTACATATGAGAAGCGCCTTTTTCGTCCCTTTGAATATGCTCTTCAGCCTCCTATGTGGTATAAAGAAGAGCATATTGCTGTAAGTAAGCCTGAATTGCCTCCTGAGGTGGATGAACTCAGGCAGTATGATGGACCTCAGTGTTTTGTCATCCCTGGAAACCATGGTGAGTATAATTTCTCTTATCTTGTACCTCCTGAACTTTTTTTATTTCCTTTAGTTTCAGTAAAGCAGTATGGCCTGTTTAATCTTTGATGTTTTTATCATAATCGAAGTCCATTCGTGAATTGCAGACTGGTTTGATGGGCTTCAGACGTATATGAGGTACATTTGTCACAAGAGCTGGTTGGGTGGTTGGTTTATGCCTCAAAAGAAAAGCTATTTTGCACTGCAGCTCCCCAATAAGTGGTGGGTATTTGGTCTTGATCTTGCTCTCCATTGTGATATTGACGTATACCAATTCAAGTTCTTCTCAGAATTAGTGAGGGATAAGGTATATCTCCTCTCTGCTATGAGCATAGTCGTCATGTTGCTTTTCCCTTGTTATCTATATTACTGAATCTTGGAACATTGTCTTAGTTCAAATATATTACTATCATTAATTAAATAAAGTGGATGTTTTATGCAGATCGGTGTTAACTGTTTCCAAAGTTCCTAATAAAGAAACTATAATCTTTATTTTCTATGGTAAAAAATGATTGTCACATTAGTAGGATTAGTAATGACTGTTGGTGATCTTTTACACGTGTACAACTGAGCTTGACACTGGTCCAGACTTCTGCAAACTTTTCCCAATAGAGTTCTCAATTGATAGGGATAGTCTAATCCTGTTAAGCGAGAAGATATGATAAAAAAGAATCTTGTTAAGCGACATCACCAGCTACCTTCATTGCTAGCCACCACGACTAGCTACCTCCACCACCATTCACTGCCATGACTGTCCATCTCTACCACCCTAACCAACTTTACTGCCAGCCTCACCACTATCCACCACTGTCAACAACCTCCACCTCCAGTTTTCACCACAGACCGCTAATTAAAACCACCTCCACCTCTACTACCAGCCATCACCGCACAACCATCACTTTGGCCCGCCTCCACACAACCACCAGCCACACTGCTTAATCACCGGCACCTCCACCAACAACCACCTCACAAATGTCACAACCAATGACCAACACCTCCAGCTGCCATCACCACTAGCTTTTAGAACGTTCTTCATCACACTAACAGTTTTTTAAACCCCCTCCCCCCCCCCTCCCCCAACCAAATAAACTATGGTTTTCTCTAATATTTTGTTGATATAAACTTTTTTTATTTTAGTTTTTAGATAGACAACTTATGCGTGTTGAGATAACAAACCGTCTTAGATTAGATTTAGAGACAACATCTTGGTAATCAAATATTTTTTCAGATTCAGACATCTTAATCTTACTAAAAACAAACAGGTCTTAGTTTGATTGTGTTGAGGTAATGGCGTATTGAAAGAGGTATAGTTCACCAATGGGTTAAATCCAAAAGACTGAAGCAATTTTAGTTGATGAAAGTACGAAAGTATGTTGTATAGTTTAATCAAGATACTTGTTCTCTAGTGGACTTCATAATCATGGGATGTGTTTCAGTTGTCCTTAGTGATTTATACACTTCTCTTATGATGAGTATCTAGAATTGCTTTGTTTCCCTCAAAACTTTTTATCAATCATATATAAAGGAAAAAGACGTGAACTTTTGCATGAGAATTGATGTGAGAATGCTTGTAATCTGTAATTTCATGAGGAAGGTTTCTAAATATTTGTTACTAAGTCAACTTCAAGCTAATGATTCGATATGAACATAAGATTATCGAGCTTATAGCTCAATTAGTGACCCATAGCTCTTTGAAGCCCACAGAGTTGGTTTACTATGTGGGAATTCTAGACGTAGTTGATTATGGGAGCCAATGCATTGCATATCATTCCTTTGTGTAGGCTTTATATAATTTCAAAATGTTACTTATATCGCTCCTTATTGGTTCTTTTCATGTCTTATTCTCTTTTTAAATAAGCGAAGGATTTGTTTACAGAAGGTTTTAGTCCTTTCATTATGGATGCTCTGTTCAGGTCGGGGTGAATGATTCTGTGATCATTATGACGCATGAGCCTAACTGGCTTCTTGATTGGTACTTTAACCACGTGACGGGAAATAATGTTACCTACTTGATACGCGACCATTTGAAAGATAGGTGTAGACTACGGATTGCTGGAGATGTGCATCACTATATGCGGCATTCATATGTTCCATCAAATAAGCCTGTTTATGTCCAACATTTACTTGTCAATGGTTGTGGAGGTGCTTTTTTGCACCCTACGCATGTCTTCAAGAATTTCAACGAAATATATGGAACATCATACGAGACCAAAGCTTCTTACCCAACTTTTGAAGATTCAAGCAGGGTATGGAGTTTAAAATTTTCATTTTGAAGGTTTTCAATCAGATACCTACCAATTTTTTTTTTCTGGTCGGATATATTATTCAGGTGGTTACATGCTTATTAACATTTGCAGATTGCATTGGGCAATATATTGAAATTTAGGAAGAAAAACTGGCAGTTTGATGTTATTGGTGGCATTATATATTTCATGTTGGTCTTTTCTATGTTTCCACAGGTAATTTGTTTTTTAGATTTTTGACCTGTTCTTTTAGATTTGTTGTAAGCATCAGTTCCTTCGCTGCCTCATGCCTCCTTAGGCTGTAGCATGTTAATTTGATGTCTTTGTGAGCATCATATAGTATTTCATTTTTCTAATGAACCTAAGATGTATTGCTACCCGGCAAGAATGACTAATCATTTCCCATCTGCTTCTAGTGTCAGCTAGATCACATTTTAAAGGATGACACCTTCTCGGGTCGTTTGGGAACCTTCTTTGGCACAGTGTGGGATTCTTTTATGTATATGCTGGGATGCTCATATGTATCAACAGCTGGTGCTGTATTACTTTTAACAATTGCAATAGTCTTTGTGCCTTCTAAGGTGTCTTGGAAAAAGAGACTACTAATTGGGATTCTTCATGTGTCCGCACACTTGGCTGCTGCCTTGATTCTCATGCTCTTGATGGAACTAGGTGTTGAGATTTGTATTCGGCATAAGTTACTTGCAACTTCAGGTGAGATTTTGTATATGGTCTTCACTGTGTGATTCGGTTGATTTTGTCTACTCTTTGGTCCGTGTAGTTCATTTGTTTTTTGTTTTTCTTAACTTCAGTGTTATCAGGTATTGTCGCCGTTCTGATTCTTCATATATGTTCATTATCACATGGATCTGCACATATGTAACAGTAGTGTGCTAAAAATTCTCAGCTAATGCTCTGAACTAACTAGAACCTGATAGATATGTCCTCTCTCTGGCATGTTCCATCTGTTGGATACCAATGCATTTATAGACTATAGTACAACATGTGAGCAAATAGTTTCTTTTTGACTTCAGAATGATAGTATGCGTTTTAATTCTTTGATTTTTCTTTGATAGATAGCTTCCTTGGGCAACTAGTTAAATGGAATTACTGAACTCAGCCCTGATCTCTTGTTTTTTGATTCATGCTTTTTGTTAAACAACTAAATTTTGTAATCCAGGTTATCACACTTTATATCAATGGTACCGGTTTGTGGAGAGTGAGCATTTTCCCGATCCAACTGGCCTTAGGGAACGTATAGAACAATGGACATTTGGCCTTTATCCAGCATGTATCAAGTATCTCATGTCCGGTTTTGACGTTCCTGAGGTAAGAAATCATATGATAGGCGATGTTGCTCCATGATGATTCAGTTGGTCTGTGATATTCTGTCTTCCTCTAATCTCATGCACGCAATTTTCAGGTAATGGCTGTTACCAGGAGTAATATTTGCAAAAAAGGGATTGATTCTCTCTCCCGAGGGGGTGCTGTAATATATTATGCATCGGTCTTCCTTTATTTTTGGGTCTTATCAACTCCGGTGGTTTCTTTGATACTTGGAAGCTACCTCTACATTTCCATTAATTGGCTTCACATACATTTCGATGAAGCATTTTCATCACTCCGCATTGCAAATTACAAGGCATTTACACGGTTCCATATCAATACCAAAGGCGATCTTGAAGTTTTTACCCTTGCAGTCGATAAGGTGAGATATTGCTGTATCCCTAAAAAGATAATAAGAAGGAACAAAAACTTACTGTCACTATCTCACTCTGCTGAAAGAATCTGTGGATGTTGAACATTTAGACAATTACCAATATTTCCTGATTTATTTTCCTAATTATAATAAGAGCGAGCGGACTTTTACAAGGAATAGTTTTGGCCAGGTTGCATCAATGCAATCAAGCCATTGTCAATTCGGCTCTGACTTCCAGAAAAAAACTTGTCCAATCAAGTTTCTGGACAAACATTTCATAGCCGATCCCAGCTAGTTGGGATTGAGGCGTAGTTCACTGTTGATCGATTTTTGAAGTTTTCTGGAAGAGAACTACTTTTACAAGAATTGAATATGATATATTTACACTTGATGTATGATTTTGCAGGTTCCAAAAGAGTGGAAATTGGATCCAAATTGGGACGGGGAGTCGAAACAGCCACAAGAACCAAGTTATCTCCAGAAGTTCCCTAGCAAATGGAGAGCTAAGGTCCTTCAGCAGGACCCTGTAAATACCGTGCGAATAATTGATCATTTTGTCATTGAACAGAAAGAAAAATCTGATTCAGAATTATCGAACGGGTCACTTAATCAATGAGTTGTTTGATTGCTAACTCATCTGGTGTCATCCTGTACAGATGTTGCAGGTTAAAGTTACTTAGATTGTAGTTGATATACAGGAAGTTTTCTGGGATGGAAACAGAATTTGTAGTAGGCAAATCAAAGATCCATTTGGATCATAATTAAGAAAACAGAGGAAAGTCCTGGTCAGTCGTACTTTTCTTTTAAATGTACCACTATTCTCTTTTAGGCAAATTTGCCTACTGTCTTGTAATTTCACATTATGAGATATTACTAGTAACTTGTGGCTGGTGAAATCAAGAACCTAAGTATCAGGTAATTCTGTCCACTAAGGTTGTCCGAACAAGTGGGAAGAAATCACCTAGTGTTTTTGTCTTTGTTGGCATTTGAATCTAAAACGTCATGACTTTCAATTCATTTCATTGAACACTAGGTTATACTTTTAGGTGCAGATTGAATAATATATTTTCAAAATGAGGGTGTTTAAAGTGATTAGATTTGAAAATCAACTAATATTATCAACTCTTCTACATTACTAAATGTATCAAAGTGACAGGTGACAAGCAAGACATTTGGAACAGAATTTTTTTTAAAAATATTTATCAGTAATAGTATTTTCTGTTTTCAGTAATTAAAAGATATCTTTTTGGTCTTCAAAAGAAGCATGCAAATCCCTAAAATGACGTATCGTCGTATCGATATCAACAATTTGAAAGGAATATGCCTAATCCTAGCAATTATTTATACCAAAGAGGTCATTTGGTACATGGGATAAAGATAAAGACAATAATCCTGTAAATTTGAAATTAAATTTCTTTCATATTGATTTGAGGTATTAGCTAATGCCAAAATTATTTTATCTCACCTTTTATACTAAAATGACGGAATTAATTATCTCATATAGAAAGTGGGATAACTACTCCCATGGTGGCATATCCTGAGAGTTGTGTCTATGTCATTCTGCATACCAAACGACAAGTATTCCAAGACCTTGTAATAGACTTCTTAAGGACGATGTAAAACACTAAGCTGTGTAAAAGGAAACACAATTATCATTACTTTCCTCCATATCAAATCCCAAAAATATTGCAGTTGTCAAATAAATGGCTCTGAAATGCTTCTGTCTTGGAACTTGATTTCCACCTCTTTGAAACACATATCAACTCTTGGTGCTCTTCTGTTTATGCATTGAAATGCTTCCATGGCTGCATTCTGCACACCTTTTTCAATATACATATACCATAAAATTCATTCCATCAAGTTCCTATAGGGACCTCTTCTAAAGGAAAATAAATAGATTCTAGAGAAGTACACCTATCCTTCAAGTTTAGAATGCTCCCAGGGACTTTGCAAGTTAAAACCAGAAGACTGGGGAAAGAAAAGAGTAAAGCCACCTGCCTCTAGATGCGACCATATTCACCCATCTGCATCTTGATGAAAGTGACCGATGACAATCCTCTCAGTTGTCGATCAATCCCGTTTAGTGCAAAATATGCACAAAGTTGTTCGCGACCATGACACCTGTGAGCCAGCTGCCTTGCCATTAAAGGAGATGCCCATTAGGAACAGACTTGAGTTGATAAATGGCTATGGTAGCTTAGTAACAGGATCAGCCAACTAAAGCACATGCTTTCCAGAAGCAATCAAGACATGGACAATGATTCACAGGACAAAACATGTTAGAGTGCATGAGAATTGAGTAGCAGGAGGGAATTGTATCACAAGTTCAAAGTGAAATCACTGCTCCTTCTAATTTGGCAATAGTAAGTACAGCAATAAGAGTTAAAAATGACTACAACAAAAGAGAAAATGATTTGCAAAAATAACATGTTCATTCCACAAGAGAAGACAATAAGGGCTTACAAGTACTATTACAAGATAATCGAACCAAAACATAAAGCCCAGTAGAATTGAACAAGATGAAGAAATAATGAGTACTAAGTTACTTTCTAGGCACACCAATCAACTCTTATTGATAGAACAGATTCACATGACATGACATGTGGAATGAAATAGACATCGTATAAGAAAACCGGTTAGTTAAGAATTGAAGTGGTCTTACCATTGAGAAACCAAGTTTGGCCTTTGGATTGGAATGGCTTTTACAGGATGATTAGCCGAACAATCTGACCCATAAACCGGAATGCCTTGGTTACTTCTCTCAGGCACTTATTCTTGTCATCTCTAGACCAATGCTGCAAGAAAAATACAATTGATAGAGTAGGAGAAGCAGTTAGTAGTGCTTTTGAAACATTGAAACAAAGTCCATGATGCAAAAATCTTAGACATTTACCTTTGCCAGCATGTTAAAACTTTCACGCACATCTCGCAACAACTTTTCTTCATCCCCCTCCCACTTGTAGAATTCCAACTCTTTTTCCTCTAAGAGTCTCTCAAAGGCCTAATAACATTAGTAACAGTAAATATAGATAACCAAACATATAAGTACTGCATTAAAGGAGTTAACTTGCATATTGAAAGTCAGAGCCACTATATGACGACATAAATTGGCAAAACAGTAATTCAAAGTACCAACCCCTTCAATTTCAAGCATTTCTTCCTGGATAACTTTATCTTCCATGGGAAGTGGTCAATCATTCTATAACAAGCCAAAACTTATTAAAATGAAAATTTATAGAACAAGCCAAAGTTTCGTTTTATTTCATTAATATTTATGATTACTATTATATTTTGGACAAGTCATGTGAGAAACCAAAGATTCGAGATGGTACACAAAATAAGAAATTCACCTAAACTAGAAAAATCAGAATACAACAAAGATGCTATTGCATATATTTTGACCAAGTATGAAATACAAAATCTAGAAAACTAAATCAAAATCAGATGCTATTTTGCATTTGCACAGAAAACAAGCAGCTACTCCAAACTCTACATCATACTGATGTACAGTTGCAAATTGGTTCATTCAACTTTAGAATGAGTTATTTGATTGATTTTTCAAAACCTACCTTAAGAGACGATCTGGACCAAGTTCCACCTTACATTGAGTCATTTCTAGATCAGAGCTAATGGAAGCAGAGGAGAACAAACAACAAATTTGCATTTTCCAGTCTAGATTATTCTAAATTTCAATTTGCATCCTTATATTTATAGAGTCCTACCTAAGTCATAAACTAGTATTATTTGAGCTTCATAATTGTCTAGACAAGATAAAAAAATTAGAGCCACATAATAATTAACAAAACGTAACTAACAATAACAAATCACTTCACCCCTCCCGAAAGAAAAAAGAAATAGTCTTGTTCATTCAATAAGGCGTATATATCCCTGAGTAATCTTCAAACATGTCAAAGATACCATGTGTGCTTCAAAAGAAATGGTTTTTATGAAGAAAAATTTAGGATCAAGCTGGAATTCAATCAATTAAAACTCTAGGAATCTAATGATGGAAAAGGATGCATTGAGTTGTGCTCCTTCCCAAATTTTCTTAGCTCATAAATTGTTTGTTTCAATTGTAATTTTCTGAGAGATGTCTTCATTTTCTACGTATCAATGGGAACATATGTTATGTAAAGAATCTCAATACGAGGCAACATGATATGACACTAAATAAATCTCACAAATCACAATGGCCAAATATTTTCAGCTCACAAATGAGTCTACCATAGAGCTCTGTCTAATATATAATAATCTCACTGGAGATTTCACAAAGATAATATTTGAAGAAAGACATTTGATGACCATGCTTACTTTAATACTTCGACAAATAAAAACTCCACAAAAACATTCAGAGGATAATGACAAACAGAGAAGGAAGTTGTACCTTTTTGGCTATAACTTGACCTCCTGCTATGTGTGAGAAATATATGTTGTAGAAGTGACTGAGAAATAAACGAGGAGTCTTTTCTGCCAGTTCCTCCAGATAATTGGCGTAAGTGACTCCAGGATTGCCCGGTTCAGGAATCACATGACCCTGTTGGCTAAACCATTCTAGGTCTTTTGATATACATTCTGCTCGCTCCAATCCAGTCCTTCTGAAGTAGGCATCTACGTAAACAAACGGGAAAACATTTTGACATCATTTGAAATTCAACAAACAACATGTTCTAAAAGTTTTACAGTATTTCAGTTTTTTTCCCAATTACCAAAAAGAATTAGGTTTTACAGTGTTTCTTTTTTTTCCCAATTACCAAAACAAATTAAATTCAACCCACACCTACATATAAAACTATTTATTTTTTCAATTACCGCAAATAGATTATATTCAACCCTCACAACCATATAACACTGTGCCGTTAAGACTTGAACGTAAGTTCGACAAAGTGGTGGTTAGAACGATTATGATGTATGGGTAGAGTGTTAGCCAATTAAGAAAGCTCATGTCAAGAAGATAAAAGTAGCATAAATGGGATGCTGAAATGGATGTGTGGGCAAACCAAGAGCGATAAGATTAGGAATAAAGAGATTCGGGACAAGGTGGGAGTAGACCCATGGTGGACAAGATGCAAGAAGGGAGGTTGATATGGTATGTACATGTGCAAAGGAGATGCGCAAATGCACCCATGAGAGGTTGGCCGTGGTGGCCTGAGGAGAGGGAGAGGTAGACCTAAGATGTCTTGGGGAGAGGTGATTAGGTAGGCCATGGCGCAACTTCAACTTACTGAGGTGGGTGTGGAGGTTGAGTGTCAGGGTAGAGGGATAGTAGGTTGCCGAGCATTTTTCTTTTTTCGTGCAGAGGTATTTGTTTCATTTTTATGTTTGCTTATTCTTAAATCTCTAGTACTATTATGTTTGTTTCTTCCATTTTGTTTATCTTAGTATCTTATTGTTGCTAGTGCCTGTTATTATGGCTGGATAAGGTCTGCATACACTCTAACCTGTTGTTGTTTTCCCCTGTCATGAAAATGAGACTCAAAGACCAAGAACTCCCAACAAGTTTTTACATAATGAAAGAATCTAAAGAACAAAATAGCACAAACTAAACCATTAGTTTATCTTTCTTAGTCTTTTTTTTTTCTTTTTGGACAGGGGACGAAACAAGCTGAAAGTTGAAGACTTTTTTGCTGAATGTAACATAATTAACAGAGAAATCATAGAGAATTTGAATGTGCATAAGAACTTACAAGAAACATCACTGGACTCATCAACAATGCGCTCAATTGTACTAAAAACAAGCTTGCTATCAACAAGATATTTGAGAAATCCTTCCATACTTGGCTTCCATGTCTCCTCACCACCACCACCATCATCCTCGTCCGACGAAACTGACTCATACCCATTATCTTTCATTTTATCATCACTCTCCGATTTCTTTTTGCCTATGGAGTTACGAAATTTCATAGCAACAAACCTCATCTCTTCAGTAATACCCTTTTTCTCACCTGGGTATTGCTTCCTGTACCTCCTTCTCTTCCTCTTTCTCTTCACTGGAGGCTTTTCAATAGACGTAACCCCATCTCCATCTTCTTCTTCATCAACTCCATCTTCTTCTTCTTCGGTTTCAGGTTCGGGTTCGGGTTCGGTTGTAAGTGAGGAGGCTGTGTTGAAGTTTGAACATTGAAGAACAATGGAAACTCTGTGTCTCCACTTTTGGTACTTTGAAGAAATTGATAGAAAAGAAGAATATTTAGTTAAAAATTGTGGATTTGGGATTTTATGGAGCAAGGAAAGTGAAGATTTTGAGGTGGGTTTTGGTATTTGCAGTGAAGGAGATGAGCAATAGCATGTCAATGTTGCCATTTCTCTTCACAGTTATCTCTCAAAGAGTCAAGGATTTAGCTCTGTTGGCTTGCTGCCATTGTTGTTCTGTTCTATTCTGTTCAAAAAAATGACGCCACAGAGACTGATTACACCAAGTTAATTAAATCAAATTGTGAATATTTAAAAGAGAAAATAAAAAATACACGTTTCGATTAACTAAAAAATTTAATATGTTTAATCAATGTCATAGCGATTAAAATTAGAATTTATTAATAATTTGAGAAATCAAAAACTATTGGAGGTGGTTTGAGTGGGACAAGTTATTTCAAAATTAATTATTTTAAAATTAGCTATTCTGGAATTAATTATCCTGGAATTAGGTATCGTGGATATACTTATGCACCATGTATATGTGATAACTTATTCCATCACTATGATAAAAATGGTTGAATAAGTTATCATAAACTTGTCAATCAAATAAGACACCGAAATTTTATTCTTGGACTATTTTTTTAATCTCAGGCGGTGTTTTAAAAGGTAGGGGCTGAGGCGAGACGTTTTACTTAGTATAGAGCGAGGCGTAAGCCCTATGAATCTTTAATTTTTTTTAATTTACAATATGATATCATAATATATAATAACACAAAATTATAAAAATACACCAATAGTTTGAAATAATTACAAATATAATTAAGAAAATTCATAAAAAAATAGAACTTCTAGCATAACTATACAAGTATAAATAGTCTAATATCTTAACTTTCTAATAATAAAAGAATCATTATTTCTCAAAATATTTAATTTACTCCCTTAAAGAAAATAATCAATAAAACTTACTAGTATTATAATAAAAACATCACTCCATCATGAATAAAAATAAAATTACTTTAAATACGATAATTTTGAGACATATGACAAAATCATGAAAACCAATGATAAGTTAAAAAGTAAAATTTCGCTACGTATTTTAAAAAAAAATGTTACGTAATATATAATCACCTTCATAGTGTTACCAAATAATAAAGATGTGATACTACAACGTATTATTTAAATTACTCTCAATCTTCTTTATCTCTATAAATTAAAAATTATTAAGTATCATTCATTTATTCAAGAATTATGAGGGTCAACAATGTTAACTAAAGATTTTAACACATAATTTGTGTAAGATTTATTAAGCGAGCCTCGAGCGTTGGGCATTGAGCATGCTTAAGGTGTACAGTCGGACGCTTAGGGCGTAAGTCTTACAGAACTAAGTCCTATACTAAAGTCTTAGGGCGTTTTGCTAGAGCCACGCCCCAAGATGAGTCCCAACAAAATCTTTTAAAACACTGATTCCAGGACTATTTATGTTATCATTTACACCAAACGAACCCTTAGCCCTTAACTTCGAGATAATTAGTTTTGTACGTTTTACAAATTTATTTTAAATTATGTCCTTTCTGTAAGTCGTAAGATATCTAAAATATATTTTTCTAGGTCACTTTTTTTATATTCAAATTGTTGTCATGTTCAAGCAATTGCTTTTCTCTCATCCTTTAATTAAAAAAACATAAGAGAACTCAAAATAACTAATAATAATGATATTATGAATTAGTTGCATGTTCACTTTTCAAACCTTTTTACCTAAAAGCTAAAATCAATACGAAAAATCGAACCCACAAATAAAATTTTATATTCAATCAAAAACTAAAAAAAGTTACATCCATGTATGAGGCACCAACTTGGCAACTTTCACTTGGACAAAATAACACAGCAAGACCTTCGGGTGTTTATAATAAACAAAACATATTTGAAGAGATATGATTAGGCAAGCCATGGTGCAACTTCAACTTCAATTAGTGTCAACTTTAAAAAGCTACCGATGAATTCCACTAATAAATAATGAACACTCCATTCCGAATAAAGGAAAATAAACTTTACAGCAAGTATCCTCAAAGGAAGGGAAGCCATAATTTGAAAAAAATATGCTATAACAGTGGATGATACAAACTTTTATTACAGAACAAAGTATTATACAACACTCTCAAGAATGACCTATAACAGTCATGTGCTAGAGGAAATCAATCAATGGTTAGTATAATGTAGTTAACTCTTTCCTACTGTACAGCCTCGTAGAAACTAACACTATACAAATAAATCTGTAAACACAGCCTATGAATTTGGTACCTCCAGTTAAGCCTTGTCTAACTAATCTAGGCCACAAGGAGCTTCCAGTCCCTACTCAAGTATATCAACTACTTACACTATTTGCATGTGAATCATGGAGGAAAAAGGAATGTCAACACTCCATAATCCTTTGTTCTTGTTTATGTACAGTATCATCGTCTACTAAGAGCTTTCAATTTATGCAAGAACTCTAGTGTCTCTTTATAAGAAGGATCGCTGCGGCTCAAAGGCTTGCAGGAATTAATATGATCAGTTGACTCCAAAACCTGCACCAAAATGTGGCACAGAAGATAAAGATCAGTCATAGATTAATCAAAACATCATATTGTCTACATAACTCCAGCTAAACAATCTTGCCATCCATTTTCACAGTTAAAGACGAGTAAGACGGCGTTAGACATTGGGATCAAGCCCTTTCAGGTTTTGTTTGCTGCCTAAAATGAAAGCCTTTTCGAAAAACTTCAATTCCATTCACCCAATTATATTTTAGTAACTTGAGAAATAACATAAAGTGACAACCACTTCAAAAGTTGGTCAGATTATCTCCTATTAACAAGAACAAGAACAACATACCCAGTGAAATCCCACAAGTGGGGTCTGGGGAGGGTAGGATGTACGCAGACCCTCGATTCAAAAGTCACAGTTCCAAGTACGAGAGAAAAACAATCTATATTGCATAATGCAAAAAAATAAAATAAAATAAAAATAAAATGCAATGCAAAATTTACAAGACATGAACAATAACTATAGCTATAATTATAGCGAAGTACTGCGATAATCAAAGGCAATAGGAACACAACTATAAAGGCACGCCTAGACCTATGACCAGCCTAAACCGACACACGGCAAAATACAATTCTATCCCTACTAGCCTTCTATCCTAATCCGCGACCTCCACTCTTTTCTATCTAAGGTCATGTCCTCGGTGATATGGAATAGCGTCATATCTTGTCTAATCACCTCACTCTAATACTTTTTCGATCTACCCCTATCCCTCCGCATAGCCCCCAAATCCAACCGCTCGCACCTCCTAACTGGGGCATCGACACCCCTCCTCTGCACATGCCCAAACCATCTCAATCTCACTTCTCTCATCTTGTCGACCACAGATGCCACTCCCACCTTCTCCCGAATAACCTCATTCCTGATCTTATCACTCCTAGTGTGTCCACACATCCATCTCAGCATCTTTATCTCCGCAACATGCATCTTCTGAACATGAGAGTTCTCTACGGGCCAGCACTCCACTCCATATAACAACGCTGGTCTAACCACTATTTTGTAGAACTTACCTTTAAGTTTAGATGGTACTTTCTTATCACACAGGACTCCAGAGGCTAGCCTCCATTTCAACCATGCTGCCCCAATGCGGTGCGTGACATCATCTTCGATGTCCCCACTACTCTGGATGATGGATCCAAGATATTTAAAGCTTTCTGTCTTGGGAATAGGTTGGGTGGCAAGCCTCACTTCCCTGCCCTCTTCATCCATTGCAACACTAAATTTGCACTCCAAATATTCTCCTATTAAAGATGATAATTAACTCCATGTTCCCTTTCAACATATTTCTTTTTACTAATATGATCTGCCTTATAAAAGAAAGTTTTATATAGACGAAAACACGCACTAATAGGGTCTGCACTGTTCAACCACACAGTGCAAGCAATCAAAATGATAATTGCAGACTATTGTAACAAATTTAGGTGTCTGGTAGTCGTAATCAATTTGAGCAACTTACGACTAGTTCTCCAAATCCGGGATATGCCGACTCTAACGGTACAATTTCCAATCGAAAAGCCCAGCCTCCATAGCCTTCAACAATTGGAGTTACCTTTGTCTACAAAAGGATCATCAGTCAACTTTTAGAATGGCAACAACAGAAGTGAATTTTTTCTAAGGGGGAACTCAAGGTCAGGAAAAATATTAGTACCTCACAGAAACTGAGGACCTCAAGCTTCTCTTTCTTATGAAGCTGTCCCAGGAAATCATTTAGCTCAACCAATCTTGGAGACCCACTTCTCAGCTCCCCAATCTAGCAATGCCAAGAAGAAATATTTATCAAATTTCACACCCACGTGCACCCGCAACAAGAATCTCAAATCTCATGTGCATATTTTTAAATAAGAAACTGAAGTACTCTTGAAAAGATACACAAACTCAGAAGAGAAATAAGATAACAAGGTAAATGGAGGGAGCAGGTAAATTTTACTAACAGTGGGTGCAGGGCGGAAAACAAGACCCATTCTCCAGGGCATGTCTGCAAGTTTGCTGCCAAAATGAGGACAGCTGTAGAATACCTGACCCAATTATTTGTTTAAAAAAATCAATGAATAAGCAAAATTTAACAAGTATATAAAATTGGCAGAATGTCTTGTAATTCATCTCTGTTAGTAAGCAGCACATACGACTCCAATTGTATTCTTGACAAAGTCATCCTTCTTTTCTGCTTTTGCTTGATACAACATCTGCTTGACAACTAGGCCGCCCATGCTGCCAATTGCAACAAAAAGTGTGTTTATGTCAATACACATATATAGTTATGGAATATCAGCTTGACTAGATGATTAAGATCAATTTAAGAAAATGATGCAAAAGGGTTTAGGTGCCATTACTAAGTGTGAAAAATGACTGATTTAGTTCGAATTTGCACTATGAGGAAGATAAAATAGTTATGGTACCATAATTAAGATAAGAGTTAACAATGTGTACTATGAGCCAGACCGAACATGAGTAGGGCCAGAAAAAACATTTTTTGCAATCGTAGGTGTAGGATATGAAAGTTTCTTGAAAAGAGCAGCAGAGGTGCTATGTAACATGAACTAAAACTTCCCCCAATGGGAGGTGATAAATTTTAAAGCAGCCAAAAACAGAAGGTATAATGAAGAGAGTTCCAATTAAGAGCATACAAATAATCACAAGCAATCTAACAGCTTAGAGTGCACAGTTTGATTAGGACCAACCTATGTGAAATAAATACAACTGGTCGATTGCCAATGCCTGCAGCAACAAGCTTCTCCAACAGCATGGCACTTACTTCCTGTGGGTTTAAAACAATGAAATGCATAATACATCTGATGTCACTGAATTGCTGGCACAACAGATTAAAGAACAATTGAACAACAAAACATGCAAGGGGTTCTGCACCAACAAAACTCTTCAAAATTAAGAAACCCATTCTAACAATAAAACTTTTAAGATATTTTCCCAAACTGTCCTAGTATTCACCGTACACTGGAAAGTTTGTAGTATTATCATTTCCTACCTTCTTTTTTACATTTTCAGACACCAGATTCCCTTTATTATGTTATTACAGCACTGTTGGTTACGGGTGTCACAATGATGTTTAAAAATATGTAGCTGGCAAGGAACCAAAAATGGACAACTGATTTAATTTAAGGTTGAATGCAACAAAACTTTATACTGCAGCCCAAATTTTATGCTGCAGTGCAGAACTATAGATATTGCCAACTTTTGGTTACTTGTTGCCAAGTTCAGCGCTTATTTAAGCGACAACACAAACCTTGCATCAAAGATTTGTGCTGCAACACAAAAGTGCAACACAGATAGTTCCACCCATCCAAGCTGGAGCTTTTATTTTAAAGATGTTTTGGTTTTTCTCTGACACTCCCTCATTACAATTAATACTTGCAATCATCCCAGTAATTAGGATCTGAGTTAGTTTTAGCTAATTTTAATGCTTCTAAGTGTTAGAATAGATCTCAAGTTTAAGTTTAGTTTTGAGAGCCTTGGCCTAATTTTAATGCTCCTAAGTATTGAAATTGATCTCATGTTCTTCATGAACATCAACTTGAATCTATAGTGCATGAGTTCTTGTATGAGTTCATCTCTTCTCCATCATGTTTCATTTCTTTCTCTAAATTGATTTTATAAGTCCTCCTTTCTGTTGACCTTGATTGGAATATCAATTAGTGGATTCTTGCATATTTGGGAATTGACTACTTATATTCTTTATCTAGTTTCATTTTAATTATACTTCCGCCTATTTGTTTCCTTCCGCTATTGCGACGTGGTCACTCATTCCTTTGCCCCCTTTTTTGGATAAGGGTGACCTTTTTTGTAAGGGTGATATCCAGGCCAAATTGCGTACACCTCGACTAAATAACAGTGTACCTGCTAATCTGCTACCTTCCACCAATGCAGGTACCAAGTTACTTTCACCACCAAAATTTAGACAAATGGAAAAAGTACCTAGCATTTTCCCCTCTAGTGTGATTTGAATTCCGGTCTCCCATGGTCCATTACAGCTAAATCAAACGCTTACACCCCCAGATGCAACACCCCTTTGTATTTTTTTTCCTAAGTTTTTTGGCACAGAATGGTGCAAAGAAGTTGAAATAATCTCATTTTCCTTTCTCCGGTGGATGAAGTATACGTGGCAATAGATCTATATTTCTTCAACGCTTTGGGATAGATAAACTAGCCTCTAACAATTGATGAAGCATTCCAATGTTTTGCACGATGCAATGACTACAACCTCAACACACAAGATAACTTGAGAAAATTTAAGAAGTATACAAACCTGAAGAGGTAGGCTTGCTCCGGACCACTGAGTTAGATTGCTCTGCATACAACTCCATGTTTTAAGTTAGAAAATCAAGGCAAACCTTTTCTTTTGATAAACTTTAAAAGGACAGACAGAGTATGCACCAACCTTGTACTTGACACTAAATAGACGGGCATGAGGAAAATCAGATGGAAGCCATTCACCAGGCCAAAATGTTCCTTCCCTTCCAGCCTCTTCATCAATTTTCTCAACCAGGCCAGATTTGGTGGATGACTTGTCATCCGACAACCGCCAAGTTTTGAAGGGTCCCCCACGCAAACCGTGAATAAAGACAACATCAACTAAAGGTGATTCAAATTGTGAGATATTCTTTGATTCGTTTGCAGATGTTGATGTTATATCAATATTCATATTTTCATTTGTTGTACACTCACTCCCAGCAGAATCATTGGCACCTAGAGATGACCCATCCACTGATTTTAGCATTATCTTATCCATACATTTCCAGTGCGGTAATTCAGGATTTATCAGGTGTATCATATCAGCGTAACGAGGGCAAGTATGTTCTTTGTTAGAAAGATTTCCATGAAGAAAATCACCATTTACAGAATCTTCACCAGCTTCGTCATCACAGAATATGTTCAAAAGTGTTGCCCTAGCATAACTTCGAATTTTAGGGTCATTGCAACCAGGAATCCTTCCGTTAGCACATTCTTCAAGCCATTCGCACCACTCTTTATCTCCAACTAGTCCTTTCTTGACTTTTGGAAGAACTGAAAGTACAGTTAGCAACCGTGCTGCATGCTTCCGAATATGACCGGTAGGTGGAACACGTAGACTGGATGCATCATTCTGATTTGCAGTACTAGAAGCTTCACCAGGAACAGTCGACACACGATCCTGTCCCTCCGATGCTCGCGACGCATCATATGCTTCTATAGCAGCCAGTTGTTCATAATCATCTTCCAGTAAAAAGCGCCTAAGCAAACAGAGGCCTCCAAAATCAGCTATTTTGTTCTGACAAGGAGTATCTTCAGCACATATTTCTGTCAGAGCTTTAATCCCTTTCAGTGTGGCCGCTGCAGAATCTGCAGCATTGATCTTAGGCAGTTTGTCTTTCTTAAGATTTTTTAGTGGCCCAGCAAAAGGTTCAAGGGAGAGAATATCTGTCAAGGGATGTGTATCATCAGCATTGGCAACTCTTCCTAGTTGCATTCCTACTAGATTGACCACTGCTCCTGCCAACTGATTAGCAGTTTGTGTGGCCAAAACTACATTTGCTTGATCAACTTGGGTCTGCAAAATTAAGTATCTTCATTAACAACAGAGAAACCAAGGAGACACGAAATGTTTCTCCTTACAAGTAAAAAAGACTACTTTCACACCGTCCCAAAACAAAAACAAATTAGATTAGTGTGACAAACCTTCACTTTATCACTATTTGGTTGGTTATTTCCTTTGCTTAATGCTGTTTTCTTTGATTCCAGAACATCACTTAGCATAATAGTTAACCATCCCTGAGAAATTGGTATGGAGGATGGTCCATAATCTTCAAGAATGCGTGTTAGAATATTTATTGCTGAAGATCGTATTGCATCAGAGGACAGCTGTCCAAAGACCCAAGGGAGCAGAACACCAGACCAATGCTGGCTTTCTTCCAGGGACATATGCCATTCCCTAGCACAGAGCAACTCCAAAGCCTTAGCCAATGCTTCTTGCACCGAAGAATGCTTTGTGGTCTGTTTAGCAGCCTCTCTCATCAAATGAAGACCCTTTTCCACAGCTACCTCCTGTGCCGAAGGGCTTCGCTCAAGAGAAATCAAAAATGCAGACAATGCTATCTGAGCTAGGGGAATGTCCTGAGTTTTACTTGCATGTGAAACAGTAGACAAAAGACTAGAAGTCCAATCAGAAACAGTAGTACTTAGCGGCAGATTGTGGTCTTCTAGAAGCAATTTAACCATCAGACTTCCATGCCATTTCACAGATCTCTCAGGTGCTACCAAAGCAGCCATGACCACATGCCCCTCTTGATCCAATTCTTGAATATGATACCTATTTACTTCCGAAGCCATTGCCCAATTTGCTAATGCCCACGCAGCAAAAGGAACAGCGACTTGTTCAGAATGCAAATCATCCCAAAGGCCAGGAACAACAGCAGAAGACAAATTTGATCGGGCTGACGAACTATCATTTATTTTGTTAAACAAGAGATTACTAGGCGTATATTTGACTGTCTGGCTAGTGTTAGGAGGCCCCATCTCTACAAGCCCATTATTTCTTGAAAGTCCTACAGCAGTCGTGCCTTCAAGAATTTTCATCCCAATACCCTTCATCCCTTCTCCACCATCATCGTCCTCCCCATGTGGCTCATCCCAGTGCATACCACCTTCCTCAATTACTTCAATAGCTGCAGCAATATCTCTCATCTCAGCATCTTTGGGTAGTGTAGGCTTGAATGAAAGCTTGTCTGCACTTTCACAGTGGGAAGTGACAATATCCATAATTGCTGCAACCAGCATGCTCCTACCTTTCAAAGAATCAGAAAGATCGAATGAACTACGTCTTGTATGCTGCTTCCAAGAAAAAATTAAACATCTCCATGTCAAACTCCAAAATTATAAAATGAGATAACAACAGTTCAATAAATTTCAAATGCCTCGTCACAAAGAACTTAATATATGCCGTGTCATTAACAATTTTGGAGTATCTACAAGGGCTTGCTTGAGGTGCCATTAAGTCCTGAAGTTAGGCACTAAAATAGATAACATATTCCATTGAATTTAACTTTCTTTAGTTACTTCCATATGATTAGTATAGATTTTCTTTTTTTCTTCATTTGTATCATTTTCATTCAATTCCACACTTCCATCGAGCTTTGCATTTAAATACTGATTAAAACAACTACTATCGGCTTTATGAATCATCAATGTCCATTCTGCTCTATTTGGATTCATTTCATTTCATTCATAAAGAAACAAATTTTGAAAAAGATCATGAAAAAGGCCTCACCTTTTTGGATTGCCGAGGCTGAGCAGAGAAGATAAACCTAAGAAGATATGGCACAGCATGAGGCCTTCCTAAAACATCCTCACACACATTAGGATCAGCAATCAAATAGGCCAAACCCCTAGCAGCCTCAGCCTGGGTCCAACAATTCTCCCCTGACATCGCCACCGTCTCCAGAAGCCAATCTACCACAGCCCCACCGCCAGCAGCAACAAGCGCCGCCCTCCGACTCTCGCTTGCGGCAGCAATGTCGGCTAGCAAAGCCGCAACCCTAAGCTCAAACCCGACCCGAACCTCATGATTCGCCGAAGACATAACTGACCTCAACGACTTCCATAATACAGAAGCTGCTGCCCCTGTCTTCTTCATCCTATGCACAATTCTCATCAACGACTCATTCGATTTCCCCACCACATTCTCAATTTCATCATATATTCTAATACCTTCGCCCCTTCCCTCCCCTTTCTCTTCTTCATCATCTCGTGTCAAAATTACAGCACAAGAAGAAACAATAGCGGTTAAAAGGGTCGCCGATAGAGCAAATACAGAGTAACGTGATAGAGAAGTTGGGTGGTGGGGTTGCCGAATTGGGGGGTATATAAGGGAAGGGACAAGATGGGGTTTCTTGATATTGTTAAGGATATCGACGGAATCCTCGGGATTACGAGAAGAAGAAGAAGAGAGGGAACGACGGCGAGGTGAGCGCATACAACACCGGCGGCTTGTTCTGCAAAGAAGTCGAAGCATAATTCGGGTGACTTACTCCAACAAAACCAAAAATTAATGTGTTAATTGCTCGTATTGTTCGTATAGAAGAAGAATTAAGAAGATATAATATTATGGATTATGGATAAAGGGTTAGTAAGCAAAAGCGAAAATGGTGGAAAGAAAGCGGTGGATTATGAATTTGGACTTGCGGGAAGGATGAATAGACGATAAAAGAAGGGAATTTAAGAGGTAATATGCGGAATCTTGAACTAGTTGGATGAGAGGTACATTTATGTTAATTTGTCATAGAGCCCGTTTGGAAAATCAACTTAAAGCCCCTTTTTAGCTTTTGGACGTGTTTGTCTAATGCTGACTTTAAGCCATAAAGTTCTTAAAGTCAGTCAAAAATGAAAAGTTAGGATTCCTAACTTTTTTTTTTCAAAGTGCTTAAAGTCATTTTTTTTTACCATGAAAATTACTTTTATATCCCTTGTATTTTAACTAAATTCTCAAACTACTTTTTTTTATTCTTTTAACCCTAAAATTCAAATCATAAGCACTTTTATCCAAACACTCAACTGCTTATTTATAAAAATAACTTTCAGCACTTCAAAATTCTAAAAGCACTTCATACATAAAAGTTATTTTTTTTAAACCAATCCAAACGGGCTCATAGTCTTAATCACATGACTTCAAATGGACACTTAAAATAGTGAACGTGTAAAAAACCCTTCATTTGCTACTCACATGAAAAAAATAAGTTATTTACTTATTAATTTTTATATAATTTATAAGATATTTGATATGTAGATAGAAAATAAGTTATTTATAAATAAAATTAATATGATATTTGATTGATAATTCTGACACATGCATAATAAATACATGTATAAGTTATAAGAAAATTTATATATATTTTATGCAAGAAATAAGGTGTAATAACTAATACATGTATAACTATTTCCTACATAAAATAATATATAAATTCACTCATAACTACTCCATACATTTGCATAATTCTAATCAGCTACCAAATAATCCCTAAATTATTAAGCATACTCTTGTTTATTTTGTTTGACTTTTGTTTTTCCGTTTTTGATGCCCGCTAAAGAATCCTACTGCTTTGAATTTATACAGATAAGTTACTTTTAAGGATAAAATTCTGGGATTCTATACCCAAAATTCATACTTAAGATCTAGTTAAGAATAAACAAAGTATTTATTATTTCACTATAATTTTTGATAGTTTTCTATCTTTTGTATGATACTGTTAATTACGGTATATTAAAAAAAAACTAAAAGAAAACAATTAATACCTTACATAAGCTACACAACTTAAAATTTGCGAGGAGGATTAAGTTCATTTTCTTGAGGTGCCACATATATTATTCAGATTTTACTATCAAATATTTTAGCTACACATAATAATTTATATTTTTCCGATCATTACTAATTTATAGCGATCGAATTTGACTTTTAAACGAGTGAATTTCTCCTCGTCAAAAAACTTTTTTTTTTCTTGCAGTGTTAATAACATGTAGACAATAATAAAGAATAATAGGCTAAGCCAATATAGTTTGGTGCAAAATGGTTTAGAATATAATTTCATCATGCTCATTGAATGGTTATTCATTTTCCATTAGAGCTCTTAATTTGCATCCTGCGATCTAGCGTATACATTATTCTTGTAATTTTCACTATATTCTTCTTATGCATTATAGTTTGCCCCTTAGTTTATTATCTTTTTCTCTTCTTCTCTATTTTTGGCAAAACAATGAAATAGTTTATTCTTCGAGGCCAAAAATTTGGACTTTTTTTTTCTTCTTCTTGAATTAGTAAGGTAAGAAGTAAATAATGAAAACTCAAAAAGAGTGATGGATGTACAATAATTTTGACCCATATAATTTTAGCGGGTCAGATCAAGTGGAGTGGGTCAATAAAATGATCAAAATGGGCATGATTTTAATTTATTTTATTTTATAAATTTGGCTTAAAATTAAAAAATTATACAGGCAAAATTAAACTTAAAAAATCACCTAATTGGTTTAGTGACTTTGTGAGTGAAATATCAACAGCTAAGTGATTTTTGAGTAATAAAAAAAAAACTTTTCAAGTAAAATATGTTTAGTGACAAAAGAAAATAATGCAAACTCCACTTAATCTAATCTTTAATGATGAAAATAACTTGAGCTCCTCATTTTACTCCCTCGATGATTCGAACCTACAACCTTAAATTAGTGATGGAAGGTACTACTTGTTTTACGGTGGACATGGCTGCTTAGTCGTGAAGATACACGCACAAAAACCTGTATGTACTTTATTATCCACGCATGTTGTATTAATTAATTTCGGTCCAAATTCAATCAAACAATTAGCTTCACAAAATGGAGCATTCAGATCACAAGGACCAGGAAATAGTTTTTGACATGTTTGAGCATTTGTTGAGAGAACCTGAGTCATTACTAACATGGCTACAAATAAAGTAATACAAAAAAGTGTTAATTATAATTCAAATATTATAAAAAATCAAAATGCAAAAAATACGATTTGTTTACCACAAGTATCATAACAAATAAAACCAAAAAATTAAAAAGAAATGCTTAAAAGGGAAAAAATATATACATATGAAAAGTATAAACAACAATTATAATTGCATACATACCACAAATGTAAGCAATGAGGAAATGGAATATCGAAAAGTTGCATTAAAATTTTCCATTGATAAAGAATTTAGTGAATGAAACAGTAACTTCAGTTATCTTTTATACTACAACTAAAATTTTTAAGAGATTGGAGTTATAGTAATAATTTATAGGTACTTCTTAGTGAAATCTAGAACAAATTACTTTCTTAGATTTACTTGCCAAATCAATATAAAAAACACGGATAGCTATAAACTAATTTCCCAAATAAAGCTTCAGTTGTTATAAAATAAATTAACTTAGCAAATTAATAAGAAGAAGAGACAATAAAAGAAAGAGAGAGAGTTGAAAGAATTGAGTGAGTACTTCATTTTATAAATTCAGTGCCTTTTTATAGGCAAATTTTTGAAGAAAAAAACGGCGAGGTACAGTGCAAAACGCGTGAGTCTACAGTGAAAATACTTTTACAATACTCCCTCTTGGATGTTCATGTACAAAAGAAAAATATGTACATAATTATTTGTAAAACACAAATTGTTTGCTCCCTCATTATTTTCATGATGAAGACCATAATTTCATCATCTCTATTTGAGTTACTTGCAAGTTGACTTCTTGATTGGAGTCCATCAAAAGATAATGTGCCTGGTTAAGACCTTACTAGAAAAAATCCAGTGGGAAAAGCCTACTGAAGGAAAAAGAGTACACACATCTAATAATACGTCTTGAGTGCTAACTCATTAAAAACCTTACCAAGAAAACCTAGTGGGACAAAACCTTGGTTAAGAAAAAAAGAGTACAACACGTATTTTACTCTCCCTAATGAAAACTTCATTTGATATTTTGGAGACGACGCATTTCAATCTTATACCTTAGCTTCTCAAAAGTTGGTGTTGGTAAAGCAATTGTGAATAAATCTGTAAGATTGCTACTCGAACGAAGTTGTTGTGCATCAATATCACCATTATTCTGGAGATCATGTGTGAAGAATAATTTTAGTGAAATATATTTCGTTCTGTCTCCTTTTATGAAGCTACCTTTCAATTGTGCTATGCGCACGACATTGTCTTCGAATATAACTGTAGGTACTTTAACATCATTTTTCAGGCCACATCTTTTTTTGATGAACTGTATCATCGATCTCAACCACACACATTCTCTATTTGCTTCATAAATTGCTATTATTTCAGTATGATTTGAAGAAGTAGCAACAATAGACTGTTTTGTAGATCGCCAACATATAGCAGTTCATCCATATGTAAATAGATAGCATGTTTGAGATCGAGTTTTATGTGGGTCTGATAAATAACTTGCATCTACATAATCAATAAGGTCTGCATAACCTTTGTTAGTATAAAACAAACCCATATCAATGGTACCTTTTAAGTATCGCAAAATATGTTTGATACCATTTTAATGTCTTCGCGTTGGAGATGAACTATACCTTGCCAGCAAATTAACAGAAAATGTTATATCAGGTCTGGTTGCATTAGCAAGATACATGCACCAACAACACTGAGATATGGTACTTCAGGACTAAGAAGTTCTTCATTTTATTTTAGAGGTTGAAATAGATCTTTGTCCACTTCAAATGATCGAACAATCATTGGAGTACTTAATGGGTGTGCTTTGTCCATGTAAAATCGTTTTAAGATTTTTTCAGTATAGGCAGATTGGTGAAAAAAACTCTGTCTTTCATCTCAAATTCTTTCTTTAGATATTCAATCGCCTTTTGGACCTCTTTAGGGGTTCCAATGAGATTTATATCAACATAATTGGCGAGTATAACAAACTCTGATCCCATTTTTTTTAATAAAAACACATGGACAAATGACATCATTTATATAACCTTCATTTATTAAGTATTCATTAAGGCGATTATACTGATTGTTTCAGACCATATAATGATTTTTGCAATTTGATTGAGTACATCTTCCGAGATTTAGTACATGCTTCAAGCAATTTTAATCATTCTAGGATTTTCATGTAAATTTCATTATCAAGTAAACCATAAAGGTAAGTTGTAACTACATCTATTAGATGTATTTCGAATTTTTTATGTACAGCTAAACTGATAAGATACCGAAAAGTTATTTCATCCATAATAGGTGAATATATTTCTTTATAGTTGACCCCGGGTTTTTAAGAGAATCCTTGTGCAACAAGGCGTGCCTTGTATCTTACAATTTTATTTCTCTCATTTTGTTTTCGCATAAAAATCCATTTATAGCCAATTGGTTTTACACCTTCAGGTATTTGGACTACAGGTCCAAAAGCCTCACGTTTAGCAAGTGAGTCTAATTCTGATTGAATTGTCTTTTGCCATTCTGGCCAATCACATCTACGTTGATATTTTTCGACAGATTTAGGCTCAAGACATTCACTATCTTGCATGAGGTTAAGTGCAATATTATTGCAAAAATATTATCAATCGTAATTTTGGATCGATCTAAATTTATCTCATAATCGGTAAAATTTATTGAAAGTTTTTCATTTACTTGAGTCTCGAGTTCACTGATTTCTTCGGGAATATTAGGATTACTCAAATCTTGACCTTCTTTAGGAGGTTCTTTTTGTAGTATCATCTTTATTATTTCTCACGCTTCTCTTTCTAGGATTTTTATCCTTTGAACCCAATGGTCTACCACGCTTCAGGCGTGTTTGGAATTCAGAAGTTATGATACTGGTAGATGGTCCTTTTGAGACATCAATCCGTATAGACACATTCATTGCAGGAATATGTGACTTAGTTATCCGTTTCAAATCAGTAAATACATCTGGCATTTGATTTGCTATTTTCTGGATGATCTTTTGGACCTCCTGCTTACATGTGCGGGTACGTGGATCAAAATGAGATAGTAATGAAAATTTTCATGCAATTTCTCTTTCGGATTCCTTTTTCTCTCCCCTTAATTACGGAAAAGTTGTTTCATCAAACCGACAATCTACAAATCGAGCAGTGAATAAGTCTCCAGTCAACGGTTCAAGGTATTGAATTATGGAGGGTGAGTCAAACCCAACATATATGCTCAACCTTCATTGATGGCCCATTTTTGTAAGTTGTGGTGGTGCTACAGGCACATATACTGCACAACCAAAAATTTGTAGATGAGCTATATTTGATTCATGTCCAAATACTAATTATGAAGGAGAATATTTATTATAATGTGTCGGTCTGAGACGTGCAAGTGCTGCCGCATGTAAGATAGCATGGCCCCAAACAGAAATTGTCAATTTTGTTTTCATTAGTAGAGGTCTTGCTATCAATTGTAGGCGCTTAATAAATGACTCTGCAAGACTACTTTGAGTATGAACATGAGCAACATGATGTTCAATTTTTATCTTAATTGATAAGAAATAATCATCAAAAGTTTGAGATGTAAATTCTCCAGCATTATCAAGGTAAATGGCCTTAATTGGATAATTTGGGAATTGCGCCCTTAATCTCATTATTTGTGCCAACAGCTTCGCAAACGCCAGGTTGCGAGATGATAAGAGACACACATGAGACCATCTATATGATGCATCTATTAGGACCATAAAATATCTAAATAATCCACTAGATGGATCAATAAGTCCATATATATCTCCATGTATACGTTCTAAAAAGCCAGGAGATTTGATGCCAACCTTCAGGATCGATGGTCTGGCAATTAATTTGCCTTGATAACAAGCAGCACAAGAAAATTCATCATTCATAAGAATCTTCTGGTTCTTTAACGGATGACCAGTTGAATTTTCAAGGATTCATCTCATCATTATTGATTCAGGATGACCTATTCGATTATGTCATAACACAAATGTATTTAGATCGGTAAATTTCTGATTTACGATCAAATGTGCTTTAATTGCATTAATTTTTGCACAATATACACCAGACGACAAAGTTGATAATTTTTTCAAAATGTATTTCTGGCCTGAAACACTCTTGGTTATATCAAGATATTCAATATTCATTTCATTTAGTGTCTTGAAGGGGAGCCTTGGAGTAACTGGTAAAGTTGCTGCCATGTGACCAGGAGGTCACGGGTTCAAGCCTTGGAAACAGCCTCTGGCAGAAATGCAAGGCAAGGCTGCGTACAATAGACCCTTGTGGTCAGGCCCTTCCCCGGATCCCGCGCATAGCGGGAGCTTTAGTGCACCGGGCTGCCCTTTAGTGTCTCAACATAATATTCAATTCTGCGGATATCTTTAAAACTTAACAAGTTTCTTGGGGATTTAGAAGAGAATAGTGCATCTTCTATGATAATTTTTGTCCCCTTTGGCAGAATTATAGTAGCTTTTCGGGAGCCTTCAATCATTTTTGAATTACCAGAAATTGTAGTAACATTGCTTTTCTTCTGAGCAAGTTGGAAAAATATTTCTCGTGTTTAAAAATAGCATGAGTTGTTCCACTATCAATTATACAAATATCCTCGTGATTGATCATTGATTCGAACAAAATTTGAGGCATATCCATATTTTTCTTCAAAAAGGAAATAAAGTAAATATTATAATTAATACATGGTTTATTACATAAATTTTATTTATTTACATGGACTAAGAAAATACAAACATAATATTTAGTACAGATAAAATAAAAAAATGATTTAAATATTATTAGTCTTATCAATATTCATATTTTCTTGTGGAAAATTAAAAAAATCAGCTACATCCAGATGCATAGACTCAATATTATCCTCAGAGATAAAATTTATCTTTGGATTATTTTCTGCTCTTTTTAAGGACGCCTAATATAGCTGAATCAAGCATTGATGACCGGCAAGTCCGCGATCAGTGCCCCATACCTCCACATCTATGACATACACTCTCTGAATTTTTCTTCGCTAAATCTTCTAGCCTTTTACTCTGCCTTTTATATTGCTGATAATTTCTATCATGATTATAATTTGCCTGATTCACTTCAGAGAGTGGTAAAGAATCAACGAGTCAACTATCATAATTTTTCATTAATAGTTCATTTTGACGTTCAGTAATAAGAAGGTGAGACAGTAATTCAGAATATTTTTTAAAATTCTTTTCGCGATATTGCTGCAGGAGCATATTCGCGGGTGAAAATGTGGAGTATGTTTTTTTGAGTTTATCTTGCTCAGTTATTTCGTTTCCGCATAAATTTAACTGAACTGTAATTTTAAACAAGACAAAATTATATTCAGTTATAATTTTAAAATCCATTAATCGCAAGTTTAGCCAATCATGACGTGCTTGTGGAAGCATGACCAACTTTAGGTGGTCATATCTTTCTTTTAATTTTTTTTACAATTTAAGGGGGTCTTTTAATGTGAGATACTGTAATTTTAGCCCCTCGTCAAGATGGTGGTGGAGAAATATCATGGTTTTGGCATGGTCTTGACTAGATGTCGTGTTGTCATCTTTGATGGTGTCTACCAGACCATCAATTCTAGATTATTTCGGCATCTAGTGCCCATGAGAAGTAGCCTTTTCCAGAAATATCCAAAGCCGCAAATTCAAGTTTTGAGATTCTAGACATTTTTAAGAAAATAAAATTCTGAAAATTCTTACCCTTTTTGTTACATTCTAAAAATAGCTAAAGTCTCGTGCTGATAACGTGTTATAAATTAACTAAATTTATAATTTTATAAATGAGGAAGAGTAAGGGAATATCGAGAGAGTAGTAGGAATTTTCTTCTATGTATATCTTCAAAATTGCCGAGCATTGACAATTTATAAGTGAAAAGAGAGCTAAAAACAAGTGAACAAAAATACTAGTGGGCAACTAACATCCATACAAAAATACTAGTGGGCAACTAACATAACACGAAATATTTAATGGAAAAATTACTCGGAAAAACACATTTTAAAAAATAATTATTGATTTTCGCGATACTTTTTATTTATTACCATTTATAGCAATATATAGCAATATTATGATATATCTACTATGTATTACAAGTGAATTATGCATGCAATATAAATGTATTATAAGCGTTTTAAAATATATTATACTTGTTTGGTAAGAAATTGGCACAATGTATTATAAGTGTATTAAAGTATGTGGTAAATATATTATCCATGAATAAAACTTGTATTATACGAGTTTTATAAATTATTCTCGCTAATATGTATTAAAATTGTATTATAAGTATTCAGTGAAAAAAATATTATTGCTATAAATGGTAAATATTTTCTTAATGTAATACATTTATGTAAATTTCCCATATTTTATTACATATATTATTACCCTGTAAAGGTAGATCGAGAGATTGTTTCTGAAAGACAATACGTTAAAATTTAATTATCTAAATAAATTCATTACTAGGTTTAAATGATTATCGGTATATTAAGCATTTTATTATGGTATTTTCGAAGATTAAATAATTATTTTTTAAACTATGGGGTAAAACCCAAAGAATTCTGCAAAACCCATCTAAATTTATTTCCCCTTTTTCGTCAAGTCTTCTATTCTTTTATATAAAAACCGCTTCCCCTTAGCAACCCTGTATTAAACTCGACTCACACCTATGGCTTCCTCAAGCAAAGAGCCGATCTCCAATCCCCCCATTCCCGAAGACGAAGACGACGAGGAAGACGATTACGAAGAAATCGAGGAAGATGATGAAGAAGAAGAAGAAGAAGAGCGAGAGCGAAGGCCAGTAACTGAAGAATCTCGAGTGCGTTCCGATAGGGCTAAAATGGAGAATTTATTCCGGCGGCTGTCGTCAGAGAGAGTGCCTATAAGAGTCCATGATGTGATTATCCAAGGGAATACTAAGACTAAGGAATCACTTATCGAGGCTGAGATGGAAGCCCTAAAAAGTGCAACAACTCTTCAGGAGTTGCTAAAGGCTGCAAGTATTGCTAATGCGAGACTGCAACAGCTTGATATTTTCGATTCCGTTAAAATCACTTTGGATTCTGGTCCATCGGAACTTCCTGGGACTAGTAATGTGGTTGTTGAGATTGTCGAGAGTGAAAATCCACTTACCGGAAGTGTTGGAGTTTTCTCCAAGCCTGAGGTATTCTATCAGTTACTCTTGCCTTTATGAGTTTGATGCGTTATGTTTGATTATATATTTAAATTAACTCAGACTCCGTCCAGTTGATTGATGTGTGAATGAGGAACTCTTGAAACTGAGAACATTTAATTGGCTGCACTACTATGAATAATTCAGGAAAAGATTCTGCATTTGAGGTTACAAGTTTTTAGCAGTATTTCCAATTCAATGTTTGCAAATTCGAATTGCCAAACCAACAATTTGCAAAGGTTTTGTCGGTCATGGATGTATGAAGATTTGCAAAATTATCCTCATGATTAGTGTCTCAATTCTATCTCTGATCTCCCTATGTTCAATCAGAACTTGTTGCAAAATTGTTTTGTGATAACAAATTTACTAGGTTCAGATCATTACCCCTTTTCTCTATCAGAAAACTGACTTTAATACATTTCTTTCTCCATTTTCTACATGCCTAACTTTTGGTACATGTAGTCCAAGGTGTTTCCTGTCTGCACTAATGACCCCCTCAGCTTCTCTCTTTGCCAGCTTATACTCTTGAAGACTTCCTATTCTGCTGTTAGTGACTTACTTTACTCTTAACTCTTTGCACCTCCTTATTACATTATCATGATTCTTATGGTTGAAATCATAGGCATTTAGAATACCTAGAACTTTATTTACCCCACTTTTTCTAATGCAACTTGTCATTTCATTCCTTAGGATGCCTAAGTTGGCTTCTAAGTCTCATCCTCCTGTATTCAATCTTGTCATGAATTCTTTTTGGTTTCTAAATTTTTGCTTCTCCCACCAAATTTTTGGCTCCTTGTAGCTCTTCTAACTCTTTCGCTTCACATCTACGACCCTCACGTGGCTAGGGCGTGGCCTAGTATGATTTTGTAGTCCATGTGTGTCTAATCCCTTGTTTTGGTAAGGATGTAGTCTAAGACTATGCACACCTTTATTTTCAAATATTATCAATTGTGCTTCTTTCTTCTAAATAAGTGCAAGTTAAATTAAAATCATTAGTTAGAGCATCCTCTGAAATAGCCTTCTACTTTTTCATTTCTAGTAACACAACTATATTTCCATGTGTTTGGTCAAAGCCGTTACTATATTACATAATATATGTCCTCACAGATCTCTCCTGATAATGTTCTGTTGGTCACATTTGCATTTCTGGTACCACAACTATATCTCCTTGTGTTTAGTCAATGCTGTTATTACATTTAGTTATATGTCCTCGCAGATCTCTTCCAGTAGAATTCTGTTGGTCATTTGAATTCCCTGAACGTAGGTATACATATGTTCCCATAGTTAAATCTCATCATCTAATTGTATTTGCAGACCATAGACACTAATGATATTAATTTTCCCATAGTCTTAACGGGATTCTGAAAATAGAAAAAGAATGGAACTTGTCTTGAGTTGGTTGTTGAAGCTTTCATCTCGGGTTTTCTCTTCTTTTGTAGTCTTTTCATCTCCTTTGGCACCCTAAATACCGCGATTCCGAACTATGGCAGAATTGAATAAATATTCCACTACTAACCTAAACTAGGATTATTTCACTTACAAAAAACGGCCTAAACTAGGATCCCCTGTAAATAACTTAGATCACTCCCTGGATTTTGTCAGCTCCTTAGCTCTAAAAGATTTTTGTTCTTACTAAGCTGACAGATCCCCCCTTTTGTATCTTTGCATCTACTGGATGTCTTAATGAAATCTCACTTCATAAAAAAAAGGACCTAAACTAGGATGAATCTAGAGCAGTCTAGCTTATAACTACTTTAAATCTCTTGATTTTCATCGCATCTCCTCAATTCAAGTCAAGATAGTGAGCAACTTTAGTATGTAAATAAAAAATATAAGTCTAGTATGTCAGAAAAGGTTATTGATTGAAGAAACCATCATTTTTTTGATAAGGATGGTTAAAGGAATAACATCTGCAATCTGCATAATACCATTGAAATAGTGTCTCTGAAATACTTTACAAACAGCAACAAGAAAAATGGTGTTGGAATTCTTTCTTTCAGAAATTTGGTGGTAAATGCAGAACAGAAGAATGTGCTTCTTGCCCCATATGAGAAAAAGTCTATTTTCCAATTTCTAGATAGAAGTATCTATTATTCATCTCAAGGGCTTCATTATTATTGCTGGAATATGAGGTTAAAGACTAATCAGAGAAGTTGTTGAAACAAATAGCAGGAATAAAACACTTAGAGGAGTGACTCATTGCACAAATTGTAATTTCGTGAAGCAAAATAAGGAAAGATATTTTAGAGGCAAGCTGTGTGCCTGTGATTGGAAATTAAAATTGAGATAAGGGCCTCAATAGCAAACACTGATATTATGAATGGCAAAGAATAGAAGAAGAGTTTCTCAGGATTTGCCAAAGTCCTAATAGTTAAAGAAGAGAGTCAATAACCAAACTTTGATACAATGGAGAAAGATAAAACAAAAAACTCAATACTAACTTTGATTACATATAGAAAGAAATTTTGAAAAATGTTTTCTGTAACAGTCACGAAAAAATGGTCCTTGTGAATTGAAGAAAAACTTCAATCTTGGCAGCATAAGGCCCCCCCCTGTGTGCACAAGAATTACTAAAGTCTACCTAGATTGTAAAGGTCCTGATTATGTAAAAAAAGAGGAAGAGAGATCTTGACCTGAATTGTGTCTTGTAACTTTCTTCTCCCATGTTTTGCTTCCTCCTTTTTATTGCCTTCTTTCTTATTCAGCACCCTAAATACTGAGATCCTAACATGATAAGATTTTTGAAACTGAAAACATGATAGGATTTTTGAAACTGAAAACATGATAGGATCATGAAGAATATTCTATACTAATAACTTAAACACATAAAATGAATTAAGAGCACTCTAGCTTGTAAAGACAATTAATTTTCTTTACTTCCACTAGAGATAGTCCTATCACCTATATTTTCTTGAGAAAGAAAAGGCCAAGAAAAAATTTGGGTTTTAACAACTAGTCCTATCACCAATACGTTTTACATTTACTACTTTCTTCTTAAGCCTGAATCTACAAAATATAAATCAGGGCAAAATATAAATGTAAATGTAAATTTTTTTAGCTCTGATTTATATTTTGTATTGCTTATCTCTAACCTTACCCCTTATGATGTGCAATATTTTCTCTCCCCCTCTTTAAGATATCTACTAATTTTATTGATTTTCCCATCAACGAAATTATACTTCAACTACTGATCCAAGTTTGTGTATTTGGACTTGTCTTTTTACCTTATTTGTCCGGTAAGATGATAGATCCTTCCCCTATTTAGCGCCAAAATTGGGTGCTGATGTAGTGGAACAAAATACTTTGCTTACACCTGTCCATTGATGTTGTCGAAGGCGAAAAACATCATATATGCCAAGTGTTTGTTAAGACTAATTCCAAAATGCAATTAAGACACACACTTTATTGAAGAAAGGCACACAAAGCAAAATAATTACAGCAAACAGTAAATGCAACCAAAATTTTATTTACTTATTTTGATAAATGACACAGCCAAAATTTATATGAACCAGGGAATTGTAATAAGCGAAATATATGAAACAAAAAACATGTCTATTTAGTTGAAAAACCATTAAAAATTTCAGATTGAAAAGTAAGTGTACAATTTTAATGTTCTTATTCAGAGTAACAACTAGAGTTCCGAGTTTCTATTCAGCTATTCCTAATCACTACATACTCATCTATACCATTTCTTGACAATTGACATATTGCTTGGTAGTTATTTTGGTTGGTTGATGCAACCTATTTAAACAGTGCTAGTGCGAATGGTCGGTTAGGCACATGACCTAGAGCCTTGATCCATATAGTGAAACGCTAACTAAGCAAATGAAGTGCGTAATTGCATATTTTTCTCTCTTGATTTTTTAATTCCCCCCAAAGCCTTTTTTTATGACTATTTGACTGGTCAAGGAGTGTAAGATGATAACTTGACTAGTATATTTTTATAAACAACTTGATTTATATAATTTGTAGTTGTGGTAGCGAAAAGAAAAATGCAAGTAATAGTTGAAGAGTTAATATGATAGACAAAGCATCACATCAAAAGTTCAATATTTAAATGTTTAGTCAGCTATTTTAGGATATCCAAAATGGGAAGTATGTCATGCAAAAAAAAAGGAATAAAAAAGAGCGAGAGTCTCATAAGAATTGGGGTGTATTAAAGATATTTCATTCACCTGGTGTAGTGGTATTACACTGGAAAAAATATTGCTAAAATATCTAGAAGAGTTTGCTATGGAAAATAGTTAAGTCCACAGTTAAATTATGTGGATTACTATCCATTTACAGTTAGAAAGGAGCACAGACTCCAAAGGGGTGAAGTAAACGCAAAGCTTGTACTGAAGTTCACCTTGCACTGGCTACATCAGGAAAAAACACATGAGCATTGGGTAAAAATATTGATATTTGATGTGAATTTTCATCTAAATAGAAGTAAAAGTTACTGCTTTAAGTTGGAAAAAGAAAATACGCCTGGAACACTTAAGCTTGTCTTGAGCTTGTGTTTAAAGATAAATTAGGAAAAGAAGAGAAGATTGGCAATATTGTCATTGGGGCTGTAAAGATGACTAGCTAATTGCAACGACTGTTGAGGATGTGTAGACATAGTTGGGTGTGACAAAACAATAACAACAACAACATACCTAGTGGAATCCCACAAGTAGGGTCTGAGGAGGGTAGGATGTACGTAGACCTTAACACTACCTCATGGAGATAGAGAGACTATTTTTGAAAGACCTCGGCTCAAAAGTCACAGCTCCAAGTACGAGAGAAAAAAATAATATATATAGCATAAAGAAAAAAAATAAAAAAATAAAAAATAAAAAATAAATAAATAAATAAATAAATAAATAAAAAGTAAAAAGTAAAAAGTAAAAATAAAAATAAAAATAAAAATAAAATGCAATGCAAAATTTACAAGGCAAGAACAATAACTATAGCAAAGTACTGCAATAATCAAAGGCAATAGCAACACAACTATAAAGGCACGCTTAGAACTACGACCTCCCTAAACCGACACACAGTAAGACACCATTCTACCCCTACTAGCCTTCTACCCTAATCCGCGACCTCCACTCTTTTCTATCTAAGGTCATGTCCTCGGTGATATGGAGTACCACCATATCTTGTCTAATCACTTCTCTCAATTTTTTTTTCGGTCTACCCCTACCCCTCCGTATAGCCTCCAAATCCAACTGCTCGCACCCCGTAACTGGGGCGTCGACACCACTCCTCTGCACATGCCCAAACCATCTCAGTCTCGCTTATCTCATCTTGTCGACCACGGATGCCACTCCCACCTTCTCCCGAATAACCTCATTCCTGATCTTATCACTGTTAGTGTGTCTACACATCCATCTCAGCATCCTCATCTCTGCAACATGCATTTTCTGAACATGAGACTTCTTTACTGGCCAACACTCCACTCCATATAACAACACTGGTCTAACAACCATTCTGTAAAACTTACCTTTAAGTTTCGGCGGTACCTTCTTATCACACAGGACTCCAGAGACTAGCCTCCATTTCAACCATGCTGTCCCAATGTGGTGTGTGACATCATCATCGATGTCCCCACTACTTTAGACGATGGATCCAAGATATTTAAAGCTTTCTGTCTTGGGGATAGGTTGGGTGGAAAGCCTTACTTCCCTGCCCTCTTCATCCATCGCAACACTAAATTTGCACACCAAGTATTTTGTTTTGGTCTTGCTCAATCTGAACCCTTTGGAATCCAACGTTTGTCTCCAAACCTCCAACCTATCATTAACTCTGTCCCGAGTCTCATCAATCAAAACTATATCGTCCGCAAATAGCATACACCATGTAATCTCCTCCTGAATAGACCGTGCCAGCTCATCCATAACCAAGGCAAAAAGAAAAGGGCTCAGCACCGATCCCTAATGTAGTCCCACCTCAACAGGAAAATGCTCTGAATCACCTCCCACCGTCCTAACCACATGGCTTGTTGTGATTCAGAAAAAGGGGAAAAGATGTTCATTGAACTTAAAAGGATAGATGAAGATGACTAACTGTTCTTTTGATAAATCAATCTTTTCCTATGAAGATTTTGTCAGCTCCTTAGCTCTATAAGTTTTTTGTTCTTACTGAGCTGACAGATCCCTCCCTTTTGTATCTTTGCATCTACTGGATGCCTTAATGAGATCTCACTTCATAAAAAAAAAGGTTTTCCCTTCTACTGTGTAGTGAAACAGGGTGTCCAACCCCACCTTGGAGTCAAATATTATACAGAGAGACAACTGCAAGTTCTTAAGCTGTCATGTCTTTTTCACTTCAGTTTGCATGTGTAAATAATAACTAGCATAGACCATGTTTTGTGACCCTGCTATTGGTGAACAATATATTGGGTTCTGTCACGTGGTGCTGTAAACGTGCTTCAGTTTATAGAAGCAACATGCTTACATTATTTGCTGTTTTCCTTGGATTTTGATTAAAACTTCAATTTGCTTCCGTAGGCTAGAGCTTGGTCACTTGAAGGTTCATTGAAGCTGAAAAACTTGTTTGGTTATGGGGATATATGGGATGGGACTTTTGCCTATGGCTTGGGCCTGACTTCAGAGGTTAGTGCTGGTGTGTCTCTGCCCAGATTCAAAAAATTGATCACCCCTGTGACAGCTCGATTATCTCTTCTTTCCCAAGATTGGCTGAAGTTCTCCTCATATAAAGAACGAGTTTTGGGACTTTCTCTTGGCCTACTGTCATCCAGAAGCCATGATTTGGCATACAATCTCGCTTGGCGAACCTTGGCTGACCCATCACAAATGTCATCGAGAGCAGTGAGGAGACAGCTTGGACATAGCTTAATTTCGGCTCTGAAGTATACATTCAAAATTGATAGGAGAAATTCTCCTTTGAGACCAACCCGAGGATATGCCTTACTTTCGTCTTCTCAAATTGGTGGCCTCCTACCAGATCATCGGGGGTTACGCTTTCTCCGTCAGGTTCTTACAGTTCACCATCTGTTATTTTATGTCTTTCATCCCTTTCTCTCTTTTTCTACCAAAAGTAGATTTTGCTGTCTATGTTGCTGAAATCGCTTTAGGTTGTTTTTTGAACTTCTGTCAGTAGTGTAATATCCAGGTTTATATTGATGTTGAGCATTTAGATTTAACTACAATTTTCCTTCTACCTGTTCTATTTTATTGTTTTAGATGTAATCTATATCTCACTCATTCTGGCTATCTTGCCTGGTATCTATTCATACCATAGTCATATATCGCCGTTATGACAGTCTGATTTTGAACCTATATATGCTTCTGATATATTGAAGGGGAGCCTTGGAGTAACCGGTAAAGTTGCTGCCATGTGACCAGGAGGTCATGGGTTCAAGCCTTGGAAACAGCCTCTGGCAGAAATGCAAGGTAAGGCTGCGTACAATAGACCCTTGTGGTCGGGCCCTTCCCCGGACCCTGCGCATAGCGGGAGCTTTAGTGCACCGGACTGCCCTTATATGCTTCTGATATATCAAAATCACAGTATAACAGAACTTGTGGATTTCTGAACAGGAGTTGGACTTCCGCTATGCTTTACCTCTGGGATTTTATAATGCTGCTTTCAACATTGGAATTTCCGCTGGTGTAACTGTTCCATGGGGATGTGGGTTCTTAAGTCGTCCCACCTATTTACCTGAGAAATTTTTTCTGGGTGGTAATTCTTCTCCAGTTTGTGCACTTGGGGGCCCATCATCTTTGTTGGGCTTCAAGACCAGGGGATTGGGCCCTGCTGAACCTAGAAGGCAAGTTACAGAAAATTCCACTGATGAGAGCTCTGATGCATCTTCTGCAATAGATTTTGTGGGAGGAGACCTTGCAGTTACTGCTTTTGCAGACCTTTCTTTTGATCTACCATTGCGGGTATTGAGAGAAGCTGGGATTCATGGCCATGCTTTTGCTTGTACCGGAAGCCTGAATAAATTAACGGAAAATGCATATAAAGATCTATCTTTACAGAAATTCAAAGAATCATTCCGAGCTTCAGCTGGATTTGGTGTCATTGTACCGACCAAGCTCTTCCGAATGGAGGTAAGTAATCCATGACAAAAATCTGCTTGTGGTTTTTTCTTCTTCGCTATAAAATTTATTCTCAGGTGCAAAAATTTCTTCTTCGCGATATATGCTTCTTAATTGTCTTTTTACCATGTAGTAATAGTTTTTTTCCTGGCATCACATTCACATATACACTCTTTATTTGTTCACTTATGGCTCAATGATTTTCAAAATCTGAAATTGGTGTCAGATGTCCAGACACGTAACTGTAGTTTGATAGGAGTCGAAATACAGGATGATAGTGGACGTAATTTTTTCTTGGAAAGTGCATTCTAGATTCCCGGGCATTTTTAACTATTTGATTCCATCATCAGGTTAATTACTGCTATATACTGAGGCAGCAAGAGCATGACCGAGGGAAGACTGGTGTCCAGTTCAGCTTCTCCTCGTCTTTCTAGAAGCTCAACATTGCAGTGGTTCTGTTCCCAGTGAATTGATTTATGGCATGATTTACGTCTGGTAAAATTAACATAGTTTTATCCCCCGTTTCTCTGTTTTGTCTGAGATGCGAATTTAGCCGACCCCATGAAGTGCACTTCAGTTTCAAATTCTGGACAATTTTTCAATCCACTGTTGCAGGCAAATAATTGGCGGCAAGTATTAGTATACATGAGATACGTTGATTTTCAATCCGCTGCCGTGTTTGTTATTGCTGATTCACTTATTCTAGGAATTCAGCTTTCAAATTGATGTTTTTGATGTGCTATACCCTTGTATCAAGAGACTCACTCAATACGGAGGACCATTACAATTTCCTTAACGGGCAAGCTTACGATTTATTTGTAGGACTCCTTATAGAGCTTTGCTCCTTCTGCATGTTCTTCCAAAGTTTGTTTCTGAAGATTTTGGAAATGATGATTATCTACTCGAACCCTTTGAATTTAGAGTTGCGTCTGGTATGAAGGGAAAATGTTTTGTCGAAGAGTTTTTTTTTTTTTTTTTTTTTTTTAAGTGTTTGGTAATTAAGCAAGAAAATAATACCTCAAAAGCATTTATATGTAATCTAGCATAATTTTATGGGAGTGGGGGCTGGGGAGTGGCGGATGGGTAGGGAGGAGATAAAGAACTTGGAATGTCGTTCATTAAGAAAGTCATTTTCCTCATTAAAAAAAATCTATTTTCTTAATTTTTCCTCCTACTTTCTCTTATGTACCTCTTTTTTGATACTAGAGACTCGTCTCATGATGTATGTGGTTTGTGGTGACATTTATATTTGACAACGATTAAAAAGTAAAACGGAATAGCAAAAGTTCTAAATTCTAATGTGGTTCAAGAGAGGTAAACTAAAAGGCATTTTTACTCTATTAGTTGGAAAATCATCGTGTTTGCAATATTACCACTATAAAGTACTATATAAGATGACACATCTTTAATGTTACTACTTGGAAGGACAATATTTCGTTTTCGACGTTGAATTGTAAACGTATTTGTTCGACGTTGAACAGTAAAATTAGGCCAAACTTTCTATTCAACCAATAAAATAATCTTGAAAAAATCAGTTGCAATATATATATATATATATATATTTATCTACATAAACTAATACAAAATTTTTGTAGTCTCCAAACATATCGTCCATTAGGCATTATATTCCTTAGAAAGACAGAATGAGAAAACAAGAAAAAACCACTCCACCTCTATTAACATATTCCCCTATTTAATGTATACCACTCCTTTCTTACACCCAAGCATCTCTGTTGTGTAATAAAGCTTTGTATAATACTAAGTGTGTTTGAATAATCTCAAGGTTCTTCTTTTAAAGTCCTTCGGGGTTCTCGAAAGGGAAACCTCTGTCTGTCGATTCATGTAAGTTTTACAATGTTTTATTCCTAAAATCCCCCCCCTCCCCCCCCCCCAAAAATATGTTTAGTATGTTGTTACTTTATGGTTTTCATATGTAACTATTGTACAGTTATAACTGTTTACCCCTAGTATATGGTTAACTTTAGCACTTCTTAATAACAACAATGGATTAACCTGTAAATTCCTAGAAATCTTGGCCTTGAAAGTCCGCCATAAACAAAGGACGTATTGGTTGCCAGAAATATATCCAGGGTGTGTTTAAAGAAGAAGTTGTTAAGACCATAGGTTCAGAAGGAGAGATGAACAGGGTAATATATATATATATATATAAAAGAGTAAAAATGGAGAAATTCGGGATTTACATAGTAGACAAGCATAATGAAACTAATTAACGAGAGGGGGAGTACTAAGTAGAATTTAAATCTTATTTAAACAAAGAACAATTAAACTCATTTTTAAAACTAAACCACTTTTCATTGAAAGCATTTTAATTTACACTTTTCATCGAAAGCATTTTATCTTTTTGATTGACACGGACTGACTGACACAAACGCGTGCTTCAACAGTTTTTTCCTCTTTTGGAGGAAAGTGATAAAATGACAACACTTACAAGATATTTGTGGGCATACCCACATGGCACACTATGTACTACTTATATTAATGATGTTCTTGAGTTTTGTTGAGAGTATGGATTCATGTATTCATTCACATGTTTGTAAAGCCTATAACCACATTGAATCTAATGACAATTAACTAATACCGATAAAAACTTTAACTTTCTTTGTTAATGTGCATAGTTATTACCGCTAAAAACTATTTTTATTGTAGTGATCCTGTCTTGATTAAAAAGTCAGTAATAAAAATTTATGTTAAAATTAGAGGGGGTAAAATTAGTCATAAAAATATAATGTGCTCAAGTTTGAATGGGCTAATGATTTGTCCATTTATTATCTTAATCAATCCATTTCAGTCCATCAAAAATTGAATTGATATGTAATTCAAATTGACTATTGAGGAATTTTGTCAAAATATTTTAATTTTATTTTAGTTGATACGTTGTATATAACCATAATAAAGAAATAAAATTTTTATAAGGTACTAAAAAAATTACAAAAAAACAAATTAAAAAAATTAAAATTTAGTAAAAACTAAGCAGGTTGAGTTAATTATGACTCGTATTTTAGTTCATTTCAGTACAAGTAATCGTTATTTTAACTCAATTTATTTTAACCCGCTCAAATTCAACTAAATTCATTCATTCGGCACATTTAATTAAAATCACATTTGTTATACTTTCGGGTCAAGCGTGCATGTAAAGTTTTTTTTTGTTTCCCCACATGATTTCGGGTCTCCACAGACATCCTCCTTATATATAACATAAGTGTGGATCTTTTGGAAGACGAAAAGGGCACTTTAGTCATTTAGCTTTTTACAATCCTTTCTAAACATTCTTCACTTGTTACCTTTCCTCGACTCCACGTATTCAAGACCCACGTGGTTCCCTTCAGACTTAATATGTAGTGATGTTGTTGACCTCCCATAGCCTTAGTCAGGATGTTAGCTTCTTGATCAGTTCCACGAATGTGCATTGTCTTGATTATTTTCTTTTGTATTTTCTCCCTCACAAAATGACAATTAATCTCTACATGTTTAGTCCTCTCATGAAATACGGGATTCCCAGCAATTTGTATGGCAGCCTTGTTGTCACATAATAGTTCTATTGGTATCTTTACTTTCATGCTCATTTCTTCCTACAATCCTACTAGCCAAATGATTTCTGCAACTGCAGAAGCCATACTTTTATATTCTGCTTCAGCTGTGCTTCTTGATATAGTTTCCTGTTTCTTTGATTTTCAGGAGATCAAAGACCTGCCAAACTTTACATAATAGCCTGTCACTGATTTCTTTATTGCTGCACAAAATGCCCAGTTAGAGTCACAAAAGGCCTTCAGTGTATCATCCTTGTCACTACTCAGCAAAATGCCTAAACCAGTTCTTCCTTTGATGTACCTTACTACATGAAGTGCTCCTTCTAGATGAGATTGCATTGTATCATGCATGTATTGACTCAAGGTTTGTACTGTATAAGAGATAGCTGGTCTTGTCATGTCTAAATAAAGCAATTTTCCTACCAATCTCTGATAAGCACTTTTGTCCACCAGTTATGGATCATCATCTTCCTTCTTCAAATATTTGTCATATTCAGTGATAGTAAATTTCATGTGTTGTTCTAGAGGTGTCATAACAGGCTTTTCTCCTGCCAAGCCCCGTTCTGATATCAATTCTAGTACGTATTTCCTCTGAGTCATTATGATCCCTTTGCTAGATCTTAGGAATTCTATGCCTAGAAAATATCTTAACTCACCTAAATCCTTGATTTTGAAGTTCTGTTACAGAATGTTTTGTGAATCCTTGATAAGTCTTAGATCATTCCCAGTAATCAACAAGTCATCAACATAAATGAGTATCATCACAAACTTTTGATCAACTTTCTTGGTGAATAAAGAATATCATGTTTGCTTTGTTGGAAGCTAGATTTGATCAATGCAATAGTAAGCTTAAGTCCATACAAGGACTTCTTTAGCCTATATACCTTTGAGGTCTCCCCCTTACTGCCAAAATCCTGAGGTAGTACCATATACACTTCTTCATGAAGATCACCTTGAAGAAAAGCATTGAAGACATTCATTTGAAACACATGCCAGTTGTTCATAGCAGCCAAAAATATAGCACATCTAACAGTAACCATTTTAGCAGCAGGAGAAAATGTATCATGATAATCCACCCCTTCCTGTTGAGTGTATCCTTTAGCTACAAGCCTAACTTTAAACCTTTCTATGGAGCCATCAACATTATATTTGATCTTATATACCCACGTACATCCTATGGATAGCTTACCAGCTGGCAAGCCAACTACATCCCAAGTGTTGTTATCCATAAGAGCATCTGTCATGCCACGAGAGAGTACCCTAGACGTGTCCGACACTCAGAAATTATTATTGGCTTCCAAGCGAACCACTTGGCCTGATCACACTATTGTGTAGTTTATGCATGAGTTAGGATGAGTTCCTAAGTAATTGAAGAGTGTTAGAGGTAATGTGGGGTCACAAAGGGTCCCTATGACCAAGCTAAGTCCAAAGAATTTGTCTTGGCTAAGTTTTAGAATGAGTCCGTATAAGGGGTCGACTTCTAACGACCATATCTTTTGAAATATGATGATCTGGGTGGCCCATGACCTATTAAATTAAAGGTCTTCGAGTCTTTCTTCCACCGCCACCAAGATTATAATTTTTGGAGTTTGGAGTCAAAAGTTATAACTATTCTAAGACGGACTAGTACTGCAGGAATTTCAGGCCTGGGTGGTAACTGCTGGAAACCTGGGCTTGGCGCCGCAGTGGCGCGATGCGCCACTATCGCGCAAGGAACAAGCTTCTGTAGTTTGGTCCCTGGCGCGGTGCGCCACTATGAGATATGCAGGGTTTTTAAGCCTATTTTCCAGAACCCAGAAAATATAGGCTTGGCGCTGTAAGGGCGCGACGCGCCACTATAGCGCCATAAAACAGCCTCAGTAGTTTGGCCCTTGGCGCGACGCGCCACTATCAGATGTGCAGGTTTTAAGCCTATATTCGACTTGGCGCCGCAGTGGAACGGCGCACCACTATCGCGCCAGGAGTGTTTTAGCCCTTTTTCCAAATTTTCAAAGAAAGGGCAAATTGGGCATTTCCCAAATTATATATACATACTAGCCTTGGACGTTTTTGGAACATTTTTCAGTTCGACTCTCTCTCTAAAAGCCCTATAAATCCCCTCTCTTCTCCTTCAAATCCATCTCTAATAAAGATTGTCTTCAAGAACTTCAAAGATTCAAGCTTTCCATTGAAGACCCAACATCAAGATTTCTTCAAAGTCTTCACCAAGGTATGTAAGGCTACTCAAAGTATGGGTTGAGTCCACCCATGTGCCCTACATATTCTTTGAGATTGATTGTTCATAAGAATGAGGTTTATTGATAGAGTTAGGTCCAAATAGGCCCTTTTCATCTATTAACCTAATTTTTATTATGTTGATGTTGTGGAGTCAAGAAAGGGATATACTACATGTTGGTATGAGTTGATTGAGATGAGAGGTCGAACATATATTGTTAATTTTCTTAACTATGTTGATTATGATAAAGAATGCTAATTTTCTTAAATATGTTGCTTATCTTGCATTGTTGATTTAAAACCTTGGAGTTGTGATGAGTCCCAAAAGATTTGTTAAATGAATAGAGGCACTATTGGATAGGTTTGTATGTTGTTATAAATGCATATTTAATTTACTCTTGAAAGATATGATTGGGAATGATCGGATAGTATGATTGGGAGAGGTTTGATTGTGATAGAGTTGATGAGTTGACAAGGTTCTAAATGAGACTTGTCTATATGATTTGACTGAATTGATTGGATGGAGTCTTATGAGCATTGAGTCTTGGGAGGAGTATCGAGCACTGAATTGGGTAAGAGTAAGTAATAACTCAAATCTAATAACTACGTCGCCAAACGTAGGAAGGGATGGAACTGTTAAAGTCAGATGCTTCCCCAAAATTATTGTCCTAAAATTATAGGACTTGGTTGGATTGGATCCATGATTGGTTGATTCGTTCATACCCTGGCAAAGTATGAACGGACGCGGCAACAACGTCGGTTTGTTGTACTATCAATGGCTCATAAGTGATGGTTGTCGGATAAGAGAAACTCCCATAGAGGTCTTGATAGTACTCTGAGTTGAATTGGGTTGAATTGGGTTGAATTGTATGTGATTGATCCCGTCTAAATCATATTCTTGTTTAGACTCAGGACACTTGATTGAGCTGTTCTTCTTTTTGAGTTGAGATTCCGAGTTGGTTTGATTCTTTTTGATGTTGTTTCATTCGGCCATTTTACATACTCGTACATTCCATGTATTGACGCCATTTGGCCTGCATCGTTTCATGATGCAGAGACAGGTACCAGAGATCATCAACCGACGCACCGTTAAAGATCTTCCCACTTCTAGCTAGTTGGTGAGTCCTCCCAATTTCCAGAGAATACCGAGATTATCTTTATAGCTTTGTTTTGTTTCCTTTATTTTGATTGTTGGTAGCCATGGAATTGTCATTGGCACCCCCTGAATTGTTGATAGAGACTTCATAGACTAGAGTGTGGGAATGATGAGTCGTTCGTTTGACTAGTTTTATTCTAGCTTATTATTGATTTGATAGTTGTTTGGCCTTTGGCCCTATATTATGGTTAGTATTCTTATAATAGTCTTCCGCCAATTGAATGTGAATGAATGAAAGTGTGACTGGACCAAGTGGTTCGCTTGAAGGCTAGAAATGGCTTTCGAGTGCCGGCCACGTCTAGGGTACCCTCCCGGGGCGTGACACACACATCCGTTCATTCATTCAATCAGTGGAAGACTTAAAAGAAAGAGGTAATTAAGTGAGCAATTTCAATCAACAATCTAGCTTAAGGAAGAAAGGCCATGGGCCAACAAATCGAAATCCAATCTATGTCATTAAATAGCATGACAAGAATAATTCAAGGAAATAAAATACTCAATCGACCCATTACTATCTAGCCTATGGAGCCTCTATCACTACTATCTAATTGGTGCCAATGACAGGTTCATGGCTACCTCAAATCAGAATGAAAAGACTAAACTCAACTCAAGAATAACATAAGTGGTATCCTCCGAATGTAGTGGAGGACTCACCAATAAGCTGAGTATGAACAAATCCTCAATGGTGCACCTATTGATGATCTCTTAAACCTGTCTCTGCATCATGAAATGATGCAGGTCCAAATGGACGTTAGTACGTGGAACGTACGAGTATGTAATATGGCAGAATGAAACATACATCAAGATAGAATAATATAAGTCCAAATATCTCAAATCAGAAAGATAAGAGAGACTCAATCAAGGTGTCATAAGTCTAAAGTAAGAATGTAGTTTAGACAGAGACCAATCATATACAATCCAATCCAATCATGTACTATCCAATTCAATCCAATCATATACAATTTGATCCAATCCAATCATATACAATCCAATCCGATCCAATCCAATCATATACAATTCGATCCAATTCAATCACATACCATCCAATCCAATCCAATTCTATGTTCAATTTCATCAAACTCATTGAAATATGCATCCTCTCACTTTGTGTTAGATATTTACATATGATTTTAGGAAAGTATTTTTTACTTGCCGCAAGACTTTTCTTAAAATACAATTTTTATTTCTGTTATATTTCCTAAAAATATTTATAAATATCTAACTTCAAACAAGAAAAATGTTTAAAAAAATAAAAAGAAATTAGGAGCAGAGGGTTAGATGAGACGAGTATAATTTTTTTATAAAAAAAAAGTAAAAATAATAATATTTTTTTAGGAAGAAGTGGGGAGGGGGTGAAGTATGAAAAATAGAGAGACTAGAGAAAGTGTATTACACACACCTCTAGGTGTGTTTCTCAAACTAATAAGTGATAATTTAGGTATGTTTTTGACACTTACCTTTTGATTTTTTTTTTATTATCGCTATTAAATTTTGTATAATTAAACGGAATAGTTATCTTAATTGGCCCTATACGACCAAATTTAAATTGATTGGATGATCAGTAAGTTTTAGATATCAACTGGTTGAACAGAGAAGGAAAAAAAAAGATCTCACGCGAGGTAGAAAAATTCAAATCTTTGGAAGTGGTCCATATAATTAATGACCACACAAACTTTACGAGTACAAGAAAATTCAAATGTTTCTTGTTGTTCTGAGTCCAATTTAATTGAAACCTACTTTCTAGTCTTATTCCTTACATATCTCCCAGAATTTTCTTCAAAAATTTAATTGAAAATTCCTTCTTTTGATAAGTCAAATCTTTTACCTATTAAGTCATGATGACCAAGTCTCTCAAGGGTGAGGCCTATAAATTAAATATGTTTCCTCTTGTTCAACAATATTCTCATAATACACACAATTCATAACTCCTTCATTTGATCAGTTCTATTACCCTCATTTGATTATAATTAATATCTGTTTAGAAGATTAAATCATCAGAGATGGAGAGAAAAACATCTCAAATCCAACCTCCAACTTACGGAGATTTGATCACTGTTCTTAGCATCGATGGAGGTGGTATTCGAGGAATTATTCCAGCTACCATCCTTAGTTTTCTTGAATCGCAACTTCAGGTCAATTTTCTTTTTTATATATACGTATATATATTATATTTGCATTGATACATATTCCTCTTTCACGACTTTCATATTTGCAATCATGGTATATAAAACTAGCTAGAAAATATTTTTTGTTAAATTATCAGGAATTGGATGGAAAAGATGCAAGACTTGCAGATTACTTTGACATAATTGCTGGAACGAGCACTGGTGGCCTTGTGACGGCCATGCTAACGACTCCAGACGAAAATAATCGTCCACTTTATGCCGCCAAAGATATCACACCATTCTACTTGGAGCACTGTCCAAAGATTTTTCCACAAAAGAAATGGTATATTTTATTTATTTATATAATTCTTTCTCTAGTGTTTCCTTTTATTTATTCTAATTAAGGTCAAACAAATATTACAATTTTGTTGAATTTACAAACATGCAGCGGTTTATTTGCTCCAATTGGGAATATTGTGCAAACTCTAATAGGACCAAAATATGATGGCAAATACCTACATGAAGTCATCAAGGAAAAATTGAAAGATACTCGTCTTAGTAATACTATTACTAATGTTGTTATTCCGACTTTTGATATCAAGAAGTTGCAACCAACAATATTCTCCACTTATGAGGTATAGATTTCCCATTCAAAGTATATTTTGACGAACGTCTATTTCGAGACTCCATACTATACAGAGTATGTTATTGTTGTTGAATCTTGATTTTTGGCTGCAGACGAAACGATCAGCATGTTACGATGCAAAATTGTCGGATGTTTGTATTAGTACTTCAGCAGCTCCTACTTATCTTCCTGCTCATTCATTCAAAGTTGAAGATGGCAAAGGCAATGTTAAAGAACATCATCTAATTGATGGTGGTGTTGCTGCTAATAATCCGGTACGTAATAAAAAACTTTATTAGTACTTTAACTTATATGCACTGACGATACAATAAAATTCATATTGTTAGTATATATTACATTTCAGGGTTTGATTGCAATATCGGAAGTAAGCAAAGAAATTTTGAAGAACAACCCAGATTTCTACCCAATAAAACCGATGGACTATCGTCGTTTCCTTGTAATATCATTAGGGACAGGAGCTGCAAAATGTGAACAAAAATATAATTCATCCATGGCAGCCAAATGGGGTATTGTCGAGTGGTTATTTCACAAAGGTTCTACACCATTAGTGGAAGTATTCACACAATCAAGTGCTGATATGGTTGATTACCATAATTCTGTTGTTTTTCAAGCTCTTCGCAGTGAAGATAGTTATCTTCGAATTCAAGTAAGTATCATCATCTTTATTTTTCCGTTAGGGAATTAAGTTAAAACAGAACATCTAGCGTGACATCCTCCTTATAAACATATTACATATTTATTCAGAAGACCGTAGATAATACGAGTAAGGTAGATGGCATTAAAAGGATTTTGATTAATAATTATTTTTTGGTTGTTGAACCTAATTAATAGGAGGATGAACTGAGTGGAACAGAAGCATCAGTGGATGTGGCTACAAAGGAAAATTTGGAGAGGCTAGTGGAAATAGGAGAAAATTTATTGAAAAAACCACTTTCAAGGGTAAATTTGGAAACAGGTTTGACAGAACCAATTCCTAAAGGAGGCACCAATGAGAAAGCCCTTAAAAGGTATATCATCATAATACTTTCGTCATAAATTATCTGTCTTATTTTTCTTTTACACGCAAATAAACATTAATTAGGAGGTTTGTAACATAAATCGATTTTAACATACATACAATAACAATTTAAAATATTTTTGTATTATCAATATACTTAAGCTAATCTCTGCTATTATATTGTCTAATTAGTTGTTAGAAGTAATATATACATTGTTATGTGGTAAGTTAATAAAATTATTTTTTTCTGTGATAGGTTTGCAACATTATTGGTCAATGAAAGAAGACTTCGTGAGTTGAGGTCGCCACTTATTATCAAGAAAGCCTCGAACTAATTAATGAATCATCAAGAAAAATAGAAAATCCTATCTATAAAAATTGAGGTTAAGTAATATATATTGTCAGTGTAAATTTCCTAACCTATATTCCCGATGAGATTTCCTATTTTGGAGGGAATATTAGATATAGGGTAGTAATTCACAAAATTCAATTTATTTGTTTGTAGTACTAGTGTAAAAGTCTATTCATTATCATTCAAGAAATATATACATATTAACTGTTCCTTGATATCTACTAATTTTTAATACAAAAACTAATATGTCTTACTCACAATATTATTTATTTTCTGCTAAAAGTTTGTTTGAAACACGTTTATAAAGTTAAGGATCTTGTCTTGGTTAAAAAGTCAGTAATAAAAAGAGAAAATTACAGTTCAATAATTTTCGGCCATTTTAATTATAAAATATGTACATAATGCATAAGTAGTATATATTTATATTAATATACACATAATATACGTACATATACTATAATATACATATCTATATATATAATCTACATACGTATACCAAACATATACACACCGATCGAAAACAAATCAGTGGGGCCATGCCGGTACAATCGAATATGCGTTAAACTCAGTGTATACGTAGTATATACTTTGTCCATGTTTGGTAAACTAAATAGTCGAATGATACCCTAAATAAAAATCATGGTAAAACTAGAGGTGACAAATTAATTAACGTACCCCTAAAAATATAACCCGTCTATTTATTAGCTTAACTTATTTATATCCATAGCCTAAATTGACTCTTGAAAAATCTTGATAAAATATGTTTAAAAAATATATATATATTTCTTATTTGATGTCATATATAGCCATAATAATTAATTAACTTATTTATATCCATAGCCTAAATTGACTCGTGAAAAATTTTCCTGTTGCTCCTGCTAATGCTATTGCTACGTCCTCCTTTGCTCCATCGATTCGTGCCTGGTCGAAATCTTGTATTATTTATATTCTTCCTGATGTCATCATTCTGATCTTTACTTGAAAAAAGAAAGAAGAGAAGGAACTTGGAGTTGGCGTCCATATAACGGACTGCTTGTTGACATCAGCACAGTCAAATGTGCTGCGTAGGCGTGACATCAACAACAATTTTTTTCTATGTTGAATAGTAAAATTATGCCAAACTTCCTGTTTAACCCAAAATTTAATAATCTTGAAAAATTCATCTCTAGGGCAGCGTTATCGACCGAAGTTTATCGATTTGTCTTATTTGTTATTGGTTAATAAACGTCAAATTATTATAGAACCATTAAGATATTGGCTTATCGGTTATTGATCATTTTTTATTCGGTTATCGATTTAATCGTGAAGATTTAATTTTAAAAAAAATTAAAAATCACTTAGAAACATGGTGAAAAACCAAATGAACCATGCACATGAGTTGATAAATTGTGTCTTGCTCAAAAGCAAATGTAAACATTGTATAATAACCAAGAACTTGAGACAGCAAGAAATAACAGTATGAAAACTAAACCATAAGTGAAGGACTTTATATACCGAATAGTAATAAATATAAATTATTAAGTTACTTTCAGATTATCAGTTAACCTGTTAAGAAAAAACTTTAAACCGTTAAGAACCGATAATTCGATAATAAAATAAAATTTAAACTATTATCAAAACTGCTAAATCAATAACTCATTACCAATAAACTAATAACATTTTTTCGATTCGATTTATCTACGGTTCGATTTTGAACAGCATAGCTAGGAGTACCATAGAGTAGACTAGTTCTCTTGTTGTATGCAAGAAGAAATATTATTTGACTTTCTTTTTGTAATTTGAACGTTTCTCTCAATTTAACATATTTCTTTCACGATAAGAAATATATTAATTAACCCTCAAATAATATCACAAGGTTGAAATCAAATCTAACAAAGTGCTCCATAGTTAGATAAATGTGGTCCACTCCTTAAAGAAGATCCAACATTTGACGTTTATGAATTTTAAATCTAGTCCTTTGAAGTTATCGAGTTTTAAATTTATATATATATATAAATATATATATATATATATATATATATATATATATATATTCTTTTTTTTATTTTGTTTATCAGGTTTCTACTTGACAAAAAATCAAGAATTTAAAGAAGACTTTTAATTAATTTTATAATTTTAAACATGTCATATAAAGTTAAAATTAAAGAATTTTGAAACAGACTAAAAAGAAAGTAAGATCAACAAACTAAAACAAGGGAGTGATTCATACATATTAAATAATTTTTCTTTTTTTGAATTTGACCATTTCTCTCAATTTACTCATTTCTTTCACGATAAGAAATACTCCTTTAATTAACTTTGAAATAATCGCAAAAGGTAGAAATCATATCTAACAAAGTGCTCCATAGTTAGATGGATGCGGTCCATCATAGTCATTAGTCGGATTCAAGATTTGATGTTTACGAGTTTTGGATTATAGCCTCTGAAGTTACTGAGTCCTTAAATTATAATTCATACATATTGAATTATTATTTTTAAGTAAATATAAATTTTGAATTAAAGTTATCTAATTTTGTCGAATCACTACAGTTAACTGCACATCCATTGAGCATTAATTTTACTAGTATTTACGTGCTGAACATGAAAAACTTACAGTGCAAGAAGATTGAAATGTTTTTAGTTGTGTTATGGTTCCAGTTTTTTAGTTGAACTAAAAAGAACTGTTTAATTTTTTAGTACGATGTGACTTTTCATTTTGTTGGTGAGGATTAGATCCTCCCACCTTATATATCCCATGTCCCCTCCCCTAACCCAAAATTTATTGTTTTTCTTAAAAAATGTTTTTGCTACATGTTTCCCAGAATTTTGTTTAAATTTTTTAATTGAAATTTTCTTCATTTGATAAGTCAATCATTGACTCTCCAAGTCACCAATAGTCTCTCGATCGAGAGCGTGGCCTATAAATATATTGCCTTAATACATTGCAAAAGTTATCATATCTAAAATAATTTAATAAACTACTTCATAAGATTATTGATTTAGAAGCATTTTGCAATGCCCTCTTTTGATAAAGTAATGGAAGCAGTTATTAAAAACATAATAGCAAATATACAATAAAGGACAATATTTTATAGTTGATCAACTCATTTTGTTTTATATTCGAAACATAAAAGGTGGGATCATCCTACCTTAAAATGAATTTAAAAAAATTCCATTGCAATATATATATATATATATATTCTTTTTTTGAATTTGACCGTATCTCTCAATTTAACTCATTTCTTTCACGATAAGAAATGGTATTAATTAACTCTCAAATAATCTCACAATGTTGAAATCAAGTATAAAAAAAGTGTTCCATAGTTAGATGTGGTCCACCGTGGATTTAAGATTAAAAAAATTATGAATTCAGGATTCTAGATCTTAGAAGTTATGGAGTCTTTAATTATAATTTGTACATAAATAATAATAAGGGAAAATGCTCAAATATGCCATCGAATTTTGAGAAAATGCTCATTTATGCCACCAGTTAAAAGTTTGACTCATCTATTGTAACACCCCAGAATTTTTTTCGCAAAGACTCGAACATTTCTTCACGTGTGTGTAGCCTCGAACCGAAGGAATTGTAATTATATATATGAGTTAAGATTAATTTCTAAGTATTTGGAGTGTGTTAGATGTGTTTAGGGGTCATAAGGGATCTCTAGCACCAAATCGAGTCTAAAGAATTCCAATCGATTAAGTTTTCGGAGGAGTTAATATGAGGGTCAATTTCAAACGACCATATCTCCTAGAATATAATGAACTGAGTGGACCTCGACCTACCAAATTAAAGGTCTTTGAGTCTTCTTTCCAACGCCACTAAGATTGTAATTTTTGGAGTTCGGAGTCAAAAGTTATGAACATTTTACTATAAACTAGTACTGCAGGAATTTCAGGCCTGGGCGACCACTGTAGGAAATTTAGGCTTGGCACTCCAGTGCCGCGACGCGCCACTATAGCGCCAGAAAACAGCCTCAGTAGTTTGGTCCTTGGCGCGATGCGCCACTATTAGATGTGCAGGGTTTTAAGCCTATCTTGGCTTGGCGCTGCAGTGGCGCAACGCGCCAACAAGATTTTTGCCCAGTTTTCCAGATTTTGAAGAGGGGCAACTTGGACATTTTCCCTAAACATATATATCGTAACATAGAACGTTTTAGGCTCATTTTTTCAGCCTCCTCACCTCCAAAGAAACCCTAACCTTCACCCTCTTCTCTCAAATCATCTCCAACAAGATTTGCCCTCAAAAATTCAAGGATTCAAGCTTTCTATTGAAGACCCAACAACAAGGTTTCTTGAAAATCTACTCTAAGGTATGTAAGTCTAACCTAAAATATGGATTGAGTTCTTCCATATGCTCCATAGATGTGTTGGATGAAGATTGTGAAAGGTTTGAAACTTCTATGAAGATTTTCTTGAATTTTCCTAAACTATAGAATATTTTTTTTTATATATTATTAATTGAATGATGATTTTCATGACCTGAATGACTAAATAGTTATATTTCATATTATTGACTACAAATGAATTGTTGTATATAAATTCATAGGTATTGATGGTGTTCTTGAATTGAGTTTTGTTGAGAGTATGGATTCATGTATTCATTCACATGATCCAAAGATGAGATTTCTTTTTTTTTGGTCATAATTTGTCTTGAGTTGGAGATGGATGGTTTGTGTATATGTATTGATTGGAATGAAAAGAATGAATTGGAATAGTTTATGAATGATGATGTTTGACGATGATGTGAATGAAGAGGTTATGTTGATGTGGATGTTGGGTGATGAAGTAGATTGGAGTCTAATATGATTATGTGACATGTGATTTGCACAATTTGATTTGATTGGAGTCTTATGAGCATTTTGAAAATAAATAATCTTTTGAGAAGGAGTTTTAAATAAATGATTGTGAGCATTTTTGCATAAACTATTTATACACTATTTTTGAGTTTAAAGAATGATTATTTTCATCTATGATTTAAAAGAGTTTAAGTATGAGTTGGGTTTGAGAAGTCCTTTAATTTCTTTTGAACATGAACATTTTGAGTATAAATGAGTTGAGTATTTTTTTTTACATTAAAATATTTATTTTGAGTTTGAGTTGAGGAGTTGGAATTATATTTAAATGCATAATATTCTCTACATCCATTGAGTTGAGATGGTATCAAATTTTAAGAGAAGAGTTTGATGATTGAGATGAGTCGATTTGAAAGAGGGTCCAATGAGACCAGACTGATTGAGTTTTGAAAAGAGTCCAATGAGACTAAATGAGTTGATTTGAAATTAAGTCCTAAGAGACTAAATGAGTATTTTAAATATTTTACTCACTTAATATCTATGTGCGTATTGAGTCTTGGGAGGAGTATTGAGCACCGAATTGGGTAAGAGTATAGTCCATACTCAAATCCCATAAACTACGCCGCCAACGTAGGAAGGGATTGTACCGTGTCGGATGTTTCCCTATTTCATTGTCCTGAAATGATAGGATTTGATTGATTGACGGATCCATGATTGGTTTGAGTCGTTCATACTCTGGCAAGTATGAACGGAAGGAGAAACGACGTGACTCGTTGTGCATCACCTATATATAGGTGGTGGGATTGTTGTCGGTTAGAAAAACTCCCAAATTGAGTGGATTATACATTGATTTGATTGGTTTGATTGAGCTTGTTGATAGTTGAGTTGGATTATATCACATTACTAAGTTCTAATTTGCATATTTATTGAGTTAAGTCCCTTGACTTAATTGTTGAGTTGTTTGTTGAGTTGATTGTATATGATTGAATTGGATTGGATGATATATGATTGGATTGTGTATGATAGGATTGGAGTAGGTGATATGTGGTGGATTGGATTAAATGATATGTGATCGGATAGTGTACGATTGGATTAGATTGTATGGAATGTGATTGGTCTTTGTCTAAAAATGCATTCTTACTTTAGACTTATCACACTTTGATTGAGTCTCTCTTATCTTTCTGAGTTGAGATATTTGAATCAACGTTACTCTTCCTTGAGGTATGTTTTCATTCTGCCATATTATATACTCGTACATTCCATGTACTGACGTTCATTTGGACCTGCATCATTTCATGATGCAGAGACAAGTTTAAGAGATCGTCAGTAGGAGCACCATCGAGGATCTATACAAACTCAGCATATTGGTGAGTCCTCCCTTACATTCGGAGGACACCGCTTATGTTATTCTTGCGTCGAGTTAGCCCTTTTCATTTTGATTTGAGGTAGCCATGAATATGTCATTGGCACCAATTAGATAGTAGTGATAGAGGCTTCATAGACTAGATAGTGATGGGTTGATTGAGTATTTTTTTTCCTTGAATTATTCTTGTCAAACTAATTTAATGACAAAGATCGGAGTTTGATTTGTTGGCTCATGACCTTTCTTTCTTGAGTTAGATCATTGATTTGGATTGCCCGCCAAATTATTTCTTTATTTTAAACTTTCCACTGATTGATTGATATTGAATAGATGTGTGATTGGACCAAGTGGTTCGCTTGGGGACCAAAAATGGTCTTCGAGTGCCGGTCACGTCTAGGGTACTCTCCCAGGGCGTGACATCTATGCCATTGTCGTTTGAGATAATGTTCATCTATGTAATTATTTTTAAACTCCAATTTTGGAAAACCACCCAAACAACTTTTAATGCTTTTCAATTGGAGTTTTGAATCAAATATACGTTTTTTGTTCCTTCTTCTTCAAAAACACCAAGAACACATGAAGAACACCACCACCACTAAATTTTCAACTTATTCAATTTTTCACGAAATCACCTCAAATTTAATGTAACACCCTAATTCTTTTTTCTATTTTCGCCAAGACTCGAACCATTATTCATAGGCGTATAAATTCAAACAGAAGGACTTCTAATTGTATACATGAGTTAGGATCAATTCCTAAGTATTTTAAGAGTATTAGATATGGTTTAGGGTCATAAGAGATCTCTAACACCATGCCAAGTCCAAAGAATTTCTATTGGCTAAGTTTTCGAATGTATTCGTATAAGGGTCAACTTCGAACGATCATATCTCCTAGAATATAACGAATTGGGTGTCCTATGCCTATCAAATTACAAGTCTTTGAGTCTTCTTTCCAAATCCACCAAGATTATAATTTTTGGAGTTTGGAGTAAAAAGTTATGATCGTTTTACTGAAGAATATCCGAATAGGATAATTCGGCGAGCTCACCAGCCAATTTGGCAACTCGCCGAATAATTCGGCGAACCACGACCTAGCTCATCGAATAGTGCCCAAAATCCTTCAGAAACTGTTGGATTGGGCAAGCTAAATCACCATTTGACGATTCGTCGAATAGGTCGGCGAAGAGACCTTTAGCTCGCCGAAATTGCCGACGAAATTTATTAAAAGGTGATTTTTCTCAATCTTTCAACCTAATAATATTCTTATACGTAGAGATACTCTCAAAATTCCAAATTATCCTTCTCCCAAAGATCAAAGAACTTCAAGAAAGGAATTTCTCAAATATTAGGAGATCTAAAGACTGCAAGTTCAAGATCTCCTTCACAAGTTCATAGATGGGTTTCTCAACTTCAAGCTACAAGGTTCCAAACCCAACACTTTTATCCAATAACTCCTAAGATTCAGTTATGTAGGCTACTCTCAATATTAGATTGATTTCATCCTCGTGCCCTACATCTTCATTGATTCAAGTTGAGTTGAGTTTTGAGATTTCATGAGTTGAGTTTTTGAGTTATCTATAATTTCAATTGAGTTTTGTATATAAATTCATATGTATTAATGATGTTCTTGAGTTGAATTTTGTTGAGAGTATGGATTCGTGTATTCATTCATATGAACCCAAGATGAGATTTCATTTTTTCATAATTTATCTTGAGGTTGAGATTGATGGTTTTCATGTATAAATAAAAATATTGCTTTCAAAGTGAGATGATGCATATTTTAATGAGTTTGATGAAATTAAACATAGAGTTAAATGAGTATTTTGGAGCAAGACGTTTGATGATGATGTAAATGATGTCTATCTTTATAAAGGTAAAATGATTGATGAAGAGGTAATGTTGATGATGATGTCTTGAGATGGAGTGAATTGGAGTCTAATGTGACTACGTGATATAATTTGCATAATTCAATTTGATTGGAGTCTTATGAGGATTTTGAGTATAAATGATTGTTTGATAAGGAGTTTTAAAAAATGTTTTGCGAACGTTTTTGCATAAATTATTTATGCACTATTTTGAGTTTAAAGAATAATTATTTTCATCTTTGATTTAGAAAGAGTTTAAGCATGAGTTGAGTTTGAAAAGTCTCTTAATTATTATTTTGAGCATGAGTATTTTGAGTATAAATGAGTTGAGCATTTTTACATTAAAATATCTATTTTGAGAATGAGTTGAGGGGTTAAAATTATGTTTTAAATGCATTTAATATTTACTACATTGATTGAGTTTTGAAAGAAGGTCCAATGAGACCAGATTGATTGAGTTTCAAAAGGAATACAATGAGACTAAATGAGTTGATTTGAACTAAGTCCAAAAGAGACTAAATTAGTATTTTGAGTATTTTACTCACCTGATAGATATGAGCATATTGAGTCTTGAGAGGAGTATTGAACACCAAATTGGGTTAGAGTATAGTCCATACTCGAATCCCATGAACTACGTAGCCAACGTAGAAAGGGATTGGACGTTAAAGTCGGATGTTTTCCTATTTCTTCATCCTGTCATGATAGGACTTGATTGATTGATGAATCCATCATTGGTTGATTCGTTCATACCCTGGCAAAGTATGGACGGACGTGGCAATAACATCGACTTTTTGCACATCATTTGCTCATATGTGATGGTTGTCAGTTAGAGATACTCCCAAATTGAGTGGATTGTGCATGATATGATTGGTTTGATTGAGATTGTAGATGATTGAGTTGGATTGTAAAAGATTGGTAAATTCTAATTTGCATATCTATTGAGTCGAGTCCTTTGAGTTTATTATTGAATACTTGGTTGATTGGTTTGATTGGTATTGTAGATGATTGAGTTGATTGGTATAACATTTTTAAATTCTAATTCACATGTATATTGAGTTGAGTCCTTTGACCTTATTCGTTGAGTTGATGATTGGATTGGATTAGATGGTATGTGATTGGATTGAATCGAATTGTATATGATTGGATTGGATTAGATGGTATTTGATTGGATTGAGTCAGATTATATATGATTGGATTGGAACGGATTGTATATGATTGAATTGGATCATATTGTATATGATTGGATTGTAAATGATTAGATTGGATTGTATATGATTAGTCTCTGTCTAAATCACATCTTACTTTAGACTTATGAGACCTTGATTGAGTCTCTCTTATCTTTCTGATTTGAGATATTTGGACTTATATTATTCTACCTTGATATATGTTTCATTCATCCATATTACATACTCATACATTCCACGTACTGACGTCCATTTGAACTTGCATCATTTCATGATGCAGAAATAGGTTTAAGAGATCATCAATAGGCGCACCATTGATGATCTGTTCATACTCAGCTTATTGGTGAGTCTTTCCCTACATTCGGAGGATATCACTTATGTTATTTTTGCAAATGAGTTCGTAAACACTAATATTATATATATGTTTAATCTAAACCCAACAACTCATCCACATCTATAATCAAATTCCTAAATTTTGATACCAACTAATATCTCAAGTCTCATATTCCTAAATCTTAAGCAAGGATTAAGCCTCAATTTCTTTCAATAACATAAATCTAATAATATTCTTATAATATAATACCCTATTAGTTAATTACCTATCTCAATATATCAAAACTTGAATCATAATGTAATTATAATAAGAAAACTCTGGCAAAATTTTAAAATCAAATTATGGACTTATATGTTGGTTCACGGAAGATCGCAATTTGTGGAATGCTCTATATTCCTAATAACTAATGCGAAGTAATCTTTACTTAATCACCATGCCAATCATTGGCCACTAAAGCACTTTTTTTTGTCCAAATCCAAGACGCCACTGTGTATATCAATATGCACATTCAATTTCTCTCCCTCTTTCACAAGTTACTATAATAATAATAATAATATAACTATCTACATTCATAATAAAAGACTTATGCTGTTACACCCCCTAAAATATTGTATGTAGTGTTTCAATACTAGACGAAAATGATACTACTTTTGTATTTTGGATATAATTTTTCATAGAATAATCTACATTAGGTGATTCAAATTTTTGAATAACCCCAATGACATTATATACAACTTTCATGAAGACTATATCTTAAGATTCGGAGGATACGTAGGTCAAATAAATTAATTTTTGCAAGACATGGTGCTATGATGAAATTAAGTATTTTTAGAAGAAAAATCATATCTCAAGGTAGGATTCTCCAAATCAATTGATTCTTGAATGAAATAAAAGTATACTTCTAGATATACAATTCATATGAAGACACCAAATCCTAATTAGGAAGTTATCTTGTTCAAACACAGCTCCAAAAAAAGGTATTCCGTTAAAACAAGGTTCATCTCACCAACCATGGAAAGATCTATATCCATTTTACATCACCAATGACATCAATAGTACTCCATTTGACATCATCCATGAGATCACAATCCTCCATTGAATTTTCAAGATCATCCTTTGTAATTATTTTTATTTATTGTTAGGTTTCTCCTCCACACCTATAAATACCAACCTTATTTCCTCATTTGAATCATCAAGCTTTCTCAAGAAACTCTTCTCTCTATACACTTCTTTACTCATTCTCAAATATAGTTTTAGTTTTTAGTAGCGTACAAATACTATTTCGGTGATTCTTATACTCCCGGTAGTACACAATACGTTCCGGCGAGGAGAAAAAGATAGGGGTTCAAGAGTGGTCATTGAGTTCTTCAATTCGGAGTAAAGCTTTGAATTCCAAGTATGTAAGGCTATTCATAGCATTGGATTGAGTTCGTCCATGCGCCAATATTTAAATTCATCGTAATTGAGTTATAGTTGAGTTTTACCTAAATTTTGAATTCTAAATGAATTAATTTTTCTTCTATTGAGTTAGATATATTTATGCATTGAGATTTGTATTATTTTTATCTATCAAATTATTGGAATTATTGTTTGTGGCTACTTTTCCATGAACCCAAATTGATTTAATGTTCATAAATATTTTTTACGCGTGTTTTGAGTAAAGATGTTGACATTTAATATTCATTGACAAAGAGAGTAATTTGAATTAATACTATATATGTATTTTATTAAGTTTGAAAGGGCAAAAGAATTGAGTTTAAATGAATTTGATTTTTTGGATTAAATGATGTTTTGAGCAAGATGTTTTGATGAGATGTAAATGAAGTTTTGAAGTATAATGATTGATGAAGAGGTGATGAGATGAGTTTGATATTTTAAATAAAAGTCCAATAAGACTATATGATGAGGTTAATATGAGCACATATTTTGGGAGTAGTATTGAGCACCGAGTTGGCTAGGAGTTTAATTGTCTCAAACCCCAGAACTACGTAGCCAGCGTAGGATGGAGGCTATGCATCTTAAGTACCAAAAATAGGACTTTGATGATTGGATCCAAGATGGTGATGTCCTTTACCCTGACAAGGTATTAGATGACTGTGGCAACAACATCGCTTCGTTGTATCATAACTAACTCATAAATGATGGTTGTCCGTTAGAGAAACTCCCAACTGAGTAAGTATTGCTTATTATTATTATTTTTAAACTTGCATTACATATTGATGTTGAGATGATGTTGAGTTCTGAGCCGAGTCTTCCTGAGAGGAGTTTCTTGATATCTGTCCTTACTTTCCTTCCATTTTACATACTCGTACATTCCATGTACTGGCGTCATTCGACCTGTATCATTTTATGATGTAGATACAGGTGTTAGATATCTTCAACAGACGCATTATTAAAGTTCATTACTTTCTAGCTATTTGGTTAGTTCTTCTTGTATTCGGAGGAACTCTTTATCTTTTTATTATTGTTGAGTATTATATTTCCTTTGAGATAGCCATGGACATGACAATGACACCGTTTGATAGTGTTTGAGGCTTCATAGATAGAGTTTGATGATGTAATTGGAGTAGTTTTCCTTTGAAACTACTTCTTCTAAGGATTATTTCTTTCATTTGATGTTGATGATGTCGAGCCCACATAAGTATTCTTATTTTCACTTAAGTCTTCCGCTGATGAACGAATGAGTGATGAGACCAAGTGGTTCTCTCGGAGGCCAAAATTAGTTTCTGAGTGTTGTCCACGTCTAGGGTACCTTTTTGGGGCGTGACTTATGCATTGGATGATTTACTTGAAGCAATTGGTGGCTTCGTTTGGTGTTCGACGCTGCACATGTAAGTTCTTTCTCAAATCCTTCTCTTTCTCTTTTCTTTTCTAATTAAATTATAATTATGTACCACAAATAATAAATTTCACTCTTTCATTTTAATAAATATAGGACAAGTGGCATAGGATATTAAATAAATTATCAATTTAGTCCTACCAATTAAATTAGTTATCTAAAATTACCCCTCAACTAAATAATCGTAGTTATCGAATAGTCCAAAATACCCATTAAAAATTTATGAAATGAGTCTTTTATGAAATAATAAGCCCTAATACTCAAAACGACCTGATGGGTCGTTACATATTTTTATTCTGGGTTCCAGTGCTTGGTCAGGTTCATGACATTCATAGACCAAGGTACTTTCACCCCCTGCGATTGTCCCATTTTCTGGGAGCCTAATCAGATTCGACTCTAAATACCATGTTAAATGGAAAAATGACACGGATTGGCAAATATATATTAGTTAATTAATATACATAGCTATAGTTTAATTTAATTCCTACTCGCCACTAACCTTTTCCAGTAATTAATATACATAGCTATAGTTATCCAAAATTTGTATAATTAAGCACCCAATTGTATAAATTCTAAATTTTCTAATTGAATAAATTCAGAATTTGTATATGTTTACCCTAGCATGTATATAATTATAATATTGATACATTTTATTTGTATAAGTTTTGAAAAATTCCTAAAATGTATAAATACAGAATTTGTATATACTTACCCTGTTTGTATATTGCTAGCGAATTATACAAACGGATTTGTATATTCGCAGCGAATTATACAAACGGATATGCAAATTATTCAAATAACTGCTAGAAATATAGTTATAGAATGTAATTACTTAAACTGTAGCTATTTCGGCCTATTAAATTTTAGGACTAAGCTATTTATGAAAATTTCACATATTAAATTAAATTTTGGACCTAATTCACACCTAAAAAATCTAGCTCAAAAAGGCCAAAAATTGTGCATTTATTAGTCTTTCCTTCATTTGATGAGTCAAATCTTTGACTCCTTTAAGTCACCAAGGCCTATAAATATATCTCCTTGTTAAATATATCTCCTTGTACATTGCAAAGGGTATCATAAAATAGTTCATCACTAATATATCTCATAATACACACACTTCATTATTCATTTAGATTCAGTTTTGTTACCTTCTTTTGATTAGAATTAATATCAGTTTAAAAGATTAAATCATTACAAATGGAGAGCAAAACATCTCAAATCCAACCTCCAACTTACCTAGAATTCATCACTGTTCTTAGTATTGATGGAGGTAGCATTCGAGGAATTATTCCAGCTACCATCCTCAGTTTTCTTGAATCGCAACTTTAGGTTAATTTTCTTTTCTTTTTATATATATACATATAATAATTCGTCAGTTAATAGAAACCATCACAACCTGGTGTGGTAGGTGTAACAATTAATATGCTACCACCTGTTTTCTAAGTTTATCATAGTGCGCTTATTAATACATGCCCTCTCTTATGACCATTTTTGCAGAAGTTGATGCAAGACTTGTAGATTACTTTGACGTGATTGCTGGAACTAGCACTGTGATGGCCTCATGACGTCCATGCTAACGGCTCCAGATGAAATTAATCGTCCACTTTATGCGGCCAAAGATTTTGCCCCGTTCTATTTGGAGCATTGTCCAAAGATTACATAATTTCATTAATTTTGTTCACTCTATATAGTCTATAGTTTCAATTGTGCTATGGCTAACCAAATTTCATTTTTTTTTTGTTGAATTCACAAATATGCAGTGGTTTGTTTGCTCCAATTAGGAAGATGGTACAAGCTCTAATAGGATCAAAATATGATGGAAAATACCTACATAAAGTTGTCAAGGAAAAATTGAAAAATATTCGCCTTAGTAATACTATTACTAACGTTGTTATTCCAACTTTTGATATCAAGAAGTTGCAACCAACCATTTTCTCCACTTATGAGGTACATATATATTTCCCATGCAAACTATATTTTGATGACGATTATTATATTTTACGTACATCCCATCTTTTTCAGAGTTTATTTGTGGAATAATATACTGAATGTGTTGTTATTATTGACTCTTGACTTTTGGTTGCAGACGAAACGATCAACATGTTCTGATGTAAAATTGTCGGATGTTTGTATTAGTACTTCAGCAGCTCCAACTTATCTTCCTGCTCATTATTTCATGGTTGATTACCATAATTCTGTTGTTTTTCAAGCTCTTCGTAGTGAAAATAGTTACCTTCGAATTCAAGTAAGTATTTTTTTTTTGGAACTAGAAAAGTTACTTTCAAGCAAGACGTCTGATGTGACATCGTCCCTAACAGGAGGATGGACTGAGTGGAACAGAAGCCTCAGTAGATGTGGCTACAAAGGGAAATTTGGAGAGACTAGTGGAAATTGGGAAAAATTTATTGAAAAAGCCACTTTCAAGGATAAATTTGGAAACAGGTTTGACAGAACCAATTCCTAAAGGAGGCACTAATGAAGAAGCCCTTAAGAGGTATATAATCGTACTTTCACAAATTATCTGTCGTCTTTTTCTTTTACTCATGAGCTAACATTAAATTTGCATGTCAAAACTCATAAGTTAACTCATGAAAATCTTTCATTTTGTGATAGGTTTGCAACATTATTGGTCAACGAAAGAAGACTTCGTGAGTCAAGATCGCCACTTGTTATCAAGAAAGCCTCAAAGTAATGCAATCGTCAAAAATGCCCTACATGTAAAAATCGAGTTTAAGTAATATATATTCTCAGTATAAATTTCTTATCTATATTTCCGATGAAATTTTCAATTTTGGAGGGAATATTAGGTATAGGGTAGTATTTTATGAAATTCGTTGTATTTAATTGTAGTAGTAGTACGTACCAATGTAAAAGTGTATCATCATCATTCAATATATACAATATATGTAATTTGTCTGTTCTTTGATATTGACGTAATTCTTAGTACAAACTAATATGTCTTATAGCATTGTTTATTTCCTGCTAAAAGTTTGTTTGAAACACGTTTATAAAGTTCATAATTCCCCGCCCCCCCCCCCCAATTAAAAATGAAAATTAATATTAATATATTAATTGTTACTAAATATGTTTTTCTAGAGGCAATTAATATTTTTTGTAAATGTTTCTAAAGCCTATAGCGACATTGGATCCAATGACAGTTAACTAATGCTGGTATAGCAACATTGGATCCAATGATAATTAATTAATGCTTGTATAGCGCTATTGGATCCAATGAAAATTAACTAATACCGATAAAGACTTTAGTATTATTTATTATCGCTAAAAACTATTTTTACTGTAGTGATCCTGTCTTGGTTAAAACTTCAGTAATAAAAAATTATGTTAAAATTAGAGGGGGTAAAATTAGTCATAAAAGTTTAATGTGCTCAAGTTTGGATAAGTTTATGATTTGTCCATTTATTAGCTTAGTCCATCCATTTTAGTCCATCAAAAATTTAATTTATATGTAGTTTAAATTGACTATTGAGAATTTTTGTCAAAATATTTTAATTTTGTTTTAGTTGATATGTTGTACATAACCATAAAAAAGAAATAATAATAATAAGGGAAAATGCTCAAATATGCCATTAAATTTTGAGAAAATGCTCATTTATGTCATTAATTAAATTAAGAAGCCATTAAGAGGTATATGATTGTACTTCACAAATTATCTATCGTCTTTTTCTTTTACTTATGAGCTAACATTAAATTTGTATGTCATAACTCATAAGTTAACTCATGAAAATCTTTCATTTTGTGATAGATTTGCAACATTATTGGTCATCGAAAGAAGACTTTGTGAGTCAAGATCGCTACTTGTTATCAAGAAAGCCTCGAAGTAATGTAGTCATAAAAAATATCCTACATATAAAAATCGAGTTTAAGTAATATATATTCTCAATATAGGCCACCCAGTTCTTTATATCCTAGTAGATATGGTCGTTTGGAGTTGACCCTTATACTAATTCGTCCGAAAACTTAATCGATTGGAGTTCTTTGGACTCGACTTGGTGTTAGAGATCCCTTATGACCCCTAAACACATCTAACACACTTCAAATACTTACGAATTAATCCTAACTCATGTGTAGAATTACAAGTCCTCCGGTCCGAGTCTACCCACACGTAAAGAAATGTTCGAGTCTTTGCGAAAAAATTTCCGGGGTGTCACACAGAGTCACCAGAATTTCAGAGCCCAGGGTTCTCAATTCCAAGCTAGTGTGGCTCAAGGTTCGAGGGGAAATCCACCCTATGGCAAGTGCGGTAAGTTCCATCTGGGAGAGTGAAGAGAGGGAAGGAATGGTTATAAATGTGGTCAAGTGGGCCATTTTCAGAGGGAGTGTCCGACATGAGGCAACAGAGCCCAATCTTCTACCACCGCACCACCGGCTAAAGGTAATCAACGGGGCACTACTTCAGGTACGAGCATAGGTACAAACCGTCTCTATGCCATGAGAGTCTCCAAGATCAAGAGAACTCCCAAAACGTTGTGACGGGTATGATTCGAGTCTTTACTCTTGACTATTATGTTTTGATGATAGAATATGATTTAATGAATGTGTGATTGGAATAAGTGGTTCGCTTGGGGACCAACAATGGTCTTCGAGTGCCGTCCACGTCTAGGGTACCATCTCGGGGCGTGACATGAAGAGGTAGAATGGGCGTTAGTGCATGCTTCAAACAAAACAACTTATGCAGAATTTTACAGAGTGGCATTGGCAACAACATTGTACTACATTTGGCAAGAAAGGAACTGCAGAATCTTTCAGCAAAAAGAGAGGAATGTGGAGGTGACCATCAAGTTAATTATCCAAGATATACATAGTAGGAATGGTTTGTTTCCTAAGTTGGCAGATGCTATGCGTAGACTAAACTTTTACCCATAATATAGTCGTAATCGATACGTAAGAAATTGGGCTCAGAGATTGGGAGTTTTCCATATCCTGAGTTCCACTTTGTTCAAATTGCAATATCTGATAATACAAATTACAGTTTTCAAAAAAAATTTGAATTGCTATGTAATTCAAATTTACTATTGAGGAATTTTGTCAAAATATTTTAATTTTATTTTAGTTGACATGTTGTATATATATGATCATAATAAAGAAATAAAAATTTTATAAGGTACTAAAAAAATTACAAAAAAAGAAATAAAAAAATTAAAATTTAGTAAAAACTAAACAGATTGAGTTAATTATGACCTGTATTTTAGTCCATTTTAGTACAAGTAATTGTTATTTTAACTTAAGTTATTTTAATCCCCTCACTGTACCTGAGGTTATAGATTATTTCCTGTCAGGATAAAACGGATAGAATATTAAATAAGTAGTGGTACCGCAAACTTCGATAATTTCAACGAACTCAGAAAGTAGCAACGAAATTACACAAAGACACAGCTTTGTTTGTAAGAAAATATATGCAGAAGAGGGAGAAATTTTGATGTCGAAAACTGAGAGGAAGCCTCTCTATTTATAGCCAACAAGGGGTGCGAACTCACATGTTCAAAACAGTCCCATTTGTTCAGAACAAGCATGGTGTCTTTTGGAAAAGGAAATATCAGTTTAGAAGAAACAGGTCCTTTTCCGAATCCGTCGAAAGGAATATGAGGGAGAAATGACTTTTCATTTTCTCTTCACTTAGTTCCCCCACATTTCCAATTCTTATTTCCCATTCACACTACACTTTAACACAACAATTAATTTAAAGCAGTCCAAAAAAAGAATTAATGAAAGTAAAGAAGCCATGACAAAATACTAGGATAAACATGACAAAACATTCTGAAAAAGAAATAATATTAATTATAATAAAATAATACTATAATTGAAATATAATAAATAATAAGAGAACTTCTTTACTATAGTCGATAGTCGAAGTAAAAAAAACTCATGGCAAAACAACAACTCGTACAGATTAAATAATTTTTAAAAGACAAATACAAAGTTGTGTTAGTTCTGCCGAACTTTACGAGTATTATAGTACTGATAAATTACTTTTCGCTGGCTGCTTCAACTTTGCGTGATGAACATGATATATTTTAACTACAAGACAGATCAAATATTTTTTTTAATTGTATAAAGACCTATATTCTAGTGTGTTAAATGTTTTACTTGATGATACTCTTTCCTTATTTTATGTTTCGAAGAAACCTATCATTCATTTGATGAGTCAAATCTTTGACTCATTAAGTTACCAAGGCCTATAAATAGGTCTCCTTGTACATTGCAAAGGATATCATAAACTAGTTCATCAATAGTATATTCTCATAATACACACACTTCATTATTCATTTAGAATCAGTTTTGTTACCTTCTTTTGATTAGAATTAATATCAGTTTAAAAGATTAAATCATTACAAATGGAGAGAAAAACATCTCAAATCCAACCTCCAACTTATGGAGATTTCATCACTGTTCTTAGTATTGATGGAGGTGGCATTCGAGGAATTATTCCAGCTACCATCCTCAGTTTTCTTGAATCACAACTTCAGGTCAATTTTCTTTTTCATAAATACATATAATAATTCGCCAGTTAATAGAAACCATCACGACTTGGTGTGATCGGTGTAACAATTACTATGCTACCACCTGTTTACTAGCACGCTTATTCATGCATGCGCTCTCTTATGACCAATTTTTGCATGCATGACAATTAAAATTGGTGGTATATATTAAAATTTGCAGGAGTTGGATGGAAAGGATGCAAGACTTGCAGATTACTTTGACGTAATTGCTGGAACTAGCACTGGTGGCCTTGTGACGGCCATGCTAACGGCTCCAGATGAAAATAATCGTCCACTTTATGCGGCCAAAGATATTACCCCGTTCTATTTGGAGCACTGTCCAAAGATTTTTCCACAAAAGAACTGGTATACATACATAATTTCATTAATTTTGTTCACTCTATATAGTCTATAGTTTCAATTGTACTATGGCTAACCAAATTTCATTTTTTTTTTGTTGAATTCACAAATATGCAGTGGTTTGTTTGCTCCAATTAGGAAGATGGTACAAGCTCTAATAGGATCAAAATATGATGGAAAATACCTACATAAAGTTGTCAAGGAAAAATTGAAAAATATTCGCCTTAGTAATACTATTACTAACGTTGTTATTCCAACTTTTGATATCAAGAAGTTGCAACCAACCATTTTCTCCACTTATGAGGTACATATATATTTCCCATGCAAACTATATTTTATCGTACATCCTATCATTTCCAGACTCCATTTGCGGAACAATATACTGAATATATTGTTATTATTGAATCTTGGTTGCAGACGAAACGATCAACATGTTCTGATGCAAAATTGTCCGATATTTGTATTAGTACTTCAGCAGCTCCAACTTATCTTCCTGCTCATTATTTCAAAGTTGAAGATGGTAAAGGCAATGTTAGAGAACATAATCTCATTGATGGTGGCGTTGCTGCGAATAATCCGGTACCTACACTAAAACACTTTATTAGTACTAAGAATTTAACTTATATGTAGTGATGATTCATTAATAAATAAAATGCAATATTTTTGCATGTTTTTTTTCAGGGTTTGATTGCAATAGCAGAAGTAAGCAAAGAAATTTTCAAGAATAACCCGGATTTCTTCCCAATAAAACCGATGGACTATGGTTGTTTTCTTGTAATATCAATAGGGACAGGAGCTGCAAAATTTGAAGAAAAATATAATTCATCCATGGCAGCCAAATGGGGGATTGTGCATTGGTTATTTCAGAAAGGTTCTACACCATTAGTCGACATATTCACTCAATCAAGTGCCGATATGGTTGATTACCATAATTCTGTTGTTTTTCAAGCTCTTCGTAGTGAAAATAGTTACCTTCGAATTCAAGTAAGTATTTTTTTTTTGGAACTAGAAAAGTTACTTTCAAGCAAGACGTCTGATGTGACATCGTCCCTAACAGGAGGATGGACTGAGTGGAACAGAAGCCTCAGTAGATGTGGCTACAAAGGGAAATTTGGAGAGACTAGTGGAAATTGGGAAAAATTTATTGAAAAAGCCACTTTCAAGGATAAATTTGGAAACAGGTTTGACAGAATCAATTCCTAAAGGAGGCACTAATGAAGAAGCCCTTAAGAGGTATATGATCGTACTTTCACAAATTATCTGTCGTCTTTTTCTTTTACTCATGAGCTAACATTAAATTTGCATGTCATAACTCATAAGTTAACTCATGAAAATCTTTCATTTTGTGATAGGTTTGCAACATTATTGGTCAACGAAAGAAGACTTCGTGAGTCAAGATCGCCACTTGTTATCAAGAAAGCCTCGAAGTAATGCAATCGTCAAAAATGCCCTACATATAAAAATCGAGTTTAAGTAATATATATTCTCAGTATAAATTTCTTATCTATATTTCCGATGAAATTTTCAATTTTGGAGGGAATATTAGGTATAGGGTAGTATTTTATGAAATTCGTTGTATTTAATTGTAGTAGTAGTACGTACCAATGTAAAAGTGTATCATCATCATTCAATATAATACAATATATGTAATTTGTCTGTTCTTTGATATTGACGTAATTCTTAGTACAAACTAATATGTCTTATAGCATTGTTTATTTCCTGCTAAAAGTTTGTTTGAAACACGTTTATAAAGTTCATAATTCCCCGCCCCCCCCCAATTAAAAATGAAAATTAATATTAATATATTAATTGTTACTAAATATGTTTTTCTAGAGGCAATTAATATTTTTTGTAAATGTTTCTAAAGCCTATAGCGACATTGGATCCAATGACAGTTAACTAATGCCGGTATAGCGATATTGGATCCAATGATAATTAATTAATGTTTGTATAGCGCTATTGGATCCAATGAAAATTAACTAATACCGATAAAGACTTTAGTATTATTTATTATCGCTAAAAACTATTTTTACTGTAGTGATCCTGTCTTGGTTAAAACTTCAGTAATAAAAAATTATGTTAAAATTAGAGGGGGTAAAATTAGTCATAAAAGTTTAATGTGCTCAAGTTTGGATAAGTTTATGATTTGTCCATTTATTAGCTTAGTCCATCCATTTTAGTCCATCAAAAATTTAATTTATATGTAGTTTAAATTGACTATTGAGAATTTTTGTCAAAATATTTTAATTTTGTTTTAGTTGATATGTTGTACATAACCATAAAAAAGAAATAATAATAATAAGGGAAAATGCTCAAATATGCCATTAAATTTTGAGAAAATGCTCATTTATGTCATTAATTAAATTAAGAAGCCATTAAGAGGTATATGATTGTACTTCACAAATTATCTGTCGTCTTTTTCTTTTACTTATGAGCTAACATTAAATTTGTATGTCATAACTCATAAGTTAACTCATGAAAATCTTTCATTTTGTGATAGATTTGCAACATTATTGGTCATCGAAAGAAGACTTTGTGAGTCAAGATCGCTACTTGTTATCAAGAAAGCCTCGAAGTAATGTAGTCATAAAAAATATCCTACATATAAAAATCGAGTTTAAGTAATATATATTCTCAATATAAATTTCTTATCTATATTTCCGATGAAATTTTCAATTTTGGAAGGAATATTAGGTATAGGGTAGTATTTTATGAAATTCGTTGTATTTAATTGTAGTAGTAGTACGTACCAATGTAAAAGTGTATCATCATCATTCAATATATACAATATATGTAATTTGTCTGTTCTTTGATATTGACGTAATTCTTAGTACAAAACTAATATGTCTTATAGCATTGTTTATTTCCTGCTAAAAGTTTGTTTGAAACACGTTTATAAAGTTCATAATCCCCCCACCCCCCAAAATCAAAAATGATCTTTAATGAATATATTAATTATTACTAAATATGTTTTTTCAGAGGCAATTAACATTTTTTGTAAATGTTCCTAAAGCCTTTAGCGATATTGGATCCAATGACAGTTAACTAATGCCGGTATAGCAACATTGGATCCAATGAAAATTAACTAATACCGATAAAGACTTTAGCATTCTATATTAATGTACATATTTTTTACCGCTAAAAACTATTTTTATTGTTGTGATCCTGTCTTGGTTAAAACTTCACTAATCATATTTCGTACATAAATAATAATAAGGGAAAATGCTCAAATATTGCATCGAATTTTGAGAAAAATGCTCATTTATGCCACCAGTTAAAAGTTTAGCTCATCTGTTCTATTGTCGTTTGAGAAAATGTTCATCTATTTCATTATTTTTAAACTCCTATTTTGGAAAATCACCCAAATAACTTTTAACGCTTTTCAATTGGAGTTTTGAATCAAATATACTCTTTTTGTTCCTTCTTCTTCAAAAACACCAAGAACACATGAAGAACACCACCAACACAAAATTTTCAACTTATTCAATTTTTTCACGAAATCACTTCAAATTTCATGTAACACCCCAATTCTTTTTTCTTTTTTCGCCAAGACTCGAACCATTCTTCATAGGCGTATAAAATCGAACTAAATCACTTCTAATTTTATACATGAGTTAGTATCAATTCCTAAGTATTTTAAGAGTATTAGGTGTGGTTTAGGGTCATAAAGGATCTCTAACATGATGCCAAGTCCAAGGAATTTCTATCAGCTAAGTTTTCGTTTGCTGATAGAATATGATTTAATGAATGTGTGATTGGACTAAGTGGTTCATTTGGGGACCAACAATGGTCTTTAAGTGCCGGTCACGTCTAGGGTATTCTCCCGGGGCGTGATAAACTTGATATTAGAGCACAAAGTTCAAGAGTCCTGATGAGTCTATGAAGCCATGTGTAGTAGAGTTTTGCTTATGGGTGTGTTGTGCACCACACTTATAATCAAGAGGCTATAGGACATTAGGAATTATTTCACTTTTTATATTTTGAGTTCGTGCGATAGAGTTTAACTCTATGAAAGCTCTTTTCTAATTCCTACATTTACACATTGCAGACAATGCCTCCTAAATGTACCGCCAGCCAGAGGAATGCTGACAGTACAGAGATTCCACAGTCGGAGATTCCCCCACCGAGGATTAGGGGCCAACCTGCAAGGTATACAGAGGCACCTCAAGTGCCTATTACTCAGCCTACACCAAATTCAAAGGCTGATTTCCGAAGGGCGATTGTTATGCTCACTCAGTTGGTGGCTGCCCGAAATGGTAACTAGAGTTCACCAACTCCTAACTCTAGTTATCAATAGCCGTATGCTGCCATGAGGATTAGAGATTTTCTGAGAATGAATTCGCCGGTCTTTACGGGTTCTAAGGTTAATGAGGACCCCTAGAATTTTATTGATGAGATGTGAAAGATCCTGAAAGTGATGCAGACTACGAAGATCGAGGGGGTTGATTTGGTGTCTTATTAGCTCAAGGATATCAGAAATGTCTGATATAACTAGTGGGGAGAAAGTAGAGGTAAGGGTGTGGAGCCTGCTATTTGGGATGAATTTGAGGGAGCATTCCTTGATCACTTCTTTCCTAAAGAATTGAGGAAAGCGAAAGTATAAGAGTTTGTGAATTTGAAATAAGAGGGTGTGACAGTTAAGGAGTATGGTTTGAAGTTCATCCAGCTGTCCAGATATGCTCTGGAGATGATCTCATATATAAGATCAAAGATGAGGAAATTTGTCGCCAGATTGATAAGAAATATGGAGAAGGAGTGCAAAACATCATTGTTGATCTTTGACATGGATATTTCTAGATTTATGGTGTATGCTCAACAGGTAGAGGATGAGAAGAGGAAAGACAAGGAGGAGCATTTGAGCAAGAAGGAAAAATCAGTTGGACATGAGAGTGAACAGAGGTAGAGCAAGGGCAATAGGTCCTTCTATCAGAAGAGGTCTTCCAACTATGCCCCATCTACGGCAAGTGCACCTTCACTGCATAACAGGTATGATCACCAGGGACAGAGTGTCACGCCCCGGGAGGGTACCCTAGACGTAACTGGCACTCAGAAACCATTTCTGGCTCCCAAGCGAACCATATAGCCTGATCACACATCCGTTCATTCATTCATTCAGCGGAAAGTTTAAAAATAAAGAATAATTTAGCGGGCAACTCAAATCACCCATCCAACTCAAAGAATAAAGGCCATGGGCCGACAGATCAACTAAAATATTTGTCATTTAAAAATAGTTTGACAAGAATAACTCAAGGATAGAAATACTCGATTGACTCATCACTATCTAGTCTATGAAGCCTCTATCACTACTATCTAATTGGTGCCAATGACATGTTAATGGCTACCTCAAATAAAAATGAAAAGGGCTAACTCAATGCAGGATTTCATAAGCGGTGTCCTCCGAAAGTAGGGGAGGACTCACCAATATACTGAGTGCGAATAGATCCCCAATGATGCTCCTAGTGATGATCTCTTAAACCTGTCTCTGCATTATGAAACGATGCAGGTCCAAATGGATGTTAGTACATGAAATGTACGAGTATGTAATATGGCAGAATGAAACATACCTTAAGGAAGAATAATATCGGTCCACATATCTCAAATCAGAAAGATAAGAGAGACTCAAATAAGGCATCGTAAATCTAAAGTAAAGATACAGTTTAGACAGAGACCAATAATATACCATACAATCCAATCCAATTATGTATAATACAGTTCAATCAAATCATTTACAATTCGATCCCTTTCAATCATGTACAATCCAATTATATACACTCAACTTAATAATCAACTCAATAATCAAATCCAATCTAGTAACATACCATTCTATTCAATTCAATCACAATTCATCTAATCCAATCCGACCATATACAATCAACTCAATATTCAACTCAATAATCAGCTCAAAGGACTCAACTTAGTAAATATGCAAATTAAGTTATGCAACGTTTTACAATTCAACTCAAAGGACTCAACTCAATAAATATGTAACAACTCACTCAAGTGTCCTAAGTCTAACAAGAAATAGTTTAGATGGGACTAACTCATAAGCCACTTAACTCAACTGACTCAGAGCACTTTTAAGACCTAAATAGGAGTTTCTCTTATCCGACAACCATCACTTATGAGCCAGTGGTAGTACAACAATCAGACGTTGTTGCCACGTCCTTCCATACCTTTCTAGGGCATGAACGTCTCCCTAATCATGGATACCATCGATTAGTCAAGTCCTATCATTTCAGGACAATAAAAATGGGAAACATCCAACTTTAACGGTTCGATCCCACGGGAAGCATCCGACTTTAACGATTCTATCCCTCGGGAAGCATCCAACTTTAACGGTTCCATCCCTACCTACGTTGGCGACGTAGTTCCTGGTGTTCGAGTATGGACTATACTCTCACCCGCTTCGGTGCTCGATACTCCTCCTATGACTCCATGCTCATAAGACTCCATCCAATCATCTCAAATAAGCCCTCATGGCTAGTTTCATTTAGAACCTTGCCAACTCATCAAATCTATCCTCAATTCAACTCAATCGAGTCATAATAGAAAGTCTCATTGGACTCTTTTCAAAACTCAACTCAAATCATCAAACTCTTCTCTTTAAAACTCGTAAAATCTCAACTCGAAGAATGCAGAAAATATTATGTACATTAAAACATAATTTCAACCCCTCAACTCAAACTCAAAATAGATACTTTAATGTAAAAATACTCAACTCATTTAAAGGCTCCTCATACTCAACTCATACTTAAACTCCTTTCTAAATCAAAGATGAAACTAATAATTCCTTAGACTCAAAATAGCGTGTAAATAGTTTATGCAAAAAGGTTCACAAATAATTTATTTAAAGCTCCTCCTCAAAAGATCATTTATTCTCAAAATATTCCTAAGACTCCAATCAACTCAAATTATACACATCACATACCACAAAATCACATTAGACTCCAATCCACTTCATCACACAACATCCTCCTCAATATACCTCTTTATCAATCATTCTACACATATTAAATAAGCACCATTCACGTCATCACTCACATCGTCATCAAAACATCATCGTCACATCATCATATATTATCATTTACATCATCATCAAACATTATCATCACATCATTGTCAAGTATCATCATCACATCAATCATCAAACATCTACTCCAAAATCTTTATTTTTGTCCTATGTTCATTTTATAGAAGCAAAGGGACATTCTTAACTAACCAATTCATTCTTTTCATTCCAATCAACTCATATATACACACAACTATCCATCTCAACCTCAATATATTTATGACAAGAAATCTCATCTTGGGTTCATGTGAATGAAACATGAACTCATACTCTCAACAAAACTCAACTCAAAAATATCGTCAATATCTATAAATCTATTTACAAAGATACATTTGTAGTTAATAATATGAAAAATAACTATTTAGTAACTCAAGTCATTAAAATCATCAATCAACCATTTGTATCTAAAAACATTCCATAGTTTAGGAAAATCTTTCAAGAAAACCTTTCTAGAAGGTGCAACTCTTTCACAACTCCTAACCAACATATCTATGGGCATATGGAAGAACTCAATCCATATTTTAGGTTATCCTTACATACCTTATTTGAAGAATTTGAAGAAACCTTGATGTTAGGTCTTCAATGGAAGGCTTGGATTCTTGAAGCTCTTGAAGGCAATCTTTGTTGGAGAAGGATTTGGAGAAGAAGAAGAAGAAGAAGAAGAGAGGGAAAATTTTAGGGCTTTTTAGAGAGAGGGAGGACTGAAAAATAGTCCCAAAATGTTCAAGGATAGGGTATATATAATTAGGGAAAAGTCCAAGTTGCCCCTCTTCAAAAAACTAAAAAATTGGGCAAAAACCTTACTGGCGCTATAGTGGCGCGTCGCGCCACTGCAGCGCCAAGCCAAAATAGGCTTAAAACCCTGCACATCTAATAGTGGTGCGTCGCACCAAGCCCCAAACTACTGAGGCTGTTTTCTGGCGCTATAGTGGCGTAGGGCGCCACTGGAGCGCCAAGCCTAAATCTCGCCCAGGCCTGAAATTCCTGCAGTACTAGTCTATAGTAGAATGGCCATAACTTTTGATTTCGAACTCCAAAAATTACAATTTTGGTGGAGTTGGAAAGAAGACTCAAAGATCTTTAATTTGATAGGTCGTAGGCCACTCAGTTCTTTATATCCTAGTAGATATGGTCGTTTGAAGTTGACCCTTATACTAATTCGTCCGAAAACTTAATCGATTGGAGTTCTTTGGACTCGACTTGGTGTTAGAGATCCCTTATGACCCCTAAACACATCTAACACACTTCAAATACTTACGAATTAATCCTAACTCATGTGTAGAATTACAAGTCCTCCGGTCCGAGTCTACCCACACGTAAAGAAATGTTTGAGTCTTTGCGAAAAAATTTCCGGGGTGTCACATAGAGTCACCAGAATTTCAGAGCCCAGGGTTCTCAATTCCAGGCTAGTGTGGCTCAAGGTTCGAGGGGAAATCCACCCTGTGGCAAGTGCGGTAAGTTCCATCTGGGAGAGTGAAGAGAGGGAAGGAATGGTTATAAATGTGGTCAAGTGGGCCATTTTCAGAGGGAGTGTCCGACATGAGGCAACAGAGCCCAATCTTCTACCACCGCACCACCGGCTAAAGGTAATCAACGGGGCACTACTTCAGGTACGAGCATAGGTACAAACCGTCTCTATGCCATGAGAGTCTCCAAGATCAAGAGAACTCCCAAAACGTTGTGACGGGTATGATTCGAGTCTTTACTCTTGACTATTATGTTTTGATGATAGAATATGATTTAATGAATGTGTGATTGGAATAAGTGGTTCGCTTGGGGACCAACAATGGTCTTCGAGTGCCGTCCACGTCTAGGGTACCATCTCGGGGCGTGACATGAAGAGGTAGAATGGGCGTTAGTGCATGCTTCAAACAAAACAACTTATGCAGAATTTTACAGAGTGGCATTGGCAACAACATTGTACTACATTTGGCAAGAAAGGAACTGCAGAATCTTTCAGCAAAAAGAGAGGAATGTGGAGGTGACCATCAAGTTAATTATCCAAGATATACATAGTAGGAATGGTTTGTTTCCTAAGTTGGCAGATGCTATGCGTAGACTAAACTTTTACCCATAATATAGTCGTAATCGATACGTAAGAAATTGGGCTCAGAGATTGGGAGTTTTCCATATCCTGAGTTCCACTTTGTTCAAATTGCAATATCTGATAATACAAATTACAGTTTTCAAAAAAAATTTGAATTGATATGTAATTCAAATTTACTATTGAGGAATTTTGTCAAAATATTTTAATTTTATTTTAGTTGACATGTTGTATATATATGATCATAATAAAGAAATAAAAATTTTATAAGGTACTAAAAAAATTACAAAAAAAGAAATAAAAAAATTAAAATTTAGTAAAAACTAAACAGATTGAGTTAATTATGACCTGTATTTTAGTCCATTTTAGTACAAGTAATTGTTATTTTAACTTAAGTTATTTTAATCCCCTCACTGTACCTGAGGTTATAGATTATTTCCTGTCAGGATAAAACGGATAGAATATTAAATAAGTAGTGGTACCGCAAACTTCGATAATTTCAACGAACTCAGAAAGTAGCAACGAAATTACACAAAGACACAGCTTTGTTTGTAAGAAAATATATGCAGAAGAGGGAGAAATTTTGATGTCGAAAACTGAGAGGAAGCCTCTCTATTTATAGCCAACAAGGGGTGCGAACTCACATGTTCAAAACAGTCCCATTTGTTCAGAACAAGCATGGTGTCTTTTGGAAAAGGAAATATCAGTTTAGAAGAAACAGGTCCTTTTCCGAATCCGTCGAAAGGAATATGAGGGAGAAATGACTTTTCATTTTCTCTTCACTTAGTTCCCCCACATTTCCAATTCTTATTTCCCATTCACACTACACTTTAACACAACAATTAATTTAAAGCAGTCCAAAAAAAGAATTAATGAAAGTAAAGAAGCCATGACAAAATACTAGGATAAACATGACAAAACATTCTGAAAAAGAAATAATATTAATTATAATAAAATAATACTATAATTGAAATATAATAAATAATAAGAGAACTTCTTTACTATAGTCGATAGTCGAAGTAAAAAAAACTCATGGCAAAACAACAACTCGTACAGATTAAATAATTTTTAAAAGACAAATACAAAGTTGTGTTAGTTCTGCCGAACTTTACGAGTATTATAGTACTGATAAATTACTTTTCGCTGGCTGCTTCAACTTTGCGTGATGAACATGATATATTTTAACTACAAGACAGATCAAATATTTTTTTTAATTGTATAAAGACCTATATTCTAGTGTGTTAAATGTTTTACTTGATGATACTCTTTCCTTATTTTATGTTTCGAAGAAACCTATCATTCATTTGATGAGTCAAATCTTTGACTCATTAAGTTACCAAGGCCTATAAATAGGTCTCCTTGTACATTGCAAAGGATATCATAAACTAGTTCATCAATAGTATATTCTCATAATACACACACTTCATTATTCATTTAGAATCAGTTTTGTTACCTTCTTTTGATTAGAATTAATATCAGTTTAAAAGATTAAATCATTACAAATGGAGAGAAAAACATCTCAAATCCAACCTCCAACTTATGGAGATTTCATCACTGTTCTTAGTATTGATGGAGGTGGCATTCGAGGAATTATTCCAGCTACCATCCTCAGTTTTCTTGAATCACAACTTCAGGTCAATTTTCTTTTTCATAAATACATATAATAATTCGCCAGTTAATAGAAACCATCACGACTTGGTGTGATCGGTGTAACAATTACTATGCTACCACCTGTTTACTAGCACGCTTATTCATGCATGCGCTCTCTTATGACCAATTTTTGCATGCATGACAATTAAAATTGGTGGTATATATTAAAATTTGCAGGAGTTGGATGGAAAGGATGCAAGACTTGCAGATTACTTTGACGTAATTGCTGGAACTAGCACTGGTGGCCTTGTGACGGCCATGCTAACGGCTCCAGATGAAAATAATCGTCCACTTTATGCGGCCAAAGATATTACCCCGTTCTATTTGGAGCACTGTCCAAAGATTTTTCCACAAAAGAACTGGTATACATACATAATTTCATTAATTTTGTTCACTCTATATAGTCTATAGTTTCAATTGTACTATGGCTAACCAAATTTCATTTTTTTTTTGTTGAATTCACAAATATGCAGTGGTTTGTTTGCTCCAATTAGGAAGATGGTACAAGCTCTAATAGGATCAAAATATGATGGAAAATACCTACATAAAGTTGTCAAGGAAAAATTGAAAAATATTCGCCTTAGTAATACTATTACTAACGTTGTTATTCCAACTTTTGATATCAAGAAGTTGCAACCAACCATTTTCTCCACTTATGAGGTACATATATATTTCCCATGCAAACTATATTTTATCGTACATCCTATCATTTCCAGACTCCATTTGCGGAACAATATACTGAATATATTGTTATTATTGAATCTTGGTTGCAGACGAAACGATCAACATGTTCTGATGCAAAATTGTCCGATATTTGTATTAGTACTTCAGCAGCTCCAACTTATCTTCCTGCTCATTATTTCAAAGTTGAAGATGGTAAAGGCAATGTTAGAGAACATAATCTCATTGATGGTGGCGTTGCTGCGAATAATCCGGTACCTACACTAAAACACTTTATTAGTACTAAGAATTTAACTTATATGTAGTGATGATTCATTAATAAATAAAATGCAATATTTTTGCATGTTTTTTTTCAGGGTTTGATTGCAATAGCAGAAGTAAGCAAAGAAATTTTCAAGAATAACCCGGATTTCTTCCCAATAAAACCGATGGACTATGGTTGTTTTCTTGTAATATCAATAGGGACAGGAGCTGCAAAATTTGAAGAAAAATATAATTCATCCATGGCAGCCAAATGGGGGATTGTGCATTGGTTATTTCAGAAAGGTTCTACACCATTAGTCGACATATTCACTCAATCAAGTGCCGATATGGTTGATTACCATAATTCTGTTGTTTTTCAAGCTCTTCGTAGTGAAAATAGTTACCTTCGAATTCAAGTAAGTATTTTTTTTTTGGAACTAGAAAAGTTACTTTCAAGCAAGACGTCTGATGTGACATCGTCCCTAACAGGAGGATGGACTGAGTGGAACAGAAGCCTCAGTAGATGTGGCTACAAAGGGAAATTTGGAGAGACTAGTGGAAATTGGGAAAAATTTATTGAAAAAGCCACTTTCAAGGATAAATTTGGAAACAGGTTTGACAGAATCAATTCCTAAAGGAGGCACTAATGAAGAAGCCCTTAAGAGGTATATGATCGTACTTTCACAAATTATCTGTCGTCTTTTTCTTTTACTCATGAGCTAACATTAAATTTGCATGTCATAACTCATAAGTTAACTCATGAAAATCTTTCATTTTGTGATAGGTTTGCAACATTATTGGTCAACGAAAGAAGACTTCGTGAGTCAAGATCGCCACTTGTTATCAAGAAAGCCTCGAAGTAATGCAATCGTCAAAAATGCCCTACATATAAAAATCGAGTTTAAGTAATATATATTCTCAGTATAAATTTCTTATCTATATTTCCGATGAAATTTTCAATTTTGGAGGGAATATTAGGTATAGGGTAGTATTTTATGAAATTCGTTGTATTTAATTGTAGTAGTAGTACGTACCAATGTAAAAGTGTATCATCATCATTCAATATAATACAATATATGTAATTTGTCTGTTCTTTGATATTGACGTAATTCTTAGTACAAACTAATATGTCTTATAGCATTGTTTATTTCCTGCTAAAAGTTTGTTTGAAACACGTTTATAAAGTTCATAATTCCCCGCCCCCCCCCCAATTAAAAATGAAAATTAATATTAATATATTAATTGTTACTAAATATGTTTTTCTAGAGGCAATTAATATTTTTTATAAATGTTCCTAAAGCCTATAGCGAAATTGGACTCAATGACAGTTAACTAATGCCGGTATAGCGATATTGGATTCAATGATAATTAATTAATGCTTGTATAGCGCTATTGGATCCAATAAAAATTAACTAATACCGATAAAGACTTTAGTATTATTTATTAATATGCTTATTTATTATCGCTAAAAACTATTTTTACTGTAGTGATCCTGTCTTGGTTAAAACTTCAGTAATAAAAAATTATGTTAAAATTAGAGGGGGTAAAATTAGTCATAAAAGTTTAATGTGCTCAAGTTTGGATAAGTTTATGATTTGTCCATTTATTAGCTTAGTCCATCCATTTTAGTCCATCAAAAATTTAATGGATATGTAGTTTAAATTGACTATTGAGAATTTTTGTCAAAATATTTTAATTTTGTTTTAGTTGATATGTTGTACATAACCATAAAAAAGAAATAAAATTTTTATAAGTTACTAAAAAAATTATAAAAAAATAAATAAAATAATTAAAATTTAGTAAAAATTAAGGAGGTTGAGTTAATTATGACCCGTATTTTAATTAATTTCAGCACAACAAACTTTTATTTTAACTCAATATATTTTCATCCGCTCAAATTCATCTAAATCCATTCATCTGACATGTCTAATTAAAATCACATTTGTAATACTTTTGGGTCAAGACTCAAGACTCAAGCCTGCATGTAAAGTGTTTTTGTTTCCCCTCACATTTCTGGTCTAGACAAAAATGACAGACATTATTGACATATTGAATAAGTCAACGAAAAAAGTCAGCAATTAAAATTAAAATTATTATTTTTTTAAAATAAGTAAAATTATCGTTAACTTTTTTATAGGACGGAGAAAAAAAATTCTTGCTATAATTAAAATACATATTGTTGTATTTTAAATTGTTAATTATTGTGATTTATAGTTATTTTATTAACTTTCTTTTCAAAACAAATAATTTAAAATTAGTACGATTATTTTTAAAATTAAAAGATAAAAGTACACCTATTTTTAAAAATATAAAATAATAATTTAATTATTCCCTAATATTTAGGACTTCAAAACGAACTAAATATTGTGTATTAATTATTTTCTTATTTTAGTTATGTAAAATGACATAAAGTCTTTCTAAATATTTTATAGTTGATCAACTCACTTTGTTTTATATTCGAAACATAAAAGGTGGGATCATCCTACCTTAAAATGAATTTTAAAAAATTCCGCTGCAATATATATATATATATATATATATATATATATATATATATATATATATATATATATATATATATATATATATATATATTCTTTTTTTGAATTTGACCGTTTCTCTCAATTTAACTCATTTCTTTCACGATAAGAAATGGTATTAATTAACTCTCAAATAATCTCACAAGGTTGAAATTTATGAATTCAGGATTCTAGTTCTTAAAAAAAGTGTTCCATAGTTAGATGTGGTCCACCGTGGATTTAAGATTAAATTTTTTATGAATTCAGGATTCTAGTTCTTAAAAATTATGGAGTCTTTAATTATAATTCGTACATAAATAATAATAAGGGAAAATGCTCAAATATGCTATTAAATTTTGAGAAAATGCTCATTTATGTCATTAATTAAATTAAGAAGCCCTTATGGTTTTCATATGTAACTATTGTACAGTTATAACTGTTTACCCCTAGTATATGGTTAACTTTAGCACTTCTTAATAACAACAATGGATTAACCTGTAAATTCCTAGGAATCTTGACCTTGAAAGTCCGCCATAAACAAAGGACGTATTGGTTGCCAGAAATATATCCAGGGTGTGGTTAAAGAAGAAGTTGTTAAGACCATAGGTTCAGAATGAGAGATGAACAGGGTAATATATATGTAAGAGTAAAAATGGAAAAATTCGGGATTTACATAGTAGACAAGCATAATGAAACTAATTAACAAGAGGGGGAGTATTGAGTAGGATTTACATCTTATTTAAACAAAGAACAATTAAACTCATTTTTTAAACTAAACCACTTTTCATTGAAAGCATTTTAATTTACACTTTTCAGTGAAAGCATTTTATCTTTTTGACTGACACAAACGCGTGCTTCAACAGTTTTTTTCTCTTTTGGAGGATAGTGATAAAATGACAGCACTTACAAGATATTTGTGGGCATACCCACATGACACACTACGTACTACTTATATTAATGATGTTCTTGAGTTGAGTTTTGTTGAGAGTATAGATTCATGTATTCATTCACATATTTCTAAAGCCTATAGCGACATTGGATTTAATGACAATTAACTAATATCAATAAAAATTTTAACTTTCTTTGTTAATGTGCATAGTTATTACCGCTAAAAACTATTTTTATTATAGTGATCCTGTCTTGATTAAAACTTCAGTAATAAAAAATTATGTTAAAATTAGAGGGGGTAAAATTAGTCATAAAAATATAATGTGCTTACGTTTGAATGGGCTAATGATTTGTCCATTTATTAGCTTAATCAATCCATTTCAGTCCATCAAAAATTGAACTGATATGTAATTCAAATTGACTATTGAGGAATTTTATCAAAATATTTTAATTTTATTTTAGTTGATACATTGTATATGACCATAAAAAAGAAATAAAATTTTTATAAGGTACTAAAAAAATTACAAAAAAACAAATTTAAAAAATTAAAATTTAGTAAAAACTAAGCAGGTTGAGTTAATTATGACTCGTATTTTAGTTCATTTCAGTACAAGTAACTGTTATTTTAACTCAATTTATTTTAACCCGCTCAAATTCAACTAAATTCATTCATTCGGCACATCTAATTAAAATCACATTTGTTATACTTTCGGATCAAGCGTGCATGTAAAGTTTTTTTTTGTTTCCCCACATGATTTCGGGTCTCCACAGACATCCTCCTTATATATAACATAAGTGTGAATCTTTTGGAAGACGAAAAGGGCACTTTAGTCATTTAGCTTTTTACAATCCTTTCTAAACATTCTTCACTTGTTACCTTTCCTTGACTCCACGTATTCAGGACCCACGTGGTTCCCTTCAGACTTAATATGTAGTGATGTTGTTGACCTCCCATAGCCTTAGTCAGGATGTCAGCTTCTTGATCAGTTCCACGAATGTGCATTGTCTTGATTATTTTCTTTTGTATTTTTTCCCTCACAAAATGACAATTAATCTCTATATGTTTAGTCCTCTCATGAAATATGGGATTCCCAGCAATTTGTATGGCAGCCTTGTTGTCACATAATAGTTCTACTGGTATCTTTACTTTCATGCTCATTTCTTCCAACAATCCTACTAGCCAAATGATTTCTGGAACTGCAGAAGCCATACTTTTATATTCTTCTTTAGCTATGCTTCTTAATATAGTTTCCTGTTTCTTTGATTTTCAGGAGATCAAAGACCTGCCGAACTTTACATAATAGCCTGTCACTGATTTCTTTATTGCTGCACAAAATGCCCAGTCAGAGTCACAAAAGGTCTTCAGTGTATTATTCTTGTCACTACTCAGCAAAATGCCTAAATCAGTTCTTCCTTTGATGTACCTTACTACATGAAGTGCTCCTTCTAGATGAGATTGCTTTGTATCATACATGTATTGACTCAAGGTTTGTACTGCATAAGAGATGGCTGGTCTTGTCATTGCTAAATAAAGTAATTTTCCTACCAATCTCTGATAAGCACTTTTGTCCACCAGTTGTGGATCATTATCTTCCTTCTTCAAATATTTGTCATATTCAGTGATAGCAAATTTCCGATGTTGTTCTGGAGGTGTCATAACATGCTTTTCTCCTGCCAAGCCCCGTTCTGATATCAATTCTAGTATGTATTTCCTCTGAGTCATTATGATCCCTTTGCTAGACCTTAGGAATTCTATGCCTAAAAAATATCTTAACTCACTTAAATTCTTGATTTTGAAGTTCTGTTACAGAATGTTTTGTGAATCTTTGATAAGTCTTAGATCATTCCCAGTAATCAACAAGTTATCAACATAAATGAGTATCATCACAAATTTTTGATCAACTTTCTTGGTGAATAAAGAATATCATGTTTGCTTTGTTGGAAGCTAGATTTGATCAATGCAATAGTAAGCTTAAGTCCATACAAGGACTTCTTTAGCCTACATACCTTTGAGGTCTCCCCCTTACTGCCAAAATCCTGAGGTAGTACCATCTACACTTCTTCATGAAGATCACCTTGAAAAAAGCATTGAAGACATCCATTTGAAATACATGCCAGTTGTTCATAGCAGCCAAAGATATAGCACATCTAACAGTAACCATTTTAGCAGCAGGAGAAAATGTATCATGATAATCCACCCCTTCCTGTTGAGTGTATCCTTTAGCTACAAGCCTAGATTTAAACCTTTCTATGGAGCCATCAACATTATATTTGATCTTATATACCTACTTACATCCTATGGATAGCTTACCAGCTGGCAAGCCAACTACATCCCAAGTGTTGTTATCCACAAGAGCATCTGTCACGCCCCGGGAGAGTACCCTAGACATGGCCGACACTCAAAAATTATTATTGGCTCCCAAGCGAACCACTTGGCCTGATCACACATCCGTTCATTCATTCAATCAGTGGAAGACTTAAAATAAAGAGGTAATTAAGTGAACAATTTCAATCAACAATCTAGCTTAAGGAAAAAAGGCCATGGGACAAAAAATCGAAATCCAATCTATGTCGTTAAATAGTCTGACAAGAATAATTCAAGGAAATAAAATACTCAATCGACCCATCACTATCTAGCCTATGAAGCCTCTATCACTACTATCTAATTGGTGTCAATGACAGGTTCATGGCTACCTCAAATCAGAATGAAAAGACTAAACTCAACTCAAGAATAACATAAGTGGTATCCTCCGAATGTAGTGGAGGACTCACCAATAAGCTGAGTATGAACAAATCCTCAACGGTGCACCTATTGATGATCTCTTAAACCTGTCTCTGTATCATGAAATGATGCAGGTCCAAATGGACGTTAGTACGTGGAACGTACGAGTATGTAATATGACAGAATGAAACATACATCAAGATAGAATAATATAAGTCCAAATATCTCAAATCAAAAAGATAAGAGAGACTCAATCAAGGTGTCATAAGTCTAAAGTAAGAATGTAGTTTAGACAGAGACCAATCATATACAATCCAATCCAATCATGTACTATCCAATTCAATCCAATCATATACAATTTGATCCAATCCAATCATATACAATCCAATCCGATCCAATCCAATCATATACAATTCGATCCAATTCAATCACATACCATCCAATCCAATCCAATTCTATGTTCAATTTCATCAAACTCATTGAAATATGCATCCTCTCACTTTGTGTTAGATATTTACATATGATTTTAGGAAAGTATTTTTTACTTGCCGCAAGACTTTTCTTAAAATACAATTTTTATTTCTGTTATATTTCCTAAAAATATTTATAAATATCTAACTTCAAACAAGAAAAATGTTTAAAAAAATAAAAAGAAATTAGGAGCAGAGGGTTAGATGAGACGAGTATAATTTTTTTATAAAAAAAAAGTAAAAATAATAATATTTTTTTAGGAAGAAGTGGGGAGGGGGTGAAGTATGAAAAATAGAGAGACTAGAGAAAGTGTATTACACACACCTCTAGGTGTGTTTCTCAAACTAATAAGTGATAATTTAGGTATGTTTTTGACACTTACCTTTTGATTTTTTTTTTATTATCGCTATTAAATTTTGTATAATTAAACGGAATAGTTATCTTAATTGGCCCTATATGACCAAATTTAAATTGATTGGATGATCAGTAAGTTTTAGATATCAACTGGTTGAACAGAGAAGGAAAAAAAAAGATCTCACGCGAGGTAGAAAAATTCAAATCTTTGGAAGTGGTCCATATAATTAATGACCACACAAACTTTACGAGTACAAGAAAATTCAAATGTTTCTTGTTGTTCTGAGTCCAATTTAATTGAAACCTACTTTCTAGTCTTATTCCTTACATATCTCCCAGAATTTTCTTCAAAAATTTAATTGAAAATTCCTTCTTTTGATAAGTCAAATCTTTTACCTATTAAGTCATGATGACCAAGTCTCTCAAGGGTGAGGCCTATAAATTAAATATGTTTCCTCTTGTTCAACAATATTCTCATAATACACACAATTCATAACTCCTTCATTTGATCAGTTCTATTACCCTCATTTGATTATAATTAATATCTGTTTAGAAGATTAAATCATCAGAGATGGAGAGAAAAACATCTCAAATCCAACCTCCAACTTACGGAGATTTGATCACTGTTCTTAGCATCGATGGAGGTGGTATTCGAGGAATTATTCCAGCTACCATCCTTAGTTTTCTTGAATCGCAACTTCAGGTCAATTTTCTTTTTTATATATACGTATATATATTATATTTGCAATGATACATATTCCTCTTTCACGACTTTCATATTTGCAATCATGGTATATAAAAGTCGGAATAATCGTCCACTTTATGCCGCCAAAGATATTACACCATTCTACTTGGAGCACTGTCCAAAGATTTTTCCACAAAAGAAATGGTATATTTTATTTATTTATATAATTCTTTCTCTAGTGTTTCCTTTTATTTATTCTAATTAAGGTCAAACAAATATTACAATTTTGTTGAATTTACAAACATGCAGCGGTTTATTTGCTCCAATTGGGAATATTGTGCAAACTCTAATAGGACCAAAATATGATGGCAAATACCTACATGAAGTCATCAAGGAAAAATTGAAAGATACTCGTCTTAGTAATACTATTACTAATGTTGTTATTCCGACTTTTGATATCAAGAAGTTGCAACCAACAATATTCTCCACTTATGAGGTATAGATTTCCCATTCAAAGTATATTTTGACGAACGTCTATTTCGAGACTCCATACTATACAGAGTATGTTATTGTTGTTGAATCTTGATTTTTGGCTGCAGACGAAACGATCAGCATGTTACGATGCAAAATTGTCGGATGTTTGTATTAGTACTTCAGCAGCTCCTACTTATCTTCCTGCTCATTCATTCAAAGTTGAAGATGGCAAAGGCAATGTTAAAGAACATCATCTAATTGATGGTGGTGTTGCTGCTAATAATCCGGTACGTAATAAAACACTTTATTAGTACTTTAACTTATATTCACTGACGATACAATAAAATTCATATTGTTAGTATATATTATATTTCAGGGTTTGATTGCAATATCGGAAGTAAGCAAAGAAATTTTGAAGAACAACCCAGATTTCTACCCAATAAAACCGATGGACTATCGTCGTTTCCTTGTAATATCATTAGGGACAGGAGCTGCAAAATGTGAACAAAAATATAATTCATCCATGGCAGCCAAATGGGGTATTGTCGAGTGGTTATTTCACAAAGGTTCTACACCATTAGTGGAAGTATTCACACAATCAAGTGCTGATATGGTTGATTACCATAATTCTGTTGATTTTCAAGCTCTTCGTAGTGAAGATAGTTATCTTCGAATTCAAGTAAGTATCATCATCTTTATTTTTCCGTTAGGGAATTAAGTTAAAAAAAAAACATCTAGCGTGATATCCTTCTTATAAACATATTACATATTTATTTAGAAGACCTTGGTAATACGAGTAAGGTAGATGGAATTAAAAGGATTTTGATTAATAATTGTTTTTTGGTTGTTGAACCTAATTAATAGGAGGATGAACTGAGTGGAACAGAAGCATCAGTGGATGTGGCTACAAAGGAAAATTTGGAGAGGCTAGTGGAAATAGGAGAAAATTTATTGAAAAAACCACTTTCAAGGGTAAATTTGGAAACAGGTTTGACAGAACCAATTCTTAAAGGAGGCACCAATGAGGAAGCCCTTAAAAGGTATATCATCATAATACTTTTGTCATAAATTACC